>NC_092125.1:212488956-213167081 GCF_043159975.1 Macaca nemestrina
GGTTAAGAGCTTCTTCAGAGTCAGCTCTGAGCTGCTTCGCCTCCTCACTCTATGACCACGGAGACATGATTTTGGCTCCCTGGGCCTCAGTTTCCTCATCTGTGCAGTGGGGGTGCTGACAGCCCTGCCCTCGCTGGCACCCTGGCATGAGGATTAAATGAAGTGACATCTCATAACGTTCTCGGTGCAGCCCCAGCACATGGTGGGCTCAAAGAAGAGAATGTGCGTACCGGGGGAGGGGATCAATGACGTCCGTGATTCAGAACACGTGGGGTCCGCTCTGTGCGTGGAGGATGCGCACCTGCTGGGCCCAGCACAGGTGCCTGGATGTGAGGCTTTGGGAATGGAAGGTGTCAGGTGCTTCCCTGGGCCTCAGCTTGCCGGGTTTGCCTGGGGTCATGATGCTCCCATAACAGAGCTGGCAGGGGAGGTCCCCGGCTTGTCTCCCTGTACTTAGCAATGCACCCCCACTCCACTCTATCCTGCAGCTGAGACGGAGCAGTAGGGGCTGCCGTGGCAGAGCAGATGGGCAGCTTGGTGGGCAGAACCCGCCTTTGCCCTGTCCTTGTCCAGCTGGTGCCAGGCCGTCTGCGGGAAGGAAGGCCTCTGGGCTGAGTTTCACCCCACCGCACCCCTCCAAGCTCTGAGGTGGGGTCAGGGGAGGCTGGCGACGGAGCGGGCCTCTGGGATCAAAGTGTCCAGTGCTGTTTCTCTTGTGCCTGCGCCAGCTCTGTGCTCGCCCTGGGCTCTGAGGTGGGAGGGCGAGCCGGGACACTGTGACTGGAGGCTGGAATTAGGACTTGGGCGGGGGGTACCAGGCTCCGGGAAGCGCTGGACTCTGCTTAGAAATTACTCTCGTAGTGGAAACAGCAGCCGGGGGGTTCCTCCAGACGCAGGAGGGAAGAGGCCTCCCATGGACGGACTTGGGTGTCTGGAAGACTTGACCTCCCCCATCTCCCCTGCCTCACAGCAGCGGCCTCCTGTCTCTCGGAGTCTCAGTTTCCTTACTTGGAGAATGAGGACAAGGCCCCTACCTATTGCTCTGAAGAGGCTGTCTTGGCCTCTAAGGTACCGGGATGGCTGCTGGCACAGAACCCATGCCCAGTACAAGGGGGTCCTCCCCTGCCCGCCCCCAGCTGGGGTGTCCCTGGACATCCATGGCCAACCCTGGGGCAACTCTGCCAAGGAGATGACCACAGACCCAGGCTGGCCACGCCAGGGGACTGGGAGCTGGACGTTCTCTGCTGCCCAGGCCACAGGGGGTACTCAGCCAGGGACCCTGGAATGTGGAGGTTCCTCCCTTCTTCCCTGCTCCTGCCCTGCCAAAGGGATGGAGCCTCCTGAAATAACCAGATCTGGTTAGCGAGGCTAATTTTAAAAGCCACTCTGGCTGCCCCATAGGCCCTTCTGGGAAGCCATGAATGTCCCTGTGTTTGCCCCTGGGAGGCAGGGCAAGGGGAGAGCCCCAGGGCTGAGGCCGGCCTCTGAATGGACTCCCACCCCTGCCTCTCAGGGCCGGCCAGTCTGGAGCCCAATGTTGGGGCTCAGGGGCCCCACCTCTCCTCCTGCCCAGTCCACTCAGGCAAATCCCAGTGGGCTTTCAGGACCCTTCACCCCCTTCACTGGTCTCCCAAAGCAGCTCTGGGCAGGGGCCCCGAAGCTCTCTGTTTGTCTCCCTCTGGGCTGTCTCCCCCTCTGTCTCCAGTGCTCAGTCTCTGTGTCCCTTTATCTCTGTGTCTCTGCCTCTGTCTCTGACACTCGTGGTCTCTCTCTGCAGCTGTGGCTCTCTCCCCATCTCTCCCTGGACCCATCACGCAGGAGGTGGGACACAGTGCTCCTAAGGGTCCATGCGCTGGGCTCTGTGCACCGGGTGGTGGGTGGCTGTGTCCACCTAGGAGCTGGGGTTTCAGGTGCGGCCCAGCGAGGGAGGGAACCAGTCCTGGGGACCAACAGGAGCCATAACTGGGCAGGCAGGAGCCAAGTCCAGACACGACCTGGGCCATCTGGCCAGGCCCACTTCCAGCAGGAGGAAAGAGCTCCAGGTCTAGGGTTGCCAGATTTAGCAAATAGAAACCCACGGTGCCCAGTTAAATTTGAATTTCAGATAAACAAGGAAGAATTTTTAGTTTAAGTATACCTTGTGCGATATTTGGGACATACTTATACTAAAAAATTATTATTTGTTTGTCTGAGATTCAAATTTAACTGAGCGTCCTGTATTTTATCTGGCAGCCCTCTCCAGGGAGGCTCTTGGAGTGAAGGGCGAGGTTTCTCAGGAAAGGCAGGTTGCATAGGCCAGTCTTACGGCAGTGTCAGCCACGCTCTGGAGAAATCCCAGTCTGATGAGCGAGGCACAGCTTCAGACCACAAGGAGTTGGCGTGGGGACAGTCCTCAGGAACGTGGTGGGGAGGCACATGACACACAAAGTCTTCTTAGTGGAACCAGAGACATCAGAAGGAAGCATCTGTGTGTGCACTAATGGCTGAGCCCAGCACCTTGCACACAGTAGGGGCTCCATAAATATTTGCTGAATGAAGAATCTGGGGAATGGGGGGGGATGTGTGGCCAGCAGGGGGCTCTAGCACCCTACTGCCCAAGCTCTTAGGAACCAAGTGTGCGCCACCCCCAACCTGGGGACTCCCTAGTATGAGCTGCAAAGCGGACAGGAGGGGGCAGAGTGGGTGAAGAGAGGAGGTCAGCTTTTCCCCTATTTTGGTCCCTCCCCAGACCCCAGTTCTATGTGGGAATTCTGCCCTGGGCAAGGGTGCAGGTGGCGGTGGGGACTAGGACAGGTGATCTACCCTTGTGGCATTTGGGGGATGGCTGGGACGAAGGTGGCAGGTGACAGGCCAGAGAGGCACTGCTCAGTGGCACTGCTATTTCTCAGGGGTCTCCCGTGTGCAGTGCCCTGTGCCCTAGCAGGCCGTTGGACGAGCCAGGGGTTCCCTGGAACCCGGGAAGTGAGGGGTCCTTGTTTCTGGGCAGGCGAGACTTGGGCCTTTATCTGTGGCCCATTAATCTCAGGGGTCTCCCTGAAGGCAGGGGGCAACTAGGGAGAGACCTGTGGCCCTTTCGTGCCTCCCCAGGGGCAGAATTACTTAAACAGCCTTTTTATTCGTTCATTCATTCATTCACTTGCTAACAGGCTCGCTTACTCACTCGTTGCCATTCACTGAGATGACCCCCTAACCGCCCCCCAAACTGCGCCCCCTGCTCAGGATCTCAGCAGCTTGTCCAATTCCAGCAGGAACACACCACTGGCTCCTGGCGTGACGCTGGGCAAGTCATTGACCCTTCGGAGCCTTGGTTTCCCAAGCCCTGCCATGTGGCTACACTAGCAGCTCCCTGGCAGGATTGCGAGAATGCACGAGATGATGCCTGCCCCTGGGGAGCACTTCCAAAGGGAGCCACGGCTGCTGCTGGCACCGTTATCTTTATTATTATTAATCATTTCAAGGCCCCCATGGGTTGGGCAGGGAGCAGTCGCCTGGCTCCATGACCAGGTCACGCCGAGGTCGTTCTGGGAAGCGCCTGCTTCCTTCCTCCTGGGGAGTCAATCATCTCAGTCCCCAGCCCTCCTTTTCAAGGGGTGTCAACGTCTTGGCTTCTGGATGCGGCACGAAATTGGGGATGGAGCCTCAAGCCTCGCCCCCTCTTCACCTGCAGTGCGAATTCCGGGCCTTGATTTCCCCAGTCACGCAGCCGGGGGCTGGGCTGGGCATCCTGCCAGACCCCAGAAGGGGCCTCTCCATGTGTCATCCTGTTAGAAACGGTTTAGCTTCGAGCCTGTAATCACATCTACCCGGGGAGGAACTAACACAGCGTTTCTTTCAATTGGGCTCTAATTGCGGCTTTTAGTGGAGTCACATGCACCCCATCCCCCAGCCGGTCTGAATTAGGGCGGCTGTCCCAGCCTGCCCTGCCAGGTCCAGGAATCCCCCAGGATTGCTGTGGCTCCCACTGAGCCAGCGGTGGATGAGTCCAGGGCTGCTGTTTCTCAGGAGCCTCCCACGTGCAGTGCCCTGTGCTGCGCGCTTCCGTCCAGGGAACTCCGTGTCATTTCACCTCCTGGGGATCAGGCCCTTCCGGGACCTCCTCACCGCCAGGCCTCCATTCTATTCACCCAGAAGTGGGGAGCCAGGCCTGGAGAGTGGGGTGTTGGTGGGCAAGGCCAGAGGCAGTGCCCCTCCTTGGGGGCGTGGTGGGGGAGCCTGTGGTTTCCCTGTTTGTTCTGGAGATCCCAGCCGCTTCCCCAAGGAGACAGCTGGCGGTTCCCAGGCCACAGCCCCTCAGGCGGGGCCAGACCACGGCTGGCCAGCCTGGGAGTACTGCCCGCCAGCCACCCGGGCTCCGCCAGGCCTTGGCGCTGGGTGGTCTGGGCAGGGGCCGGGGGGGCCTTGGTCCTGGCCACAGGGCAGGAACCATGACCAGAGCCAGGCATGGGGTTGCCCTGCCAGGGACCTAGAGGGGTCTTGAAGGCCAGGGTGGGGCCGGACCAGGGGCAGAGGCTGGCATGGGCAAACACTGCCTTGGGGGAGACCCAGGAGGGGAAGACTGCAGGCCCCAGTTCCATCTACGGGAGGACCTCAAGAGAGACACTCACCCCCTTCAGGAATGCCCCAGTTGGAAGGTTTCACCCCAGCCATTGAGTTGGCTCAGACAGGAGTCCAGCTTAGGGGCTGGCAGAAGAGTCAGGGTTGGCAGACAGAAGACCTAGACCCCAGCCCTGCCTTCCTTCAGACCTCAGTTTCCCCATCTGTACAATGGGCAGGGGACAGGACTTCATGCTTGACATGGGCTCTTCCAGCTGACCAGGCTGTGGATGGGAGGTGGGCAGCCCAGGCTGGAAGGATCTCAGTCATTCCCAAATTCATTCTCAGGGACTTGTCTTTTTATTTATTATTTGTTTTTGAGACAGTGTCCCGCTCTGTCACCAAGACCGGTGCACAGTGGTGTGATCATAGCCCACTGCAGCCTTCAACTCCTGGGCACGCTCTTCCCATCTCATGTCGACACCCGGGACTGCAGGCACGCAACACCACACCCAGCTCATTTTTCATTTGTAACTTCTTGTAGAAATGGGGCCTCATTTTGTTGCTGAGGCTAGGCTCGAACTCCTGGGCTCAAGTGATCCTCCTGCTTCAGCCTCCCAAGGTGCTGGGATTACAGGCATGAACCACCGCATCTGGCCTGACCAACAGGATTTTGATTAGGATTACATTCACTTCATTTCTTTATTTTGGTTTTATTTGTGTTTTCTTTATTTGTGTTTTCCTGAGGGGCTTCTCCTTGCCCCATCCCTGGGTCCTGCAGCACCCCCTGTACCTTGGACAAAGCCCTCTCTGTTCCCAGCTGTCTGGGGTGAACGCCTCCTGCAGTGGAAAGAGCCCCTGTGGGTTTCAGAGCCTAGCAGACCCCAGTTCAAATCCTGACCACTGGCTTTCTGTGACCTTGGGCAAGTCACTTGCTCTCTCCAGCCCATAACTATAAATACCATCCTGACCCTCATCTTTCTATTTCCTCCCTCGAACTCCATACTCTTTTCCTCCTACCTACCCAGCGTCTCCAGTCCAAGGTCCAATGGGCACCTCCAGCCCAATGTGATCCAAACCCAACTGTCTATTTTCTCTCCACACCTGGTTCCCCATATCCGTAAACAGCACCTCCATCAACCCAGGTGCCCAGCCCCGATTCCCCTGTTCCCTCCCCTCCCAACGTGCAGTCCACCAGGGAGCTCTGCTGGCCCTCCCTCCCAGCTTGTCTGGAACCAGCTCCTTCCCGCCACCACCACACTTAGCCTGGTCCAAGCCACCACCACCTCCAACCCAGACAGAGAAAGCTCCAGACTGTGCTCTGGCCTCAGCTCCCGGAGCTCCCTGGCCTCCTCTGCTCCGCAGCTACTCAAGTGATCAAAGCACAAGCTGGTCACTTGTTTCCCCTGCTTCTAACCCTGCAGTGACTTCCCCGCTGCGACCAGAAGAAAATGCCAGCTCCTTTCTTGCCATACCCCTTCATGCAGCCTCTGTCCCACTCATGGATCCCTGTTTCTCTGGGTTCCAGCAACATCACCTTGTTTCTGTTCCTTATTTCCACCCCTGTTGTTTGCACTTCATCTGTTGCCTGCCTGGAGCAGCTGTTCCTCCAGGTCTTTGCAAGGCATTATCCGTGCAAATGTCACTCCCTCAGACAGGCCTTCCCTCACCACCAGCTAGAGCGGTGCCTCAGTCACTCTCTGGCTCTTGGTTTTCCTATCTGTAAAATGGGGCCGGCACCGGTGTTGTTAAGAGGGTGGGAAGAGACTGTTGGGACTGGGGGCTGAAGTGCCAGAATCAGACAGGCGCTGGGTACCTGCGAGTCCCTCCTTCTCACTGGCCAGACCCAGGGTCAGAAGGCCGTGAGAACGCCTTGCTGGAGATGGAAGCTGGGCTCCTTTGCCCATTTTGCTGTGCGGCTGCAACTTGCTGTCTGACCCTTCCTGGGCCGCCTTCCTCCTTGGACCGTAGAAGCCCATTCCAGGCTGAGTTTTGTCTAGGAACCTGTGGAAAGAGGCCTTTGCCCCAGGAGACTCTTCGACAGTGGAGGGCTCAGAGCACAAAGGGCCCATCTGGCACCTGTCACAACCTGAGAGGGGGCAGCAGCTACCCAGGCCTTGGCCCAGGACACTGGGAGGCAAAGAGGGGCAATGATCACATCTCAAAGCCTCTAGACCCTGCCCCAGGCCCCTCCTCTCACCCTGACCCAGCACTCTGCCCCTTCACTGCCATTTTTCCCCAACCAGGTGACCTGAGTGGGCTGGAGGCCGATGACAGTCCCGCAGGCAGCGTGGTCAAGCCCGGGCTGACTTGGGGATCCGGAAACCCTGGAGCTGTCCTAGCATGGGTGGGTGGAGGCTGCTGGGCACTCCCCACAGGTCAAGGGCACAGCCATAGGTGCCCTGTTTACAGGCCAGGAGGACAGGATTCCCAGCCACTGAACCCCCACCTCCACCGCCACCCCCACCACCTGAAACCTTGCAGTGAGATTCCTGAGTCCTCCTCATTACTCCGCACCCATGGCCTCCGAGCCTTCCCTGCACCCTGCCTGCCCATACCACAGCACATGGGAGGCTGCGGCTTCAAGATCAAGGAGTCCACAGATGAGGGCACTGGACTCCAGCCAGCGGGTGGCAGTGACTAGCCAGGCTCCGACCCTAGGAGCAGAGAATGGGCACGTGGTGACTCACCCCTAGACGCTGGGCCTCCTCTCCGCCTGCAGTCACAGCACAGGAAACTGAGACTCCGGGAGGAGACGCGACGTGGGCGCAACTGGGAATGGGGAAAGCCCGTCCTGAAGTACAGCCCTGCCTGACGCCAGGGGATGCAACGGGGTGATTAAAATCCTGTACTCTGGAGCCGCATTGCGTGGCTAGAGTCCTGGCTCCGACCCTTGTTAGTGCTGTGACTTCCGATAAGTTTAATCATTTCTGCTTCTGTTTCTTCATCTGTAAAATGGGGGTAATCATAGTCCCTGCCCTCCAGGGGTGGTTGCGGGGAAGATGAGCTAATGTGTGCTGTGAAAAACATAAGAACAGCGCCTGGGCAGCAGGGAACACCGTAGAAATGTCCACTCTTGTGCCCGCGGCTTTGTTCCCACCACCTCAGTGATTCTAAGCCTCGGTTCCAGTGGCAGGAGGGAGAGGTGACACTGGAGGACCGGGTCCGGCCCGTCCCCTGCTTGGCTGGGGACGCCACGTGTGCCCGCCCCATCTCAAGGTTCACAGACTGCTGAGAAGCCAGAAAAGGGCCTGGCGCTGTGATCAAGGCAGAGTCCCCGCAAGGCTCAGAGGAAGCCACACAGGCACTTGGGAGCCCAAATCCTCCTCTGAGAACTTAATCCCCACCCGCCTTCCCCCGAGATGGGCTCTGGCTGGATCCTGCTGGGAGGTCTTCGGTTCAGCCACAGGGTTAATTACAAACGCTGCTGTCTCATCACCCCCCATGGTCGCTTCTGGGCTTCTGGGGGGCCCAGGGAGCCCACGGTTCTGTGGCTCGTGGGGCTGGGGTTGTTTTCCTTGGAGAGATTAGAGCCCCAGAGACAAGGAGAAGAACACGGGCTGGGAGCCAAGGAGTCCTGGGTTCAACTTGCAGCTGTCACCTACAAGCCACGGGCCCAGGAGCAGGTCACTATATCCTGCCGAACCTCGATTTTCCCATCTGTGAAATGGAGGGTGCCCACTTCACAGGATGGGCAGATGTAGAACATGTAACCCCAAGGCAACAACTTCACTGCCAGGTCTCAGCACTCAGTAGGGTATGTGGCACACAGTAGGCACCTTACTGCCTCCTGCTCTCCATCCCAGAGCGTTTGATTTGCTCATAATCCTTCTATTCACCTGCTGGGCTGGCTTCCTTCTTGATAAACAGGAGCTGGGATTCACAGGGCCAAATTTGGGGCTTGTCCCTCCCCTCTCCATTTCCACAGCTCCAGTTTCTGCTGCCTGGTCTATTATAGCAGTCTCTGAGTGGGTCTCCTGGCCTCCAGTTTCTCTGCTTGATGCACCCTTGAAACTGATGGCCAGGATGATATTTATTTATTTGAGGCAGAGTCTCTCTCTCTGTCACCCAGGCTGGAGTGCAGTGGCGTGATCTTGGCTCACTGCTAGCTCCGCCTCCCGGATTCAAGCAATTCTCCTGCCTCAGCCTCCCATACCTGGCTAATTTTTGTATTTTTAATAGAGACAGTGTTTCACCATGGTGGCCAGGCTGGTCTTGAACTCCTGACCTCAGGTGATCCACCCACCTCAGCCTCCCAAAGTGCTGGAATTACAGGCATGAGCCCAACCAGGATGATCTTTCAAAAACAATGCTGACTCCCTAGCTCCAGAGCCTTCCATGCCTCCCCAGGGTCTTCACGGTCAACCCCAGCTTCTCCAAATGGCATTTGAGGCCCTTCTGCCCACCTCTCCCCACAGCATTTCCCTCTGAATTACCCTCAGTATCCTCACTCCCTGGGTCCTCGTCCCTTTGTTAAGCCTCAGCTTACTCACTGCCCTCTGTGCCCTGTGCACCTGCCCCCACCATGTTCCCTTCCTGTCCCCACAGCTCCTGGCTTCGCCACATACTGGGGTGGTCTCCGTAAGTCTCTGTCATGAGATATGAACTTGAGGACAGCCTTGGACTTGTCCACTGTTTATTCCCTGGGCAAGACTGCGGCACAGGGTGTGGTACTCAATAAGGCAGGGGCCACAGCCTGGTCTCTACCATGACCAGACAGGTGACTTACATCTGAAGGCCCAGTGTCAGAATACAGGACACACTGGGGGCTGTGGCATCCAGAAGAGCACAGTCCCCTGACAGGCTTGTCGCTCAGCTCCAACTGACGGTTGCCCTGCAGAAATGTGGGGTCCGCTGCTAGCTGGATCACCCTTTTTTTAAAGCCAGAATCCCAGATCTTATAGAGAATGTCCCAATTTTATTTTATTTTATTTTTTTCAGACAGGGTTACACTCTGTCACCTAGCCTGGAGTACAGTGGCGTGATCTTGGCTCACTGCAACCTTCTCCTCCTGGCCTCAAGCTTTCCTCCCACCTCAGTCTCCTGAGTATAGGAACTACAGGCTTGCGCCACCATGCCCAGCTCATTGTTTATTTTTGGGTAGAGACAGGGTCTCACTATGTTACAAGGCTGGTCTCCAACTCCTAGGCTCAAGCAATCCACCTGCCTGGGCCTCCTAAAGTGCTGGGATTACAGGTGTGAGCCACCGTGCCTGGCCCCCAATGTTTTAAAACATGGCACCCGTGCTCAGCAATGGCTGGGGAGTGTGTGAGTCGGAGGATGTCTCCAGCCTGAGCCAAGTTGACCATCCCAGCCTCCCACACCTCTTCCTTCCTACAGAGCAGAGGTTTTCAACTGATGTGGGGGTGATTCTGCCCCCAGGATGAGAACCTGCTGTGTTGGTGTTGGTGGCAGCGGTTGCCCAAGTGAAGTCGGCATTTCCTAGCCTTCCTCGCATCTGGGAAGGATCACAGGACCGGTTCTTGCCAATGCACTAAGGGTGGAAGTGATGTGTGTCACTTCCAGGATGAAGTGGTTAAAAAGCAGATGTGGTTCCCACCATCAAGGTGCTGGCCAGATAGGAAGGATATCCAGAACTTACAGAGGATGGCAGAGCCACCCCTGGAACGATCCTGCGTCCCAGCCACCTGAGCAGGGGCGCTGATATTGGAGGTAAGAACACATCCTCAGGTGTCAAGTAACTGAGTTTTCTGAATTTACCTTTAACAGAAGGCAGGGTTATCTCAGTGAATACAAGAGGGCGTGTCGGCTCATCTTTGTTCTTCCCCTGGGAGAAGGCATCTGAGGGCAGCAGAAACTCCCGTGCTGTGGGCCTTAGGGTCTAGGTCCACGGCCACAGGCCCTAGTTGTGAATAGAGCTGGGACCTATGCCTGAACCCCGGCTCCAATTAGGACTCAGGGCCCATAATAGTTCAAATATAAGGTGATGAGTGACCCAGGGCCCAGCCTGAGCGTGGGGAGATGCTGAAGCCATGGGTGCCTGAGCACCTCAGTGACTGCTTCTTGAAGGACACATCATCCCACAGCCGAGAGTGTGGGCAGGAAGAGCTCCTGGCTCCTAATGGGGTCCTAAGTCCTCACTACGTGCTAGGCATCACTAGACACAGGGCGTCAGAGAAGCTGAATCCCTTGCCCAAGTTCGTAGAACTGAGAAAGTGATGGAGCAGAGATGTGGACCCCTATCTCTCTGACTCACAGTTCGTGCTTTCTACCCCAGCAGTGTATCCCAAAGTTCAACAGAAGCTGTTGGTTTGTGTCCTTTGAGCAGTTGATGTTCCAGCACCAGGCCTGGGGGCTTTCTGTCAGCCCTTCATGGGGAAGGTCAGAAGTGCCAGTGTTAATTTCCTCAGGAGCAGCCCTCGGCCAATGAGAGGTGAGAGTTGGAGAATAAATACCCCTGCTCCCTCGCCCCTTGGGTGAGATATCTCTGAAGTGTCGCTCCTACACTGTCTCCCAGAGGTCCTTCGTGGGATTGAGACCTGGCCAGCCTCAGTGGCAACCTGTTTAAAAACACACCTTTCTCAACATCCTTCCCTTTCCTGTCTTGCTTCCTCATTCCCTGATTGGTGCTGCTTTCTGGGTTCTTCTTATAAACAAACTACTTGTGCTGATTCCTGTCGCAGGTTCTGTCTCCGTGGAAACCCAACGCAAGATAATAAAGTATGGTTTGTCAGACAACCCACAGGGAGAAAATCTTCACAATCTATACATCCAATAAAGGACAAATATACAGAATCTACAAGGAACTCAAACAAATTAGAAACAACAACAACAAAAAGGCCAGGTGTGGTGGCTCACACCCAGCACTTTGGGAGGCCGGTGGGCAGATCAGGTCAGGAGATCAAGATCATCCTGGCTAATACGGTGAAATCCCATCTCTACTAAAAATACAAAAACTTAGCTGGGTGTGGTGGTGGGCGCCTATAGTCTCAGCTACTCAGGAGGCTGAGGCAGGAGAATGGCGTGAACCCGGGAGGCAGAGCTTGCAGTGAGCCGAGATCGTGTCACTGCACTCCAGCCTGGGCGACGGAGCAAGACTCCGTCTCAAAAAAAAAAAAAAAAAAAATTCCTGTCAAAAAGTGGGCTAACAACATGAATAGACAATTCTTAAAAGAAGATATACAAATGGCTAACAGACATATGAAAAAATGCTCAACATCACTAATGATCAGGGAAATGCAAATTAAGGTGGTATCACAATGCAATACCACCTTACTCCTGCAAGAATGGTCATAATCAAAAAATCAAAAAATAATAGATGTTGTCATGGATGCAGTGAAAAAGGAACACTTCTACACTGCTGCTGGGAATGTAAACTAGTACAACCACTATGGAAAACAGTGTGGAGAGTCCTTAAAGAACTAAAAGTAGAACTACCATTTGATCCAGCAATCCTGCTACTGGGTGTCTACCCAGAGGAAAAGAAGTCCTTCAACAGAAAAGATTCTTGCACATGCATGTTTATGGCGGCACAATTTGCAATTACAAAAATATGGAACCAGTCCAAATCTCCATCAATCAACAAGTGGATAAAGAAACTGTGGTGTATGTGTATATGTGTATATATGTATATGCACATGTATATGTGTATGTGTATATATATATATAAATATGATGGAATACTACTCATTCAGAAGGAATGAATTAATAGCATTTGCAGCAATGGGATTGGAGACTACTCTTGTGAGTGAAGTAACTCAGGAATGGAAAACCAAACGTCATACATTCTCACTCATAAGTGGGAGCTAAGCTGTGAGGATGCAAAGGCATAGGAATGATAGGATGGACTTTGGGGACTCTGGGGGAAAGGGTGGGAAGGGGGTGAGGGATAAAAGGTTACAAATTGGATTCAGTGTATACTGCTTAGGTGATGGATACACCAAAATCTCACAACTCACCACTAAAGAACTTACTAATGTAACCAAACACCACCTGTTCCCCAAAAACCTACGGAAATAAAAACAAAACAAAACAAAGTATGGTTTGCACACCCCTGAGACATGTAAATTGACTTCAGGTGGTACTGGGAACACTTAAAAATTGACTGCTTAAATGTGAATTCAAAGGAGTGTTTGGGAAATAATAGTATGGACATGGCAACAATTGTGAAGGTGGTGTGAAAATAACACCTGGAAAATGCTGCATTGTACAATTCCAGATGAGGCGTCTCCCCTTGGTCCTGGCCAGAATGTATGCATACAGTTTATTTTCTTTTTCTCTGTATTATTTTTTGAGACAGGGTCTCACTCTGTTGCCCAGGCTGGAGTGCAGTGGCACGATCTCGACTCATTGCGACCCCTGCCTCCCAGACTCAAGTGATCCTCCCGCTCAGTCGCTAAGTAGCTGGGAATACAGGTGCCTGCCACCATGCCCCCATAATTATTGCATTTTTTATGAAGATGGGTTTTGCCTTGTTGCTCAGGCTGGTCTCAAACTCTTGGGCTCAAGGGATCCTCCGGCCTCAGCCTCCCAAAGTATTTTGATTACAGGTGTGAACCACCACTCCTGGCAGTTTATTTTCTTTTTTTTTTTTGAGATGGAGTCTCGCTGTGCCGTACAGTGGCCGGATCTCAGCTCACTGCAAGCTCCGCCTCCCGGGTTTACGCCATTCTCCTGCCTCAGCCTCCCGAGTAGCTGGGACTACAGGTGCCCGCCACCTCGCCCGGCTAGTTTTTTGTATTTTTAGTAGAGACAGGGTTTCACCATGTTAGCCAGGATGGTCTCAATCTTTTGACCTCGTGATCTGCCTGCCTCGGCCTCCCAAAGTGCTGGGATTACAGGCTTGAGCCACCGTGCCTGGCCTATTTTCTTTTTAACTAGAGATAAGGTCTTGCTCCTTCACCCAGCCTGCAGTGCAGTGGCATGATCACAGCTCACTGCAACCTCTAACTCCTGGGCTCTAGTGATCCTCCCACCTCAGCCTCCCAAGTAGCTAGACTACAGGCGTGTGTCACCTGGCTAATTTTTTTATTTTTTTGTAGAGACAGGGTCTTGCGATGTTGCTCAAGTTGGTCTTGAACTCCTGCCCTCAAGCAATCCTCCAACCTCAGCCTTTTGAAGTGCTGGGATTACAGGTATGCACCATCGTGCCTGGCCTATAGTTTCATCTTTTATCCCAGCATCAGCTTGGCTGTGCTTCCCTTTTTTGTCAGGACTGCTAGGAAGCTCAGAGACAAATCTGCTTAGTTTGCATTTTCAATCCTGAAGAAGTCCACTTCTGACATACGGTTTCTCATCTTCCTGAGTTTATATTTAACTGGTGTATGTCATGAGTTTATATTTAACTGGTGTATGGGCAATCACCTCACTTCCCGAACCCTCAGGGTCCTCACCTGTACATGTGGATGATGGGGGCCTATTTCCTAATGAGGATCAAATGCAATGAATCCACACAGAGCGTCAAGCACAGACCCGGCATGTTGTAAATGATCAGTGTTAATAGTCATGATTGTCATCCTTATTAAAGGAATTTTCATTTCAATGAAGCAAGAGGAGCAAACTTGGACAAGTCGGTATCCCCACAAGGTCAGCTGCAGTCCTGAGTCTAGTACCAAGGTGTGAATATCAGAAATGGAAAGAACACAGTTGCTAAGCTAGGCTGACGCTCTGTGAGGGCAAGGAGCCCTCTGTCTGTTCAGCCTTCTGTCTGTCATGTTCACCACCAAATTCCTTTTTTTTTTTTTTCTGAGACCGAGTTTCACTCTTGTTGCCCAGGCTGGAGTACAATGGCGCGATCTCGGCTCACGCAACCTCCGCCTCCTGGGTTCAAGCAATTCTCCCGCCTAAGCCTCCCAAGTAGCTGGGATTACAGGCATGTGCCACCGCGCCCTCCTAATTTTGTATTTTTAGTAGAGATGGAGTTTCTCCATGTTGCCCAGTCTGGTCTTGAACTCCCGACCTCAGATGATCCACCTGCCTCAGCCTCCCAAAGTGCTGGGATTACAGGTGTGAGCCACCATGCCCGACCAACAATTCTTAAGACCCAATACCATGCCTAGCACGTAGTCAGTATTGTTGAATGAATGAAATGGGACAAGGTATGTAGTGCTGTTTGTGGGTGTCATGCAGCCGGGCTGCCACTGGGCCCCTGAAGTCCTCCTTGCTGTGGGTTTCTGGGCACAAAGACACTCCTCTTTTTTTTTTTTTTTTTTGAGACGGAGTCTCGCTCTGTCGCCCAGGCTGGAGTGCAGTGGCGCTGTCTTGGCTCACTACAACCTCTGCCTCTCGGGTTCAAGCGATTCTCCTGCCTCAGCCTCTGGAGTAGCTGGGACTACAGGCGTGCATGCCACCACGCCCAGCTAGTTTCTGTATTTTTTTGTAGAGACAGGGTTTCACCACATTGGCCAGGATGGTCTTGAACTGCTGACCTCAAATGATCCGCCTGCCTCTGCCTCCCAAAGTGCTGGAATTACAGGTGTGAGCCACCGCGCCAGGCCGGCCTCCTCGTTAATCCTCACAGCAACCCAGAAGTGGGTTGTCTCCCATTTCACAGACAAGAATACTGAGACACAAAGCAATGTGTCCAAAGTGGCATAGGTAGGGAGTGTGAAACCCCCAGGACAGCAGAAGGCCTTTCCACCCTGTCCAACCCACCTGTACCCTGGGCCCTGAGGCCATTTCTTCCCAGAGAAATAAGCTTCTTTCAGTCTTTTTCTCACCGACCACAAAGACTCAGCTCTGTCCTCAGAAATATTTGGAAAGTTTTATTTAAATGTTTTGTGTTCCCTTTTAACCACCACCAAAAAGAGAAAAAAAATTTTTTTTGCCGTTCCAAATGGGAGAATCGCTTCAGAGAGGAGCTGGCATGCGTGTTCAGAGCCCAGGAGTGTGAGCCCTGCCAGGTGGCTCTTCCTGGCCTGGGCCACGCCGGGTAGGATGGCCACCCAGGCACCAGCTTCCTGGGACCCCGGTGGCCTTGGAGTGAGTGAGCGAGGCCTTGTCCTGAGGAGAAAGACCTCATCTCCCCTGAAGAAGGGCTGGGCCTGAGGACAGGGACATGAGCATGGTAGGGCCTGGGGGGTTCTAGAGGGAAGGAGATGAGAGTGGGAGGGTCAGATCCGGAATGTTCCATGGAGGCTTCAGGGCCTCTGGGTCTGGAGAAATTGTTTGCTAGAAAAATAAGAGGCTTTGAGAATTTCTGCAGTCTGTGCTCTCTGCTTGCCCAAGAGAAATCTACCCTGTTGGCCAAAGGGCAGCGGGGAGGGAGCAAAGGCTGGAGGCCAGAAGTGGGTTTGGCCCTCGGGGAAGATTCCAGAGGGGAGCGAGGTGGGCGGCAGACTTTGGTTTCCTGGGTCCCCTTTCTCGCAGTTGCAGAGGCTGAGGAGGCCCCCACCTCCCTGCCCCTTGCGGGGTGGGCTGCCGGGCGGTGGGCAGCACTGGGGAGTGGGAAGTCGGCGTGTCACGGGCTCGTGGTTGCCCGGGCCCTGGGCCCTCAGAACAGGATGCTCAGGGGGAAGAGGGCCAGGGGGAGCAGCAGGGGGCCTGCAGCAAGGCTGCCTGCCGAGCTGGCAGGGGCACAGTGGTCGAGGTTGGCCCCGATGCAGGCTGCGTACGCCATCACGTGGGGGATGTAGTTCTGCTCATGGACGCCGTGCAGCAGGTGTGCCATGGGGCCCTTGGAGAAGACGGCCACATCCTCCCCGCCGTGGGTCTCGTGGCGCAGGGGCACAGCAGACTGCGCCTGGTAGTTGTTGTGAGCTGTGGGCCAGGAGAAACGCCTGCTGAGAGCCTGCCAGGGGCCTGGCGCTGCGCACGCAGCTTTTCCATCCCCCTTCCAGGCTGGCTTGAATGCTCCCATTTCATAGAAGAGGAAAAGGAGGCTCAATGTGGGAAAGTCATTTTGCCTAAGGCCACAGGATTTGAATCTGAGCCTGTTCTGACATAGGAGTCTGCATCCTCAACCCCCAACAGAGAAACCTCATTGGGGCTGCTTGGATCAGCAGGGAGAGTTGAGAGGGAGACTCTTACCATTGCTGCATCTTTAGACCCCCTGGAACCACTGGGAGTATCAAGAACAAATGAAGGATATGGGATGGGATGAACTAACTGCAAAGTCTTGTATACTGGAATATTAAAGAGCCAAGAAAAATGAGTATAAAATATTGACCACCTACTTCTGCCAGGCACTATGCTAAGCTCATCAGACCCATTTGGTCCTTCAGACAACCTTCGAAGGTAGAAGAACCCTTTTAGAGAGGAAACGGCAGCAGAGAAAGGTAAAGTCACATGCCCAAAGTCTCAGAGCTGCTAGACTGTAGAAGGCAATTCAAACTGAGGTTGTTATAACTCAAGTCCCAGTCATTCTGAGACCCCTGATCTTGACCACAAGCTGACACCCTATTCCCAAGCCCCTCCCCGAGGGGTGCCCTGTCCCCTCCCAGCCCTGGGTCCTGGAGGGTCTCACCATAGTCCACCATGGAGACATTCTCTCGTTCACCGCCCACCACCTTGTAGCCAGGCCCATTGCCATACAGGATGGCAGTGAAGGGCTTCTTGTCTGTGTCACTCAGCATGGGGGCCAGACCTGCACAGGGAGGGGTTGTTCAGGGGTCATGTTGGGGTACCAGGAGTACAGTCCCCAGCCCCCAGATTGGGCTTCTTGGTGGCATGGTAACCCCTGGGATCTTCTCTGAAGGGCCCCACAATGCCTCCATGAAGTTACCTTATTACTTCCAACTAACCATTCCCCAGTTCCCATTGTACTCATGTCCCTCCCATTCATCTGTCCATCCATCATCCATCTATCATCCATCCATCATCCATCCATCCATCCATCCATCCATCCATCCATCCTCCAGCCAGCCAGCCATCCTCTCCCCCATTCATCTATCCGCGTTCTCGCCTAGCCATGCTCAATGTGGCCATCCATCCACCCACCTGCCTGTCCACCCGACCACCACTCAACTCACTCCCCCACCTCACCCTGTATTTTCTCACCATCCCAGTCACTCTCCCTCCCCACCCAGTTGTCATCGAGTCCCTACCATGCTCTGGGCTTGCTGGCTCTCCCACCCACTCCTGCTCCCAAGTGGGTAGACAGGAGACCCCAGGAGTGTCCACCCCAAAGAAGGCCCACCTACCAAAGATAGAGTTGCCACGGGGGGTGTATCCACCAAAGGTGAAGACGTGGGAATGGTCCGCGGTGACCACGGTCAGAGTGTCTTCCAAGGAGGTCATGCTGCCTGCCTGCCCGATGGCCCGGTCCATCTCTACCGCCTCGTGCAGGGCCTGCTTGGCTTTGCCTTCATGGTGCCCGTGGTCGATCCTGCCTCCTTGGGACACCAAGGCAAAGGCCTCGGGTAAGAGAGGAGGGGAGGAAGATCTGCTCCCCGGCCCCACGACACTGCTGCTGGGTTAACCTTTGTTAGCTAGGGAAGGACAGGAACCTTCACTGGACACCACTCTGTGCTAGCACCACCGCCTAGGCATTTCACGCAGTCATTCAACCTGATGGAGCCCAGAGAGGGACAGCCCTGGGGCCAAAGGCACACGCATGGGGGCTGCAAAGCCCAGATGTGTAATCAGATCCACCAGGCCGGGAAGCTATGCTCCTCCCACCGCCCCTCCCAGCACTGTCTCTAGCTGCTTGAAGGAGGCACTGAAGCCTTTGGGAGGTAGTGAAGGGGGCATGCTGGAATCCCTACAACAAGCCAGGCATGACACACCCATGTTTCTTTTCCCCTGAACAGCAGTGCTGGGAGAGAGGAATATGATCAGTCCTATTTACAGATGGAGCAACTGAGGCCTAGCGTGGGGAGGCCCACGGTGGGATTTGCCGGGATGTGAATTCAGGTGTGACTCGTCCTAACCCCGTTTTTCATCTCTACCTCAAATCATCCCCTCTAAAAAGAAAGCATGGAGCTCCCAGAGGTGGCGAAAGTCCCCAGTGCCTGGGCAGTGCCTGTGGCAGGTTCCACAAAGCCCTGCTGAAACCTGAACCCCCGCTGCCTCCGCCCCCACCTCCCACCCCCGGGTGAGTGCAGGGGCCTGGCTGGAGGCTTGGCCCAGCAGCCGAGGGCTCTGTGACCTTAAAGGAACACCTCCCTCTCTAACAGGAGGGCGCTGCCTGGTGGACGCTCCCAGCTTGGAGGGTCCTGGGCGCCAGGCCGCCCTCTGTTCCCACCAGCCTGAGCCTCATGGCGGGCTGGCCGGCTGGCAGGGCGGGTCCTCCCTTTGTTGTGGCTCTGGGAGCAGCTGGCCTGGCCGGCCCATTCTGGCCTTGCTCACAAAGGGAACTGCTCCCGGGGGAGCCCGTGCTCGCCACCGCTGGTTTCTGGCTGGCTCCTCGGCGTCAGAGGCCTGTTCGGGGCCAGGCCGAGACCGCTGTGCTTGAGTGGGAACCCCGGGGTTTGGCAAGAAAGCAGCCAAGCTGGGCTGGCAGACACTCGCCTCTGGAAGGCGGAGGGGCTGAGCGTGTGTGTATGCGTGGGGAGCATATGTGCAAACATACTCGTGTGCGCATGTGCGTGTGTGTAGACATACCGATGTCAGCAGGGCAACATGAGGAACTGCGGTGGGCAAGGGCTGTTAGCACTGGAAGGTTTCTGGAATCTTTATCACTTCCTCACACTTCCTATTGTTCCCGCCTTAACTATTGTGTAGCCATAAGACTAGTAATAGAAACACAGGGTTTATTCTTTACTGGGTCCCGTTCCAAGTACTTTATGTCTCTGAACACAGTGGAGGTGAATCACTCTCCAGGATTTGGCTTCACTTAACAGAAGCGCACAGGTAGAGGTCACACCGCCAGCAGATGGCAGCGCCAGGCCAAGAATTCAGGTCTGTCCGTAAGGCCCCTGGACGGCGCTCGAGGAGCCTGGGAATGTCGGCGCACAGCGTGGGAAAGCCGGAGCCTGCGGATTTGCCTTTCCGGGCAGTGAGGTTGAGGGGCTGCTTGCCCCTCCAGGGCCAGGTCTCCAAGAAAGACTACCAAAGGGGAGAAATCTGCCTCCTCTCCCAGGAAGCCTTCCTGGACTGGTGGACCTGACTTGCATCTCTATGCCCTAAGGAGAGCAGCTTGCTGGGCTGGGAGCGTCCACAGAGCCACCCATCTCCTTCCGCAACCCATTTTCCTAAAGGGACCTCTCCCTTCACCCCCAAACCCAGTCAGTTCCCTTTAAGAACTGGACTTCTCCATCCCCTGACACCAGGGCCATGTTTCCAGCAGCCCCCTCTCAGCAGACCCGGGGTTCCTACCTTCCACCAGCAAGAAGAAGCCTTTGGGGTTCTTCCGCAGGATCTGGATGGCCACCACCACCATCTCGGAGAGTGACGGGTCCGTCACGTTGTTCCTGTTCAGCTCGTACTCCATGTCCCCCGGCTCAAAGAGACCTGAGGAGGACACCAGGAGGATGCGGATGCTGAGAGGCTGTGACCCTGCTAGGAGGACCCCAAGGAACTTGGGGTGGCTTAGGGGACGCAAGCTCCCCACAGCCAACTTGGGGGTAGAGTATGGTGGCTGGGAGGATCCTTATCTGGGTGATTTTTGTGGGCCCAGAATTGGGCCCCCAATTCCTTTTTTTTTTTTTTTTTTGGGGGAGACAGAGTCTCACTCTGTTGTCCAGGCTGGAGTGCAGTGGTGTGATCCCGGCTCAGGCTCACTGCAACTTCTGCCTCCTGGGTTTCAGTGATTCCCCTGCCTCAGCCTCCCGAGTAGCTGGGATTACAGACATGCATCACCACACCGGCTAATTTTTTTTTGTATTTTAAGTAGAGACAGGGTTTTACCATGTTGGCCAGGCTGGTCTCAAACCTGACCTCAGGTCATCCACCCTCCTCGGCCTCCCAAAGTGTTGGGATTACAGGAGTGAGCCTCCGTGCCCAGCCCCAATTCCTTTCATCTTCACTCCCACCACTATGGCGTGGCAGGATCGCCATGCGCATGTTACAGAGGAGGAGCACTGAGGCCCAGAGGTGTTCCATAACTTGCTATTGTCAGCTGCAAAGTGGCAGGTCTGGGGTTCAAATCCATCAGTCAGTCTGCCTCCAGCCTGCAGGGCTCAGCACACAGGACTGTGGCCCCAAGGCAGTGGGCCACAGCCTGGACTCGATGGGGCTGCTAGGGTGTGTGTGCATTTACATGTTGGGTTTGAAGGGCATGGTGGCCTGTGCAGCAGAAGATTTGGAATCATTGTCCCCCCTGCTCACTGGGCTCCGTTTTCTCACTTGTGACATAAGGAGAATGATCCGTTTCTTGCCCATGGCACAAAATTCCATGTGTCCTATGCTGGTGCTTCTGATTCTGGTGTCCTTCCAGAACATCCTGTCCTCTGTGAACGGGTACACAGCCAAACAATAGCTCCAGTGCATACAGCGTTTACTTTGTGCCACATGCTGTGAGCGCTTTGGAGCAGGCAAAAGCTAGCCTCCAAGATGGTGCCCAATAACCCCTGCCCCCTGGAATTCACGCGCTTGTGTGGTCTCCTCCCACACTAGCCTTTGTATGCAACTGAAACGACATTTCAGTGAAATGAAATGACATTTGTGTGATCTCCAAGGTTGGGGCATAAAATGCTGTAGCTTCTGTGTATACACTCTTGGATCTCTGTGGGAAGCCAGCCACCACGTGACGAGGACACTCAAGCTGCTCTACAGAGAGCAATGTGCCAAGGAACTGAGGCCTCCTGCTAACAGCCAAGACCAACTCGCCAGCCATGGGAGTGAACCGTCCGAGAAGGGCCAGCCCCAGTCAAGCCTTCAGATGACTACAACCTCATGGGAGACCCAGCTAAGCTGTCCCCAGATTCCTGACCCAAAGAAATTGAGTGAGGCAATAAATGTCTACTCTTGTTTTAAACTGTTAAGTTTTGTTTTGTGACAGGATCTCACTCTGTTGCCCAAACTGAAGTGCAGTAGCATGATCATAGCTCACTGCAGGCTCGAACTCTTGGGCTCAAGCAAGCCTCCCACCTCAGCTTCCTGAACCACCACACCTGGTTTCTTTTCTCTTTCTTTCTTTCTCTCTCTCTCTTTCCCTCTCTCTCTCTCTTTCTTTCTTTCTCTTTCTTTCCTTTCTCTCTTTTTCTTTCTTTCCTTCCCTCCCTCCCTCCCTCCCTCCCTCCCTCCCTCCCTCCCTCCCTCCCTCCCTCCCTCCTTCCTTCCTTCCTTCCTCTTTCTTTCTTTCCTCTCTTTCTCTTTCTTTCTTTTAGATGGGGTCTTGCTCTGTCACCCAGGCTGGGGTGCAGCAGTGCAGTGGCATAATCACAACTCACTGCAGCCTCAACCTCCTGGGCTCAGGTGGATCCTCCTACCTCAGCCTCCTGAGTAGCTGGGACTAAAGGTGTGCGCCACCACACCTGGCCAGTTTAAAAAAAAATTTTTGTAGAGTTGAGGTCTCGCTATGTTGCCCAGGCTGGTCTCAAACTCCTGGGCTCAAGTGATCAACCTTCCTTGGCCTCCCAAAGTGCTAGGATTACAGGTGTGAGCCATTGCACCTGGCCTAAGTTTTTGTTTGTTTTTTGTTTTGAGACAGAGTCTCGCTCTGTCACCCAGGCTGGAGCGCAGTGGTGCGATCTCGGCTCACTGCAAGCTCCGCGTCCCAGGTTCACACCATTCTCTTGCCTCAGCCTCCTGAGTAGCTGGGACTACAGGCACCTGCCACCACGCCGGGCTAATTTTTTGTAATTTTAGGAGAGATGGGGTTTCACCGTGTTAGCTAGGATGGTCTCGATCTCCTGACCTCGTGGATCTGCCCACCTCGGCCTCCCAAAGTGCTGGGATTACAGGCGTGAGCCACCGCGCCCGGCCTGCACCTGGCCTAAGTTTTGAGATAATTTGTTACACAGCAACAGATAACTTATACAACACAAGTTCATGTCATGCTCATGACAACCCAGGGGTTGTCTCCAGCCCCGTCACTATCTCCATTTTATGGGAGAGTCACTATCCCTACTTTATAGAAGAGGAAACTGAGGCAGAGAGAGGAGAAATCACTTGCCCAAGGTCACACAGCTTAGAGGTGGTAGAGCTGGATTTGAACCCAGCACTCCGGCTCTAAGATCCATGAGCAAGACCAGCATGATGCACGGGTGCATGCACAGCCTGTGTGGTACTGGGTATGTGCCGTGTGAGCCAGGCAAGCAAGAGGCTGTGTGTATGTGTCTGGAGGACCCACCAGGTGCACAGCTCTGAGCCCATAACCTCTAATGACACCCAGGACGTGGAGCTGTGTTCCTTGGGAAATGTCTGCAGGAGATTTTGCAACCACTTGCTTGGCACTACAGGCAGCTGGAAAAGAAGACCCAGATAGCTGCGTGGTGGTGCTCAGGGCCTCATCCCACCAGACCTGAAGCTGCCCCTGTGCCCTCACCACCTGCTCCCCACTGTCTGGGGAGGAGGGCAATCATCAGGATGGGCAGAGATAACTTGGCTGGCTTCTGCCCTGTCCATGCACACAGTAGAGCTGACTCCAGGTCCCAGGCTCCGTAGCCCAGGAGCCGTTAAGTCCCAGTTCCCAGCCAGGGATCCAACCTGCCTGGGCCATACCCCTGTCGGCTGTGCCACATGCCGTGTGCCACTCCCCTCTTTGAGCTTCAGTTTCTTCTTGTGCCCAATGGGGCTAATCCCCCTGCACAGCCAGCAGATTTCAGGCCTAATTCCAGGAATCAGAACCCCCTTCCTTGCTTCTCCCAGGTCCTGGAGCCCAAGGGTGGAGGCCCCTAAGTGAGTGTCAGGCTGGGGCCTTGTCCCCAGGTGCTGGCCACACACAGCCTTGGCCACCAGGCTCCAAGCCATGCATCCTCCACTCCACTCCCTCCACTTACCCAATAGGTAGTCCACATTGTGGGGGTCAAGGGTCAGGAGTTCCGTGCGGTTCCAGATGAAGTGGGAGTGCTAGGAGGAAGGGCTGTGTCAGCACATGCCGGGAGCTAGGGAGAGTCGGAAGGACTGACCCCAGCAGCTATCGGAGTCTGAGGCCTTTACTTATTTCCTTCCTTCACTTAAAAATCCCTCCCTGAGGACCCACCATCCCTGACCTCAAGAAATGATGAATCAATAGCACATTATAATGTATAATGCAAGGGGATGAGAATTCTGATAGAGCCCAGGGAGGCCGTGAGCCCAGACACAGGACCAGGGAGGACTTCCTGGTGGAGGTGATGCTCTAATGGGGCCCTGGAGGACAAGTGGGAATTTAACAGCCTGGGGTCAGGAAGGCTATCCCAGGAGGGAGGGATCACGGGGCAAAGAAGAGCCAGGCACAGGTCTCTAGAGGCCTTGAGGGCTGACAGGCCTGGGCTGTGTTTTCCAGAGGCCGTGGAGTGCCAGGGAGGAAGCAAAGCCCTAGTTCTGCTTTGGGGGCCCCATCTAGGACGGGAGATAAAGGTGGGGCTGTTTCCCCAGGAATAAAGTCCATGGAAAGAAGCCAGCCAGGCCAGGCCTGGAGAGGGCACCATGTTGGCCTGGACCAAGGGTCCCAGCACTGCCAAGGATCTGCTGTGTGCCCTTAGGAGACCCCCTGCCTTCTCTTGGCAATGACCATGGGATCAGTGGCTTTTCAAGCCTCAGGGGCTGTTGTGGGGAGCAGGGCGGAGAGGCTCAGAAAGTGGGGCTTTGCCACCCCCAGCCCCTGCTTCCTGGAGGTGACTCTCCTGTGCTCTGTCTCCAAGGTTGTTCCCGTTACTCCCTCTTTACAGATAAGGGCAGTGAGGCACACAGACCATGTAGCCACCGAATGGTAAAGGTGAAACTGACTCTGAAACCCACTCTTAAGGCACGATTTTCTAGGGATGTGGGGCCTACATGGGACCTGACTGATACCCAATGTGGCCAGGCTTGGGGCCATGGTGTAGACGCTCTCTCCCCATCTTAGAGGCTTAGACCGAGCTCCAGGGTAAGCTGGGCAAGGAGGTCGAAACTCTGGCCCCATGTGCCACGTAGAGAAACTGAGGCTGGTGTCTCTCTGGCTTGAGCTGGGAGGGGGCTCTGGCCCAGCCTGAGCTGACTCAGAAGGGATGGAAAGGGTTCAAAGCCACTCAGTCCCACACCCCCACTGACCCCACAGGGCCCTTCCCTAGTCCCTACCCCCACCTTGTTCTTGGCTCAGCCTCATTCCACGAAGCCTCCCCAGGGGCCAGTCCTGGAACTCGCAGAAACCCAACCCCAGAGTGACATCAAAGTGGCTGCCAGGCTACTCCCCACTGTCTTCAGCCCTGACCACAGTCATTTCCAGACCCCAGCTGCCCCAGGCCCGCAGGCCAGCAGCTCAGATTTAAAGGGCCAGAGGCCGCTCCAAGGAGCCGGAGCTTGGGGTCCTTCTGGAGGTGCCTCCAGCCTCCCTTCCCCGATCCATTCCGTCCCCCAGCCAAGGGGGACTCACTGTGGAGGGCTTCCCTGCTCCCTCTGTGGCTTGCACACTGGGGCCAACCATGTCCTCCCCTGATCCATACAGTGCTGCCTCTTCCCTCCGCCCTCCTACTTGCCCAGGGCTTCTTGGCCCCTCCTTGTGGTCTGTCCCCCCAGGGTGCCTACAGAGCCAGGCATCCCCCATGCAGGCACACAGCGTTCCATGTTTCCTTGGCCATCTGGCTCAGCCTCTGTCTCACGCATGCCCCACCAGGGGCCTACATACAACAGGTGCTCAGGGTGACTGAATGTCCACGCAGGTTATTCCCTGGCCCAGCCTCCTCCTCACCGTCCACCTCTCTCTCATGTCCCCTCCAAGGGAAGGAAATGATCAGTCACCAACTATCTACCGCTTGTATACCTCTTAGTCCATTTGAGCCCCTGGAGGGAAGAATTCTGATGCCCTTTCTATAGAGGACAACAGAGCTTCAGAGTGGGGGTTACACAGCCTCTCACCATCAAAGGCCACCTCGGCAGCCACATGGCCCCAACACAGGCTACCTTGTGTCTCGGTTTGAAGCTCTTCCAGATGTTAACGAGGTCCAGGCCGTCCAGCCTCGTGCCCCTGGCTTTCTCGTCAATCTCATACTCCACATCAGTTTTATTCTTGGGGTACATGTATTTCCGGCCACCCCCCATGATCACCTAAAAGAGACAGGAGCCATCACTTCTGCAGGGTTCCAAGATGCCCAGAAGCCCCAGTGACCTCGGCTTGGAACCTGGACTCCTGGAGTCCCTGGGGATAGTGTGGACACTTTCCCAGCCTGGTGAGCCAGGCCTCAGTCCTCTCTGGGCCTTACTTGTCCACTGTGGGGAGATGAAACCATGAGTCTCTCGGGACTGTGGTTTGGCGCTTCTAGGGATATTGGAGGAGCTGATAACTTACCTTACTTGGCTTCCTGCAATCCACATAACTCCCACTTGAATAAGAATCAGACCATCAGATTTGGTATGAAGTTGAGTCAGAATGTATCTTAAATGTGTGTCAGGCACTAAACACTTAAGATACATTCTGACTCAACTTCATACCGAGGCTGCAACAAACCCTGGTCACCTGTTTTCCAACTTCAAAAATGGGCACAGAAATGGGTTTTTCCCCCTGAAGGCCACACAGCCAGGAAGTGGCAGATTCAGGATTCAAACCCAGGACTTTTCCAGCTATGGCACTAGGGCCCTGCTGTATTCATGTAGCAGAGGGCAGGGACTCCCGGAGCCTCCTCTCCCACGGTGAGAGGCTGAATGCGTGCAGGGAGAGGCTCCAGCCAGGGAGGTCTTTGGGGCAGCCCACAGCTGGGAGCCAGCCCACCGCAGCCTGGGCAAACAGCGGGGCCGGGCCTCATGGCTGTGTAGTCACCACCAGGCTAATTTTACCCACCAGCTGGTGTGTGCGGGCAGACGAACGCGGGACTGTTTGTTTTCCTTGGGAGTCCATGTTTGAAGTCCTGACTATTTTTAAAATAGGGCCAAGAGCATAACAGCAGCCGCCTGCGGTGACCACCACACTAGTGTTCTCTTGTCACCGCGGGCGCCAGCCCGGGCCACTGCCCCTGGCTGACACCTTGGGAGTGCAGAGCCTGGCTGACACTGGGCCCAGATCCACCATTCCAGGCCTGCACCTCATAGGTCCCCTGCTCTATCCTCCACTCTGTCTCCCACCTTAGAACCTAGGTTTTGCAGAATGCATAGAGGGCCAGGAGTACAGAATGGCAGGAGAGGTGGGAAAGGTGCCCCAGGACCAGCCTGGATCCAGGCCATGGTCATGGCCATGAGCTTTGAAGTCAGATTTAGGTTTGAACCCTGACTCTATCACCTACTGATCAAGGGCCTGCCACCTAAACTCTCTGAGCCCAGTTTTCCTATCCATAAAATGCGACTGGCTGGGCATGGTGGCTCATGCCTGTAATCTCAGCACTTTGGGAGGCTGAGGCAGGAGGATCACTTGAAGGCAGGAGTTTGAGACCAGTCTGGACAACATGGCAAGACCCTGTCTATACAAATAAAATTTGTTTCAAAAATTAGCCGGGCATGGTGGTACAGACTGGTGCTCCCAGCTATTCAAGGGACTGAGCCAGGAGGAGCACTTGAGCCCAGAAGGCTGAGACTGAAGTGAGCCGTGATCACGCCACTGCACTCCAGTCTGGGCAACAGAGCGAGACCCTGTCTCAAAAATAAAATAAAACAGGCCGGGCGCGATGGTTCACGCCTGTAATCCCAGCACTTTGGCAGGCCAAAACGGGTGGATCACCTGAGGTCCAGAGTTTGAGACCAGCCTGGCCAACATGGCGAAACCCCGTCTCTACTAAAAATACAAAAAAAACTGGCCGGGTGTGGTGATGTGCGCCTATAATCCCAGCTACTCACGAGGCTGAGGCAGGAGAATCACTTGAACCCGGCAGGCGGAGGTTGCAGTGAGCCAAGATCGCACCACTGCACTCCAGCCTTAGAAACAGAGTGAGACTCCATCTCAAAAGAAAAATAATGATAAATAAAATACCACTAACATCTATCCACAGAACCATCATAGGAGGAAAGGCAGTCACCCAGGGAAGTCCCCAGGACCCAGTGGGTGGCTGCCACCGGAAGGCATTTCTACTGCCAGTGGGGAGACAGGTGGTTCAGAGAGGCAGAGTCCTTGCTCTCCGCTGCAGCCAGGAGCTCAGGGAGCAGGGCGGGCTGGGAGGGGAAGGAGAAGGGGACCCCAGGTCACGGGTCCCTTGCCCCACCCCCCCCAGCTGTTCCCACAGAACCTGACCTCTTGGCGTCTTCAGAGTGGAAACGAAGCCCCCAATCTTCCTGCAGGGAGCCTCATCGTTTCCAGCCCGGCAGCGACTTCACACGGGCTCATTAAACTTCCAAATAACAGACTTGCTGTTTGGCTTTGGGGTTTGGGTTTGTGTCTTTCTTTCTTTCTTTCTTTCTTTCTTTTTAAGCAACAGTATTTATTTTCAGGGTGGACACCAGGATTTTTGTTTCATGTACAGTCTGGGGACTGGGAGGCTTTTGGGGGGGTGTTGGTGATGGAGACGCAGGTGGGGCTGGGAGAGAAAGGAAGAGGAGGAAAGAAAGGGGTCCTCACACAGGTCCTCCCTCCCCATTCACTCCCTGGCTTGTGCCCCCTGACGTGGCCCCTGTGACCCCCCTCCTCATCTCCTACCCCCTCACCTGAAACATCTTCCCTCCCCTCCAATTTCCTTCAAGTTCCTGTCCCCTGCTCAGGCTGTCCCTGACAAACCCCTCTGAGGAGCAGTCCCCATGTAATTATACCCTGTGCCTGTACAACAAATGTTCTCACATCCATGACCTCATCACGGCCTCCCACGGCCCTGGGAGCAGGCAAGTGTGGCTCTCAGTTCCTGCTGCACAGGTGGGGAAACCGAGGCACATGGAGGGGAAGGGACTCACCCCAGGCCATGTGTCGGGTGAAGGCAAGCCAGGATGAGTGGCTTGGCCTCAGATGTCTGCTCACTGAAAGGGGCCAACAGCACTGTGTGTCCTGAAAAGGGATACTTCATCCACCATGCTGGGAAAAGGGCAGACATGGGTCTCTACTGTAGAGGGGCCAAGTGGCCCCCAGAAATTTGTGGGGGCAGTGTATGGAGGGCTGAAGGCAGGTGAGTTTGTCTGGTGGTGGAGAGAAAGAGGTGAGGCATAGCTGGGTGGGGGGGCTTTCTCTGCCCCTCACCGAATCCCCATTCCAGGCTCAAGGGGCAGAAGTCCCCAGATTGCCTCAGCAGTCCCCCACAGTAGGCAATAAAAGCCTGAAAAGGAACGAGCCGGGCGTTCTCACTGAAGAACAGAGAGTAGGCCGGGAGCGGTGGCTCACGCCTGTAATCCCAGCACTTCGGGAGGCCAAGACGGGCGGATCACAAGGTCAAGAGATCGAGACCATCCTACCTAACACGGTGAAACCCCATCTCTACTGAAAATACAAAAAATTAGCCGGGCGTGGTGGTGCGCGCCTGTAGTCCCAGCTACTCAAGAGGCTGAGGCAGGAGAATGGCGTGAACCCAGGAGGCGGAGCTTGCAGTGAGCCGAGATCGCGCCGCTGCACTCCAGCCTGGGCGACAGAGGGAGACTCTGTCTCAACAAAAAAAAAAGAAAAGAACAGAGAGCAAGCGTCACATGGATGACTTCTGCCTCATGAGTCAGCTCAGTTTGTTGAAGTGTGTTTCAGGGCAAGGCCGTGTGGCTCCTGCATAAGTGCCACCACCTTCTGGGCACTCGCTAGGCCTCAGGTCTTGTGCTGAGCTCCACAGGGATTATCTTAATCAGTTTTTGGCATAAGCTTATGAGGCAGGCACAGTTTACAAAGGAGTTGTGAAAGGGAAGCCTCAGAGAGGTTAAGTAACTGACCCAAGGTCACAGAGCTAGCAAAACGCAGGGTGAGGTCTGGAACTCGAATTTTAAACAAGAGAGCTGGCACTAACCAACCACTGTACACACCAGCTCTTCGCTGGGCATGCTGGTGGTTGAGTGTACAGAAATGTGCCCATCTGTGCCCATGTGAATGCGCAGGGCAGGCAGACGCCACTTGGCCACCACCACCTCCCTGTGTAGTGGGGGGCAGAGGTGGGCACAGCACCAGGTTCCAATTTATGGAATCATCCCTGGGTGCCTGGTTCTTGGGGTGTGGTGGCGGTCACATGAGGGTTCACCCCGCAGCCCCACCGCAGAGAAATCCCACAGTGCCTGCCTGCCCAACCGCAAATCCCCTAATGGGCTGGGAGCCTCCCAGGTGTGTGGGGAGCCAGGCCAGGCTGCTTTCTCTGGGCCAGCCTGGGCCTGAGGCCTCCTGCCCACCAGAGGCCCCGCCTTGCCCCGTCCTTGCCCGGCTGCCCCCGAGCACTCACGTCAATGTCCCTGATGTTATGCACGAGCTGGTAGGCGATGTCCTTGCAGCCCTGGCTCAAGGCCTCAGGGGGCATCTCGTTGTCTGAGTACCAGTCCCGGTCAGCTGAGTGGGCATAGGCGGCGCTGGGGGTGGCATGGTTCACTCTCGTGGTGGTTACAATGCCCACAGATTTCCCTGGGGTGCAGGAGGGGCACGTTCGGCTTTATCCACAGATCAGGGTGTCCCAGCTGCCTCCTCCCTCCCCCTCCCCCTCCCCCTCCCCCGCTAAAGACAGGCCCCCCTTCAGTTCGGAGGATTGCCTGGTCTCAGTCTCCCCACCCACAGCAGTAGGTGTCTGGCAGTGGCTGCTAAGTAGCTGAGCAGCTGGAACACTGCCTCTGGGACCCTCTCCCCTCATCCCGAAGGCCCTTGAGATGTGAGCACCCGGGCTGGAGTCCTCCCCTTCATCAAGGCGCCCACAGGACCCCTGAGGGATCTCAAGTGGACTGTGGCTCTGTCACCTGCGTGTTGGCCTTGTCACCTGTGTTTTGGCCTTGGCCCCTGACTAAAGCTCCTGGGGGCACGGGCTGGGCCTCCCAATTCTGAGGAGGGAAGGGGCGTGGCTATGGACTGCACCCCACAGGCTAGCCCTGAGCTGACTTCTCCCTCCTCACACCAAACCTATGAGGGTTTTATGTTCCCACCCGTTTTACAGTCAAATGAAGAATCAACTCAGGGAAATGAACTGGGAGCAGAACCCAGCACTGAGTGAAGCCTGAAGCCCCCAGCCTCCCCCGTCATGGAAGGAACCCCATGGATATTACAGACTCCCAGACATCATAGCTGGGAGCCCCGCAGAGAAGCCTTCTCTAGCCCCTTCCCGTGACAGAGTCGGAACGACTGAGGCCTGGACAGGCCATGAAGCTCACCCTGCTCCCCGCTGCTCCCCGCACTCACCAGCGTCCTTGGCCCAGCGCAGGATGGAGGTGACCTCGTTCCCCTGGGTGGTGTTGCACCGGGAACGCTCGGTGGCTGCGCTTACCCCCACGGTGCCCTCGTTGGCCTTCACCCCACACAGGTAGGCGGTGGCGGTGCCGGCACTGTCAGGGACCTGGGCATTGGTGTTGTACGTCTGCAGGTGGGAGAGGAGGGTCAGGAGATGGCCAGGACTTCGCCCCTACAGCCACCCACCCCGCCTCCACTCACACCATGGGGACTGGGGCGTGAAGAACCAGAGAGGACCCCATAGCCTTGATCAGGCCCACTGAAGCCCCCAAGAGCCACAGGACTACCTATCTGCCTGCTTCCTGCCGTCATTCCCTGCACCCTGGCAGCACTGGGGCGGGACCCCAGCTCTCCAAAGTACGGAGAAGTGTCCGGCGGAGGAGTGGGGCTCAGGTGGGGTCAGCAGTGGCCTCTCTCTGGGCCTGGGGCTGCAGGAGCCAGTGAGGGGTTGGGGAGCAGGGGAGTCCTGGAGAAGTGAGAGGGAGGGGCCTTCTTGAAGGAGTAGGGGTCCTAGGGATAGGATAGTGAAAGTGAGGGGAGGAGGACTGGGGAAGGGAAGGGTGGGGCCAAGACCAGCTCTGATTTCTCTGCCACCTGCCCTATGGCCACCCTCACAGGGTTGCCCTACATCCAGATGTTTAGCAGAGACCCCGAAACTATTTGCCTGTCTCCCTTCCCCACCAGCCTGAGAGCGCCCTGAAGGCACAGAAGGCACCACAGTCCCCGCTACTCCCCCAGAAGTGAGCCTGGGGCCTGACCCAGGGTGTGGAGGTTATTACATAATGCCACTATCACCACCACCAATAACAATAGCTACCCGGCAGTGCACACTGCCTTGAACAACCTAGGTCAGTACAGGCATACCTCATTTTGGTGTACTCCACAGACACTGTGTTTGCTACAAATCGAAGATCTGTGGCAACCCTGTGTCAAGCAAGTCCATCAACATTATTTTTTCCAACAACATGGCCCACTTCATCAGTGTTTTTTAGCAATAGCATATTTTAAAATTAAGGTATATATGTTTTTTTAGACATAATGCTGTCCTACACTTAAAAGACTACTGTAGGGTGCAAACATAACTTTTATATGCACTGGGAAACCAGAAAATGTGTGACTTGCTTGATTACAATATTTGCTTTATTACAGTGGTCTGGAACCAAACCCAAAGTATAGCTGAGGTATGCCTATACCTTAATTAACTTCACGAACCACCTCAGAAAAGAATGAATGACCTAGAACTTCATGCAAAAGCGTATACAGGCCAGGCACGGTGGCTCATGCCTGTAATCCTAGCACTTTGGGAGGCCCACGTGGGCGGATCACCTGGGGTCAGGAGTTCGAGACCAGCCTTGCCAACAGGTTGAAACCCCATCTCGACTAAAAATACAAAAATTAGCTGGGCATGGTAGTGCGTGCCTGTAATCCCAGCTACTCGGGAGGCTGAGGCAGAAGAATCACTTGAACTCAGGAGGCGGAGGTTGCAGTGAGCTGAGGTCATGCTACTGTACTCCAGCCTGGAAGACAGAGTAAGACTCTGTCTCAAAAAAAAAAAAAAAAAGTAAAAAGCATATACAGGCCAGGTATGGTGGCTCACGCCTGTAATCCCAAGACTGGGAGGCCAAGGTTGGAGGATCACTTGAGCCCAAGAATTAGAGATCCCCATCTCTACAAAAAAATTAAAACATTATCCAGGTGTGGTGGTGCACACCTGTAGTCCCAGCTACTCAGAAGGCTGACGTGGGAGGATGGCTGGAGCCCAGGAGTTGAAGACTGCAGTGAACTATGACTGCACCACTGCACTGCAGCCCGGGCAACAGAGCAAGACCCTCTTTCTAAACATACACACACACACACGCAGGCACAGTGATGCTATGGTGTCAGAAGTCAGGAGGGTGGCTGCTGCAGGTGGGGAGTGAGCTTGGGCATGGAGGGGGGTCAGGGGACCTCTGGCTGCTGTCATGTTCGGATGCTCAACCTGGATGCTGGTTATACAGACCTGAACTGGGCTTGGGGATGGGGCTCACCTTGGAGAGGGCCACGAAGGGGAACTTGTCCATCTCCAGCCTGGTCTCCTCCCCAGGGTTGTGGTGGAGCTGACCCTTGAGGATGCGGGTGGCCGTCACTGTGGAGACGCCCATCCCTGCGGTGGGGAGTGGGGGCCTCAGTCTCTCATGCTCCTGCCTCTCCAGTCAGCCTACTTGGGTACCCAGAAGTTCTCTAGTTTGGTACCAAGGCAGGCTCGGGCAGTTGGCACCGGGCATGGCTCTGTAAATGTCAGGGAGTAGCCCCTCTCACCCTTACCTCCCAGATCCTCAGGGGGCTAGCTGGCAGAGCAGGCCTCTTGAATCCACAGCCTGGCCCTTCATCCTTTTAAACACCCTTCCTCCAGAGCCCTAGCCCCTTCAACGCAGCCCCCTTCAACTCAGCCTGGCTCCCTGGGCTCCTAGCTAGGTGTCCTGTCTCCCCACCCCCTGCCCCCACAGGCCCCCGGGCCTCACCATCTCCCAGGAACATGATGACATTCTTAGCCACGTTGGTGTTGAGCTTCTGAAGCTCCAGGGCATATTTCAGTGTCTCTTGCGCTTGGTCTCGCCAGTACTTGGGGTCTTTCTCTTTCTCTAAACAGAGAGAGACAGTTACTTGGCAGGGTGAGGACAGCCTCCCATCTCCAGACATACAGATCCCCCCACTTCTGATTGCTCAGGCTGGAATGCCTGAACTTGGAGGAGGGTGCAATAGTTGTCCCCCCAGACAACACACCTGTGGTTTATAAATATGTGCCATCCAGATCCTCCAGAAAAGCCCGTGGACCCTGGGGTCTTCTGCTCACATCTCAGAATGAAGAAACCAAGGCTCAGAGACAACGAGCGACTTGCCCAAGGCCACGCAGCACAGACAGACACTGGCAGGGCTGGGCTTCGCTCCAAAGCCCATGCTCATTCCTTCTACCCAGTAGGGAGATGAGCTGCTAAGGCAGCAAATGAATTGTGCTAGCACAATTAAGAGAGTAATGTTTAACCTATTCAATAAACCCCTTCCAGCAGCAGGGGTCCCCTGATGTAGCCAGCCATCAATTATAAACTCTGCTTAGCTTATTCATTAAAGTAGACTCAGCAGGAACCTGACTTGGTGGCAGAGTTAATAGCAGTGCTGGAAAGCGAAGCTTGCCTTTTGCTTAATGTGTCAAATTCAAAGGAGCCAGGTGATCTCACTCTTGTTAGTTCTAGATTAGTTATCAAGGATGACATTCTGCATCTCTCATCACCTGCCTCCATCCCTCTTGGCTGATAATGACTTCTGGATGGGGCTTTATGGTTTTGAGATAAAATAAGAACTAAGAACACTTCTTTCTCTCTCCCTCTTTCTCAAGTGTGTGTGTCCAGCAACGAATCCCCAGCTTTAGTGCCAGACAGACCTCAACTAAAACCCCAGCTGCCAGGCGTGGTGGCTCACGCCTGTGATCCCAGCACTTTGGAAGGCCAAGGCAGGCGGATCGCCTAAGCTCAGGAGTTCAAGACCAGCTTGGGCAATATGGTGAAACCCCATCTCTACTGAAATACGAAAAATTAGCCAGATGTGGCGGTGTGCACCTGTAGTCCCAGCTACTTAGGAGGCTGAGGCAGGAGAATTGCTTGAACCCGGGAGGCGGAGGTTGCAGTGAGCCGAGATCACGCCACTGCACTCCAGCCTGGGCAAGAGAGAGAGACTCCGTCTCAAAAACAAACAAACAAGAAAACCCCCAGCTGCTCCAAGTACTAGCTGTGTCACCTCCCTGAGCCTCAGTCTCTTCCCCTGTCAAATGACATTGCTGGCACCATCCCCTCAGGGTCACTCTAAGGACTGGGCTGAATAAGGCAAGTGACACACCTGACCCATAGGAGAGGCTCAAAAATTGCCTCCCACCCCCATTATCCCATCTCCAGGGCTGGACCAGGATCCTGGCTATGAGAGCTAGAGTCCCTCCCAGAGTCTGTGGGGCCCCTCTCTGTCCCGGGGCCCTATCAGATCTGCTCAGAAGCCTAGAGAGGAGGTTCCCTAGCGGCTTCCTCTTTTGAGGCCTCCCACTGCACAGAATGGGAAGCGAGATCAGGAGGAGTGGGAGGGTCTTGTCCAAGGCCGTGTAGCATGTCTGTGGGCTGGGGACACAATTCTTACCTTTTGGCCCAGCTCCGACATGTGCCTGGCTCTTGGGGTGGGGTGGGTGAAGAACAGCCCTCCTTCCTCACACACGCACCGGCTCCGGGCGAGATGCCAGGGGCCCCCCACACAGCTTCTCTTATTCCTCCCAACTGCCTTGGTGGGTGGGCACCAGTGTCTCCTCCACATTAGGAAATGGAGAGCCTGAGATCAGGGCCCCAGTGGGAGAACTGGAAACTCACGCGTTGCCGTGGCTCTGCCCCAGCCTATGACAGCACAGGCGAGAAGCGGGCACGATGCTGCAGTGCACCTCTAGCCTTGGATCCAAGCACACCCCACACCCCTCCCCAAGAGGCCTCCCCTTACGTCGCCACCACTCCAATCCCTCAGCCCACTGCCCTCACCCTGACAGCCCCAGGTCCACCCTCTCTCTTCTGGAAGTGTCTGCTGAGGGCATCAATTTCAGACATCCCCAAGCAGTCCCCACTGGGAATCGGGAGCACCTTGGCCCTTCTGCCCGACAGGGTGCCTTTGGACAAGAGTTTCCGCCCCAGGAAATGGGAGACCCGTAGCTATCCACGAGTAGTTCTAGGATGACATGAGATAAAGTCTGGGCAAGGCTGGGGCCAAGGATTTTGCTCGGAGGTCCTCCAGGCCCAGGCTGGTTCCAACCTCCCTCCTGCCTTCCTCAAAACCCCCCACGGTGCTGTTGGTCATGGAGCCTCTTTGGCCAGTTGGCTGCCATTGGGTGGTGAAGACCTTTCACCCGCCCTGACCGCCGACAACCTGTCCCTGCCTTAACAGCTTGGAGTCCTGGGGCTGGGCTGACTTCAGCCTGCCCCACACCTGTTGCTCTTGTTCAGCCCAGGCTCTGCCACCAGGTCCCCTGCTCGGTCGAGGGCTTGTTCTCTCTAGATTGGAGTCCCATCAGGGCAGAGTCCTTGTCTTTTTCACCAGAGCCACCCAGGGCCTATCCCTGAGAAGGGTTTGGAGTTTGGTTTAAGCAACGATGGCTCTGGACAACTGGATTCCAAGAGGCCATTGTTTCTGGAAACTACTAAATGATATGTGCAAATGCTCATGATAGAATGCCGGGGAAAGGGCATTGATCGGTACATACTGTATGATTCCATTTCTATGAAGCTCAAAACAGGCAAAGTGAGTCTCTGGTGACCAGTGTAAGCCTGGGCATCTCCTCTGGCTTTGGGAGGGGGTTGGCATAGGGAAGCCCACAGATGCCCCATGACCAGAAATGTTCTGTCTTGATCTGCGTGGTGGTGACACAGGTATAAATATATGTCAGAAATTTTTCATGCTATGTATTTAAGATCAGTGCCTTTTTCTGTAAGTTATACCTAACTGAAGAAAAAAAAGAAGGCTGGAGTAGTGGCTCATGCCTGTAATCCCAGCACTTTTGGAGGCCATGGTCGGAGGATTGCTTGAGGCCAGGAGTTTGAGGCTACAGTAAACCATGATTGTGCCATTGCATTCCAGCCTGGCGACAGCAGATACAAAAAGTTGAATGGCTGAACGTTTAAAGATTTTTCTTTTTTTTTTTGAGATAGAGTCTTGCTCTGTCGCCCAGGCTGGAGTGCAGTGGCGTAATCTCGGCTCGCTGCAAGCTCCGCCTCCCAGGTTCACACCATTCTCCTGCCTCCGCCTCCCAAGTAGCTGGGACTACAGGCGCCCGCCACCATGCCCCGCTAACTTTTTGTATTTTTTTTTTTAATAGAGACAGGGTTTCACAGTGTTAGCCAGGATGGTCTCGATCTCCTAACCTCATGATCCGCCCACCTTGGCCTCCCAAAGTGCTGGGATTACAGGCGTGAGCCACCGCACCCAGCCGTGAAGAGTTTTCATGTTGTCACTTTTTCACCTTTTCCCTTTTCATCCATTAGTTCATCTTTCACCCAGGTGGGCTGTTAAGTGCTGAGAAGGCAGGGACCCCGTGCCAGAGTGACCTTGGTCCCCCAGGGATGCAGCTGGCATCACGGGGTCTCAGAGGCAATGGCCTGAGAGCCCATCGGCTCAGGCTTGGTGCCCCATTGCACCCCATCTCCTCATCTGCTGAAATATAGCCGTCCTAAGAGAAGAGACCAACACTCACTGAGCATCCACTCCTTGCCAGACACTGTGACTATCCCATGTGATTCCTGTGATGGCACTAAGCGGGAGGAACTCTTATCCCCACTGGAGAGATGGAAACACTGGGGTGCAGGGAAGGCAAGTGGGGACTTCTAGCCACATAATGGACTGAGCCGAGGAAGGCTCTCCTGCAGCTCCAGATACAGAAATGCTGGGGGAAAAAAATAGCACATAGCTTGAAAAAGGAAGAAAAGGGGAAAGGAAAATCCTCAGGAGGCAGCACTGATGAAGGAATCTAAAACCAGAGGGGCCCACAGGAGATGATACTGAGAGGAACGCCTGGGACAGCAGGCCAGGTACAGATTCAGGCTGAAGCTGGTTTCTTTTCTTTTTTGACACGGAGTCTTGCTCTGTTGCCCAGGCTGAAGTGCAGTGGTGCAATCTCGGCTCACTACAACCTCTGACTCCTGGGTTCAAGTGATTCTCATGCCTCAGCCTCCCAAGTAGCTGGGATTACAGGAATGTGCCATCACGCCCGGCTAATTTTTGTATTTTTAGTAGAGATGGGTTTTTGCCATGTTGGATAGACTGGTCTCAAACTCCTGACTTCAAGTGATCCACCTACCTCAGCCTCCCAAAGTGCTGGGATTACAGGCGTGAGCCACCATGCCTGGCCAGAAGCTGGTTTCTTTTTAAGAGACAAAGTCTCACTCTGTCACCCAGGCTGGAGTAATTTGATTATAGCTCACCATAATCTTGAAATCCTGGGCTCAAGTGATCCTCCCACCTCAGCCTCCCAAGTAGCTAGGACTACAAGCATGCAGCACTGTGCTCAGCTGTTTGTTTGTTTGTTTTTAGAGATGGAGGTCTCACTATGTTGCCCAGGCTGTCCTCAAACTCCTGGACTCAAGCGATCCTCCCACCTCAGCCTCCCAAAGCCCTGGGATTACAGGCATGAGCCACCACACCAGGCCTGCCGAAGCTGTTTTAAGGTACACATTTTGCCTTGGAGCTCTGGAAGGGACAGAGAAAGACAGTCATTCGTAAGAAATGTGAATTCAAGGCCGGGCGCGGTGGCTCAAGCCTGTAATCCCAGCACTTTGGGAGGCCGAGGCGGGTGGATCACGAGGTCAGGAGATCGAGACTATCCTGGCTAACACGGTGAAACCCCGTCTCTACTAAAAATACAAAAAAAAACTAGCCGGGCGTGGTGGCGGGCGCCTGTAGTCTCAGCTACTTGGGAGGCTGAGGCGGGGGAGAATGGCGTGAACCCGGGAGGCGGAGCTTGCAGTGAGCCGAGATCACGCCACTGCACTCCAGCCTGGGAGACACAGCGAGACTCCGTCTCAAAAAAAAAAAAAAAAAAAAAGAAATGTGAATTCAAGTCCAAATCTGAGCCAGGTCTAAGTGGGGATCTGAATTTATAGTGTAAGAATTGCAAACCAAGAAATTAACATAAAAACTGGCCTAGAATTAGTTGAACCCCTCATGTCCTGAAAACACCATGCCACGCTGTGGAAACACTTCCGCGTGAGTCTCCAACAGAAAAACAAAAAACTCCTGTTGAAGATGAGTTCACTAGTGAGAACTACAAATGACAAGAAAATGTGCGATCCCATGAGGGAGAATGAGCAGACAAAACCGACAGGAGACGCAGCGGACCAAGACTCGGAAGAGTCCATAGGATTCATTATATTTCAAATTATCAAAGATAAAAGAGAGAACAGAAACCCCAATCAAAGAATAGTATAATATAAAAGGGAAAAGGCTGGGCACAGTGGCTCACACCTGTAATCCCAGCACTTTGGGAGGCCAAGGCGGGCAGATGACTTGAGGTCAGGAGTTCGAGATCAGCCTGGCCAACATGATGAAACCCCATCTCTAATAAAAATACAAAAATTATCCAGGTGTTGTGGTGCACGTCTGTAATCCCAGCTACTCAGGAGGCTGAGGCAGGAGGATCACTTGAACCTGGGGGGGCGAAGGCTGCAGTGAGCTGAGATCATGTCACTGCACTCCGTCCTGGGTGACAGAGTGTGAGACTCTGTCTCTGTCGCAGAAAGAAAGCATCAGGCCTCTGAGCCCCAGCTAAGCCATCATATCCCCTGTGACCTGCACGTATACATCCAGATGGCCTGAAGTAACTGAAGAATCACAAAAGAAGTGAAATTTAAATGGCCTGTTCCTGCCTTAACTGATGACATTCCACCACAAAAGAAGTGAAAATGGCGGGTCCTCGCCTTAACTGATGACATTACCTTGTGAAATTCCTTCTCCTGGCTCATCCTGGCTCAAAAAGCTCCCCCACTGAGCACCCTGTGACCCCCCACTCTTGCCCGCCAGAGAACAACCCCCATGACTGTAATTTTCCTTTACCTACCCAAATTCTATAAAATGGCCCCACCCCTATCTCCCTTCGCTGACTCTCTTTTCGGACTCAGCCCGCCGGCACCCAGGTGAAATAAACAGCCTTGTTGCTCACACAAAGCCTGTTTGGTGGTCTCTTCACAGGGATGCAAGAGAGAGAAAGAGAGGGAGGGAGGGAGAGAGGGAGGGAGGGAGAGAGGGAGGGAGGGAGGGAGGGAGAGAGGGAGGGAGGGAGGGAGGGAGGGAGGGAGGGAGGGAGGAAGGAAGGAAGGAAGGAAGGAAGGAAGGAAGGAAGGAAGGAAGAGTAAGAAGGAAAGAAAGAATAAAATATATATATATGGGAAAAGAGTGACCTATCCGATTAACACATGCAAGCAGCAGGGTTGAGGTTTCCTGCTCTGAACACTGTTTTCAGCTCTTAAATATTTTGCATGGTTCTGGGACCTTGAACATAGACACTGCCCCCACCCTACCCCATCCCTCCACCTGTGTCCCCAAGCATACCTGGCACTAAGGAGTTGGTAAGGCAGGTGCCAATGGCCAGTACTAAGAATGGTGAAATCATGGTGCACCCCAAGACCTGCTTTATCCCTGGAGCCCAGAGATGCGATCGACGCGGGTGGGAGGGGGTGGGCTGGCAGTGGTCAGATGTTAACTGATGTTCCAATCCTATAAATTAAAAAAAGAGAAAAAGAGGCATGTGGGGCACGGCTCTAGAGATCCCTTTTTCACTCACTTAGTCATTCCTTGATTCATTCATCAAGTATTCGGTGAGCACCTATTACAGACCAGGCATGGGGCTAGACATTGGGATGCCAAACCCAGGTGGCCCCTGTCTCAGGAAGCTGAACCACGCAAACAGTTGTGTCGGTATCAACGAGTTCCATGCTGCAAAGCGGTTCCGTCCCATTTCCTAAATGAATTTCCACTTTCAATTCATCTGAAGCCCCCAACCTCCCAGAGTCCAGTCTTCTGGTGCAGTGTTTCTCAAACTGTAAAGAGAGCAAGCATCTGAATTCCCCCAAAGGCTTGTTACAACAGATTCCCGGCCCACCCGCGAGGCTCCGATTGTATTTCCAATAAGCTCCCAGGAGAGGCTGCTGCTTTGCGGACCACACCTTGAGAAGCCCTGTTCTAGAGCACTCGGTCTTCAGCCTTTTAATTACCTGTGCCCCAGGAACATCAGGGACAAAACAAAGCGTGCACCCCTTCTTTCAGGACCCCTGCATTTGCTACATTCTCTTCTAGAGCTTGTCGTTTATGGTAAGAGATATAAAAATGGTAGGAGTCACATATGTGAAAAGACTGGCTGGAAGCGTGGCTATTTCTGGGTGGTGATATCACAGACAACTGATTTTTCTTTTCCATTGTCTTTTCTGCATTTCCAAAATTTTCTTTTGTGCTGAGATACAGTATTATCTTTATACTTTTTTTAAAACATGTTTTTTTTTTTTTTAAAAAAGTTGGATTGTAATTGAAGAGTTTAGGTGGAAAATAAAAAACTGGAAGGAAATACACCAAAACATTAACTGTGGTTTTCTCTGGGTGGTAGGACTATAAATGATTATTTCCTCTTTTTTTTTAGGTTTTTGAATTTTCCAAGTAGCCTAAAACAAGCGTGTATTAATGGCATAAGAATGTTTTTACACTGTGGTCATCCTGTTAAATCACAACGAACAACCTCACTGGCAGCTGAGAAATGTACTAACCCTGTTGCGCATGAGTTACGAGACGAAGAATTTTAAATGGCAAGAGTTTCACTGAGAAATGTTATTGCTTCAACCAAGACCAAGATATGACACCATTTGTTGTGGGAAACGGCAGTAACACACACTCTACCGTTAGAAAAGTGTTGTGACAGATAAGACACTACTCTAGTACAATTATATGTTAAGTAAAAACAAAATAAAACATTTTTAAAAAGTTGTTTAAGAAAAAAAGCCAGGCATGGTGGTACATGCCTGTAATCCCAGCTACTTGGGAAGCTGAGGTTGGAGGAAGTTCGCTTGAGGCCAGGAGTTGGAGACCAGCCTGAGCAACACGGCGAGACCCTGTGTCTAAGAAAAATTTTTGTATTTTAATTTTTATAGATTTTCTTTTTAAAAATTCTTCTCTTTGCAGCTCCAGCTCAAAGGAAAAAGATTTTTTTTCTTTTGTTTTTTTTTTGAGACGGGGTTTTTCTCTTGCTGCCCAGGCTGGAGTGTAACAGCACAACCTCAGCTCACCGCAACCTCCGCCTCCGGGGTTCAAGCAATTCTCCTGCCTCAGCCTCCCGAGTAGCTGGGACTACAGGCTTGCGCCACCACGCCTGGCCAATTTTGTATTTTTAGTAGAGATGGGGTTTTCTCCATGTTGGTCAGGCTGGTCTCGAACTCCCAACCTCAGGTGATCTGCCTGCCTCAGCCTCCCAAAGTGCTGGGATTACAGGCGTGAGATGCCATGCCCGTTCAAGATTTTCTTTTTAATTTAAAAATACAGTAAAAGAAAAGAGAGAGAGAGAGAAAAGGAAGGAAGGAAGGAAGGAAGGAAGGAAGGAAGGAAGGAAGGAAGGAAGGAAGGAAGGAAGGAAGGAGAGGAGGAGAGAGAAAGAGAGAAAGAGAGAAAAAGAAACCACTACCACCAGAAGAAGGGCTCTTGATTCAGCCTTAAAAACATGCAAGCTGCGCTCCAGTGCCAGAGGTGAGGGCTCTGGGGTAGGGGCTGAGGGTGGCGGTGCAGAGTGGAAATTAAAAGGAAATACCCCACACCTAACATCTAACAGCACTTAACTGTGAGGGAGTGGTAGAATTTGGAATTTCAGATGATTTCTGCATTTTTTTTTGTTCTACTTTATGGTTTCCCAACATTTCTATAGCAAATCCTAAAATCAGAAAACTGTTATTAACTGAATACAAAATACTAAAACATTAAACTATTATTTAAAATCACTTAAAAACGAAGTCACCTCCTTCAGGAAGCCTCCAGGATGGTCACTCATTCCAATATAACACCACTGAGCTTCATGCCACCTCAAACATCGCGTTTCGAAGGTAATACCTCCCTTTTCGACGGTAATTTAATTCTTTCCTGGGCCATCTCAGCCGCCTCACCGGGAGCTTCTAAGAGTGAGGACTTTGTCTTGTTTGTCTCTGCACTCCTAGTGCCTGGCACAGTAAATATTTACATCAGTTGAACGTCAATGCCCTAAGGAAGGAGGTGGGGGGGAGGGAAGAGCCATCCAAAATTCTCTCCTCTGTGTGTGCAGGAAAGTCCAAGAGTTCGTGAAGGTCCGTAAATACCGGAAGGTCCGCCCGCCGTTGGAGTGTAGACTGGCACAGCGCATGGGAAAACCGGCAGGACTACCAAAGCTGATTATCCGACCTGCGCCCTGGGACCCGTTTCTCTCCAGCAGAATGTGCACATCAGCCCTGTTCATAATGGCTTCAAAAGGGCCTCCATCTACGGCAGGCTGGATGATACATTGTGTGTGTTCACAACACAGAAACCACCACGACGACAGCAAGGAGAATGGATGACCCCCAGCTCCTCACAACATGAATGAATCCCACAAGGTTAAGTTTGAGCAAAGGAAGCTAAAACCAAGAGCACTTACAGTGTGATTCCGATGATAGAAAGTATAAAAACTAACCCAGGGTGTTGGGAAACGGAATGGAGGCTCCACGTGGAGGGTATGGAAACGGGAAGGGGCTGCTGGGGTGCTGGTGCGGTTCTGTTTATGATTGATCTGGGTGGGTGGGTGCTGGTTACACGGTGGGTTCAGCTGTCAATGTATAATGCACACATTTTTCTCTACGTGTGTTTTATTTCAATAAAATAAATACTACTCTTTGGGAGCTTATATGAACAATCTATAAAGGACACCGACAAAATGAAAGCAAGCCTATGTACTGCACTCCATAGTTTATAAAGAATGTCACCATGATGTTTCACTAATAAACTATGCAGTGGACAGAAAAGGACCTATCATCTCCTTTTACAGATGAGAAAACCAAGGCTCTGGAAGGACAAGTGACTTGCCCAAGGTTACCGACAGGAAGTTGCAGAGCAGAAACCTGACCACAGGGTTCCTGATTCTGGAATTAGCAATCAGGTTACCATCAGTCACCTCCTCCAGAGGGAGGGATTTCTGTTGCTCCCAAGTGTAAAATGAGGGTTCTGATGTTTGACACATGGATAGATTCATGTAACCACCACCATCACCATCAGGACCCAGAACAGCTCTGCCACCCCAAAAATCTCCCTTGCGTTCTTTATAGTTACACAATCCGCCCATCCCTAAACCTGGCGATCCCTGATCTGTCCTCCACCACTGTGTTTTTGATAGGTATGGTATTAAATCCACAGACCACGAGCACGTGGAGTCGCCCACTCCTTCAGTCAGAGTTCTTCAGTTCTATCAGCACTCTGTAGTCTTCAGCCTGTAGATCTTGGATATGTTTTGTTAGGTTTATACCTATAGGTTCCATCATGTAATGGTTAGCACCCTGGACTCTGAATCCAGATTTATACCTATGAATTTCGCTTTTTGGGGAACTATTGTAAATGGCAATGTTTCTGAAATTGTTCATTACTAGTACATAAAAATACTACTGAGTCAAGCGCGATGGCTCACACCTGTACTCCCAGCATTTTGAGAGGCTGAGGCGGGTGGATCACTTAAGGTCAGGCGTTTGAGACCAGTCTGGCCAACATGGTGAAACTCTCTCTACTAAAAATACAAAAATTAGCCGGGCATGGTGGTGTGCACCTGTTATCCCAGTTACTTGAGAGGCTGAGGCAGGAGAATCGCTTGAACCCGGGAGGTGGAGTTTGCAGTGAGCTGAGATCGAGATCACACCACTGCAATCCAGCCTGGGTGACAGAGCAAGACTCCATCTCAAAAAAAAAAAAAAAAAAAAAAGAAAAGAAAAGAAAAAGAAAAAGAAAAAAGCATTCAGCCTTTCAGCATTTGGGGTGGTCTTCTGAGGTGTGAGGTGGAGTAGATTTTGTGGTGACAATCAGGAACTTGTTTTTGGACATGTTGAGTTGGAGATGTCTTTTGGAAGTGGAGACACTAAAGAGGCAGCTGAATATTTGAGTCTGGCATTTGAGAAAGAAGTCTGGGTTAGAGGTAAAAATTTGGGAATCACAGGCACAGAGGTGGCGGTTAACACCCTGATGAAATTTGATGCGCTCATCAAGGGAGAGGGGTATTGAAAAGAATTTCTTTAATCTGATAAAGGCTTTATGCCAAAAACCTGCAGAAACCATCCTACTCACTGGAGAAAGCTTTGGCAAACTCCTTTTAACACTGGCTTATGATGGTGAGGAGCTGGGGCAGCCTCGTCCACAACTAGCGAAATAAATTAGTAACGAGTGGTGGAGGCCATGTCTGTGCGGCCGTGGTATTAAAACTAGACGTCAAAACAGCAGCATGGTGGAGTCTAAAGGCAGAGGACCGAGTGATGAATGTAAAGAATCAAACGCAGTATATGTAAGTACAAACCACTCCCACGGACAGAACACTGTGTAACGTACAAGGACACTTAAAAATCCAAGGCCATATTACGTACATTAGCATAGGGACTTCGGGGAGCTGTGGGAATGGCAGTGAGGAAGCAGGGAGCGGGGACAAAGGAAAAAACGAATAAATGAAACAAGAACTGAGAGCTCATTTGGGTATGTCATATGCTAAGAGAGATAATGCATCCCACTCTCTCTGCACCTAGGGTCCAAAACAGGTGAGTGAATAAAGAAAAATAAAAGTGTAGAGTGACCCGGGAACTCTGAAAGGCTCATCCAGCCCCACACGATTATTCTTTCAGTTATTGGTTTGTCTCTCCTCCCTGCTAGCCTGAAGCTCTATGAGCATAAAGACCATCATCTTACCCATCTCTGCATCCCGAGCGCTTGCACATGGCAGCAGTTTCGTAAGTGCCACCAGTTCAGGCTGGGATGCTCTGAATTTTGGCCCCAGGGATACACACTGAGATAGGCTTGGCCTGGAGGCAGGTGCCTTCTCCCATAGCCTCTGCTCAGGACAAGGAGGGGGTGGGGACCTGGGAAAGCCTTCAGAACCCAGAGCCTCCCTGCTGGCCCCACCCCTCAGACCCCTCCCTCTCGCAGAGGCTCCTGGCTGCTCTCTGGCAGCCCTGGAAGTGGAGGGGCCCAGTTTGGGGCTGCAGGGGCCCCGGCTGCCCACCACCCTCTGCCAATGTCCTGCCAGCTTAAAATGGGGCCTCCGGGTGTGTGTCAGCCCCATCGCCACCCCCTCCCTCCCTTCTCTGCCAGGCTCCCGGCTCCTCTGTAGCCTGATTATAGAAGCCCCAGCTAGGCTGTGGCTCCAGAAGAGCAGCTACTTGGCAGTGCAGTGGAGGGGGCTGAGGGGCCAGGCCGGCCTTGGCTCTGAGGACTGATTCAGCAATCTGGGCAGAGGGCCCGGGAGCATCCTGGAGCGGGGCAAAAAGCCAGCCCTGGGCTGCATCTCAGAAGATCTGGGGCAAATGATAGAAGAACGGGACAAACGTGTCACTACCATTTCTTCGGCCCTCATGTCGCACTCAGCCCCATGCTGTTTACATCCCTGATCTCACAATAAGGATGAACAGCCCCCGTTTTGTAGTTCAGGAAACCGAGCAGAGGGTCTGGCTAGTCTTCGACCACACTCCATTCAAGCCCAGGCTGACTCCAGGGCTCAACCTCTCCAGGCCTCAGTTTCCCTATCATGAAGAGTAAGAGAGACGAGTGCCCCGCTGGCTCCATCCCACAAGAATAAGGGAAGCCAAACGAGCTTAGGGCAGGGTATTTGGCAGCGGGGGGAGTCAGGCCAGGTGAGTTCCCCTACCTGAGCGGCCTGGCCAGGCGGCAAGTGAAGAAACAAAGGAGGCCCAAGACCAGCCCCAGAAGGAGGAGGCTGAGGGCCACCGTGAGGACCACATCCAGGATGGGGGACAGGAGGGCCATCTTGAGGCAAAGAGGGCCCCTGGGAGCGGCCACTACGCCCCACGCACAGTCGGTCACAATAGCTCCAAAGCCCTGGGTCAGTGGCCGTGACCTGCTTTATCCCTAAGTTAATCTTTGTGGATTAGTCAGGCGGGATGAAATGGGGTGCTGGGGTGGGAGGGGGAGCAGGCTACGAAGCTCCCCTCTCCCATTTGAGCCCCAGGGGAGGACCCGATGCTTGTTCATTCAACTTTGTTCATTCATTCCTCACTCGCAAATACCTACGGAGCTCCTGCTGGGTATCTCTGTGCTAGGTTCTAGGGAAACAGTCGGGAACAGGACAGACATAGTTTCTGACAGCTTGGAGGTAACTGCCCAGCCAGTGTAGACAAAGCACCTACTATGTGCTAGACATTGTGCCAGGTGCCCTGTGGGGTAAAAACACAGAAGGAAGGGAACCCCTTGGCTAGTAGCAGAGGTTTTCCCTTAACAGCAGCAGCTGCTCCAGCCCATCTATGAACCCAGAAATCTGCGTTGGTGCTTACCCCAGCCAGAGGGATGCACCCATGTTCAGAAGAAGACAAACTGCTCTTATTGAGCACCTACTGTGTACCAGGCCCCATCTGGGCTAGAGACTAGTATCCCCATTTGCAGAGAAACAGAGGCTCAGAGGTGCAATGGTGGAGCCGGGATTTAAGCCCAAATCTGCTGGTCTCCACGGCCTGTAGCTCAGAACTGAGATAGCAGCAGCCTAGGGAGGCTTTAGTCAAGCCCTGCCAGGCGCTGGCCTAAAGCCAGCAGTCACCCAGGAGGCAGCACACACAGGCCGGAGGTGGACGAGCTGTTGCCAGCACGGAGGGGTCTTTTCTGCTTCCAAAATTGTCCCCCCAACCCAGATCCAGTCTCTCCCAAAACATCCCATGAAGTCAGGGGAGTGGTTATGATTCCCATCTCACAGAGTCAGAAACGGCCCAGAGAGGTCAAGCCACGTGACACAGGCACCGCTGTGCACCATTAGACCAGGCCTTTTCCAATCATGCTTCCTGCCTCCTGGTACACCTCAGATCACATGGCACAAAATACCCAAGGTCAGGGGGAGACACTTTTACCCTCTTGGTGCCAAGGAAAGTCCCCTCTTCTTGACCCCAGAAAGGCCACTGACCTCACTGTAACAGGAAAACGAATCTCGTTACTCCATTACGCCCTTTTCTTTCTCAACATTCCCGTAACTCAAATTGCATCAGATCCTCACAACATCCTAGTGATACTGGCAGGGTGGGGATTATTAGCCCTATTGATAAAAGAAAAACTTCAGCTGATTTAAATTTAACAGAGTTGCCTGCAATCCCAGCACTTTGGGAGGCCGAGGTGTGTGGATCACGAGGTCAGGAGATTGAGACCATCCTGGCCAACATGGTGAAACCCCGTGTCTACTGAAAATACAAAAATTAGCTGGGCATGGTGATGTGTGCCTATAATCCCAGCTACTCGGGAGGCTGAGGCAGGAGAATCACTTGAACTAGAGAGTCGGAGGTTGCAGTGAGCTGAGATCGTGCCACCGCACTCCAGTCTGGCAACAGAACGAGACTCTGTCTCAATCAAATTAAAAATAAAAATAAAAATAAAAAAATATAAAATAAAATAAAATTAAATTAAAAAAAAAGAGTTGGCCGTGCACGGTGGCTCAAGCTGTAATCCCAGCACTTTGGGAGGCCGAGACGGGCGGATCACGAAGTCAGGAGATCGAGACCATCCTGGCTAACCTGGTGAAACCTGGTCTCTACTAAAAAATACAAGAAAACTAGCCGGGCGAGGTGGCGGGCACCTGTAGTCCCAGCTACTCGGAGGCTGAGGCAGGAGAATGGCGTAAACCCGGGAGGCGGAGCTTGCAGTGAGCTGAGATCTGGCCACTGCGCTCCAGCCTGGGCGACAGAGCGAGACTCCGTCTTAAAAAAAAAAAAAAAAAAAAGAAGAGTTTAATTGAACAATGAACAATCTGCAAATTAGGCAGCCTCCTGAGCCAGAGTAGGCACCAGCGCAGCCACTTGGTAGAAGATTTATGGACAAAAAAGTAAAGTGAGGTACAGAAGACAGAAGTGAGGTGCAGTCAGATTGGTTACAGCTTAGCACTTGTCTTATTTGAACATGGTTTGAACGGATGGCTACATTTGATTGACTAAAACTTGGTAATTGGTGGCTGGGCATGGTGGCTCACTCCTGTAATCCCAGCACTTTGGGAGGCTGAGGAGGGTGGATCACCTGAGGTCAGGAGTTCAAGACCAGCCTGGCCAACATGGTGAAACCCTGTCTCTACTAAAAATATAAAAATTAGCTGGGCGTGGTGGCAGGCACCTGTAATCCTAGCTACCTGGGTGGCAGAGGCAGGAGAATCGCTTGAACCCGGGTGGTGGAGGTTGCAGTGAGCTGAGATTACAACACTGCACTCCAGCCTGGGTGACAGAGTGAGACTCTGTCAAAAAAAAAAAAAAAAATTTGGTGATTGGCACAAGTGTAGGCTATGGTCTGTTTATACCTCTATTACTTATAGTTTACAATGTACAGAGAAACCGTTAGGCTGAACTTAAAATATGTAAGAAAGCAGCATTAGGCTAGACTTGATTTAACAATTCCCTTCTTTTAGTTATTTTTTAAATTTTGTAGACCGGGCGCGGTGGCTCAAGCCTGCAATCCCAGCACTTTGGGAGGCCGAGACGGGCGAATCACGAGGTCAGGAGATAGAGACCATCCTGGCTAACACGGTGAAACCCGGTCTCTACTAAAAAATACAAAAAACTAGCTGGGCGAGATGGTGGGCGCCTGTAGTCCCAGCTACTCGGGAGGCTGAGGCAGGAGAATGGCGTAAACCCGGGAGACGGAGCTTGCAGTGAGCCGAGATCCAGCCACTGCACTCCAGCCCGGGTGACAGAGTGAGACTCCATCTCAAAGGAAAAAAAAAAAAAATTTTTTTTTGAGACATTGACCAAAACTTGAGTCACTGATGTCACTATCACCATTGTAAATGTACTAATTTGGTCTTGAAACCCACTGGGAAACAGCAGGACAGTGGGTTTTGTAAGGTGGGAATAAAGACTTTAGGGTTTTTTTTAAGTGTTAGAAGGTATTTTTTTTTTAATGTTGGAACGTCCTGTTTACAAGAAGACAAAACAAAACCAAACCTGGTTTTAGCATTTATGTGTTCTTTTTAAAGTTTTAGTTTGATGATATCACATTTAGCACAAGTGACTCTATTTAGGTTTCGTCTGGTCTGTTGGGGCCTAGAGTATGCGTTTAGTCCAAACAATAGCCTCTCATAATTTTGCTTTTGTTTTGAGACAGTTTCGCTTTGTTGCTTGGGCTGGCATGCAGTGGCATGATCTTGGCTCACTGCAACCTCCGCCTTCCAGGTTCAAGCAATTCTCGTGCCTCAGCCTCCTGAGTAGCTGGGACCATAGGCGCATGCCATCATGCCCAGCTTATTTTCTGTATTTTTTAGTAGAGATAGGGTTTCACCATGTTGCCCAGGCTGTTCTTGAACTCCTGAGCTCAGGCAATCCACCTGCCTCGGCCTCCCAAAGTGCTAGGATTACAGGTGTGAGCCACCACAGCCAGCTCATAATTTTGTTTTAAAATTCCCCCTTTTTGGTCAGGTTCTCACTTCGGTGAGAGCGTGACCCAAACTTAGGGCCTTAGCACCACTCTCAGTCACCATATTTTGAAACCGAGGCCTAGCAGTGAAGTCACTGGGTCAACCTTCACACAGCCAGCAAATCTGATCCAAGCCCAGGCTCCACCCTTCCCAGGTGTGTGAGGCCGGGTCAGTCCCTGCGCCTCCGAAGCTGTTTCCTTCGGCGTCTAACATTGGTTTCCCATTCAAGAGCTACGGTGCACCAGGTGCTGACTGTGGCACACCTGACCTGCTGTGTCCCCATTAACAACCCTGAGAGTGAGACAGAGCTGTCCCCCTCTACAGGTGAGAAAATGGAGGACCAGTTGACCATGGTGAAGATGGCCCAGGGTCACATCGATGGCACGCACTGGGCCAGGCCCTACACAGGCCTCCATATGGGACCTACCCAGGGACATCTCTGTGCCAAGCTCTCTCCACATCAGCTCAGCCGGGGGGCCTTCCCCATCCAGCCCCCAGGCCTGCTCCAAGGACACCCTCCAAGGCTCCACCATGCAGCCTAATAAACTGATGTGCCCCCAGGGAGCATCACCTGCTATGCCCCAGCTTGTACCTGGCAGGACTCACAGAGTCAGGTATTTGCCCTTAGGGAGCCCCCAGTCTAGAGCACGCAGCCCCAGACTGTCCCAGACTGTCTGGGCTGGGAAGGTCTTTTGTGATTTCCCAAATGCCCCGGACTACAAAAATCACTTGAGGTGCTTATGGAAAAAGCCTTATTCCCAAGTGGTTATCTTGGGAGGAGGATTGACTAGGCAGTGCATGAAGGAACTTCCTGGGGCAATGGAAATGTTCTTTTTTTTTTTTTTTTTCAGACGGAGTTTCGCTCGACGCCAAGGCTGCAGTGCAATGGCGCGATCTCGGCTCACAACAACCTCCACCTCCCAGGTTCGAGCGCTTCTCATGCCTCAGGCTCCCGAGTAGCTGGGACTACAGTATTTCTGCCCAGCCAGAAATGCTTTTTATCATGACCTGAGAGGTAGTTAAACGTCTGTACTTTTGTGAAAAGTTATCGAGGGGCTAATTGTCCCTACTCTGTCTATATCGCGAGGTTTTTGGGGAGGAGCTGATGAGATTTCAATAAAGGAAGTGTTGGGGAAAAAAGGGCTTAGTGGAGGGATGTGACTATATTCAAGTTTAAAAAGAGAGATTAGAGAGACAACAACCCCCTAAATAAATTCCTACTTCTCCTACCCCAGACCTACTAAGTCAGAATCTCCCCGGTCAGGGCCTGGGAAGCTATTTTTTATTTTTTGTTTTGAGACAGGGTCTTACCCTGTTGCCCAGGTTGCAGTGCAGTAGCACCATCACAGTTCACTACAGCCTCAAGCGATCCTCCCACCTCGGCCTCCCAAGTAGCTGGAACTACAGGCATACATTACCACATTTGGTTAATACCTACATTTTTAAAATAGAGGTGGGGTCTCACTATGTTGCCCAGGCTAGTCTTGAACTCCTGGGTTCAAGTGATCTTCCTGCCTCAGCCTCCCAAAATGCTTGGATTACAGGCATAAGCCACTGTGCCCAGCTGGAAGCTGTACTTTTTTTGGGGGGGAGGTGGGGAGGATGGAATCTTGCTCTGTCACCCAAGCTGGAGTGCAGTGGCGCAATCTCAGCTCACTGCAACCTCCGCCTCCCAAGTTCAAGCGATTCTCATGCCTTAGCCTCCCTAGTAGCTGGGATTGCAGGCGCCCACCACCATCCCTGGCTAATTTTTGTTTTTAGTAGAGACAGGGTTTCACCATGTTGACCAGGCTGATGTTGAACTCCTGGCCTCACGTGATCTGCCCACCTCGGCCTCCCAAAGTGCTGGGATTACAGGCGTGAGCCACTGTGCCTGGCTGGAAGCTATATTTTTAACAAGTCATTTTCTGAGCAGATTCATTTGGGAAACTTTGTCTTAGAGATCATCCCATTGTCCAAATGGGAAGACTGAGGCCCAAAGAGGAGGAAAGCCTTGCCCGATGAGAGGAACCACTACAAGCAGACCCTGCATCTCCCAGCTGCTCCCCACCAGAGACACTCACAGGGAACTGAGTCAGCCTGGAGCCAGCATCCCCTAGCCTGTCAGCTGGGCCTTCTGGGCTCTTCCAAGGAGCTGTGGCTAGAGAGGAGTGCTGAGTCGCCCTTGTGTCCCTGGTGGGCATGGGGAATGAGGCAGGGGCTGGGGGGCACCTGCATAGCTGCCTAGGGAGGGAGCCCTGCTGAAGACCAACCCAGTAACATTTCAGCTGCAGAGTCATAGGGACGGGACATGGAATTTCTCTCTCCACCAAGCCCAGCATCTCTGGCAAGCCTTGCTGGCTAGGACTGTATTTATTACTGGAGAAAGTTATTTATGGCTGTCATGAAGAGCTGGATGAAGTGCTTGGGCAGGAATGTGTGGTGGTTTCAGAGTGGGCTGCAGGTCAGATCCAAGGAAGGACTTCCCTAGAGGGCAGTGGGCCAGTGCTGGGGATATAGCAAGGCTCAGACTTCTAGCCGCTGACAGCACCCCATCCTGGCAGGAAACAGACGCGGAAGCGCCCCAGAGGCCTGATGCCAAGCCACTGCATCTTTACAGCTCTGATGAGAAGCCAGCTGTCCGCTGAGCGCTCCCAGCCTCAACACCTCTGCACACCGTGCTTCCCAGCCTAGAATGTTCCATGCTGTCCAACCAATGAATCCCTCCCCCTGCCCTCTCCCTACCCCACTCCAGCCCAGACAGCAGTTTCGGCTCCTCCCCAAGCTCCCAGAGCCCAGTGCCGTGAAGCCCTTGGTGGCATTGATCAGAGCCTTAGAGCATCGTGGGTTGTCACCCTCTTGCCATGATGAGCTCCTAGGGAGCTGGAATCCTGCTCTGCTGATGGCAGCAGTCCCGTGGCTGGCAGAGGCCAGCACAGGTGGCCAGGGAACGTCACTAGGTGGAAGGATGATGGGGTCAGAGGGTGGGTGGCTGAAGAGACAGCTCAGCAACAGTGAAGATGGATGCTGGAGCCAGGCTGCCTGGGTTCCGATCCTGCCTCTGCCCCTCACCAGTTGGGCAGCTCAGGGCAGGTGACCTCACCCCTCCACATCTAATAGAAGCCACTGCATTGTTGTAAGGATGCCTTCATACACACAAGGGCGTAAAACGGAGGCTGGGATGTGGTAGGTGCTGAGTGAATATCAGTCAGGAGCTATGGTTATGGGGAGGGGGAGCAAATGGGGTGGATGGACTGCGGGGCAGAGATAGGCAAGTGGGGCAGATGAGGGGCTGGAACTGCGAACGGATGGACCCTTCCCTGCCCACTCGGTCAAGCCGCCATGTGCTCTGGGATTTCCCAGAGACCTGTTCTCCTGGATGGCTGCCACCACAAAGGGCTCTGCTCCCCAAGCACGGCCTGGTCGAGAGCAGGCCCTCTGCCTGCCTCATCTCACTACGTGCCCCATCGCCAGCCCCATTTTACAGGCGAGGAGGATGAGGCTCTGACCTTCTGTCACTTACTCAAGGCCACAGAGCAGAGCCGGAATCAGAAACCCCGAGGGTCTGGGTTCTGGAGCCAAAGCTTCCCGGGGGGTCCCTGAGGCTCCAGGACAGTCATGATGCCCCAAACCAACTCTGTGGGCAAAGGACTGAAGCCAGAGGACTGGTGGCAGGAGACAGCAGCAGGCAGGCACGGGAGGGAGATCACAGGGGAGGGGATAGCGGGGCCCACAGACACCATGCCTGGGGCCTGCAGTGCCCAGGCAGGGGTGGGGGGTGGGGCATGGCTGCTTTGCAGGTACACAGCCTTCCGCCATGCTACGGAAAGGACATGTTCTGCCCCAGGCCACCTCGCTCCGCGCCAAGCCTAGATGCCAAGTACAGAAAGCGGTGGGGGAGGGTGGCGCATGCTCTGTGCATCTGAGGTGTTCGCCAACCACTTCCTCCAGCACTTCCCTCAGCACTCTGCAGGGGGAGCCTCCCTGGTACTAGGAGACATGGCCGTCCCATCCTTGCTCTCACAAACAAGAAAAGGAAGGCACAGGCCAGGCGCGGTGGCGCACTCCTGTAATCCCAGCACTTTGGAAGGCGGATCACAAGGTCAGGAGATTGAGACCATCCTACCTAACACGGTGAAACCCCGTCTCTACTAAAAATATACAAAAAAATCAGCCAGGTGTGGTGGCGGGCACCTGTAGTCCCAGCTACTTGGGAGGCTGAGGCAGGAGAATGGCGTGAACCCAGGAGGCGGAGCTTGCAGTGAGCTGACATCCAGCCACTGCGCTCCAGCCTGGGCGACAGAGCGAGACTCCATCTCAAAGAAAAGAAAAGGAAGGCACAGAGAGGGTACACAACCTCCCCAGTATCACACAGCACATCAGGGGCAGGGATAAGTCTCCTCATTTACTAGCTGCGGATTTTGGGGGCCAATTACTAGAAAGGCAAGGCAGTGTTCAAGGCGCAGCGTGGATGCCAATGTCTTGGACTTCCATACATGGTGATTTGCGGCCACTGATGAAAATATTTCAAACTGAGACTATTTTAGAAAAATCCTATTTTACATATTTTGTCATTGTATTCATAAGAGTAATAATAACAAAACTTTTCATAGACCTTACTATGTGCCAGGCATTGTTTAGAACCTATATTAACTCACAACGACCTTCAAGGTAAGCACTATTATTATCGCCATTTTACAGATGACAAAACAGAAGCACAGAGAGGTTAAGGAGCATGCCCAAGGTCACACAGCCAATAAGTGAGCGAGCCAGAATTCAACCTTACTTGGGGATGTTTCTATCTCCCAGGACTAAGCATAAACTCCTGAAACAGGAGGCAAGACTGGAAACAAACCAGCATTTGCCCTCTCTGCAATATGTACATTACACGTACACATTATACTTTTGCAGATGAAGGGATTGCATGCAGCTGCTATTTGATTCATACTCACTACACTCTGTTCCCAAATGTTATTTCACTGTATCTGCACCAGGGTTCCCAGTGGGTGGGCTTCCTACAATCCTAACTTTACAGGAGAGGTGAGGTGACTTGCTGGAGGTCACACAGCAAGACAGAGTCACATCTAGGGTCCAAGTCTCTTCTGATCTTTGCACAGTACCTTGTAGCCAGCCCTGCAGTGGAAATCACTTAGGGCTTGCAGTGGCAGGGAGGGGAGGATCCCAGATTCAAGACCTGGCTCTGCCCCTGGCCAGGTGAGCGCCCCTTGGACACCCCCGCCCATAATCCACTCCTTCAGCTCATTCTCAAGACAGGCCAATCCCAGCTCTTCCCACTCCCCTCCCGCTAGCAGAGGATGTGTCCATTGTGCGGATGGCCCTGCACAGGCCCTGTAAGAGGAGGCTGAGGAGGCGCTGGGCTGTGGGAAAAGGGACAATGAACTTGTAGCTTGCTGGGCAGCGGCCAGCACAAGCCAAATCCCTGGGTGGCAGGCACAGAGGGCTCAGGTCAGAGGAGGAAGGACGCGGGTGTTCCCAGAGACAGTGCTCAGGGCAGCTGGGCTCCAGATAACAGCGTTCCTCGCATTCCCAGAGGACGCTCCAGCCGGCGGCAGAAGGCTCCCGGTGGCTTTTGCATTTGATCTCCGTGGCGACCTTGGGACATAGCAGGGCAGGGCTGACGCCGAGAGCCCCAGACAGGAAACTGGGGCCTATGGAGGTGAGGTCCCACCCAAGGGCATTTAGCTCAGCAGGCCCCCGTTGACCTTGGGCACATCACCTCACCCATCAAATGGGGACCATCCTGGTGAGAGCCTACGTCATTGGAGGAACAAGAATTCAGTGAGACAATAAACAAGGAGGGCAAGACCCTGGGGCCTGGTACGCATTAAACAATAGGTGTTAGTTAGCCAGAAGTAACAGTGATCACGAGTGTGCTGGGCATTGCTCTAAGCACTTTACACGAAAATCCATCTGGTCCTCACACCAACACCCTCATTGCTCCCAGTGTACAGAAAAGTCAAGGAATTTGGCCAAGGTCACATAGCTACCAACAGGACCCAAAGAGGAAGAGGGAGAAACTCTATGCAGCACCTACTACACACTGGGGCTTTTCACCCAGTCTTCCAATTCCAGTGAAGTGCAAATGATCAGCTCCGGCTCAGGAGGAAAAACCAAGGCTCAGAAAAAGGAGGGAGGTTCAGGGTCACAAAGCAACCGCGTGGGAGGGCTGGGATTCAGGCCAGGCCTGTCCAGTTCCACGTCCAGTGTACGTACCACCCTCATCTCAGTCACATGCCAGGACAACCTCGGTCACCAATGGCAGAGCTCGTGCCTCAGCCATCCCAGGCACAGGGAGCCCTGCCTCAGTGGGGCTGCATGAGCTCACTCTGCTGGGGTATAGGGGGAGGGAGGGGGGAGGTCCTGGCAATGAGAGCTGCAGGAAGCCATGCCTGGCTGCTGCCCTGTTACTGGTCCTCATGTCACGCTCCTGTCTCAGCTCCCCGTGGACTTTCCCGTGATCGCAGCTTCCTGGGGGCCTCTTATATCTAGACAGAGTGCCTGCTCCACAAATGGAAGGGCTTCAGTCACGTTGGCCTCTGGCTCCCAGGTCAGCTCCTCTGGGTTTATAATTCTGCACAGAGAGGCTGAGATCAGTGGGGGCAGTCCAGGGTTACAAGTCAGAGTCCTCGCTGAATATTCAAGGGCTGTTTCCTTGGCTGTAGAGCAGGGATAATAAACTCCATTCTGCCTCCCGTATCGGCGTCTTAGAAGGGAAGGAACCTTGCAAATCAAAAGGTACAATGCAGAAGTTTCTATAGCTCTCCACTGCGCTCCCTCTGGTGAGTGGAGTAGACACCTACTGTCATTTTTGGCCACCCAGCGTCTGTTTCCCCTTCCTAACAATACCACCAAGTTTCCTTGGGAAGTGACCCTCCCCCTTTCAGCCTGGTTTGGGTGGGACTGGTCCCACCTCCAGCCCCAGGTGGACCCTGACTGGCTCCAGCTGGAAGACGCTGTCTGCCTACTGGGTTATGAGGGTGTGAAGTGGTGAGGAGGGGCACTTTGTGTAGCCTGAGGAGGAAGCAACCTCTCAGAGATGGACTAGAGAAAGGTAGAGACCTTGAGTCTTTGATAGCATCACTTGGGCTCCTAGATGCAGCCATGCCTGAAGCCTTCCTCTGAACATCCTGGCTCCATGAGCCAATTAATTTCCCCATTGTGTGTCTTGGCTTTTCTGTTACTTAGAACACAGAGTCTGACCTCAGAACTGCAGCTCAGCCAGTTTTTCTCAGCCCCTTAGATTGTGAGCAACCAAATCAGGTCATTCATATTCTGCCAACTGTTTCTGCCAGAGGAAAAATCTTGCAAACAAGCTAAAGCTGACAAGTTTCAAGCATGTGGTAATGTAAGAGTCCAACTTCCTACAAGTCACTTTCTACTTGGAATCTATAAACTTGTAGAATTATAGAAAGCTTTGGGGCTGGACTTGCCTAACAGCCCTGCAGGACTCAGATCCTCAACAACAGGTTGTTGTCCATTGAGTTTAACAACCCTTTGACCACCAGGTTCCATGTGTCTATTGTGTGCCAGCCCTGTGACAGGACCTGCAGGTACAAGCTCTGCCTTCCATGCCCTTCTGTCTGGTAATGACCGGTTATAATTCACCTTTCTAGTAGGTTTTACACAAAAGGCCCCGGAGGGGGAATACCACTACACCCATTTCAGAGGAGAAAGTAGACACTCAGCAAGGTGAAGTAACTTGCCCTGGGTCCCTCTGCTAAACAGGGGCAGGGCCAGGCCATGTCCCCAGATCTGCCTGGGCCCAAAGCTACTGCTTTTTCTCCTAGTCATTGGAGTGGAGTGGACTGGACCTATCATTTCTTTGAGATAGTTTGTTCCACTCAGGAGCAGTCAGAGTGATTTAAAAAGCTAAAGAAAACGAAAGCTAAGTGTCATGAGCTTCCTGTCTGCCTGAAGGTCTTGACTTCTTCAGAAGCCCCAGTATTTGACCCATCCAGTTTCACTTTTTTTTGAGACAGGGTCTTGCTCTGTCACTCAGGCTGAAGTGCAGTGACATGATCATAGCTCACTGCAGCCTCAACCTCCTGAGCTCAAATGATCCTCTTGCCTCAGCAAGAGACCGAGTAGCTGGGACTACAGGTGCGCAGCATCATGTTTGGCTGGTTATTTTATTTTTAGTAGAGGCAAGGTCTCACTATGTTGCCCAGACTGTCTCAAACTCCTAAGCTCCAGCAATCCTCCTGCCTCAGCCTCCCAAAGTGCTGGGACTCCTGGGGTGAGGCCCCACACCCAGCCAAACTTTCCTCTCCTATAGGGCTCGCTGCTTGCAGGTTGTAGCCAGAGAGGAAACCAGCACCACCCTGAAATCCAGACCCCAAATGCTTTCATGGGAGACCTCGTCACCCCAAGTGAGCTGTCCCAGACTCTCTCAGGTCTCTGCCCTATGTCGCTAAGATCCAGCTGACTTTGACTAAACACCCTCTATGCCCTCGGGCTTTCCCTATATGTCATTCAACCAACATTTGCTGGACCACTGTTTACTGAGCAGCCACTATACGCCAGGGGCTGTTCTAGGTGCTGAACATAACAGCCCAAATCCCTGTCAGTGTGGCAGGCAGACAACAAGTAAGTAAGTAAAAGCAATAGAACGTCAGGTGGCGGTAAGTGCAGTGGGGAAAAAGAAGGCAGGGAGGAGGACAAGGAGGTTTGCAGTTTTAAATAAAGAGGTCAGAGGTCTCACCAAGAAATTATCTCACTGTGGCCTTGCAATGATCCCACACAGGCCAGAACGTGATTCTGAAATCACAGATAAGGAAGGATAGGGTTTCAGGATTAACTCTCGAGTCCATGCATGTCAATACAACCAGCGCAACTGGATTCGTGCCCAGGGCCTCCTGTCTCCCTCGTGCCCTCTCCCCTAACTCTACTAAGTGGTACTAGCAGCCCTTTTGCAGATGAAGAAACTGAAACCACAAACCCAGACCCTCAAGAGTACACCAGGGTGAGGGGCAGCGGTGGGGGGCTGGAGTTCAGCCCCAGAGCTGCCCTCTGGACCTGCCTCTTGGCAAAGCCCACATCTGCTACCCTCGGCTTCAGTCTCCAGCTTCAGCTCCGGGCTTGTTGAAACTCAGTCCTCCTCTCTGCTGACTCCGTGCGCTCCCAGAATCCTCCTCCCTTTCCCAGAGCCCCTTTGGCTCTCTATCCCAGGTCATAAGAGCCCCAGATTGTCCAACCCACCTTTGTTCTGCCTCCTCAATTAACTTCTGGCTTATCATTAAGCCCACATTTGCATGACACTACAAATGGCCAAGGGTGGAGAGTCAGAATATACATGTAAGGTCCAGGTGTGGTGGCTGACATGAGTAATCCCAGCACTTTGGGAGGCCAAGGCAGGAGGACTGCTTCAGCCCAGGATTTCGATACCAGTCTGGGAAACATGGCGAAATCCTGTCTCTACAAAAATTAGCCAGGCATGGTGGCACGCACTTGTAGGCCCAGCCACTCAGGAGGCTGAGACTGGAGGATTGCTTGAGCCCAGGAGGTCTAGGCTGCAGTAATCCGAGATTGCACCACTGCATTCCAGCCTGGGAGACTTCTCACTGTGCTTTCCCATCTGCCTGCATTTGGTAATCTCCCAAGTCCCAGTCTAATCTTTTTTTTTTTTTTTTTTTTTTTTTTGAGACAAGAGTTTCACTCTTGTCACCCAGGCTGGAGTGAAATGGAACAATCTTGGCTTACTGCAAACTCCGCCTCTAAGGTTCAAGCGATTCTCCTGCCTCAGCCTCCCGAGTAGCTGGGATTACAGGTGCCCACCACCATGCCTGGCTAATTTTTTATTATTATAGGGATGGGGGTTTCACCATGTTGGCCAGGCTGATCTCAAACTCCTGACCTCAGGTGATCCACCCACCTCAGCCTCCCAAAGTGTTGGGATTACAGGCGTGAGCCACCGCGCCCAGCCCCAGTCTAATCTTCTGAATAGTGTGGCATGGTGGAAAGACCTTAGTCTTGTGGGAGGAGCTTCAGGTTCCTTGTCCATAAAACAAGGGTTAGTCATCCTCACCTTGCAGCGTTGTTTTACAGATGAAATGCAGTGGAGAGCATCTGTTAAAAGTTAAAATTCAACAGAGTGTATTTGGAAAGCAAAGCCCGGCAGATAATCATCAAGAATCTACCAAATTGAAAGGAGATGTCTGTATAGTGGTGAAACAACTGTCACCAGCAGAATGACAGCTGCATTCACTGTGCTCCTATACTCTGAGGTAGGTACTCTTAGTATCATTTGCATTTTATGAAGAGAGAAAAGGCACAGAGAGGTTAAGTAACTTGCCTGAGGTCACACAGCAGACCAGCAGCAAAGCTGGGATTCTGAGCCCAAATTATCCAACTCCAAACTACAAGCTCTTAACCCTTATGTAAGGGTAAGTAAACGGTGGCTTTCCGTGTTGAAAGAACTGCTCCGTGACACACAGCATTAAGTGCTGACCCAGGAGGGGCTGGTGGGCAGCCTCACACCAAAGCCTGTGCTCCCCACCACGGTATCCCAACATAGCTGAAAGGGACTCTAGGAATACTCTAACCCAACACCTTCATCTTTTTCCCCAAGAGAAGCCTGAGGTCCATAGAGGTAGCGTGACCTGCCCAAAGTCACACAGCCAATTAGTTGAAGAATCAGGGCAGGCACCCTGGTGTCCTGAGTCCAGAACCCCATGCCATCACTGAGTGTCACCTTGATGATGAGGCATGGTCAGGGAAGGAGTCTTGAGGACATGCTGTAAGTGTTTCGGGAGAAGTGGAGGGAAGGAAGTCTAAGCTGCTGGAACAGCCCATGCTGAGGTCCAGAGGCTGTGAACGTCTTTCCTGGAGAACAATGAGCTGTAAGGTGCATGCAGAGGTTTGGGGCTGAGAATGAGGCTGGTTTCTCATATTGAATATTTGCTTTCAGTTCTTTTATTTTTAATACTCTCTCACTCTATGTTGCTAATGTTTTCCCTTATTTCTCTTGTATGTTTCTAATGTTTATTTTAAAATCTTGGTCTTGGCCGGGCGCAGTGGCTCAGGCCTGTAATCCCCCAGCACTTTGGGAGGCCGAGACGGGTGGATCACAAGGTCAGGAGATCAAGACCATCCTGGCTAACACGGTGAAACCCCGTCTCTACTAAAAATACAAAAAAATTAGCCGGGCGTGGTAGCGGGCGCCTGTAGTCCCAGCTACTCGGGAGGCTGAGGCAGGAGAATGGCGTGAACCCAGGAGGCAGAGCTTGCAGTGAGCCGAGATCTGCGCCACTGCACTCCAGCCTGGGTGACAGAGCAAAGACTCCGTCTCAAAAAAAAAAAAAAAAAAAAAAAAAAAAATCTTGGTCTTGGGCTGGGCGCAGTGGCTCACGCCTGTAATCCCAGCACTTTAGGAGGCTGAGGCGGGCGGATCACATGAGGTCAGGAGTTTGAGATCAGTCTGGCCAACATGGTGAAACCTCATCTGTACAAAAATACAAAAATTAGCCGGGCATGATAGCAGGTGCCTGTAATCCCAGCTACTCGGGAGGCTCAGGTGGGAGAATCACTTGAACCTGGGAGGCGGAGGTTGCAGCGAGCTGAGATCACACCACTGCACTCTAGCCTGGGTGACAAAGCAAGACTCCATTTCAAAAAATAAAAAATTTTTTAAAAAATCTTGGTCTTTTTATTCTAATACCACTGACTCCAGGGTGTCTCTAATCAGTTTATGGTTTTACTTTTGAATTCATTGTGCTCTGGCTGGTGGTGGGGCAGGGGATCAGGGAATCCATATGCTCCTTGCCCCAACAGAGAGAGAAGACATACGGCTCCTGGATCCTCCTCCTCAACATCAGTCCCAAGTAATGACAGAGCAAAACACCACTAAACCTAGGCAACAACAGGGAAAAGGTCTCCTGGGGAGATGGAAGAGAGTTTAACCTGGCGTGTGTAGGGTGGTGGGGAGGGGTTGCTGCAGCCAGGAGAAAAGGCAGGGCATGGTCTTTAGGGTGGAGAGAATAAAACAGAAAAGAAAACAGGGTTTGAGTTCTCCTCCTGCCTCTTTGTTCCAAGCCCAGGCCCCCATACACACACCCACTGTCCTGGAACAACTAAGGTCAGAGCTGGGTGCGGGGTTGGAGTTCAGCCCCACAGCCACCCTCTGGACCTGCCTCTTGGCAAAGCCCACATCTGCTACCCTCGGCTTCAGTCTCCGGCTTCAGTCTCCAGCTTCAGCTCCGGGCTTGTTGAAACTCAGTCCTCCTCTCTGCTGACTCCGTGCGCTCCCAGGATCCTCCTCCCTTTCCCAGAGCCCCTTTGGCTCTCTATCCCAAGTCATATGAGCCCCAGATTGTCCAACCCACCTTTGTTCTGCCTCCTCAATTAACTTCTGGCTTATCACTAAGCCCACATTTGCATGAAACCTGCAAAAAGTATCTTGCATAAAGCAGCCCAGGCGGATGGCACAAGTATCTGCTGAGATAAAGTCAAAGCATGGGCTGGGCCATAATCCCAGCACTTTGGGAGTCCAAGGCAAGAGAATCGCTTGAGCCCAGGACCTTGAGATAGCCTGGGCAACAAAGCGTGACCCAGTCTCTTACAAAAAAAATCAAAACATTGGCCGGGTGCCGTGGCTCACACCTGTAATCCCAGCACTTTGGGAGACCAAGGCAGGTGGATCACTTAAGGCCAGGAATTCGAGACCAGCCTGGCCAATGTGGTAAAACCCCATCTCTACTAAAAATACAAAAATTAGCTGGGTGTGGTGGTGGGTGTCTGTAATCCCAGCTACTCGGGAGGCTGAGGCACGAGAATCGCTTGAACCTGAGAGACAGAGGTTGCAGTGAGCCAAGATTGCACCACTGCACTCCAGCCTAGGTGACTGAGCAAGGCTCTGTCTCCAAAAATAAATAAATAAATAAATAAATAATCTGGATGTGGTGGTGCAGGCCTGTGGTCCCAGCTACTTAGGAGACTGAGGCAGGAGGATTGCTTGAACCCAGGATGTCGAGGCTCCAACGAGTCATGTTCGTGCCACTGCTCTCCAGCCTGAGTGACAGAGTGAGACGGTGTCTCAAAAAAAAAAAAAAAAAAAAAAAAAAAAAAAAATTCAAAGCATGCCAGCAAACAACGTGGAACTGCAGGAATTGGGAGGGGACCGACAGTCACTACTGGGGGACTCTACAGTCACTCCACCACCCCTTCCTTTCCAGACTCTGAGTCTGAAGAATTCTGACCTAGGCATGCAGCCCCTTCCCCTCACTGTTTCTCCCTGGGGTCTGAAAGAGAGGCCCAATCCTGTGGAGTGAGTCACTGGGGAGGGAGAATGGTGATGTCAAACCTAGTGAGAAACCAAGTGGTTCTGATGTCCAGGGGTTCCCGCCCTGGCAAAGAGCACAATGACTTCAAAAGAAACCCAAACTGCTTAGAGATACCGCTGGAATCAGTCATATTAGATAAGATTGACTGAGACTTTACAATAAGCAAAAATGGTAATTGCCTAGGTTTAGTGATGTTTTGCTTTTCAGTATTTGGGACTGATTTGAGAGGAAGGATTCAGGAGCCATACATCTTCCCTCACTGCTAGTTTTAAGGGCAAGAAGTGCATGCCCCCCGAATCCCACCCCAACCCACCACCAGCCACAGCACAATGAATTCTAAAGAAAAACCACTAATAGGACCAGGTGTGGTGGCTCACACCTGTAATCCCAGCACTCTGGGAGGCCAAGGTGGGTGAATTACTTGAGCTCAAGAGTTTCAGACCAGCCTGGGCAATACAATGAAACTCCTTACAAAAAATACAAAAAAAAAAAAAATAGCTGGCCGTGGTGGTGCACACCTATCGTCCCACCTACTCAGGAGGCTGAAGTGGGAGGACCACTTGAGCTCGGGAGGTCAAGGCTGCAGTGAACAGAGATCACGCCACTGCACTCCAGCCCGGGCAAGAGAGAAGACCCTGTCTCAAAAAAAAGAAACAAAACAAAACAAAAAATCTCCATAAACTGTGAGAAACATGCGAAAGAAATGAGCAAAGATGTTAGCAAAACAGAAAGAGGAACTGTTTAAAGATCCCAGTGGAAACACTCTATGTGAAAAAACAGTTGAAATAACAAACACATAAGTGGAATAAATTACAAAGTAGATCTAGCTGCCAAACAATGGAGGAGAGAGCTAAGTTATTAGTTTGAGGACGCTTCCAGGAGGAAGCAGGTAAGGATTAAGAAACAGAAAATTGGCCAGGCTTGGTGACTCATGACTGGAATTCCAACACTTTGGAAGACCCAGCCAACATGGCAAGACCTCATCTCTACAAAAAAAAATTCTTTTTTAATTAGCCAAGTGTGGAGTGCACCTGTGATCCCTGCTATTTGGGAGGCTGGGGTGGGAGGATTGCTTAAGGCCAGGGGTTTGAGACTGAAGTGAACCATTTTCGTGCCACTGCACTCCAGCCTGGGTGACAAAGTAAGACCCTGTCTCCGAAAAAAAAGAAAAGAAACAGAACATTGAAAGAAAAGTTAAAAGAACATTAACCTCAATCTTACTGCATTAATTTTAAATTAACCATAAACTGAATTGTAAGTCAGAATCACAAAGCTTCTAGAAGAAAATATAAAAGGATATCTTCATGACTTTGGGGTAGGCAAAGAATACTGACTCCATAATATATATATATTTTTTTTACGATAGAGTCTCACTCTTGTCACCTAGGCTGGAGTGCAGTGGTGTGATCTCAGCTCACCGCAACCTCCACCTCCTGGGTTCAAGCAATTCTCTGCCTCAGCCTCCCGAGTAGCTAGGATTACAGGTGCCCGCCACCACATTCAGCTAATTTTTGTACTTTTAGGTATAGATGGGGTTTCGCCATGTTGGCCAGGTTAGTCTCAAACTCCTGACCTCAGGTGATCCGCCCGCCTCGGCCTCCCAAAGTGCTGGGATCACAGGCATGAGCCACTGCGCCCGGCCCTGACCCCATAATATTTTCATGACTTTGGGGTAGGCAAAGAATACTAACTCCATTAAAGAAAAAAAGGTAAATTGGACTTCATCAAAATTGAAAACCTCTTGTTATCAAAAGATACTATTAAGAAACTGAATAGGCTGGGCACGGTGGCTCACGCCTGTAATCCCAGCACTTTGGGAGGCCAAGGCAGTTGGATCACGAGGTCAGGAGATCGAGACCATCCTGGCTAACATGGTGAAAACCCGTCTCTACTAAAAATACAAAAAACTAGCTGGGTGTTGTGGCAGGCGCCTGTAGTCCCAGCTACTCGGGAGGCCGAGGCAGGAGAATGGCGTGAACCCGGGAGGTGGAGCTTGCAGTGAGCCGAGATCGTGACACTGCACTCCAGCCTGGGCAACAGAGTGAGACTCCGTCTCAAAAAAAAAAAAAAAAAGAAACTGCATAGGTCAGGCATGTAATCTCATGCCCGAACAGGTCATTCCTGTAATCTCAGCACCTTGGGAGGCCATGGCAGGAGGATCGCTTAAGCCCAGGAGTGCGAGACCAGCCTGGGCAACATAAGGAAACCCCGTCTCCACAAAAAATACAAAAATTACTTGGATGTGGTGGCGTGCATCCGCAGTCCCAGCTACTTAGGGGGCTGAGGTGGGAGGATCACTTTATTGGGGGAGGTTGAGGTTGCATTGAGCAGTGATCGCGCCACTGCACTCCAGCCTGGGCGACACAGTGAGACTGTCTCAGAAAAAAAAAAAAGACAATGAAAACATCCTAAAGGTTTGGAGAAAAACAGAACACTTACAAATGGAATAAATGTTGAATTGACCAAAGTACAGAAGGAAAAAAAGATTGAGCTGGGAATTTTCTATCCAGCTAAACAGCCCATTCAAATGTTAAAGGCTGGCCGGGTGTGGTGGCTCATGCCTATAATCCTAGCACTTTGGGAGGCCGAGGTAGGCAGATCACTTCAGGTCAGGAGTTTGAGACCAGCCTAGTCAACAAGGTAAAACCTTGTCCCTACTAAAAATACAAAAATTAGCCAGGCGTGGTGGTGGGCGCCTGTAATCCCAGCTATTGAGGAAGCTGAGGCAGGAGAATCGCCCCTCGCCCCTTCCAAAAAAAGAATTCAATAATTTTAAAGGGATGATTTAATTAGTATAAACAAATTCCACAGATTGTATTCAAGATATCTGAAGACTGAGCAAATAATTTAGTAAAGTTTAGTTTTTCAAAACAAATTCAAGTTCAAAGAAAAGAACAAGAAGGGCTGGGTGCGGTGGTTCACACCTGTAATCCCAGCACTTTGGGTGGCTGAGGAGGGCAGATCACCTGAGGTCGGGAGTTCAAGACCAGCCTGACCCACACGGAGAAAGCTCATCTCTACCAAAAATACAAAATTTGCTGGGCATGGTGGTGCACACCTGTAGTCCCAGCTACTCGGGAGGCTGAGGCAGGAGAATCGCTTGAACCCAGGAGGCGGAAGTTGTGGTGAGCTGAGATCGCACCATTGCACTACAGCCTGGGCAAAAAGAGTGAAACTCCATCTCAAAAAAGGAGAGGGGAGGAGAGGGGAGGAGAGGGGAGGGGAGGGGAGGGGAGGGGAGGAGAGGGGAGGGGAGGGGAGGGGAGAGGGGAGGGGAGGGGAGGAGAGGGGAGGGGAGGGGAGGGGAGAGGGGAGGAGAGGGGAGGAGAGGGGAGGGGAGGGGAGGGGAGGGGAAGGGAGGGGAAGGGAGGGGAGGGGAGGGGAGGGGAGGGCAAAGAACAAGAAGAACATAGATCTATAACTCAGAATTAGACAATTTTTTAAAAATCCAGACAATTTTCTTTTTTTTTTTCTTTTTTTTTTTTTTTTTTTTTTTTTTTTTTTTTTTTTTTTTGAGACGGAGTCTCGCTCTGTCGCCCGGGCTGGAGTGCAGTGGCCAGATCTCGGCTCACTGCAAGCTCCGCCTCCCGGGTTGACGCCATTCTCCTGCCTCAGCCTCCCGAGTAGCTGGGACTACAGGCGCCCGCCACCTCGCCCGGCTAGTTTTTTGTATTTTTAGTAGAGACGGGGTTTCACCGTGTTAGCCAGGATGGTCTCGATCTCCTGACCTCGTGATCCGCCCGCCTCGGCCTCCCAAAGTGCTGGGATTACAGGCGTGAGCCACCGCGCCCGGCAACAATTTTCATATGACATCATGGGGGCTGAGGGGAGCGTGTCAGTGAAGGGTATGGAAACTTAAGAGAAGCAGGGGAGCAAGGCACGTAAGAAAATGCTAATCTTGTCTTTGTAGGGAAAACCCACAGATAATTTTTTAAAGTGATAAAACAGAAAAAGCAGAACAAATTGAAATAAAAATGTAGGATGGTAGAAACAAAATACATAAACACACTTTCTTTTCAGGAACATGCAAACATTTAAAAAATTTATCACCTACCAGGCCAAAAAGTAAGTCTCACAGGTCAAATAGTAAGTTTTCACATAGACCACATCCTGTGACCATCAATTCAGTGAGAAGCTAAGTGTTTCAAAGTATAAATCATTACCCATACACTTAGAAATGAAAAAAAAATCCTAAAAATTTCAAGGATCAAAGAAAAGTCATAGTCGAAATTTAAAATTACTTAGAACTGAATGATTAAAAACACCACATATCAAAAATCACATAATGCAGCAAAAAAGGTTAAAAATTAATAAACTAGGCTAGGTGCGGTAGCTCACACCTGTAATCCCAGCACTTTGGGAGGCTGAGGCAGGCGGATCACCTGAGGTCAGAAGCTCGAGACCAGCATGGCCAACATGGCGAAACCCCATCTCTACTAAAAATACAAAAATTCGCCAGGTGTGGTGGCGCACGCTTGTAATCCCAGCTACTGGGGAGGCTGAGGCAGGAGAATAGCTTGAATCCAGGAGGCGGAGGTTGCAGTGAGCCGAATGGAGCTGTGGCACTCCAGCCTAGGAGACAGAGGCTTCATCTCAAAAAAATAAATAAATGAATCCCGCTGTCTCCAGAAATCCTTTGTGGCCGTTCTGCCCAAGACTTAGCTAGTTGGCCGCTGATGCTTTCCCTCAATCTCTACTACCTGGGGCTCTGTGGGGGTCTGCTTACAAGACCATTTCTGCACACATTCTTTTTGTTTGTTTGTTTGTTTGAGACGGAGTTTTGCTCTTGTTGCCCAGGCTGGAGTGCAATGGCGCCATCACAGCTCACTGCAACCTCCACCTCCTGGGTTCAAGCTATTCTCCTGCCTCAGCCTCCTGCACCCATCTTTCCCCTTCCTGACAGGCTTCCTCCTCTCTCCACCCTGACAGGTGCCAAGAAAGCAGCACCCAGGTGAGCCGACAAGAGAGGCCACTCCATCAGGAATTTCCTGAGCAGGGGCAGCTTTTTCTTCCCCTCCTCAGCTTTCTCCAGGTAGACGGGACAAAGCCCAAGACAAGCGCTGCCTCCGTCACAGGAAGAGTCTGGGGCCTGGCCCAGCCAAGTCTACGGGCCATGCGTTTTTCCTGTATTTTACCCTGGGTGGCTGGAGTGTGTGGCGGGATGAGGAGGTTGGCAGGCTTGCTTCAGTGCCCCAACTGGGGGCCTTGCCCAGCTCAGCTGCGCTCAGCCAGAGGCCAGCTGGGGAACACTTGATTATTCAAATCATGTGGCTACCCAAGAGGAAAGCGTCCGTTTCCTCTAAGAGGGGGGAAGTGGGGCAGGCAGGCCAGCCCAGGGATTTGGGTGTTGAAGGAGGAAATTTCAGAACAAAGTTCTCACACAAACCAGCACTCTGAGATTCACTGCCCCAGGAAGACTCTGGAAGCCTCAGATAGAAACTCAGGAGGGTCAGGCTCGAGGCCAGAGCCCTGGGCCAATCCCGCACTGAGGTTTCTGAGTTAGTAGAGGCCTCAACCAGGCTAATTGCTCTGGCCTCCCCCGACCCTGGTCCTGGAGACACCAGGACTGCCCTGCCGTGCCCCTTCGCCTGTCCTTCCCTTCCCCCAGGAATCGCACCGGGGATAGATAAACTCCACACTCCTAAGCTCAGGGAGCCGGAGCCTCAGTGCCTCCCGGTGAGTGTCACGCAGTCTGTTCCTGCTATTTTCTCAACTCCTGCCTTGCTCCCCCTCCCTAGATCTGGCTCCAAAAGAACCAGCAGGTTCGAGAAGAGTGTACCCATCTAACGTGCAGAGAATTATCTAGTCCTCATTAAGTGACACCGGACTCTGGAGCCAGGCTGCCCAGGTTCCAATTCTGGATTAACCCATGTATGAGCTATAGGACCTTGGGTGATTCCTTCCCTTCCTTTGTGCTTCTATTCATTTTTTTTCTTATTTTATTTTTAGAGATGGGATCTTGCTGTGTTGCCCAGGCTGGAGTGTGGTGGCTGTTCACAGGTGCAATCATATCTCACTGCACCTTTGAACTCTTTGGCTCAAGCAATCCTCCTGCCTCAGTCTCCCAAGTAGCTAGGATACAGGCATGTACCACCACTCCCAGCCTGTGCTTCCCTTCTTTACCTGTAAAACCAGAGATCCGGGCTGGGCGCAGTGGCTCACGCCTGTAATCCCAGAACTCTGGAAGGCTGAGGCAGGCGGATCACAAGGAGTTGGAGACCAGCCTGAGCAACATGGTAAAACCCCATGTCTACTAAAAATACAAAAATTAGCCGGGCATGGTGGTGCGCACCTGTAATCCCAGATACTCAGGAGGCTGAGGCAGGAGAATAGCTTGAACCCAGGAGGTGGAGGTTGCAGTAAGCTGAGATCACGCCACTGCACTCTAGCCTGGGCGACAGAGCAAGACCTCGTCTCAAAAAAAAATAAAAAATAAAAAATAAAAAATAAAAAAAGCAGAGATTTGAGCATCCACCCTTTGGGCAGGTTAGATTCAGGAAATGACAGCTCTTACTATTAATAGTGAACCAATTCAGGTTTCATAAGGAGCCAGGCCTGGATCTCTGGACCAGACAACCCCAAGGCAGACATATCCTCTCTCACCAGAGCCAAGCCCTGGGTCCAAATTCCAGCTCCACAATCCACCAGCTCCATGAGCCTGGGTAACTTGCTAACCTCCCTGAGCCTCTTTCTGTCCCGGAGCTGTTGCAGGCCTCCCCACATTGGAGGGTGGTCGTCCCTGTTGCTGCTGGTCCTGGGCAGTACCTGGGGATCAGGGGGCTGACACATGCCGGGCTGCCCCAGGCAGGGGTGAGGCAACAGATCAGTTTCCTTTCCTGAATACCTGTCTGGGCCCAGCCTCAGGGTGTGACATAGGGGAGGCCTCTGAGGAGATGGGGAGACTCCCCTCCGCCCCACAGATCATCCAGCACCAGCACGCACCCTGGCATGGGCCTGCTGCCAGTGGCCAAGAACTACCCAGCAGGAAGCTTCACGAGTCTTTACAGAAGGAGGCAGGACAGCAAGAGGCCACAACCTAAGTGCAGGCATTCACACCCCGGATCTATCATTTACTAGCCATTCACTGGACAAATGAGCTTATTCCCTGTTTTTTTTTTTTTTTTTTTTTTTTGAGATGAAATTTTGCTCGTCACCCAGGCTGGAGTGCAATGCCATGATCTCGGCTCACTGCAATCTGCGCCTCCCGGGTTCAAGCGATTCTCCTGCCTCAGCCTCCCGAGTACCTTGGATTACAGGCCCCTGCCACCACACCTGGCTAATTTTTTGTATTTTTAGTAAAGACGGGGTTTCATCATGTTGGCCATGCCGGTCTCGAACTCCTGACCTCAGGTGATCCACCCACCTTGGCCTTCCCAAAGTGCTGGGATTACAGGCAAGAGCCACTGCGCCTGGCCCAAGTGAGCTCATTTCTGAGCCTGGCTCCCCATCTGTGAGTGGGGACAATGACAATAGTATCTACCTCCTAGGGCTGACATGAGGATTAAATGATTAATGCATCTGACATGCTTGAACAGTATCTGCCACTCAGTTAATATGAGCTGTTACTGTTACAATGATTTATGACTGTTGTCATTTCTTCTCTAAAGGCACCTCCCCCCCACCAGTTTCCTCCAGCAGACTTGGGGCTCCCTCCTGCCAGCTTCTGCACAGACCATGATTGGTGCCTGTCCCACAGATCGTGATCATAAGACCTACTGTGTGCCTGACACTGGATGAAGCATTTTATAGTCAGGGACAACATGACTGCTAGACTCACCTACTACTGTTACGGTTTGTTCTGACCCTAGGATCTGGGGCGTGAGGTCTGTGTTATGGGAGGAAGCTGGTAGGGGACGTGGCTCCCATATTATGTTATTTGGAACACACATGTCCTGGGAGATATTAAAATATTTGCACGTGACACCAACTAGGTGACCTAGGAGACATGAACTTAACCTCTCTGAGCCTCAGGTGCAAGGATAAATCAATAAATACGTGTGAGCCGCTTAGAACACAGCCTGGTTCATGGTATATTTAAAACAAACATATATCGACATATGTATTGGTTACTCCTCTGAGCACCTCTCACGGAGTCAACACATGAGGAAACTGAGGTACAGAGGTCACGCAAGGTCATATAACTCTTAGTCCCTATAAAATGTTACTCACTGCGTGTATTCATTCATTCAACAAATATGTGCCTATCATGCACCAGGAAGCATGGTACATGCAGATTCAGAAAATTTACAGCTATGACTATTATTATTATCAAAGAAATTAAGGCTGTTTGGGATTGGGGGTACATCTGTGAACAAAATGGACAAAGACGTTGGCCAGAGGTATGACACTGGGCACCTCTTACTTGAGTATGACTAAAGGCCTGAACTGCCAACAGGAAAACTGGACCCAGAGGCACTGGTTTGTCCTGCTGCCAATCACTAACCATTTATGAGCTGGAGTCATCGGTGGAAGGACACCAGTGAAGGTCTGGGGAGGGTGGCCAGGCTTCACCTGGAGTGCCTCAGGGGTCACACCCAGTGGGGGATTCCTCCCAGGCTTCCCCATGGTAACCAAGCCAGGCCAGCTGTGGAAACCCTTGCCAGGTGGGGCAGCCTTTCATGAACTCAAAAGTCATTAAATGGGCTGGGCGTGGTGGCTCACACCTGTAATCCCAGCACTTTGGGGGGTCAAGGTGGGTGGATCACCTGAGGTCAGGAGTTCGAGACCAGCCTGGCCGACATGATGGAACCCCGTCTCTCCTAAAAATACAAAAATTAGACAGGCATGGTGGCGCATGCCTGTAATCCCAGCTGCTCAGGAGGCCAAGGCAAGAGAATCGTCTGAACCCGGAAGGCGCAGGTTGCAGTAAGCCTAGATCACACCATTGTACTACAGCCTAAGTGACAGAGCAGATTCCATCTTAAAAAAAAAAAAAAAAAAGTCATTAAATGCTTGCTGAAAGCAGGCATCTTATTAGGCATGGGAATTCACGAGTGACTCAGATGGGGGCTCCTGCCCTCCAGGAACTGAGACTCAGAGCCAGACGCAATGCGGATGATCAGATTACAAAGGGTTCAAGATATCCAACCAAGCTCAAGAAAAACAGCCGTGATGCCAACTGGCAACACAAGCAGGCAGAGGTCGCTGCAGGGGAGGGGATGGCAGGTACAAAGGCAAAGATGAGAGAGGCTGGGGACACAGCTGGGGAAAGACCTTCAGCCTGGGATCCTGACCTGAGTTTGAGGCCTGGTTTTACCATCAGTTTGACCTCAGGCAAGTTGCTTGCCTCCCCGAGTCTCAGTCTCCCACTTTGCAAAATGATGGTAATACTTTATTGGGTTGCTTTGATGGTTCAGTGAGTTCATTAATAAAAAATGGCTTGGCCAGGCGCAGTGGCTCAAGCCTGTAATCCCAGCACTTTGGGAGGCCGAGACGGGTGGATCACGAGGTCAGGAGATCGAGACCATCCTGGCTAACACGGTGAAACCCCGTCTCTACTAAAAAAATACAAAAAACTAGCCGGGTGAGGTGGCGGGCGCCTGTAGTCCCAGCTACTCGGGAGGCTGAGGCAGGAGAATGGCGTGAACCCGGGAGGTGGAGCTTGCAGTGAGCTGAGATCTGGCCACTGCACTCTAGCCTGGGCGACAGAGCGAGACTCCACCTCAAAAAAAAAAAAATGGCTTTAGGCCAGGCGCCATAGCTCAGGCCTGTCATCCCAGCACTTCAAAGTCCGAGGTGGGCGGATCACAAGGTCAGGAGATTGAGAACATCCTGGCTAACATGGTGAAACCCCGTGTCTACTAAAAGTACAAAAAATTAGCCGGGCATGGTGGCACACGCCTGTAGTCCCAGCTACTCCGGAGGCTGAGGCAGGAGAATCACCTGAACCCAGGAGGTGGAGGTTGCAGTGAGCCAAGATCACGCCATCCTGCACTCCATCCTGGGAGACAGAACAATGACTCCGTCTCAAAAAAAAAAAAGAAAAAAAGAAAAAAAAGAAACGGCTTTAAAAACTGAAAAATATGCCAGGCCCAGTGGCTCACCGCCTATTAATCCCAGTGTTTTGGGAAGCTGAGGGAGGACTGCCTGAGCCCAGGAGTTCAAGACCAGCCTCATCAACATAAGCAAGACCTCATCTCACAAAATAAAAAATAAAAAAAATTAGCTGGGCCCAGTGGCACAAGACTGCAGTTCCAGCTACTTGGGAGGCTGAGGCAGGAGGATCACTTGAGCCCAGGAAGTCAAGGTTGCAGTGAACTGTGATTGTGCCTGAACTCCAGCCTGGGTGACAGAGCAAGACCTTGTCTCAAAAAACAAACAAAAAAACAAAACCCTGAAAAATAGAGTAAGTGCCTGGAAACTGAGGTTGAGAGTGTTAAAGTGACTTGTCCAAGGTCAATGGCTGATTAAAACAGGATAGGGTGTATCTGGGTGGGATGCGGGGGACAGGAACAACCCCTGCCTCTGCTGAGCCAACACTCCTGCGTTCCCAGCACTGACCTCATGTTTCCCTAGGCAATTTGTTCAAGAAGGCCTAGGGAACAGGTGGGATACCTAATTCCTTGGTGCAGGGTTTACCATTTATTCGCTGTGTGATCCTGGGCCCACCACCCTCCCTCCCTGAGCTTCAATCTTCCTTTTGTTTTCTTGAAATGCAGCCTCGCTCTGTCACCCAGGTTGGAGTGCAGTGGCGGGATCTCAGCTAGTTTTTGTATTCTTAGTAGAGACAGGGTTTCACCATGTTGGCCAGGCTGTTCTTGATCTCCTGACCTTAAGTGATCTGCCTGCCTTGGCCTCCCAAAGTGCTGGAATTACAGGTGTGAGCCCTTGCACCCGGACTCTGAGCCTCAATTTTCTATCTTGCAAAAATAGAGATGCCCTTTGCTGTGCTGCCCATGTGTAAACGTGGAAGGCTCTGCCAATGGGAAAGCGCTTTCCACAGGCAAAGGCGTATTGTACTCATGAATGAGAAATGATCATGGTAAGCCAAGAGAAAGATGCAGAGCCCGCAGGCCCCACACTGAGCCTGCGGTGAAGGAAAGCAGGAGGAACTAAGCTAGACAGCCCCAGGTGTGGGGTAGGAACGTTTTATGAGGCACACAGCTGTGCCCATGTTCAGTCCCAAGGGAGAGGCGGGTTTCTGGGCCTCATCACAGTCTAGGCTTAAAGTAAGAGTGACAAGAAAGAGGCCAGTTTCAGCCTTTGTGAGCAAAGAGCTTTGGCGAGGCAGGGGTCTCCCTCAGCAAGGCTGGGCTGCACTACAGCCCCTTTCCCCGTGTCCCATTGGATCTGAGCTGTGTAGCATTTGTTGCATTATGAAGAAAAAGACCTGTGCAGGAAATAAGGCAGAGGACAGGCTCTCTAGTCCGAAGCACCTTGATCTGTGGCAAAACCAAGCCGGGTCTTTCAGCTTCAGTGTGTTAGCATCCCAACACCTGGGATGGAGTTTGTGGGCGGGTCGGTTTGCTACACTGTAAGGACCCAGGTGCTCCCACTGCCACAGTGAAGCCAGGTTCTAGCCCAAGTCTGGCAGAGCAGTCGGGCAGCAGTTTTCGGGGGAGAATAATGGGGTGGGATGGGGGACTTCAGTGGCCTATTACGGAGCCCTCTCCCCAGACCAAATTCATAGCTGAGTTTGGGGATGGTACAGTTAAAATTTAAAATAATTGTCCAAATGCTGTATTTGGGTATTAATGTTTACATGGTAATCTGACAACAGTTTATAAAGTGATGTTCTGGATACCATAAAAAAAAAAAAGAGCTCAGTTTCAGGTCCTCCTGGAAAGAGTTAGGCTTACCCCTCCCCATCTTTGTAATAATAGCCATAGTAGCGATAAGAGTTACTTATTCGGGGCTGAGTGCGGTGGCTCAAGCCTGTAATCCCAGCACTTTGGGAGGCCGAGACGGGCGGATCACGAGGTCACAAGATCAAGACCATCCTAGCTAACATGGTGAAACCCCGTCTCTACTAAAAAAATACAAAAAACTAGCCGGGCGAGGTGGCGGGTGCCTGTAGTCCCAGCTACTCGGGAGGCTGAGGCAGGAGAATGGCGTGAACCCAGGAGGCGGAGCTTGCAGTGAGCTGAGATCCGGCCACTGCACTCTAGCCTGGGCGACAGAGCAAGACTCCGTCTCAAAAAAAAAAAAAAAAAAAAAAAAAAAAAAAGAGTTCCTTATTCGGGGTTCGACAGATATGAATTCAAATCGTAGCTCCGACACTTACCAGCTGGGCAAACCCAAGCAAATTACTCTTTGAGTCATTTTCCTCACCTGAAAAATGGGCTGGTACAAGGATGAAATGTGTAAATGTAAACAAAGCATTTCGCAGAGTGGCTTGGTGCATAACAAGTGGTCCTTCAGTGTCAAGAACTCATATTACTACTATGGATATTATTACAAAGGGTGGAGGGGGCAGGCCTAACTCTTTCCAGGAGGATCTGAAACCGGCCTCTTTCTTGTCACTCTTACTTTAAGCCTAGGCAGCGATCAGGCCCAGAAACCTGCCCATCCCTTGGGACTGAACATGCACACAGCTGTGTGCCTCATAAAAGGTTTCTACCCCACACCTGGGGCAGGCCCTGGTACAGTCTAGCTTCATTCCTCCAAAGACAAGGAAAAGAAGACCAAGGAGCACCGTGACACTGAACTGGGTGCCACCTGGGCCTATCCCTTCCTTACCCCCACCCACACCATGACCAAATATAATATGTTTCTGGGATGTCCTTTTATCTTTTGTGCCAACTCTATATTAGTTGCTAATGGCTGCTCGGAACACTGTACTTAGAAGGAACCTGGGAAGGAAAGCGAGCAGTGGTTGACTAGTGATGTCTGATGTGGGTGCAGGGCAGGAGAGAGGCAGGAGACACGCTGGCTATTCACCATCCACAAACCGGAAAATCCTAAGGCCTTGCCTCATTCAAATAAATCATGCGTGGTGGGCAGGGTAGCCAGAAGCTAAGGGAGGGAAAGGGACTTGTCGAAGGTCACACAGTTTGAAATGGCAGGGCTGGGATTCAAACCCAGTCCCCTCTGGGTTTCTCAAGATGCTTCCTTGTAGGCTTGTCGTCTCCTATGAGGGGGTGAACAGGCTAAAATCCACTGTCTGGGAGAACAAACGCTGCTGCCCCACCAGGTGTGTCTATGTTCTGTCTCCTCCCCCGGGACCTCCCACTCCCATGTCATTTGCAAACACTCACTGAAAAACAAATGTGTACCACAAGGTGCCCTGAGAGTTGTCTCCAAACATGCAAATTTGAATCCAGATGCCAATCTAATTGGGCAACCCTGGATTTGAGTCTCACCTGCACTTTCCAAACTTTGAGAACGTTACTCAACTTCTCTGAGCTTCTGTTTCCTTGTTTGCAGAATTACGAGCTCAATACGATAAGGTCATTCAAAGTGATTAGCTCAGTTTCCGACACAGCGTAAGCCCTTAAATGTTCATTACAGACTGTCCCCAACTTACACTTAAGATTTGTTTGCTTTACGATGATGCAAAAGCTATAGTGTTCAGTGGAAACCACACCTCGAGTACCCAGCCAGCCATTCTGTTTTTCACATTCAATACAGTATAGCCAAGAAATTGACATGAGATAGTCAACACTTTATTATGAAATAGGCCTCATGTAAGATGATTTGCCTAACTACAGGCTAATGTAACTGTTCTGAGCACATTTAGGGTAAGCTAGGCTAAGCTACCATGTTTAACAGGTTAGGTGTTATATCCATTTTCCACTTACGATATTTTTCAACTTACAATTCCAGGACAAAAATCTTTGGTAAATCAAGGAGCATCTGTATAAGGATTAGGTCAAGGGGAAAAACAAAAAACAGCATTTTCACACACAGAAAAATCACGTAGGTGATTGAGGGCTTGGACAAGCTGTTGAGAGGAACCCTGTTTATCTCTGATATCCTGATATGCTAACGGACCTAGAATATGAATTCCATATTGGATGGTTTTAAGATAAATACAGAACTGACTCTTCTAGGATGATGGGTTATGTCATTCACATCGTGGAGAAAGCAGCAGCCCTGGCTGGCTGGATGGATAATGGTAGGGAACAAACATGTCTATTTCTCACTTCCCAGCTGGGAGAGTTTGTGTTTCAGTTTCCTCGTCTGTAATGTGGGGATAATAGCACCTGCCACTCAGCGCTGCTGTAGGACCAAATGAGTAATTACAGGCAAGGCACTGAGCACCATGCCTAGTACGTACATGTCAGGCTCATAGTCTATGGACTTTTAGTTAGCAGTGGCATAGCAGGGACCAGCGGAATGAGGCAGAGAAAGAAGCGCAGCTATAGAAGGGCTCAGAAGGAGTGGAGGAGGGGAAATGGGCCTCAGATGAGACACTTTCTAACCAGAATGGTGGCAGATGGGTCAGTTAGTAACTCCTATATGCTGAGAGAGAGGTAAGTCAAGGTGGAGACAGGTGGAGGGGGAAGAGATCCTCCGAAAGGCCAGGCTGGCCGGATGCAGTGGCTCACACCTGAAATCCCAGCACTTTGGAAGGATGAGGCAGGAGGATCACTTGAGCCCAGGAGTTCGAAACCAGCCTGGACAACATTGCAAGACCTCGTCTCTACAAGTAATAAAAAAAATTAGCCGGGTGTGGTGGCGAATGCCTGTGGTCCCAGCTACTTGGGACGTTGGGATGGGAGGATCACGAGTCCAGGCAGTCAAGGCTGCACTGTAAGTGATCTGTGATCGTGCCACTGCACTCCAGCCTGGACGACAGAGCCACTAGACCCTGTCTCAAACAACAGCAACAACAAAATAAAATAAATAAATACAAGCCCGAGACACTCAGTGGCAGCCAGCAAGAGGCCTGAAAACCTCAGCCTGAGAGCTAAGTGGGTTCTCACCCTGTGGCTTTACTGACCTAGTAAAGGTGCACTAGAGAAGACAAGAGGTTGACCCAACAAAAGGTCACTGGGGTTGGGCGTGGTGGCCCATGCTTGTAATCCCAGCACTTTGGGAGGCCAAAGTGGGTGGATCACCTGAGGTCAGGAGTTCGAGACCAGCCTGGCCAACATGGTGAAACCACGTCTCTACTAAAAATACAAAAATTAGCTGGGTGTGGTTGCATGTGCCTGTAATCCCAGCTACGTAGGAGGCTGAGGTAGGAGAATCTCTGGAACCCAGGAGGCAGAGGCTGTAGTGAGCCGAGATCGCGCCACTACACTCCAGCCTGGGGAATAGAGCGAGACTCGGTCTAAAAAAAGAGTCACCTGGTAGATCTTTGTAAAGGGTGCACTTATGGGCCAGGCACAATGGCTCCTGCCTATAATCTCAGCACTTTGGGAGGGCAAGGTGGGTAGACTTCTTGAACCCAGGTTGAACAACACAGCAGGGCCCCATCTCTGCAAAAATAAAATAAAGTTTGCCCTTCTGGTTTTTCCAGTAAAAGCAATTTGCTTTGGCCACCTAAAAATTTTTTTAAAGAACATAAAATATTTGCTGAGCTCCACCCAGCAGCTTGCAGACCTGGCCAGGTAAAGTTCATGCACCTGAATGACAAACTGAGCTCTGGAAGGATGAAGAAGCATCTCTGAAACAAGCTGGAGCGGAGGAGGAAGGGGTGGCCCAGAAAGTCTGGAGGGTCAGGGCCTCACTGCAGGGTCTCCAAGGCCTTATTCCCAGAAATGACCTTCCGGCCTGTCCTCTCCTCCCTTCCCTGGATCAAAGCAGAGAGGCATAGAGACATAGGGGAGGAGTAATCGTAAGATGTCTGCCTTCTGAGCCTCGGTCTCCTTCACTGCAAAATGCCGGAGGGTAGGGGGTAGGTGAGCATCAAAGGTAATGTGTGAAAGTGCCTGGTACCCAACGGTGCTCACAAAATGCCACTTCCCACACAGGGCATGTTTCTGAACTCGTCTGCAGGTGTAAGGACCAGAGGACGTGAGGTTACTATCAGCAATCAACAATCAATCAGGCTCCCTTGTCCATCTCATAACCCCTGGAGCAGCTGATTCGTGGAGACCTAGAATCTCACATACAGCAGCTGCCTCCAGAGCCCCCACATGTAACCATCAGGCTTCACAGCCTCCTGTGCTACCCTCTGGTTCAGATATGGCAATTCTGAGATACTTGCTGCAGCCACCATGGTACCTGCCTGTCATCACCAGGCCCTGGCTCCCGGCAAAGTGGGTAGAACAGAGAGCTGTGGGTTCAGAGTGCAAGATCGTGTTTCCTGTCTGAGAAGTGGGTATGCACCGATGCCCAGGGCTACCAGGGAGCACAGGGTGAGGTGACACACCAATGCACAGGGCTCTTGGGGAGCAAGGGGTAAGGTGGAAGATGTCAAGGGAGTCTCTCCCCTGCAGGGGCTGTGCAATCTTTAGAAGGAAGTACCCAGGGATGCCTGTCCCCAGCTAGACTCTGGGCTCAGCTCGCTGAGCCTTGACAGGCAGATGCTCTATCGCTCCAAAACCTCCAGAGCCCTCAGACTCTTCCTGAGGACCACTGAAGCAGGAAGAAAGCTCCTTCACCTAGCTGACATGTTTTGTAGATGTTGCCAGGCTACGGAAGAGGGGCTGGTGTCCTGGTGTCCACGTGTCCCATAGTCTCACCCTGAGCCCCCTGAGGGCTGGACCAAGCCCCACTCAATCATTCAAGTGCAATTTGAGCCCCTCTTACATGGCCTCACCGCATCTAGCCCAGAAACCACAAGCTCAGAAGGTAGGCAGGTAATGTCAGGGAGGCAGGTGGGCTGGTGTGAGGCAGTGGGGCATGGTGGAGACTGTGGTAAAGTGGATAGAGCAGCTGGCTAATCAGTTCCAGCCACTGTGGCCAGGCAGGGACAAAGCCCCATATGGCCACATCTTCTGATCTTTCAAGAGAAGCCAGAAACCCTTATTTTTATATAAAAAGAAATTGCCTGGTTTAACAACACCAGCAACTAAATTAAAGTTGTTTAATCACTGCAGAAGTCAACAATCCCCCACCCCCTGCAGCCTTGGGAAGGCAGTTTGTGACGGACCTCCCATAACCCAGCACACAGTAGACTATAAATATGTGGGGACCAGTTGAACACATTAGACCCATTCCAAGTCTTAGCGAAGTCTCATCTCTCCACTCCTACTCCTCAGATATCTTGGTTTACAGATGAAGAATCTGAGACTCAGAGAGGGGGAAGTGACTTGCCCAAGATCACAGAGGTAGTTCAAGGACTTCAACTCGGCTCTCCTGAGCTTAACATCTTTTTCCACCAACCCACATGATCTGCATCCTCCCTTAAACAATGTTTTTCAAAAAGCATTCTATGCTAAGAATATACTGTAGAAATGAAATACACCAAATACAGGAGAAGTGGTTGCCTTTGGAAAGATCATGTAGTTTAGAGTCAGGAGACTGAACTCCCACTCCACTCTGCCCTAAGCAACTGTGTGACCCTGGGCAAGCCTCTTCTCCTCCCTGGGCCTCAGTCTCCCTGGTGTGCAAAGAGCTCAGTTGACCCAGTCACCTTCTAAAGGCCTACCAGCTGAAATTCTGGGCATCTATGAGGTCTCTTCTCTGGCCAGTACTCTGTGGCCTCGGATGAATATAAAATAGTAATAATAATAATAATAGAGAGGGCGAGTCCACACCAGCCAGGAAAGAACACTACAATTTTTTGTGAAACCTGACTCCTGGTTACTGGAATTCAGAAAGAACGATGGTAATACTTGAGCAGCTTAACCACCATCCTACAATTAAACAAAAGCACATCTGGTTTAACTTCGTCCTCATCTCCTCCCTAACCCCCTACTCTCATCTCAAATTTTACCCCTAAATTTGAGAAGTCAAATTCAATGCAAACAATTGATTTCATGCCACAGTGAGGCTGAGAATTTAAGCATGGAAAACTTTAAGCACAGAGTTTTTCTGGGAGCAATTAACGAAGTGTTGGCAGGGGACTGGGGGCTGGTACAAGGAAGCAGAAAAATATGGAGACTATGTTCTTCAGACACTGAGCATCCCATCTTGATGTTGGGGGCCTCCTATGAGCTCAGAGAGGTAAAGTGATTTGCCTCAGGTCACACAGCTGGTGACTGGAATCCAAGACGCCAGCCCCCAAACCAGTGTTTTCCCTGCTGTGTAGGCTTTTGTAACCTAAACGTGGACTTCCCTCAGGCCCTCAGGATCACCTGGTAGGGATAAAGGTAACTGCTTTTGAAATTGCTCCACAGGAAATATGAATGTCTTAATAACATCAATGCTGGTTCAGCCCAAAGTTGGAAAACTATTTATGATCTTGCGACCCTGTAAAGTATATTATAATGTTAACCCATACTGCAGATGAGAAAACTGAGGCTCTGAAAGAGAAGGTGACTTGTCCAGGGTCGCATAGCAGTGCTGGGAATGAACCTCCAGTCTACTGCCCCTAACTGCCCTCTGAAAGCGAGGACATCTCCAGAAGAAAAAAAAATAAACCTAACATACCACAAAGCCCAGCTCCAGCCTGCCAATGACGACGACATGGTGCTGGGAAGCCAAGTCAGCATTCCTGTGGCCACATGGAGATTTCTGAGTGCTGGTTCTCAGCCCAGCTTGCTCACTCTCCCAGCAATGTTCTCTCGGAGCTCTGGGTTTTGTATTAAAAAGCCAAGTCACACTGATTTCAAGGTGAGAACTCGGGCTCTGCTACCGGATCCTACTCCCTGGATTAAAAGGCCTCATTCCCAGAGATGGGTACAGCATGGAGATCGCTAGATTTGGAATTCTAGATACACAGGACCAGCTCCCCAGGTAGCATCTGTGTGCCTCTGGGCAACTCACTTCCCCTTTCCAAGATCATATCCAGCTTGCAGGGAATGTTGGGTATGTAAGTCATGGGACAGAACAGGGCTGAGTTTGGTCCTGAGCTGGGACATGGTGAGGAACAAGAACAGGCAGAGGGCAGGAAGCACTGCAGAGATGATGGCTCCAGGGCTGATCTCATCATGGAGCTCTGCGCTCCCAGCCCAGGCTGTGTTTAGGATGGTGACAGAAGGTGGCATCTGAGTGTGAGCAAGGAGGGCACCATGCCATCCCACATGTGCAGCCTGACAGGATGGGAAGAGCCTGGGCAGAAGTGGGTGACAGGTTCAGAGGCAGGGATATAACCCAACATCCGGTCTCCGCATTTCATTTTCTGCTGAGAAGAGAGCTGGGGATAGCCAGGATTTTCTTAAGCACAGGTACCAGCTTAAACCCTTCGCAAGCATTCATCATATCTAGACCTCACCGCTGGTAGGCATTAATGATCTCCACAGCTTATGGGAGGAGGCCGAGGCACAGAGAGGGAACAGAACTGAACCCAGGTCCCACAGCGAGGTTGCCTTTGCTAAAATGAGGGCGATGACAGGTGATTGCATCTTAATCTCCTTCCTTGCGAATAGCTTGATTTCAAGTCTACGCCGTAAATTTTGACAGTTTCAAAACCTGAAAGAATTTTGTTATGCAAACATCCAATCCAGAAGAGAGCTTTTGTCTGATTTACTGCGGCATTCCCGGCACCTAGAACAGAGCTTAGCACATGGCAGATGCTTAGGTATTTGCTGAATGAAGATAGCATCTTGTTCTGGTCTCAGTTCAGTTTTATTCCTCACAATAGTCCCCAGAGAGGAACACACCCCTTTTTACAAATGGGCTCAGGGACACAGACCCGGATCATCACTCAACCTAGTCTTCACCAGTTGGGATGGTGAGAAGCTGTGTCCAGGGGCCTCTTCTGAGGGAATTCACAGGCGTTCAGTTCAAGAAAGAAAAAGGTGACAGAGGAACAAGATGCATGGGGCCAGGCAGTGGGATGGCTGGGGCAGGACAGGGTGGGGACACCCACAGGTGGGGAGGACTAAAGAGTTGGAAAGGGAAAGACTGGAGAGTGGAGGAAGAGTGGGCTAAGCCCAGGAGGAGCCCCAAGACAAAACCAAGGCTCAGCCCCGTATCTCTTAGGCAGCACAGTGGGAGTAGGAGGCTAGGGTTGCAGAGTTTGGAGTCTGGATTCAAACAATGGTCCCACCACTTACCTAAATTGTCTAAGCCTCAGTTTCCCCATTTGTAAAATGAAATTATGTACGTGAGATGTCAGAGCAGGTCCCTCTACGCACGGTAGGCCTTCAAAAAATAGTTGCAGTTATCTACACTGAGACTGGAACCCAACCCCTGCCTCCCTGGGCAGCTGGGCCCACCTGAGCGGTCTCTGATTGTTCCCAGGGCCCAGAGCCCTTCCTGGCCTGAGAATCGCCCCCTCTTTTGATCTCAATGATTTTCACCCTCCACCCAGAGGCCTTTATAAAGGCCCCGCCTTCAACCCCATTGTGTGTCGAAAAAGAATCATAAGGCACAATGGGGAGTGGGGGAGGCTTACCTCGGCCTCCTGCCTTTCTGCTGTGACCTGCGTTTAACCCTTTCTTACCAAGACTGGGCAGGGAAACAGCCCTGGGCGGCCCACCTCGCACAGCCCAAAGAGGGCGGCAGGCTCCTTCAGTTTCGCGGGCTCCAGAGCTTTGCCCCACAGCTGCGGTGCCCACAGTGGGTGCCCACTCTCAGACGCCCACGCGGGTGTCCTCTGTCTCCTCCCCCCCATGGTGTCCTGTCTCCTCCCCCCATGCCCCCCATTCCAAGCGCCTCCCTCCCTCTCCTCCTCCCAAACCAAACTGCTTTAGACCCCACCGGGTCAGGTGGGACGCCTGGGAGGGCGCCAGGCACGAGGCCTGGGGGTTGGCAGTCCAAGTCTCTAGAGCTACAGCTAAGGAGGCACCAGGAGGGGCTCAGTCATGGGGCACCAAGGGCAGGTGCCCAGACAGAGGGCAGGGTCCCAGACAGCGGCTTGGGAGGTAGGAGACCCTGGGACTGCAGGGCGGTCCCGAGCGCAGTCCCCTGAGTTCGCCGGCTCTGCGGGCGCCACGTCCAATCTCCTGTCCCGCCCAGAGCGCGCGCCGGGAGCTTGGGATGCGCGGGAGGACAGGGACAGGACCAATTGCCGGGCGTCCCGAATGGGCTGCTGTGGGCGGCGTGGCGCTGGAGACCCCGGCCCTCCCATTAAAGTTCAACACGGGGCCAGCTGAGGATGCAGAAGGGGCCGAGCATACACCACATCCGCGGGGGCCCTGGGGAGCCGGGGCGCGGGGCAGCATCGAGTCCTTACCTGCGCAGAGCACTGACGAGGGTCCGTCCAGGCACAAGCGCGTGGGAGCGCAGAGCCGGGATCGCGGGCGCGGAGTGGCGGGAGCGCAACGCGGCCCGGGCCACCTCCCCCGCCGCCTTATAAAGGCGGCCGCGGGGCCCGAGCGAGGCCCGGGCAGCCCGCCCCCTCCCCCAACCCCTCCCCAGCCCGGCCCCGCCCCCGGCCCGAGCCCCGCGCCCGGCTGGCGGGTCGTGCCACGAGGCCAGGGCGCCCCCTGCCGGGAGCGGAGCTAGGAACTGGCTGGGGTGGCGCGGCCCTGGCGTCCCTCGCTCGCCCCGCGCTCTCGGGCTCTGCCTCCGGGCTGCCCCAACGCGGCCCTTCCTCTCAGCGAGCCTGGGCCCTGACCCGCTCCCTGCGTGCGACTCCTGTTTTGTCTTTACCGTCGGCATCTTTCTTCTGCGTCTCTTGGTGGGAGTCTTTGTCTCTACCCGTCTGTCTTTGTCTGCCTTCCTCTCTGGCGTCTGTCTCTGTCAATATATCTGGCTTTCTCTGGGTCTCTGTCTTTATCCGTCTCTGCCCACGTGTCCCTGTCTCTCTGTCTCTGTCCACGTGCACCTCTGACTCTCCACCTCCACCCCCGCTTCCCTGCCCGTGGGCTGCCTCCCTGGCTACCGCAAGAAGAAGCAGAAGGGGACCTCGGAGGGGTGGCATCTGGAGGGAAACCACCCCCTAGACATGGGGCCTTCCCTCTTTCTCTCTGTAGAGACGTAAAGGGCCCGGGCAGGTATACGGCTATGTGCCAGTCAGAGCCCCAGGACATGCTCCCTGGATGCCAGAGGAGGGACAGGCACTTCCCAGGCAGTGGAGTCAGACAGCTCAAGTTCAAAACTCTGCTCTGGTGACCTTGGTCAAGTCACCTGACCTATGTGGACCAGCCTGCCCCTCTTTAAGAGGCAGGCACCATCTCCCCTGGCCTCTCGCTGGTGCAAGAGTCATATGAGACAGTGCTTGAAAACTACAGAGGAAACGCTAAAATCCCGGATAGATGGGAGCCGGGGGCAGATGCTGGGTGCTACAGGCCCTGCTCCCACTCCTGGGGAACTACCTCCACCTCTGATGGAATAACCACTCCTTTCCTCTGAGCACTGAATTCTCTGGACAGCTTCGTAGTGAGAAGTCCGCAGGCTCTGTTTGAATGCCTCCAGTGACAGAGAGCTCACTGACTCCTAACCGGAGGGTCTTCTCAGTGGCCCTTGGGACTGTCTGGAACAATCTGTGCCAGTCAGAAATTTGAAGCCAGTCAGATATTTGAAGGCGCAGACTGTGATTCCCCGGGAGCCCTGCCTTCCTCGGCATCTAAGTCCCAGTCTTCCTGAAGCCACCTTTGCCCTGAAGATCATAAGGAGAAAACTGAGGCTGGAGCAGAGAGAAAGTGTCAGTGCCCAGAGAACCAATTTTAGCCAGGTTGGGCAACCTCTCTTCCACCCACTCCACGCCAGGCTCAGGGCCAGGCATTGTGCATGCATTAACTTCCAACAGCTCCATTTTCCAGAGGAGAAAACTGAGGCCCGGAGAGATCACGTGACTTCTCAGTAAAGTAGGAGCCAGAACTGGGCTCTGGTGCCAGAAACTGAGAATGTCTTTGTATTTGTTTTTGTTTCTTTTTGTATTTTTGGTTGATACTGCTTATTTACAGGAGTGACATAGTTTCCCTTTTCAGATAAGTTTATCTTTTTTAAAAGTGAGTCAAAATACTGAGTAAATACTGTTTATGTATTTCATGGGTTGGGTGATGATGGCAAAAATCATGGAGGTAGCAAATTAAGTTTAGGAAATGCCGTACTCTGTAAGAAACTGCAGGTGAAAGCACCCAGCACTGGGCCTAAAACATGGGAGGGGCTCAATACTTGCTTACAAATGCAAAATGGTTTAAGGATTCCAGGAGACTTAAGATGGTATAATCATTAGTGAGCCAGGGACAAGTCCCCAGGCCTGGAAAATCTGCCTGTTGCTTGGACAGAGGCTGGGAAACAGAGCCAGAGGGAATTGGAGGCAACCCTTGCACCTATCGTGGTGCCAGCACCCCTGACTGTTTTTTTGTTGTTTTTTTTTTCCACAGGGTCCCACTCTATTGCCCAGGCTGGAATGCAGTGGCATGTCAGCTCACTGCATCCTTGACTTCCTGGGCTCAAGCGATCTTCCCACCTCAGCCTCCCCAGCAGCCAGGACTACAGGTGTGCACCACCATGCTCGGCTAATTTTTGTATTTTTTGTAGAGAGCAGAGTTTTGCTATTTTGCTTAGGCTGGTCTCGAACTCCTGGGCTCAAGCGATCCCCCTGCCTTGTTCTCCCAAAGCGATGGGATTACAGGCATGAGCCACCACACCCGACCCTACCCCTGACTTCTGATCTCCCCAAAGCTATGAGAGATGGGCACTTCTGGTTGAGCCACATGGCCAGCATTAGGCCCCCTGTGTCTGTGATTTGCCCTCAAGTCCCTCCACCTTGGGAGTTCAGGGATTGGTTAGCAGCAGCAGGGACTACACTGCTTGGCCAGCCCTGCCACCTTCTGCCCCCACACCCTCTTACTCTGCTCCTGGGCTGGGTCCCTCAAGGAGAATTCAAGTGAGATGGGGCACCCAGCAGCCCTTGCCTCCCCTGCTCCCCCGGTGCCCCTCCTCCTGGCTCTGTCAACACAGAGGAAAGGAGTCCTGGACCTCGAACCAGGAGATTCCAGTTCACCCTCCAGCTCTGCCCTGGCTTGCTGGGGAGCTGAGCAAGTCACTTTTCCCATCGAGGTTCCGATTCCCTCTGGCCTTTTGAACTGGACAATCTCTAAGTATAACTCAGATGCCACGATTTCAGGACCACTCAGCTGGTGGCAATAGCTCATTACATTCGATTTCTCTCCACCATTGTCCCTGGGGCACCACTTCCTTGTTGAAAACTAAGCAAATTGGATTTAACCTCCAAGCTCCCTGTGCCTAAGAGCTAACGATGTGTTCTGAGTCTCACAGCAGTATCATAGGTGGGCAGGGAGGCTGTTTATAATCCCCACTACCGATGGGGTATACCAAGGCCAGAGACAGTAGTTACTTACAGGTCAGCGTCAGAACTGGGTTTGGTTGCCAGGTTTACTATTCCCAGTCCGGGGTTTTTCCCACTCATTCATTTATTCCGTATCTGTTAAGTGCATGCCATTAGCCTATGCCACAAACTAGACTTTCAAGTTCACTAGGCAGGCCGGGCATGGTGGCTTACGCCTGTAATCCCAACATTTTGGGAGGCCAAGGTGGGAGGGTCTCTTGTGTCTAGGAGTTAGAGGCTGCAGTGAGCTACGATCACACCACTGCACTCCAGCCTGGCCGACAGAGTGAGACTTTGTCTTAGGAAAAAAAAAAAAAAATGTAAGAATTTCACCAGGCATTAGAATTAGAAGCTAAGTTAGGCCGGGCGTGGTGGCTCATGCCTATAATCCCACCACTTTGGGAGGCTGAGGCAGGTAGATCACCTGAGGACAGGAGTTCGAGACCAGCCTGCCCAACATGGTGAAACCCCGTCTCTACTGAAAATATAAAATTGAGCCCAGCAAGTTGGCGCACACCTGTAGTCCCAGCTACTCAGGAGGCTGAGGCGTGACAATCGTGAACCCTGGAGGCAGAGATTGCAGTGAGCCGAGATCACACCACTGCACTCCAGCCTGGGCGACAGAGCAAGACTCTGTCTCAAAAAAGAAAAAAAGAAAGGAAAAATTAGAAGCTAAGTTAGAGATGAGGCCAGAAGCCCATGAGCATAGGGTAGGGTGGGGAAGTGGGGGCAGCCAGGACCTCAGTGGACAGGGATAAAGGAGAAAGAATGGAGAGAGACAGAAAAAACAAAACTCTGAGGTCTGTTCATGGAGAGGCAGTGAGGAGTCAGCTGTGGCCTAGGGCTGGAGAAAAGAATGTCTGAAATCTATTTAAAGGCAAGGGGGCCTGGAAACCTTGGTCTGTTTTGATGCTTGGACTTGAGGGGTCATTTTTATCTCAAGCCCAGGCCTGAGCACAGGTTCAGCCATTTGATTGCAAGTGCCACGTCCAGCCCTACCTTTAACTCCGTTAAAAAATGAACCAAAAGGCATCAGGTGGAAGAGACTATGACAGTTGAAGCAGCATCATTAAACCGACAATGCTGCCGTGGCCAGGGCAATTGAATGCTAATAAAAGTAGGGACTGTTATTCTCTCTTTACAGATGAGGAAACTGAGGCATATATGAGCTGTTGTTGCTGGGGACTTCCTCTGTGTCTGCAGCCTGATGGAAAGATCTTTATAGGTGAGATTTAACTTGCTCCTCTCTGCAACACCAAAGCACCGTCACTATTGTCATCGTCACCTTTCCAGTGAGCAGGCTGTTATCCCAGGCAGGCTTGGCAACCTTATTCATTCAACAAATGTTTATTGGATGCCTGCTCTGCACCAGGCACCCTTCTAGGAACTGGACATACCAGTGAACAAAACAGAATGTTTATCTTCATGGAACTGACACTCTAGTTGGGAAGGTAGATAATAAACAACAAACATTAATAAGTAAGTTAGTAAGATAACAGGGGGCCAGGCACAGTGGTGCACGCCTGTAATCCCAGCACTTTGGAAGGCCGAGGTGGGCAGATCACTTGAAGTCAGGAGTTCGAGACCAGCCTGGCCAACATAGAGCAACCTCGTCTCTACTAAAAAAAAAAAAAAAAAAAAAAATTAGCTGGGGTTGGTGGGGCACACCTGTAATCCCAGCTACTCAGGAGGCTGAGGCAGGAGAATCACTTGAACCTGGGAGGCGGAGGTTGCAGTGAGCTGAGATTGTGCTACTACACTCCAGCCTGGGCAACAGAGGGAGATTCTGTCTCTAAATAAATAAATAAATAAATAGGCCAGGTATGGTGGCTCACGATGTAATCCCAGCACTTTTGGAGGCCGAGGTGGGCGGATCACGAGGTCAAGAGATCGAGACCATCCTGGCCAACATGGTGAAACCCCGTCTCTACTAAAAATGCAAAAATTAGCTGGGCGTGGTGGCGCGCTCCTGTAGTCCCAGCTACTCAGGAGGCTGAGGGAGGAGAATTGCTTGAACCTGGGAGGTGGAGGTTACAGTGAGCTGAGATTGTGCCACTGCACTCCAGCCTGGGCAACAGAGTGAGACTCTGTCTCAAAAATAAATAAATAAATAAATTTAAAAAGATTGTAAGATTATGGACAAGGAGTTGGAGCAGATAAGGGGGACAGGAGCGCCAAAGTGGGGCAGATTTGGAAGGAAGGTGAGGGGAGTGAAGATGAGGGAAGTGGGGGCTGAGATGAAGACCCCCAGATAACCAGGGAAGAAGGAGGGTTGGAACCCAGGCTGCCTGTGTCTGATGCCTGGGCTCCTGAGCAGTGTGTGACATGCCCTCCCAGGACCAGTTCTGACCCTCAAGCCTTCCCCCAGTCCCAGGCTTGTTCCTCTAATCCTGCCCCAGTTTCTGACCTCATCCTATCTTAACTCCAGCCTTTGCTCCAGCCTCATCTTCTCTATCTCAGTCAGTCTCTCCTGTTCCAATCCACCATATCCCTTCACACCCACAGCTCCATGCCCCGGCCCCAGGTCCCTCCTAGCAGTCAGCTCTGAGTTCAGTACACTAAGAGCTGGCCAGCCCCTGGCCCGGGTTGTCTTCCAGCTCCAGCTGCCCTTAAAGGAAGTCCTCCTAACAAAGGCCTGTGGAGGCTGCCCTGTGAGAAAACCCCATTGTCTGGCAAACAGTGTCCTCATTTTGTCTTTTATTTCTAAAGGGACTTGTGAAGAAGTGCCAAGCTCAGAAAGAGCATGTTGCTTCCTATTCTTGGCCCTGGAGAAGGCGGGAAGCCAAGAGGAAGGGTCAAAGAGTGTGCTGGGGGCTGGATTCCAGAGGCCAAAACAGATTCAGGCAGGCCCAGCCTTAGCAGTCCATGGTATTTTCCAGAACGGAGGCAGGAAAGACGCTATCCCTGCCAGGTGCAGTGACACGTGCATGTAATCCCAGCTACTCAGGAGGCTGATGATGTGAGAGTGTTGCTTTTGAGCCCAGGAGTTTGAGACTAGCCTGGGCAACATAGTCAGACCCCATTTAAAAAAAAAAAAAAAGCCGGGCGCGGTGGCTCACGCCTGTAATCCCAGCACTTTGGGAGGCCGAGGCGGGCGGATCACAAGGTCAGGAGATCGAGACCATCCTGGCTAACACGGTGAAACCCCGTCTTTACTAAAAATACAAAAAATTAGTTGGGCATGGTGGCGGGTGCCTGTAGTCCCAGCTACTAGGAGGCTGAGGCAGAATAGCATGAACCCAGGAGGCGGAGCTTGCAGTGAGCCGAGATCGCGCCACTGCACTCCAGCCTGGCGACAGAGCAAGACTCTGCCTCAAAAAATAAATAAATAAATAAATAAATAATTTAAAAAAGAAGAAGAAGAAGCCATCCCTAATAAGTAGGACAAAAGCTTGGCTACACCCAGGATGTCAGAGAGAAGATCTTGTTCACTGTGACACAGGGCTTTCATCAACTCTGAAAAATCTTCTTTAAGATTCATCCATCTTCCTGCCTGTACCTCAGCCTGCCTGTCCATTTCCCTGTCTTCTTCTTCTTTTTTAATTTTTATTTTTTTAAGACTCTGTCTCCCAGGCTGGAGTGCATTGGTGCGATCTCAGCTCACTGCAACCTCTGCCTCCTGGCGATTCTCCTGCCTCAGCCTCCAGAGTAGCTGGAATTAGAGGTGTGCACCACCATGCCCAGCTAATTTTGGTATTTTTAGTAGAGATGGGGTTTCGCCATGTTGACCAGGCTGGTCTTGAATTCCTGACTTCAGGAGATCCACCCACGTTGGCCTCCCAAAGTGCTGGGATTACAGGCGTGAGCCACTGAGCCCGGCCATCATCTCCCTGTCTTCCATGGATACAGCTGATATAAACCTTGGAGATGCTTCCCCTGGGATGCTGTACCACTTTAGCATCCTGCTTCCTGTTAGATGCAAATTCAGGGACCTAAGGAGGCTTTAGGACCTGGACGATGGCAGGCTGGTATTGGCCACGTTGGGGATTCTTTTAGCAATTTTCTTTCCCTCTCCTTTCCTCTCCTCTCCTCTCCTCTCCTCCTTTCCTTTTTTTTGAGGCGGAGTCTCGCTCTGTAGCCCAGGCTGGAGTGCAGTGGCCGGATCTCAGCTCACTGCAACCTCTGCCTCTGCGTTCAAGCAGTTCTCCTGCCTCAGTCTCCCAAGTAACTGGGATTACAGGCACATGCCACACGTCCAGGTAATTTTTGTTTTCTTTTTTTTTTTGTATTTTTAGTAGAAATGGTGTTTCACCATTTTGGCCAGGCTGGTGTCAAACTCGTGACCTCAAGTGATCTGCCCGCCTCGGCCTCCCAAAGTGCTGGGATTGCAGGTGTGACCCACCACCCCAAGCCAGCAATTTTTATTTATTTATTTATTTATTTTTGAGCCAGAGTCTCACTCTGTCACCCAGGCTGGAGTGCAGTGGCACGATCTCAGCTCACTGCAACTTCCGCCTCCCGGGTTTACACCATTCTCCTGGCTCAGCCTCCCGAGTAGCTGGGACTACAGGCACCCGCCACCTCGCCCGGCTAGTTTTTTGTATTTTTTAGTAGAGACGAGGTTTCACCGTGTTAGCCAGGATGGTCTTGATCTCCTGACCTCGTGATCCGCCTGTCTCGGCCTCCCAAAGTGCTGGGATTACAGGCTTGAGCCACCATGCCCGGCCAACTAGCAATATTTTTAAAGGCTTACTCGGTGTCCTGCCTATTTGCTTCCACTGAAATGCATGGACCAGTAGCCCAACCCAACGACCTTCGACACCTCTGTGTCCAGAACACAACCGGGGAGTATGTATCTCCTGACAACTGACCTTGAGCTCTATGTGTTCCTCCAGGCCTTGTTTTAATGGATGGCCTCTATCTTGGCAGGTTAAAGCCATGGATAGGAGCAGAGAGGTAATTAGCCTCTTATCTACCGTCTACATCCCAGCAAGGACATGAGAAGAGGAGCTGGGTCTGCTTATCAAACAAAGTATACTTAACAGGATGTGTTTAGGAGGGGCCTGAAGATTCTTCAGTTTTATCTCCTGCTCTCTCCTACCTCCTGGCCTCCCCTTACACTAAATATGGCTTGGATTAGAGAATTCAGCTTTTGGCTGGACTCCTGGACTCTCCATCAGCTTGGATTGCAGGACTCAAGTCCAAAGGGCCTCTCTTAGCAAAACTATAGTTCTTCCCTCTCTCCTTTCAAGCAGTCTTGTTTCAAAAGAAGTATGTTTCTTTCTTGTAGGAATTTACTAATGACCACCAGAAGTGGCCAGCCAAACATTTCAAAATGCTAAAATTTTCCCACAAGTCTCCTAAAGAAGTAGCCTTATGTTGGCACATGGTTTAAATTCCAAGATTCAGCAGGTTGTGGAGTAACCAATTCTTTAACTACCAACTATTTGAGAATTGCCACCTTCCCAGCCAAAAGCCTCGGGTCCAGATCTCCTGCACCTACCTGGTCAGCTCTACAAGTCCCACAGTGCAGGGCCTGTTGCTTGCAACATCCCGCTTCTGCTACCAGTTTCATCACCAGTTAGAAAGTTCCAAGTAACAGAAAATCCAACTTCTCCAACTGGTTTTGAAAATAATGGAATGTATTGGCTCACTAAACTGAAAAGTCTATAACCAGAGGCAGAGCACGATGGCTCCTGCCTGTAATCCTAGCACTTTGGGAGGCCAGGCAGGAGGATGGCTTGAGCCCAGGACTTGGAGACCAGCCTGGGCAATGTGGCAAAATCCCGTCTCTACAAAAACAGCAACAACAATAACAATAACAACAACAACAACAACAAAAACACAAAAAGTAGTTGATCATTGCGGCACATGCCTGTAGTCCCAGCTACTTTGGAGGCTGAGGTGGGAGGATGGCTTGAGCTGGTGGGGGAGGGGGTATGAGGTGGTCGAGGCTGCAGTGGGTAGTGATCACGCCACTGCGTTCCAGCCTGGGTGACAGATTGAGACCCTGTCTCAAAAAAAAAAAAAAAGTCTACATCCAGAGCATCTTCCCAGTGGTTCAGTGATACAATTAGGACCTTGCTTTTCTATCTTTCCATTCTCAGCTCTTCTTCCTCCCTCTTGGCCCCATTCTTACCCAAGCAGAGGTTCCCAGGTGATATGTGGAAGTCACTGTTAATATATCAAAAAAAAAAAAAAAAAAAAGAAGAAGAAAAGAAAGAAAGAAAACCTATTTCCCCAAACAAACACAAGTCTAGGAATTGCATCTCCTGGACCCAGCCTCCAGGATGAACTCCCTAAGCTTATTACCACAGTGATTGATTTAAGCCAATCCAGGCCCACCCTTGGAGATGGAGTGGAGTCTAACCCACCCATTGTGCCCTGAAAAGAGAAGAGGGGAGTGGGTGCTGGAGAGGCAGCTCACAAATGTCCCATACACAATGACTTTAGGATTTAGGCAATCACTTTGCCAAAGCACCTTGAAGTAAATAATAATAAAAATATTGTATATGTATAAAGTCCAATATTAAAATATATTAATCATCTAGGTTCATGCTAGAAGTGTAAATGCAAAAAGTCAAGTAAACTAAAAAACCTGGTAATCTTATCACACAGAGATATCCCATTTAACACCTTGGTTTTTATCTTTCCAAATCTAATTTTTAAAAAAACCTTAAAAGGATAGGTGCGTAGGATGATACATATTGAGAGTCCCTGCTTTTCTCCCATCATACGCCAACATTTTCCTAATCCTGTCCAGGTTTTTAAGTCCTTTGGATGCATTATCTCATTTACTCCTCTGGGTAGGGGTTATGATGATCCCCATTCAACAGAGAATGAAAACAGAGGCTTGGAGGCTAAATCAAGATCAGGCACCTAGCATGTGGCTCCCAGCCTAGGCCCCTAACCACCGGGCCTCATAGTTTCTGTCAGGCGAGAGAGAGGGTGTGCCCACAAGCCCTTTTGGAAGGTGAGAGTGACTGTGTGGCGCACCTCCAGGACAGTCCTGTCTCCTTGCCAGCCTCCTTCTCTGTGGTCCCAGATGTCTCTGGGCACTCAGAGTAAGGAAGACCAGTGGGTTTAATGTTTGTCACCTCAAAGTGCAGTGTCAGGAATCCCAGGGACTCTGGACTCTTCACCTACCTCCAGGGGGCGGGAGTGGTTAGGGCAGCGGGGGACAGAAGGCAAACGTCCCTCCTCAGATTTCAACTCCTCCAGTTTTCTGTGTGTGTGCAGGGCTAGAGTGAGCACATGATGGGTTGGGCTCAGAAGGCCTGAGCCCTCATCTCCTAGCAGTTGCAAATGAAAAAGTTTATAGTGATGGACTCTGGCCCAGGCTCTGAAGTCAGACTACCTAGGCTCAAATCTGGCTCCACTAGCTGCGTGACCTTGAGCAAGTGAGCCTCTCCGTGCCTCAGTTCTTCATCTGTGAAATGGGAATGATAACAACTTCCACATAGGGTTGTTGAGAAGTTTATATAAAATAATACCTGTAAGTCCCTTGGAAGAGATATACCTGCTATTACGGGCATTATTTTATTGCATATCTAGATTAATGAGAATTTAGTTGCAGGTAATGGAAAACCTCTCCACTGGCATAACCAAAGAGAACACTTTATTAAAAGGGGGGTTCGTCCATGACAGCCACGGGCAGGAAGGCCGTCAGTACTCCATAAGAGACTGGAAGCAGAGATTTGATCAGTTACCAGTCCAACCAATTTCCTGTATCTGAGTTTCTTCTCTCTGTGCCTGCCTTGTTCTTCTCTACTTGTAGACCCATTTTCTCCTCCTCCTGGTTGGTGCAGCAGGGCCTTGCCTCCCCAGGGCTCCCCAAGCAAGTGCATTGCAATCCCAGTGCCCAGGAGAGACAATTGGATTGGCCCAGCTGGGTGCACTCCTGGTTCAATCAACCATGGATAGGGGCAGGATCATGCCAACACGGCAGCTCCCAAAGAAGAGGGGACTGGCCTGTGAATGGGATGAGACACTCTCAAACCCCCACCCCTAGATGATGAAATTCAGTTATCCTACTTGCCTCTGCCACAAACTACTTTTGCCCCTTGGTTCTACAACTAAGGGAACACACACTGCTCCGGTTTGAATGTCCCCTCCAAGAGTAAGGTTGACAATCCTGCATGTGGCAGTATTGAGGGATGGAACCTTTAAGAATTGCTCATAAGGGGATCTGCTCTCCTGAATAGATAATCCATTTATGGATTAATGAGTTATCATAGGAGTGGGACTGATGACTTTATAAGAAGAAGAAGAAGAATTCAGGTGTGGTTGTGAGCTCCTATAGTCTCAGCTACTTGGGAGGCTGAGGCAGAAGGATCTCTAGAGCCCAGGAATTTGAGGCTACACTGATCTATGATCACACCACTGCACTACAGCTTGGGTGACAGAGTGAGACTCCATCTCTTAAAGAAAAGAAGAGGAAAGAGAGACCTGAACTAGCATGCTCAGCCCCCTCACCATGTGATACCCTGAACTGCCTCAGGACTCCACCAGCAAGAAGGCCCTTACTAGACGCAACACCTTGACCTTGCACTTCTTAGCCTCCATAACTGTAAGGTATAAATTATTTTTCCTTATAAATTACTCAGCTTCAGGTATTCTATTATAAGCAACAAAAAACAAACTAAGACACACCTAGAGGGCCTGCTTGCAGCTTCCCTGATGCTGGGGAAGCTACCACAGTACCTGTTGCACTAAGTAGCCATCCCAGGACACCACACACACACACACACACATGCACACACACACACACACACACACTCCTCTAGCCACAGCTGACTAGATGGGGTTCAGCCAATCCCTGGTCTTGTCTACTGACTCAAAAGGAGGAGCTGAGCTAATCAGATTCACAATCAGAATCTGAACTAAGAAACTCAGGGAAGGGAAATTGGCCATGAAGGATGAAAGATAAGATTCTCCTGGGTCTTTTTTTTTTTTTTTTTTTTTTTTGAGACAGAGTCTCTCGCTCTGTCGCCCAGGCTGGAGTGCAGTGGCGCGATCTCAGCTCACTGCAAGTTCCGCCTCCTGGGTTCAGGCCATTCTCCTGCTTCAGCCTCCCGAGTAGCTGGGACTACAGGCGCCCGCCACCACACCTGGCTAATTTTTTGTATTTTTTAGTAGAGACAGGGTTTCACCGTGTTAGCCAGGATGGTCTTGATCTCCTGACCTTGTGATCCACCCACCTCGGCCTCCTAAAGTGCTGGGATTACAGGCGTGAGCCACCGCACCCAGCCATCTCCTGGGTCTTGAGGGTCAAGGTTAGCTGATGGAATCTGAGGAGCTGAGAGAGGAGAAGAGAGCAGTTACCGAGAGAGACTGAGGTAAGAGACACCTACAGCCCAAGACACTGGGCAAATAGCTTCAGTCTCTGACTTTCCAGTTCCCACTTCCAGTACGGGAGAAGCCTGACCAAACGGAGCTTTCCTAAGCCAATGGAGATCCCCGGAATTTCCAGTCATAGTCTCACAATTTCCCCCACCCCAATGTTAGTTTCGTGTTACTAAAAAAATGTTCTACTCAAAAAATTCACTTCCTTATTTCTCTTGAAAATGAGCCACAAATCATCCAACTTTTTTATTTCTCCAAGGAGAGAAGACACGACCCACCCGCCCCTGTACCTCTCCTGCTTCAAGCCCTGTGGGCATGTGGGCGGGCATGTGCCCATGTGTGCGCCTGGAGCGTGTACAGAATCATCTCCATTTAAGGATGGTTCACACTCGAAGATTCTCTGTGTCCCAGTATCACCTGAGCTCCCCCCAGGAGAGAGGGGACAGAAAGCAACTTGCCCAAAATGGTCTGTAGAGACAATCATTATGGCCACCAGCTCCAGAGTGTGGGCACCGCATCCCTAAGGGCAGAAGGGGACATTCCCCAGAATTGGGCAGGCAGAAGGGAGCCCTCTCCAGGCCTCAGGGCTGGGCTGGTTATGGCACGTCAAACTATTTCCACCAAAGGAGTACCAATCTTAGTGCTTCTGTACTTGCTTAGATACAGAGGCTGCTCATAGAGCAAGCAGCCATTCGCATGGACAGAGGTGGGTCAGAATCCACCACAGGCACACCCTCCCCAGCTCCTTCCACCCCACGGTCTCCCCACCATGCCTAAGTAGCTTGACTAGACCTGGTTCCAACCTCTTCTCTCCTCCAGCAAACAAACAACACAGTTCTATTCTGATTCAATGAAGATTTTTTCATCCGTAATTAAATGACACATGCACACACGCTCTGGCCTTCCTTTACGTGAGCCACTAGTAACACTGAACTCTTACTTCCTTATTTGTAAAATGACAAGGTTGGACAAGGCATGGTCTGGGGCCCAGCCCTGCTCTGCCAGTCTAGGAATGTGTCTTTTGTTGCTACTGTGTGTCATGACAATGGATGAGAGACTTTTTTTTTTTTTTGAGATGGAGTCTTGCCCTGTTGCCCAGGCTGGGTGCAGTGGCGCAATCTTAGCTCACTGCAACCTCCACCTCCTGTGTTCAAGCAATTCTCCTGCCTCAGCCTCCTGAGTAGCTGGGACTACAGGCACGCGCCACCATGCCTGTCTAATTTTTGTATTTTTTTTTTTTTTTTTTTTGAGACGGAGTCTTGCTCTGTCGCCCAGGCTGGAGTGCAGTGGCCGGATCTCAGCTCACTGCAAGCTCCGCCTCCTGGGTTCATGCCATTCTCCTGCCTCAGCCTCCCGAGTAGCTGGGACTACAGGCGCCCGCCACCTCGCCCGGCTAGTTTTTTTTGTATTTTTTAGTAGTAGAGATGGGGTTTCACCGTGTTAGCCAGGATGGTCTCGATCTCCTGACCTCGTGATCCGCCCGTCTCGGCCTCCCAAAGTGCTGGGATTACAGGCTTGAGCCACCGTGCCCGGCCAATTTTTGTATTTTTAGTAGAGACAGGGTTTCACCATATTGGCCAGGCCAGTCTCGAACTCCTGACCTCAGGTGATCCATCCGTCTTGGCCTCCCAAAGTGCTGGGATTACAGATGTGAGCCAGCACGCCCAGCCAATGAGAGACTACTTTGTTCCCTATTATTGGGCCATTGTCTGCACCTGTGAAGGCAGACGCTGTTTCCTGATCTCCCAGTATCCCCAGTGCAGGGGGTTTGTGTGGAGAAAACTCTGATGATTATTGCCTGCCTGGGAATCCAGCTGGTTTCGAGGAGAGGGGACAGGCTCCTGACTGACTGGCTAGCAGACCAGCAGGGAACTGACAGCAGAGTGACCCTGCAGTTGACATGGTCACACTCTGAGCCTGGGCACAGCGGCAGCCCCTGAGCTGAGCCAGGTCACAGCCCCATCCTCCCTTAGGAACCAGTGTTTACTATAAAAAGCGAGGTTAGGAAACTGGGAGAACCCCCTCAAATCTATACAAAACCCAAGAACAAAAGTCCATTCAACAAGTTAGCAATCCCAAAGTATAAACTACTTTCAACGTTGGCATTAACGTTAGGGGTTTGTGGGTGAGTGTCACTGACATTTCTAATTACATAGAAGAGGTGGGTGAGGGGGTCTCACCATGCTCTGGGAGTCTAAGGTCTAAAGTGGACCTTAGTGTTGGGAGTTGAGTCTTCAACAGTTGAACTGGTGGCCCCAAGTCCTCACCTCTCTCTCTCTCTCTCTTTCTCTCTCTCTCTCTCTGAGTAGAAGACCTTTTCTGTTTTTTTTTTTTTTTGAGACGGAATCTCGCTCTGTGGCCCAGGCTAGAGTGCAGTGGCCGGATCTCAGCTCACTGCAAGTTCCACGCCATTCTCCTGCCTCAGCCTCCCAAGTAGCTGGGACTACAGGCGCCCGCCACCTCGCCCGGCTAGTTTTTTTTTTTTTTTTTGTATTTTTTAGTAAAGACGGGGTTTCACCGTGTTAGCCAGGAGGGTCTCGATCTCCTGACCTCGTGATCCACCCATTTCGGCCTCCCAAAGTGCTGGGATTACAGGCTTGAGCCACCACGCCCGGCCCCGACCTTTTCTGTTTTACCACTGCCCCTTGAATTAACTTAAAACTTTAGTTTCAGCCGGGCGCAGTGGCTCACACCTATAATCTCAGCACTTTGGGAGACCGAAGCAGGTGGATCACGAGGTCAGAAATTTGAGAGGCTGAGGCAGGAGAATCACTTGAACCTGGGAGCTGGATGTTGCAGTGAGTCAAGATGGAAGCATTGCACTCCAGCCTGGGCGGCAGAGTGAGACTCTGTCTCAAAAAAACAAAACCAAACAAAAAAACCTTTAGTTTCGAAACAATGTTCAGCTCACCCAGTGTTAATTGAGTCCAAGTGCTTTTGTTTATGTTAATTTTTTTTTCCCAGGGAGTGGAGTTGGTGGAGGGAGGGAAGCATCCTCACAGAAAACAATACCAAACTTGTTCATGGCTCTCCTATCCCAAGTAGGTCCTTTACCAGTTGATCCTGGGCCAAAAGAAAAGTCCTCGAATCTTTAGCATATTTTGGAAATACGTGGGACAGGGATTCCACGGGATACTTGTGAGTTGGTGGTGCTGGGTGGGGGAAGTGTGTTTCCCTTCTAGAGAGTTCTCTTAAATTCTAGATAGCTGCTTACCTCTTTCTTTTTTTTTTTTTTTTTTTTTGAGACGGAGTCTCACGCTGTTGCCCAGGCTGGAGTGCAGTGGCGCGATCTCGGCTCACTGCAAGCTCCGCCTCCTGGGTTCACGCCATTCTCCTGCCTCAGCCTCCTGAGTAGCTGGGACTACAGGCGCCCGCCACCGCGCCCGGCTAACTTTTTGTATTTTTAGTAGAGACGGGGTTTCACTGTGGTCTCGATCTCCTGACCTTGTGATCCGCCCACCTCGGCCTCCCAAAGTGCTGGGATTACAGGCTTGAGCCACCGCGCCCGGCCTGCTTACCTCTTTCTTAGTTGTTGGCACATCCAAAGGTCACCACTTGTACTATTACTTAGTGGATATACTTCTTCAATTGGGTGCACCTTTTCTCCCCTTCCCCTTCCTTTCCCCTTCCCTTTCCCTTCCCTTCCCCTTCCCTTCCCCTTCCCTTCCCCTTCTGTTCCCTTCTTTTGTCTTTTTGAGACAGTCTTGTTCTGTGGCCCAGGCTGGAGTGCAGTGGCACAATCACAGCTCACTGCAGCCTTGACCTCCCAGGTTCAAGCCAATCTCCTGCCTCAGCCTCCTAAGTAGCTCAGACTACAGGCGTGCACCACCACATCCAGATAATTTTTTTTTTCCTTGTAGAGACAGGGTGTCGCTATATTGCCCAGGCTAGTCTCGAACTCCTGGACTCAAGTACTCCTCCTGCCTCAGCCTCCCAAAGGGCTGGGATTACAGAAGTGAGCTGCAGCATCCAGTCACCTTTTCTTTTTTTAACTGCAATAGATTTATTTTTAAATTAAATCGCCATTATAAATGGAAAACCAATCTCATTTGCCTGCCACAGACTTTTAGCCAGTGGTAGGGAAGTGTTGAAGATGTAATGGCTCTGATAGATGGAAACAAAACTGAAAAAGGAAAACCTTCCTAATCTGTGGTTGGCGTTATTTAAGACCACATCGGAATACCACCCCGGAGAGTTTTCTACTCTGAGCAAGGAGTAGAGCTTCTGTGAGGCTGTGAGCTCCCTGGGGACGAGAGATGGATCTAACCTCTGTTCCCCGCAAAGCAATAGCAGAATGTCTTTCACATATTAAGTGCCCAGTAAACCTTTCCTGCAGTCGGGTGTCCTACACACAACCGCAGCCTGCCATGGGACACAGCAACCCAGGGCCCAACAGGCTCTCTTGGGCACTAACCACTGAGGTTTAGGGAGCCTGTGGATAAAAGTGTCGCAGGCAGAGCCTCACTGATGTGAACTGCTACTGGGTCCTAGGGTCCTAACAGCAGGGATGGGAGCCACTCTTATCTAACCTAGAGGGCTCTGGAGAGGAAGGCAAGGCAGGCGTCTTTGGAAGAAAACCACTGCTGTTGAAACTCGCAGTTCTAAACAATAATCTGTTGCCCCTTCTCCCAGGGGCCCCACCCAGCCTTTGCTCTCTCCCTATTTTCAGCACTCAATGCTAATTACCATTTGGGGCAGGTTGCCAAGTATTTGAATGAAATGTAATCACTTCCCCCTGCTTGGGAATTTTGTCTCCTCCCCATTCTCAAGGGGTGCAGCAGGGAGGTGCTAAGGAAATTGAAATTGAACTCTGCCGATTACGTCAGCATCAATTTTACTTTTCCAAATTTCTGAACCCTGGGGAGCTTCAGAACCAATCTTGACCTCTTTGACCCAATACTTAGTTCTTGTCCTGCCTGCAGCAGAAAGGGCTCAAGCTGAGGAGTTGGACAGACAGGAGTTGGAACCTCACCCCTGTCACTTACTGCCTGTGTCCACTCAACCAAAAGTATTCCCCTCTGAACCTCAGTTTCCTTATCTATAAAAGTGGGAATGTGACTCACGCCTATAATCCCAGCATGCTGGGAGGCCAAGATAGGAGGATTGCTTGAGGTCAGGAGTTCAAGACCAGCCCAGGCAACATAGTGAGACTCCCATCTCTACAAAAAGTCACAAAACTTAGCTGGGCATGCTGGTGCGCACTTGTAGTCCCAGTTACTCAGGAGGCTCATGTGGGAGGAGGATTGCTGGAGCCCTGGAGGTCAAGTCTGCAGTGAGCTATTGTTGCAGGATTTTTCTTGACGCAGGATTTTTCTTGATCCCTTTGTCAGGCTCATAGCAGGAGATGCCCTGTCAACTTGGCCCGCTGGGCTGTGTCTGAAGGCAAGCTTCCAGCGTGGATCCTGTGGCCCCTGCGACTGTGCACTCAGTCCCAGGAGGGCGGGGGTGTGTGAGTAAGTGATTGTGGGTTCTGGCTGGCTGTTCTGAGCGCTAAGCACCAACACAGGAGCAGGCTCCGTGCAAGGCTGGTGGCTGGACCAGACATATTGCCCAAAAGGGAACACAGTGGTGCCCAGGCAGGGGTGTTTTCAACCCCAAAGCCCCAGAGGGGGTGTTACAGTGTGCTAATTAGCTCTCAGTTCCACCATCTACAGCCTGATGGACAGCAGTGTGTTAGCAGCTCAGTCAGCTCCTTGCCCTGCTCTGGCCCAGGGCTCCAGGACTGGCTCAGCCCCACTGCTTCTGTCAGATGGAGTGGCTGCCCTCCACCAGCAGAGGGCAGAGGGCCACAGTGCCACAGCCTTCTGGGTACCCACATTCAGTAAGTCCCTAGCTCTTGTTCCTCATCCAAGAAAAATGAAGTCATGCTGACAATTGAAGGGTGATGAGGGCTGAGACTTTTATTGAGCTACAAAACAGCTCTTGGAGGAAAGGGGATGGGTAGATGGTCCCTCACCCAAAGTCAGGTCATCTCCCTCAGAGTGGCTGAGTCTGGGATTTTTACAGGCATGGAATGGGGGAGGGGCAGGCTGTAAGTAGTATTGAAAAAGGCAACATTTGATTGTTTAAAGAGCATTATTCAGAAAGAACCAGTCAGTAAAGGGTAGGCAAACAGGAACAGAAGTTCTCACTCATCTAGAACCAGCAGTCCAGGCTGTTTTTGGCTTGAAGCTGGGGTTTTACCAGAGACCCACTCCTATCTACCTAAGCATTTGTCTGCCTCCTGCTGTTATCACTATGATCGCACCACTGCACTCCAGCCTGGGTGACAGAACAAGACCCTATCTCTAAAAAAATAAAAATAAAAAGTAAATGGGAATTCATTTACTCTTAAATCAATTTAGTAATTAAATCCTCAGAATAGTTGTAAAGACCTAACATTGTCCCTGTCACGTAGTAAGTTTTTCTTTTTCTTCTTCTTTTTTTGAGATAGAGTCTCACTCTGTCACCCAGGCTAGAGTGCAGTGTCCTGATCTTGGCTCAGTGAAACCTCTACCTCTGAGAGTCAAGTGATTCTTGTGCCTCAGCCTCCCAAGTAGCTGGAATTGTAGGCGTGTGTCACCATGCCCAGCTAATTTTTTTGTATTTTTAGTAGAGACGGGGTTTCATCATTTTGACCAGGCTGGTCTCAAGCTCCTGAACTCAAGTGATCTGCCCACCTCAGCCTCCCAAAGTATTGGGATTACAGGCATGAGCCACTGCCCAGCCATAGGTTTTCAAAAACATTCACCCTCTCTTTTTTGGTCCTAGCACCTGGGCTTTCCAGGTAGGGGAAGAGGTTACTATTCTTGATTGACCCCAAAATCTGAGGTAGCCAAGAGGTGGGTGAGAGGGAGTGGGCAGAGCAGTCGCCCCAACGACCCCCAGGCTTCAGGTGCTGGGCCAGCCTCAGCAGAGTGTCGTGGGCCATTGAGTGCCTACTGTGTGCCACATACCATGTGCTGTTAGTGGGGCAGCTGCTGCCCAGGATATTTTTGTGCTCCCAGGAAACGGTTTCTTGGCTCCATTCTTGCTAGCTCTGTCTTCCATATGAGGTGCGAAGTTTTTTTCCAGATTGCCCAGACGTGGATGATCCCAGACCTTCAGCAACAGAGCATTTCTTACCACCACCCCCGTTCCCCGGCTGGAAGTCCCGGAGCAGCAGGTGTTCAGAACAGCATCATTGCCACCACCCCCGGCCCCCTCGAACTCTCTGGCCATGTTCAGTCTGTTTACCTCACAGAACCTTGGCTTTTTCAACTCAAAAGTAGGATAATGGTACCCAACTCCTCTCCAGCCTTCAGTCTTTGTCCGACTGTAACTCCTCACACCTGAGACTTGGTCCTCCTCCTTGTCCCTTCCTCCCTGTGTCCAGACCATCTCCAAGTCCTATGAGTTTTACCAATAATCCCTAAATATTTCCAAAATCTGACCATCTCCTCATCTCCATCACCACCATCCTGGTCCAGTCAACTCGTTCCTCCCCAGGATGGCTGCAAGGTGTCCCCGTGGTCTCAGGAAGTGACACTGCTCTCTCCTGCCAGGGCAGGTCTGATCACGTCATACCCCTAACCACAGCCCTGCTGAAAAGCCACCCACAGCACCTCCTTGCTGTTGTACGACCTGATTTCCAACTAGGGTTGGCTGGGCCCTGCAAAGCTTGGCCCTTACCAGCTTCAGCCACATCTTGCTCCTTGCTGTAGCTACCTGAGCCTTTTAGTTCTTTAAATGCACCTGTCTCCTGCCACAGGACATCTGCACACCCTGTCTCTTCTTCCTGGAGAGCCCTGCTCTACGCTCTACTCTCTAAAAGGCTTGCCTCATTCTGTCCTGTTTCCTTTGTTCTCCGATAAAGGTTCACCTCCTCCTGGATGCCATACCCTTCCTGATCAGCAGCCCTGAGAGAGTTAGAGCCCCCATTATACCCTCTTAGCACACTGGGGTGTACTTCTGGGTTTTTTTTTTTTTCATTTTTTATATTTTATTATTATTTTTTGAGACAGGGTCTTGCTCTGTTGCCCAGGCTGGAGTGTAGTGGTGTGCTCACAGCAGCTTCAACCTCTTGGGCTCAAGAAATCCTCCCACCTCAGCTTCCTGAGTAGCTGGGACCACAGGCACGTGCCACCATGCCTGGATAATTATTTAATTTTTGTAGAGACAGGGTCTCCCTATGTTGCCCAGGCTGATCTCAAACCCCTGGGTTTAAGTGGTCCTCCCACCTCGGGCTCCCAAGGTGCTGGGATTACAGGCATGAGCCACAGGGCCTGCCCAACAAATTCTTATTGAATATCTGCTGTATGTCAGATGCTGAGCTCACTGGAAACAATATGAGTAAAAATAGCCACAGGCCAGGTGTGGGTGGCTCATGCCTGTAATCCCAGCACTTTGGGAGGCTCAGGTGGGAGGATCACTTGAACCCAGGAGTTTGAGACCAGCCTGGGCAACATAGGGAGACCCTGTCTCTACCAAAAAAAAAAAAAAAAAAAATTAGTTGGGCGTGGTGGCACGTGCCTGTGGTCCCAGCAACTCAGAAGGCTGAGGGAAGATCACTTGAGCCTGGGAGGTCGAGGCTGCAGTGAGCCACGATCGTGCCACTGCACTCCAGCCTGAGCGACAGAGTGAGACTCTACCTCAAAAAAAAAAAAAAAAAAGAATTTGTTGAATAAAGATTGAATGAAGATTATTTTGAGTGTCACATAAAGAGAAAGAGGGAAATGGGGAGGGAATCAATGTTTGGTGAGTTCTCACCATCGTACCAGGTGCTTGAGATATGTTGTCCTAATTTTTACAAATGACCCATTTTACATGTGGAAAAAAACTGAAATTCAGAGATGTTAGGTAACCTGTCCGTAGTACACAGCTAATAAGGTAAAATTAGGATAAGAGCAGAGTCTGGGCTGGGCCCGGTGGCTCACACCTATAATCCCAACATGTTGGGAGGCCGAGGCAGGCGGATCACCTGAGGTCAGGAGTTTGAGACCAGCCTGGCCAACATGGTGAAACCCCATCTCTACTAAAAATACAAAAAAAAGTACCCAGACACGGTAGCGCATGCCTGTAATCCCAGCTACTGGGGAGGCTAAGGCTGGAGAATCGCTTGGACCTGGGAGGTGGAGGTTGCAGTGAACCGAGATCATGCCATTGCACTCCGGCCTGGCGACAAAGCGAGACTCCGTCTGGGGAGAGGGTGGGGAGGCAGGGTCTGTTTAGCTCCAGCACTCACCATCTCCCCCTTTCTCCAGTCTACCTCTATTTAAAAAGGTGAAGAGGATATATTTTGCAAATTCTAAAGCTGTAGATGAATCGATCATCCTCAGAACTACTTACCACTATTAAAAGATGTTGAGGGGAAAGGGGAGGGACTGGAAGGAGAAAGTTTTGGGGCAGTGGAAATGTCCTATATCAACATATAGGGATGATGGTAGAAGAGTATATATTTAGTTGCAAGTCATTGAAATGTACACCTAAGATCTGTGAATTTCACTGTATGCAAAGTTTCTCCTTTGATAATGTTCCCTTTTGAAAACAGCTATACAAGGCATTATTGGTACAATTGGGGAAAATTGAATATATCTACATTGGATAATATTATTGTATTAATGCTAAATTCTTGGATGTCAAATGTTAACCATCCATTTGACTTGGATGTCAAATGTTTCTGTGTGATCCAGCAATTCACTCCTAGGTATACCCAAGATAATTCAAAACACAGCCACACAAAAAGTTGTACATGAATGTTCATATCATAACAGCATTATTCAGAATAGCCAGAGAGTAGAAACAACACAAATGTCCATGAGCTGATGAATGAATGAATAAAATATGCTAACAAGGTTTTTTTTTTTTTTGAGGTGGAGTCTCGCTCTGTCACCCAGGTTGGAGTGCAGTGGCGCGATCTCGGCTTACTGCAAGCTTCGCCTCCCGGGTTCACGCCATTCTCCTGCCTCAGCCTCTGGAATAGCTGGGACTACAGGTGCCTGCCACCGTGCCCGGTTAGTTTATCGTATTTTTAGTAGAGACGGGGTTTCACTGTGTTAGCCAGGATGGTCTCGATCTCCTGACCTCATGATCCACCTGCCTCGGCCTCCCAAAGTGCTGGGATTACAGGCTTGAGCCACTGCGCCCGGCCAACAATGTTTTAAAGAATAGGCTTTTAACAAATGGTGCTGGAACAACTGGACATTCATGAAGAGAAATGAATCTAGACACAGACCTTACACCCTTCACAAAACTTAACTTACATGAGTTACAGACCTGAATGTAACATGCAAAGCGATAAAACCCCTGGAAGATACCATAGAAAATAAATAGAAGAAAATCTAGGTGATAGTGGGTTTGGCGATGACTTTTAGATACAACTCCAAAGCTATGATCCATGAAAGAAAAAAAAAAGATAAACTGGCCTTCAGAAAAACGTAACATGTTTGCGCTGCAAAAACCAATGCCGAGAGAATGAAAAGACAAGCCACAGAATGGGAGGAAAGGTTTGCAGAAGACATATCTGAGAAAAGACTGCTATCCAAAATCTACAAAGACTTCTTAAAACTCTACAATAGGAAAACAAAACAAACAACAAAGATTAAAAAGGGGCCAAACCTTAACAGACACCTCACCAGAGAAGATATACAGATGGCAGCTGGGCGTGGTGGCTTGCGCCTGTAATCCTAGCATTTGGGTTTTTTTTTTTTTTTTTTTTTTTTTTTTTGAGATGGAGTCTCGCTCTGTCTCCCAGGCTGGAGTCCAGTGGCACCATCTTGGCTCACTGCAAACTCCGCCTCCCAGATTCAAGTGATTCTCCTGCTTCAGCCTCCACTCGAGTAGCTGGGATTACAGGCACATGCCACCACACCCGGCTAATTTTTGTATTTTTTAGTAGAGATGTAGTTTCCCCATGTTGGCCAGGCTGGTCTGGAACTCTTAACCTCAAGTAATCTGCCCAGCTTGCCCTCCCAAAGTGCTGGGATTACAGGCATGAGCCACCACGCCCGACCTATCCTTGCACTTTGGGAGGCCAAGGCAGGAGAAATGCCTGAGCCCAGGAGTTCAAGACCAGTCTGGGCAACATAGCAAGACCTCACCTCTACAAAAAATCAAAAGAATAGCTGGGCATGGTGGTTTGTACCTGTAGTCCCAGCTACTCAGGAGGTTAAGGTGGGAGGATCACTTGAGCCCAGGAAGTTGAGGCTGCAGTGAGCCATGATTGTGTCACTGCACTGCAGCCTGGGCGAGAGAGTGAGACCCTGTCTCCAAAAAAAAAAAAAAAAGAAGATATACAGATGGCAAATAAGCATATGAAAAGATGCTCCACATCATATGTCATGAGGGCAACACAAATTAAAACAACAATGAGATACCACTACTCACCTATTACAATGGCCAAAATCCAAAACCCTGACAACACCAAATGCTGGCGAGGATGTGGAGCAACAGGAATTCTCTTTCTTTGCTGATGGGAATGCAAAATGTCTTTGGAAGATAGTAGCAGTTTCTTACAAAATTAAACATACCGTTATATAATCCAGCAATCTAATTCCTTGGTATTTACCAAATGAGTTGAAAATGTATGTCCACACAAAAACTACACATAGATGTTTGCAGAAGTTTTATGCATAATTGTCAAAACTTAGAAGCAAACAAGATATCCATGAGCAGGTAAATGGATAAATAAACTGGCATATCCAGAGAGCAGAATATTATCCAGTGCTAAAAAGTCATGAGCAGCCAGGCACGGTGGTTCACACCCATAATCTCAGGACTTTGGGAGGCTGAGGCAACATAGTGGGACTGGGGTGACATAGTAGGACTCCATCTCTACAAAATACAAAAATTAGTTGGGCGTAATGGCTTGTGCCTGTGGTCCCAGCTGCTCAGGAGGCAGAGGTGGGACGATTGCTTCAGCCCAGGAGGTTGAGGCTACAGAGACCCTGTCTCAAAAAAAAAAAAAAAAAAAGAAGAAGAAGAAGAAGAAAAGAAATGAGCTATAAAACCATGAAAAGACACAATGGAAACTTAAATGTATATTTGTGAAAGAAAACAATATGAAAAGACTGTATGACTCCAACTACACAGCATTTTGAAAAAAGCAAAACTATGGAGACAGTAAAAAGATCACTGTTTGCCAGGGTTTGGAGGGAGGGAGGGATGGACAGGTGGAGCACGGAGGCTCTTCAGGGCAGTGAAACTACTCTGTGTGATACCACAATGGTGGATACCTGTCGGTATATATTTGTCCAAACCCATAGGGTGTACGCCATCAACAGTAAACCCTAATGTGAACTGTGGACTTGGGGTGATATGTCAATGCAGGTTCATTAATTATCACCAAGGTATTAATACTTTGGTGAGGAATGTTGATAATGGAGAAGGCTTTGTATTATATCTGAGGGGGTAGAGGTTATCTGGGATAGCTGTGTACCTTCTGCTCACTTTTGCTATGAGACTAAAACTGCTCTAAAAATAAAACAAATAGAAAGAAGGTGAATAAATTATCTTCAAAGACAAATAAAAAGAAAATCTAAATCTGAAAATAAAATGTAGTATAGCCATACAAGAGAATATTATTTGGCAATAAAAAATAAACAAAGAGATGCAGTGAAAAGCGTTGCTCAGATGGAAATTTATAGCTGTAAACCTCTACATTGAAAAAAAAAAAAAAAAGAGCCAGACTGGGCAGCATAGTGAGGCCTCATCTCCACAAAAAATAAAATTAGCTGGGTGAGGTGGCACATGCCTATGGTACTAGCTACTTGTGAGGCTGAGGTGGGAGGACTTCTTGAGCCTGGGAGTTCGGGGCTGCGGTGAACTATGATTACACTACTGCACTTCAGCCTGGGTGACAGAGCAAGGCCCTATCTTAAAAAAAATAAAAGGGCCTGGCGCGGTGGCCAATGCCTGTAATCCCAGCACTTTGGGAGGCTGAGGCGGGTGGATCACCTGAGGTCAGGAGATGGAGACCAGTCTGGCCAACATGGTGAAACCCTGTCTCTACTAAAAATACAAAACAATTAGCCAGGCATGGTGGCAGGCACCTGTAATCCCAGCTACTCGGGAGGCTAAGGCGGGAGAATCGCTTGAACCTGGGAGGTGGAGGTTGCAGTGAGCTGAGCTGCTCCTGCACTCCAGCCTGGGCAACAAGAACAAAACTCTGTCTCAAAAAAAAAAAAAAAAAAAAAAGGCTAGGAGTTCGAGACCAGCCTGGGCAAAACAGTGAGATCCCGTATCAATAAAAAAGTTTTAAAATTAGCCGAGTACACTCCTGTAGCCTCCTGTAGAAGAAGGAGGAGTAGAAGAAGGAGAAGAATCTTGTTAGGAGAAAAACTTTTACTCTTCCAACTTAGATCTGATGGTTGGGGGCCTGCAAATTAGGTAACAATAGGCAGATGAACAAGAGACGAGTCTTATTTATGCATGCACAGGATCCACTCAGTGACGGAACTCGTGGAATATTCAGAGATAAAGGATTTACATATCAAACTTAACAAAGCAGGGAGTTTTCAAGTTTCCATAGATGGAAGGTTCTGATGAAATTTGTTTAGATTAGTGCCTCCCTGACTGGAGACCTTCCCAGAGGAGGATTTCTGGCAACTGACTCTCATAATGTTCTGTTCTAGCCAAATAAGGGAATTTCAGATATGATTTATTTCTGCATCTTCTTTGGCTCAAATGTTTTCATTTAAAAACAATCATGCTGCCAGGCGCAGTGGCTCATGTCTGTAATCCCAACACTTTGGGAGGCCGAGGCAGGCGGATCACTTGAGCTCAGGAGTTCAAGACCAGCCTGGGGAACATGGCAAAACTCCATCCCTACCAAAAATATAAAAATTAGCCAGGTGTGGTGGTGCACGCCTGTAATCCCAGCTACTTGGGAGGCTGAGGCCTGAGAATCACTTGAGCCTGGGAGGCAGAGGTTGCAGTTATCCGAGATCGTGCCACTGCACTCCAACCTAGACGACAGAGTGAGACTCTGTCTCAAAAAAGAAAAAAAATCTTTGCCGGGCACGGTGGCTCACGCCTGTAATCCCAGCACTTTGGGAGGCCGAGGCGGGCGGATCACAAGGTCAGGAGATCGAGACCACGGTGAAACCCTGTCTCTACTAAAAATACAAAAAATTAGCTGGGCGCGGTGGCGGGCGCCTGTAGTCCCAGCTACTCAGGAGGCTGAGGCAGGAGAATGGCGTGAACCCGGGAGGCGGAGCTTGCAGTGAGCCGAGATCGCGCCACTGCACTCCAGCCTGGGCGACAGAGCGAGACTCCGTCTCAAAAAAAAAAAAAAAAAAAAAAAAAAAAAAGAAAAAAAATCTTTATGTCAACTCTAGAGTCTGAGCATGTCCCACAATCTCAAGTGAATAGCCTAACCTTCCACTTTAACTAGAAAAAAGAAGAGCAAACGGAAGCCAAGTGAGCATAAGGAAGAAAATAATAAAGATTAGAAGGAGATAAACTAAGTAGAAAACGAGAAACAATAGATAAATCAACGAAACCAAAGTTGTTTCTTTGAAGAGATTGACAGAATTGACAAACTTTTAGCTAGACTGGCCAATCAAAAAAGGGAGAAAACTCAAATTATAAAAATCGGAAATGAAAATGGGAACATTACTGCCAACCTTACAGAAATAAAAAGGATATAGGAGAATACTATGAACAATTGTATACTAACAAATTAGATAACATAGATGAAATGGATAAATTTCTCAAAAGACAAACTGCGAAAACTGAATCAAAAAGAGAAGAAAAAAATCTAAATAGACCTATGACAAGTAAAGAGATTCAATCAGTAGTCGAAAAACTTCCAACAAAGAAAAGCCCCAGGACTACATGGTGTTACTGGTGAATTATATCAACCATTTATGGAAGAATTAGCACCAGTCCTTCTAAAACCCTTCCCCAAAAATAAAGAAGGAGGGAACACTTCCCAGCTCATTTTATGACACTTGTATTACCCTAATACCAATGCCAGACAGAAACATCACAAGAAAAGAAAGCTATAGACCAATATCTCTTGTGAATAAACATGCAAAAATTCTCAAGCAAATATCAGCAAACAGAATCCAGCAGCATCTTAAAAGGATTATATGCCATGGCCAACTGGGATTTATCCCAGGAATGCAAGATTGGTTCACTATACAAAAATCAATCAATATAATACACCATATTAATACACAATAAAGGAATAAAACTATATGATCATTTCAGTTGATGCAGAAAAAAATATTTGGAAAGATCTAACATCTTGTGTTAAAAAGACTTGACAAATGAGAAAGAGAAGGGAACTTTCTTCAACCTGATAATGGATGATATTAGTCCACGCTGCTGATAAAGACATAAAGACTGGGCAATTTACAAAAGAAAGAGGATTAATGAACTTACAGTTCCACGTGGCTGGGGAGGCTTCACAATCATGATGGAAGGTGAAAGGCACATCTCACATGATGGCAGACAAAAGAAGAGCTCATGCAATTGGAAACTCCCATTTTTTAAAACCATCAGATCTCGTGAGGCTTATTCACTATCACAAGAACAGCATGGGCAAGACATGCCCCCATAATTTAATTACCTCCCACTGGGTCCCTGCCATAACACATGGGAGTTCAAGATGAGATTTGGGTGGGAACACAGCCAAACCACACCATGTACGTGTACAAAAAACCCACAGCTAATATCATACTTACTGGTGTTTCCCCTAAGATCAAGAACACAGGAATATTTGCTCTCACCACTTCTATTGAACATTGTACTGGAGAAGCTAGCCAAAGCAATCAGGCAAGAAAATAATAATAATAAAAGACATACAGATTGGAAAGGAATAATTAAACAATATCAATATCAGGTGACATCATTTTGTAGGTAGAAAATCCTAAGGAATCCACTTTAAAAACTATTAGAATTAATTAATAAACTCACCGAGGTTGCAGGATACAAAATTAATATATAAAAAGAAATGGTTTTCTGTTTGTTTGTTTGCTTTTTGTTTTGAGACAGAGTTTTGCTCTCATTGCCCAGGCTGGAGTACAATGGCATGATCTTGGTTTACCGCAACCTCTGCCTCCTGGGTTAAAGTGATTCTCCTGCCTCAGCCTCCCGAGTAGCTGGGATTACAGGCATGCACCACCACGCCTGGCTAATTCTGTATTTTTAGTAGAGACAGGGTTTCTCCATGTTGGTCAGGCTGGTCTCCAACTCCCGACCTCAAGTGATCCACCCGCCCTGGCCTCCCAACATGCTGGGATTACAGGCATGAGCCACAGCACCTGGCCAATAAATGGTATTTTTATACACTAGCAGTAGACAATCTTGAAGTAAAATTGATTCAACAATTTTATTTACATTAGGATTAAAAAGAATTAAATAGAAATAATTTCTACCAAAGAAATGCAATCTTATACACTGAAACTGCATACCATTGCAAATCTTTATGTGTGCATGTGAGAGAGAGAGGGAGACAGACAGACCCTCACTCTGTTGCCCAGGCTGGAGTGCAGGTGCAGTGGCTCCCAGGCAACCTCGACCTCCCAGGCTCAAGTGATCCTCCCACCTCAGCCTCCCCAGTAGCTGGGACTACAGGTGGGTGTGCCACCACACTTGGCTAATTTTGTTTATTTTTTGTAGAAACAGAGGTCTCACTATGTCATCCAAACTGGTCTTAAACTCCTAGGCTCAAGTGACCCACCTGCCTCAGCCTCCCAAAGTGTTGGGATTATAGGTGTGAGCCACTGTGCCCTGCCCAAATCTTCTTAAAGAAGACCTAAAAAAATAGAAATATAACCCATGTTCGTAGATTGGAAAACTTAATATTCATAAGATGGTGTTATTTTATAAGATGGTATTATTCCCCAAATTGATTTATAAATTCAATTCATTGCCTATCAAAATTTTTTTCAGAAATGAACAAGCATATGGAAACCCAAGAGACTTATAATAGCCAAAACAATCTTGAAAAAGAACAAAATTGGAGGACTCACAATTCTTTTTTTTGTTTGTTTGTTTTGAGACAGAGTCTCGATGTGTTGCCCAGGCTGGAATGCAGTGGCGCCATCTCTGCTCACTGCAACGTCCACTTCCCTTGTTCATGCGATTCTCCTGCCTCAGCCTCCCAAGTAGCTGGGACTACAGGCGCCTGCCACCATGTTCAGCTAATTTTTGTATTTTGAGTAGAGACAGGGTTTCACCACGTTGGCCAGGATGGTCTTGATCTCCTGACCTCGTGATCTGCCCACCTCAGCTTCCCAGAGTGCCGGGATTACAGGCGTGGGCCACCGCGCCCAGTTGAGGGCTTACAATTCTTGTTTTCACAGCATACTAGAAAGCTACATTATTCAAGGCAGTGTAGTGCTGGGCAGGAGGACAGACATAGAAATCAATGGAATACAAATGAAAGCCCAGAAATCAATCCATAAATATATGATAAAATAATTTTCTACAAGAGTGCCAAAAACATTCAATGGGGGAAAGGATAGTCTTTTCAACAAATAGTGCTGGGACAACTGGATATCCACATGCAAGACTAAGTTTGGACACCCTTACCTCATGCCATATACAAAAATTAACTGAGCCAGGCACAGTGGCTTATGCCTGTAAACCCAGCACTTTAGGAGGCTGAGGCAGGAAGATCACTTGAGCCCAGGAGGTTGAGGCTGCAGTGAGCCATGGTGATACCATTGCACTCCAGCCTGAGTGACAGAACGAATCCCTCTCTCTCAAAGAAAAATTAACTGAAAACGGATTAAATGCCTAAATGTAAGAGTTAAAACTAAAAAATTCCTAGAAGAAAACATAGGGGTAAATCTTCATAACCTTGGATTTGGCAATGGGTTCTTATGTATGACACCAAAAGCCCAAACTACAAGAGAAAAAAATGAATTGAACTTCATCAACATTAAAAATGTTTGTGCATCAAAGGACACAATAAAGAAAGTAAAAAGACATCCTATAGAAATAGAGAAAATATTTGCAAATCATATATCTGATAAGGATCTAGTATCCAGAATATGTAAAGAACTTCCACGACACAACAACAAAAAGACAGTCTGATTTTAAAAATGGACAAAAGGCTGGGTGCAGTGGCTCACACCTGTAATCCCAACACTTTGGGAGGCCAAGGTGGGAGGACTGCTTAAACCCAGGAGTTTGAGATCAGCCTGGGCAACATGATGAAACCCTGTCTACAAAAAAATACAAAAATTAGCTGGTCATGATGGCATACACCTGTAGTCCTAGCTACTCAGGAGGCTGAGGTGGGAAGATTGCTTGAACCTGGGAGGTTGAGGGTACAGTGAGCCATGATTGCACCACTGCACTCCAGACTCTCTCTCTCCCAAAAAAAAAAAAAAAAAAAAAAAATGGGCAAAGGACTTGAATAGACATTTCTTCAAAGAAGATATACAATGACCAATAAGCCAAGAAATGATGCCCAACATCATTAGTCGGTAGGGTCAATGGAAATTATCTTTTTCTTTTTTTATCAACTGAGTTTAAGATTCAAGTTAACCAAATTAGTCAATGCCAACAAAACCACTTCACACTCACTGTAATAAAAAAAGACAGACTCGAAGAAGTGTAAAAATATGTAGAAATTGGAACCCTCATACATTGCTTCTGGACATGTAAAATGGTGTCGTCTCTGTGAAAAACAGTTTAGCAATTCTTCAAAAAGTTAAACATGGAATTACCATGTGACCCAGCACTTCCACTCCTAGATATATATCCAAGATAATTGAACAGAAGTGTTCAAGCAAAAACTTGCACACTAATGTTCAGAGCAGCATTATTTATAATAGTCAAAAGGTAGACACAAGCCAAATGTCCATCAACTCATAAATGGATAAACAAAATGTGGTATATCCATAAAATGGAATGCTATTCAGAATGATGTACTAATATGCAGTACAACCTGGAAAAATATTGAAAACATTATACCACATGAAATAAGCCAAATATAAAAAGCCACATATTGTACAATTCCATTTGTATGAAATATCTAGAACAGGCAAATCTATAGAGACAGAAAGCAGATTAGCGGTTGCCTAGGGCTGAGGGGGTGGGGAATGGGGAGTGACTGTTTAAGAGCTACAAGGAGTCTTTTTAGGGTGATAAAAATGTTCTCGTGATGATGGTTTCTGCCATGATCTCAATGTTCATTTCTCCCCAAAATTCATATGTTAGAACCTAATACCCAATGTAATACTATTAAGAGGTGGAGACTTTAGGAGGTAATTAGTTCCCTTATGAAAGAGGCCTGGGGCTGGGCGTGGTGGCTCACGCCTGTAATTCTAGCACTTTGGGAGGCCAAGTCGGGTGGATCACTTGAGGTCAAGAATTCGAGACCAGCCTGGCCAACATGGTGAAACCCTGTCTCTACTAAAAATACAAAAAATAGCCGGGCGTGGTGGCAGGCGCCTGTGATTCCAGCCACTTGGGAGGCTGAGGCAGGAGAATTGCTTGAACCTGGGAGGCGGAGGTTGCAGTGAGCCGAGATCGTGCCACTGCACTCCAGCCTGGGTGACAGTAAGGGAGGAGACCACCCCTCATATTGTCTTATGCCCAATTTCTGCCTCCAAAGAAAGAAAAAGTAAGAACTAAAAGGCAGAAATGAAATCCACAAGCAGACAGGCCGGTGCCACACCCTGGGCCTGGTAGTTAAAGATCGACCCCTGACCTAATTGGTTCTGTTATCTATAGATTACAGACATTGTATAGAAATGCACTGTGAAAATCCCTGTCTTGTTTTGTTCCAATCTAATTACCGGTGCTTGCAGCCACCAGTCACATACCCCCTGCTTGCTCAATCAATCACGACCCTCTCACATGCACCCCCTTAGAGTTGCGAGCCCTTAAAAGGGACAGGAATTGCTCGCTTCGGGGAGGGGCTCGGCTCTTGAGACAGGAGTCTTGCTGACGCCCCCGGCTGAATAAACCCCTTCCTTCCTTAACTCGGTGTCTGAGGAGTTTTGTCTGCAGCTCATCCTGCTACAACAGAGTGAGACTCCGTTTCAAAAAAAAAAAAAAAGGGGCCTGAAGGAGTTAGTGAGTTCCCTTCTGCCATGTGAGGACAGTGTTCACCCCTTCCACCATGTGAGGATGCAGCAAGAAGGTGCCATCTTGGAAGCAGAGAGGGAACCTCATTAGACACCAAATTTGCTGGTGCCTTGATCTCGGACTTCCCAGCCTCCAGAACTGTAAGTAATAAATCTGTATTGTTAATAAATTACCCAGTCTAAGTTATTTTGTTATAGCAGCAGAAACGAACTAAGACAAAAATTGGTACCAAGAAGTGAGGTGCTGACAGCTGGGTGCAATGGCTCATGCCTGTAATCCCAGCACTTTGGGAGACCAAGGCAGGAGGATTGATTGAGCCCAGGAGTTCAAGAACAGCCTGGGCAGCATAATGAGACCTCATCTCTACCAAAAAAAAGTTTTTTAATTAGCCAGGTGTGCACCTGTGATCCCACCTACTTGGGAGGCTGAGGCCAGAGGATTGCTTGAGCCACATGTCACGCATGGCCATGTGAAGAGACCACCAAACAGGCTTTGTGTGAGCAACAAGGCTGTTTATTTCACCTGGGTGCAGGCAGGCTGGGTCCAAAAAGAGTCAGTGAAGGGAGATAGGGGTGGGGCCGTTTTATAGAATTTGTGAAGGTAATGGAAAATTTCAGTCAAAGAGGGTTGTTCTCTGGCGGGCAGGGGCAGGGGTCACAAGATGCTCAGTGAGGAGCTTCTGAGCCAGGAGAAGGAATGTCACAAGGTTAATCGCTCAGTTAAGGTGGGACAGGAACAAATCACAACGGTGGAATGTCATCAGTTAAGGCAGGAACTGGCCATTTTCACTTCTTTTATTATTCTTCACTTGCTTCAGGCCATCTGGATGTATATGTGCAGGTCACAGGGGATATGATGGCTTGGCTTGGGCTCAGATGCCTGACACCAGGGAGGTAGAGGCTGCAGTGAGCCATAAGGGCACTATTGTACTCCAGCATGGGTGACAGCAAGATCTTGTCTCAAAAAAATTTTTTTATTTTAAAAAGAAGTGAGGTGCTCCTGTAACAATTACCTAAAAATGTGTAAGTAGCTTTGGAACTAGGCAATAGGCAGGGACTTGGAAGAGTTTGGAAGTGAATACTAGAAAAAACCTTTATTGCTGTGAACAGAACATTAAGAGTGATTCTGCTGAGGACTCAGAAGAGGACAGCTGTAGAGAAAGCCTCCATCTTCTTGGAGGTTTCCTAAGTGCTTGTGATTAAAATGTTGGTAGAAATATGGATGATAAAGGTCACAGACGGAAATGACAAACATGTTGTTGGAAACTGAAAGAAAGGCCATCCTTGTTATAAAGTGGTCTTTAAAGAGCATGGCTGAATTGTGTTCATGTCTTAGTTTTTTGTGGAAGCAGGAATTTACAAGCAATGAAATAGGATAATTGACAGAAGAAATCTCTATGCAAAGTATGAGAGTGCAGCATGGCTTCTCTTGATGCTTATAGTAAAACATGAGAAGACAACGTTTAATCAAAAGGGAAGCAGAAGTTAAAAATTTGGGAAATTCTCAGCCTGGCCATGTTATAAAAAAGCAGCTAGGGCCGGGCGTGGTGGCTCACGCCTGTATTCCCAGCACTTTGGGAGGCTGAGGCTGGTGGATCACAAGGTGAGGAGATCAAGACCATCCCGGCTAACGAGGTGAAACCCCATCTCTACTAAAAATACAAAAAATTAGCCGGGCGTGGTGGTGGCTGCCTGTAGTCCCAGCTACTTGGGAGGCTGAGGCAGGAGAATGGCGTGATGGCGTGAACCCAGGAGGCGGAGCTTACACTGAGCTGAGATCGCGCCACTGCACTCCAGCCTGGGCGACAGAGCGAGACTCTGTCTCAAAAAAAAAAAAAAGCAGCTGGGCACGGTGGCAAGCACCTGTAGTCCCAGCTACTCCGGAGTCTGAGCTGGGAGGATTGCTTGAGCCTGGGAGGTTGCAGCTGCAGTGAGCTGAGATTGCACCACTGCACTCTATCCTGAATGACAGAGAAAGACCCTGTCTCAAAAAAAAGAAAAGAAAAATCATGGTTGGGAGGGAACACCAAGGGTGTGGCCAAGCAACCATTTGGTAAGGAGATTCATGCAAATAGAAGAGAGCCAGACGCTGTTCATCTGGAATGGAAGGATGACCCCAAAGGCATTTTGGAGACTGTTGGAGCTACTTATCCCAGCATAGGCCCAGAATGCTAAGGCCTTGGGAACAAAATGATTTCAGTGCTCCTCGGCCACCCCAGCTGTGTAGCTCAGGCTGCTCCTCCAGCAGGCACAGACAGTAGACCTTTGCGAAGTCTGCATGGTGCCATCTCCACTGGTCCAAAGAGTGCATGAGATGTGGGACATGCCTGTGTCCACCCACATTTTAAAGGATGGAGCCACCCGGAGCCTTGGCATCATGACCCAGGCAGAAGCTATCACAAGGGTGAGACCACCTCAGAGAGCCTCCAACAGGGAAATCCTTAGCAGAGATGTGGGAGTGGGGCTGTTCCCAAGACCCTAGAAAGGTAGAGCCATGGGCATGCAATTCCAGCTAGGGACAGCTGTAGGCACTGGACTCTAACCTATGACAGGTGTGGTATGGGCTGGGCCTAGCAAGCCATGGGAACAAGGTGGTCTGGAGGCTTGGGAGTCCAGTCCCCAACCCGGTGTGTCCAGATTGCAGAATATCGAGTCAAGGAAGAATATTCTGGAGCCTTAAGATTTAATGTTTGCCTTGTTGGGTTTTTTATTTGGTTGAGATCTCTTACTTCTTTCTTCTTTCCTACTCCTGTTTGGAATAAAAATGCCTGTCCTTGCCTGTGCCACCATTGTATTTAGAAAGCACATACCTTGTTTGATTTCACAGGCTCACTGCTGAAGAACAATTTGCCATTTGCCTCAGGATAGATCACACTTTTTTTTTTTTTTTTTGAGACGGAGTCTCGTTCTGTCTACCAGGTTGGAGTGCAGTGGCGCAATCTCGGCTCGCTGCAACCTCCACCTCCCAGGTTCAAGCAATTTTCTGCCTCATCCTCCCAAATAGCTGAGATTACAGGCACCTGCCACCACGCTGGGCTAATTTTTGTATTTTTAGTAGACAGAGAGTTTCACCATCTTGGCCAGGCTGATCTTGAACTCCTGACCTTGTGATCCACCCATCTCAGGCTCTCAAAGTGCTGGGATTATAGGCGTTAGTCACTGCGCCTGGCCATTTTTTTTTTTTTTTTTGAGACAGAGTCTTGCTCTGTTGCCCAGGCTGGAGTGCAGTGGCGTGATCTCAGCTCACTGCAACTTCCGTCTTCTGGGTTCAAGCGATTCTTTTGCCTCAGAGTAGCTGGGACTACAGGCATGCACCACCATGCCTGGCTAACTTTTGTATTTTTAGTAGAGATGGGGTTTTGTCATGTTGGCCAGGCTGGTCTCAAATGCCTGGCCTCAATTGATCCCCCCACCTCAGCCTTCCGAAGTGCTGGGATTATAGGCGTAAGCCACCGCACCTGGCCTTAATCACACTTTTGAGTCACTTATATCTGATTTAGATGAGATTCTGGACTGAAGACTTTTGAGTCGTTGCTAGAACAAGATCTTGGGAGCTACTGAGATGGAATTTTGCATGGAGAAGACCATGAATTTGGGGAGCCAGGGGAAAATCCTGTGGTCTGAATGTTGGTGTGCCCCCCAAATTTATATGTTGGAACCTAATACCCAATGGCATAGTATTAAGAGGTGGGGCCTTTAGCAGGTGACAAGGTCATAAGATGGGGTTAGTGCCATTATAAAAGAGGTCAGAAGGCTGGGTGCAGTAGCTCATGCCTGTAATCCTAGCATTTTGGAAGACCAAGGCAGGTAGGTTACTTGAGCCTAGGAGTTCAAAACCAGGCTGGGCAACATGGTGAAAACCTGTCTCTATAAAGAATACAAAAACGGCCGGGCGCGGTGGCTCAAGCCTGTAATCCCAGCACTTTGGGAGGCCGAGACGGGCGGATCACGAGGTCAGGAGATCGAAACCATCCTGACTAACACGGTGAAACCCCGTCTCTATTAAGAAATACAAAAAACTAGCCGGGCGAGGTGGCGGGCGCCTGTAGTCCCAGCTACTCGGGAGGCTGAGGCCGGAGAATGGCGTGAACCCGGGAGGCGGAGCTTGCAGTGAGCTGAGATCTGGCCACTGCACTCCAGCCTGGGCGACAGAGCGAGACTCCGTCTCAAAAAAAAAAAAAAAAAAAAAAAAAAAAAAGCCGGGCGCGGTGGCTCACGCCTGTAATCCCAGCACTTTGGGAGGCCGAGGCGGGCGGATCACAAGGTCAGGAGATCGAGACCACGGTGAAACCCCGTCTCTACTAAAAATACAAAAAATTAGCCGGGCGCGGTGGCGGGCGCCTGTAGTCCCAGCTACTCAGGAGGCTGAGGCAGGAGAATGGCGTAAACCCAGGAGGCGGAGCTTGCAGCGAGCCGAGATCGCGCCACTGCACTCCAGCCTGGGCGACAGAGCGAGATTCCGTCTCAAAAAAAAAAAAAAAAAAAGAATACAAAAACTACCCAGGCATGTGCGTGCCTGTAGTCCCAGCTACTCGGGAGGCTGAGATGGGAGGATCACCTGAGCCCCGGGATGTTGAGGCTGTAGTGAGCCTTGATCTTGCCACTGCACTTTAGTCTGGGTGACAGAATAAGACCCTGACTCAAAAAAAAAAAAAAAATTAATTAATTAAAAAATAAAAGAGGTCAGAAGGAGCTGGTTAGCACCCTTCTGCCATGTGAAGGCACAGAGAAGGCACCATCTACGATTAGTAGGCCCTCATCAGACACCAAATCTTCTGACGCCTCCAGAACTGTGAGAAATAAATTTCTGTTGTTTATAAATTACCCAGTCTGAGATATTTTGTTGCAACAGCAGGAATAGGATAAGACAGTTGCCCAACATTGTGAATATACTGGAAGCCACTGAACTGTACACTTTAAAATTATTGAAATGGTGAACGTTATGTGACTTTTACCTCAATTCAAAAAAGAAAAGAAGTATTGATACGTGCTACAAAATGGGCAGATCTTGAAAACATTATGCAAACTGAAAGAAGCCAGCTACAAAGGATCACATATTGTATAATTCCATTTTTTTGAAATGTCCAGAATAGGCAAATCCACAGAGACAGAACGTCGATTGGTAGCTGCCTAGTGCTGGGGTGGGGGATAAGGAGCAAGAGAAGAGGTTTGAAGGAAAAATGGGGAGTGACTGTTAACGGGTACACGCTTCTTTTTAGGGTGATAAAAATATTCTGAAATTGATAGTGCTGATCATTTCATAACGCTGGGTATGCTAAAAGCATAGAATTATATTCTTTAAATGGGTGAATTGTATGAGATGTGAATTCTATTTAAATATATTTGTTATAAAAAATTATTGAGTGTGATAACAATGTTACCAGAAAGAGGTCCCAATCTAAACCCCAAGAGAGGGTTCTTGGACCTCACACAAGAAAGAATTCAGGGTGAGTTCATAAAGTGAAAGCAAGTTTATTAAGAAAGTAAAGGAATAAAAGAATGTCTATTCCATAGGCAGAGCAGCGGAATGGGCTGCTCAACTGATTATACTTATAGTTATTTCTTGATTATATGCTAAACGAGGGATAAATTATTCATGAGTTTTCCACGAAAGAGGCAGGCAATTCCCAGAAATGAGGATTCCTCCCCTTTGAGGACCATATAGGGTAACTTCCAGATGTTGCCATGGCATGTGTAAACTGTCATGGCACTGTTGCCGTGTCTTTTAGCATGCTAATGTATTATATTCACGTATAATGAGCAGCGAGGATGACCAGAGGTCGCTTTCATCGCCATCTTGGTTTTGGTGCGTTTTGGCTGGCTTCTTTACTGCATCCTGTTTTATCAACAGGGTCTTTGTGACTTATATCTTGTGCTGACCTGCTATGTCATTCTGTGACTAAGAATGCCTAACCTCCTTGGAATGTAGCCCAGTAGATCTCAGCTTTATTTATTTATTTATTTACTTATTTATTTAGAGACGGAGTCTTGCTCTGTCACCCAGGCAGTTTGATCCCAGGACAGGCTGGAGTGCAATGGCACGATCTCATCTCACTGCAACCTCCACCTCCCGGGTTCAAGCGATTCTCCTGCCTCAGCCTCCTGAGTAGCAGGGATTACAGGTGTGTACCACCATGCCTGGCTAATTTTTAGTAGAGACAGGGTTTCACCATGTTAGTCAGGCTGGTCTCGAACTCCTGACCTCATGATCCACCTGCCTCAGTCTCCCAAAGTGTTGAGATTACAGGCCTGAGCCACCGCACCCAGCCTGGTCTCAGCCTTATTTTACCTACCCCCTGTTCAAGATGGAATTGCTCTGGTTCAAATGCCTCTGACATATTTTCCCCTCCCTTTTATAAGGTTCCCCTAAATCCTAAGGGTTATAGAGGGACAAAGATCAATCTTCTGTGACTTCTTCAGGCTGGATAGGGGAGATGATATTCCTGCCTAACTATTAGGGTCTCTTGTATTTAGGGTAGAGAGGAGTTCAGTCAGAAATCATCTGTATGGTGAGGGCTACTCATAACTCTGAGTTCTGACAAAAGGTGGTATCTGGAAGATTAATAAGTGTTCAATTTAAGAAATCATTGGCCGGGCGCGGTGGCTCAAGCCTGTAATCCCAGCACTTTGGGAGGCCGAGGCGGGCGGATCACGAGGTCAGGAGATCGAGACCATCCTGGCTAACACAATGAAACCCCGTCTCCACTAAAAAAATACAAAAAAATTAGCCGGGCGTGGTGGCGGCGCCTGTAGTCCCAGCTACTCGGGAGGCTGAGGCAGGAGAATGGCGGGAACCCGGGAGGCGGAGCTTGCAGTGAGCCGAGATCGCGCCACTGCACTCCAGCCTGGGCAACAGAGCGAGACTCTGCCTCAAAAAAAAAAAAAAAAAAAACAAAAAACAAAAAAACAAACAAACAAACAAACAAAAGAAATCATTGAGTAAGCTTATCCTGCATTCCTACACAAAGAGTACAATGGCAATGTATTCCACAACAGTAAAGCAAAATAAGTTAAATTATCCCAGGTAAAGTAAATTAAGAAGGTTTCCCATGAACCAGGCAACTGTTGGAACCAAGCTGACATAAGGTTGCTAGCTGATTCCAATATGTGCCCAGAAATAGAATACTGGTCTAGATTTTTACATTAGCCATCCCTCTTGTTTCTTCTTAGCTGTAGCCAGAGATCATTGGTTGGTTCACAGGAACAAGCAGGGTCAGTCTAAATTGTAGAAAAAAACTCAAAAACAACTGACGGGACTAGAACTTAATAACAAGTGTACCATAGTTCTTGAAACAATTTTTCTCTCTCCAGCCCTCATTTTTACTAAAGACAAATCATTGTAAGACTGATTTGTTTGCAAAATAAGCATTAGTCTTATTATACTTGGCCTGATTATTTGTATAAAGTGCAACAAGAATAATTATTTGCCATGTAGACTCCTTTTTAAATTGACTTTGATGGAACTTTGCTCCATAAGGAATCTTGGATAAGACTTTTTTTTTTAAAGTCAAGCCAAGCCATGGGTTATTACTGTCAAATACCTGTATGAGTTGGGTAAACTTCTCTCCTCTTGAGGTCCCAATATAACTTGGGGCTCCTGGGCCTGTCAGAAAGTGACATTCTTTACTTACCACAGGTCAGGAACCCTGTAGAGGGGCTGTGTAGACAAGGTATAAAGCCAGTTTTCCCAAGGGCCTGTTATTGGCTCTATATGTCAGTTTTGATTCCTTAAAGAAAAGCATGCCATTCCAGTCAAAGCCTTGGTAAAATTACCAGTTTCTCCAATTGTGTCCTGTCACAAATGAAGACAGATGCTTACTGCACTTATGCAAATAACTATATTGCCATAAGTTAAAAATACTCACAAAGGGTTTCCAAATTCTGGATAAATAAGGTAGAGAGAAACGAATATGCCCCAACTTTTGTTTATAGGAGTATACTTCACTCAATTATCAAAGACTGTAAATAGGCCAGGCGCTGTGGCTCATGCCTGTAATCCCAACACTTTGGGAAGCTGAGGTGGACAGATCACATGAGGTCAGGAGTTTGAGATCAGCCTGGTCAACATGGCAAAACCCCGTCTCTACTAACAATATACAAAATTAGCTGGGTGTGGTGGTGTGCACCTGTAGTCCCAGCTACTCAGGAGTCTGATGCACAAGAATTGCTTGAACCCAGGAGGTGGAGGTCGTGGTGAGCTGAAATTGCGCCACTGTACTCCAGCCTGGGCAACAGAGCGAGATTCTGTCTCAAAAAAAAAAAAAAATGTAAATAGCTTAAAAGTTATCTTGCCTCTGAAAAACAAAACAAAAGATCAGCAACATTTTAAGCAAAAAGTCATAAAAGGATTATTTCAGTCTTCTGTTATTAGTTCAGTCCATGCAATTAACACCTGTTCTGCTTGATATTCATAAACATTTCAGCTATGACAGTCCTGGAAGTTTTTCCTCTATTCTAATGTCACAATCTCCAAAGTTATCAGAAACCTGCCTTTAAGAGCACCCGTCAAGGCTGGGCGCGGGGGCTCACGTCTGTAATCCCAGCACTTTGGGAGGCCGAGATGGGCAGATCACGACGTCAGGAGATCAAGACCATCCTGGCTAACACAGTGAAACCCCGTCTCTACTAAAAATACAAAAATTAGCCGGGCGCGGTGGCGGGCGCCTGTAGTCCCAGCTACTCGGGAGGCTGAGGCAGGAGAATGGCGTGAACCCAGGAGGCGGAGCTTGCAGTGAGTGGAGATCTCGCCACTGCACTCCAGCCTGGGCGACAGAGTGAGACTCTGTCTCAAAAAAAAAAAAGAGCACCTGTCAAAGACCTATAGCTGATTATAAACCACCTTTCGAAGAGGATTAAAACAAGACAACAATTGTCTGTGGATGACAAAAAGTCTTAGGACAGCCATTGTTAAAGTCACATTTGACTAGGAATTGTGGTTACTTCTATGGCTTTCAATGATTTTACATAACAATTATAACTATTAATAACATAGGCGCTTCCCATAATTTTGGAACACATACCAATAACATATTTATACAAATATAACCCAAAGAAAGCCAAACACCATTTCATATTTGACAATGTTTCCTGTATGACTTTTTGTGCATGTGATTTTGGGTTATTTATTTTGTGCATCTGTGGCAATGAATGAGATCTCAGTGGTGGTGTGGATTTGACTGGTCTCTACAACTGTGTATGGCAAAAGAACTGGTAAAAGAAAATGACAACCGCCGGGCGCGGTGGCTCAAGCCTGTAATCCCAGCACTTTGGGAGGCCGAGACGGGCGGATCACGAGGTCAGGAGATCGAGACCATCCTGGCTAACACGGTGAAACCCCATCTCTACTAAAAAATACAAAAAACTAGCCGGGCGAAGTGGCGGGCGCCTGTGGTCCCAGCTACTCGGGAGGCTGAGGCAGGAGAATGGCGTAAACCCGGGAGGCGGAGCTTGCAGTGAGCTGAGATCCGGCCACTGCACTCCAGCCTGGGCGACAGAGCCAGACTCAGTCTCAAAAAAAAAAAAAAAAAAAAAAAAAAAAAAAAAAAGAAAATGACAACCAGATCCCAGCAAAGGGGTAGGGAGGGCCAAGAGAACTGAACATCTGGGCTGGCAGAGAAATCAAAGCCTAGGAATTAAGAGGTAAGTGTGTAGTGTAGGGGACATACCCTAATCTCTTTGCTCCTTCCCTTTTCCTTCCTCTCCCAGGGACCCAGGTCCTTGGGACTATACTAAATCTGTCTCTGAAGCTGAAAAACAAAAGGCTGAGGAGATAGTTGGCTCTAAGTGACGAGTTTCAAGCCAGCTTTGTCAGAAATCCTAGATCACAGGAGAAGGGTGCGAAGAACGAATATGATTATTTCTTGTTCCATCTTCCATTAGAGGTGAGAATGACAAGGAACTCTCTTCTAACTCCTCTTGAGGGCATGAGGAGAGTTAGCAGGAGAAGGGCTGGGAGCCCTGAGGTCTCCTGTAGGACCCCATATCCCACAGGCAAGGACTAAGAATTAGGATTAAATATTTTAGTGGGATAGCTCTAAACCAGTATTAGCAAGCAGAGTCAGGGTGAGAATTTCTGGAATCTGACTGGGACCCTGGCAGTGAAAGCTGGGACTGTTGAAAACCCAATTTCGGTGTTTGCTACTCAAGTTGAGAGTGCACGGCCAAGATAACCAGATCCCAGGACAGGCAGTTTGACAGCGAGAACAAAAGGAAGAGGCTGGGACCGAGGTGCCTAGATCCCTCGAGAGAGAAGGGTGGGTATTGGGAGGAAAAATGAGAACTGGGGGAACTCAGGAGTCTGGGTTCTGAAATAGCAGCAAGTCAGAATTCCAGGATCTCTGTCTACCCTCCTCTTCCTCTTCCCTCTATCAGGCAGAAGAGAGAGAAGGAGGGTACTGGAGAAGAAAGCACATGGATACATTCAGGAAGGGTGGGGGAAAGAGGAATTTAGCGCTGCATTGGCCCTGCTGGGGGCTGGGAAGGGTCAGGAGGCCGGGAAGGCGTGGTGGGGGTCGGTCCCAGGGTTGCACGACGCCATCCTTTGCGGTGGCCACGTACACAGTGTGTATGACCACAGCCCTCTTCTTCCTCCTTATCACTTTCCGTGGAGCTGTCGCCAAAAGCCCCGGGGTTTTTCATAAATACAACAGCATTTTGATGAGCGGCGGCGCATGCGCTCATTGTCCACAGTGTCACTTATCCATTCCACCTTTTTCTCTGGTTTCCGTTTCCGAAGTTTGATGGTAAAGCTGCGGTTCTCGGGCTCGGTTGTCACGGTAACCGTTGTCTCAGTGACAGTCTCGCTCAGCCCAGCCCCTGCCTCGGCCATGGCTAAGGCTCAGGAGAGGGAGGAGAGGAGGAAGGGGGATGAGACACCCTTCTCTTTTTTTTTTTTTTTTTTGAGATGGAGTCTCGCTCTGTCGCCCAGGCTGGAGTGCAGTGGCCGGATCTCAGCTCACTGCAAGCTCCGCCTCCCGGGTTCACGCCATTCTCCTGACTCAGCCTCCCGAGTAGCTGGGACTACAGGCGCCCGCCACCTCGCCCGGCTAGTTTTTTGTATTTTTTAGTGGAGACAGAGTTTCACCATGTTAGCCCATGTTGGGATGGTCTTGATCTCCTGACCTCGTGATCCGCCCGTCTCGGCCTCCCAAAGTGCTGGGATTACAGGCTTGAGCCACCGCGCCCGGCCTTCACACCCTTCTCTTTTTATGCCTCAGGTCTAGGAGAAGCAGTATTGGATTCAGTGGTAGTCAGGATCCTCCACCTTCTTTTTACCCCCTCTTCCTGGGCCTCCTCTTCTCCACCCCCTGGGGATAACCTGACCAACTCCCCTTCCGACTCTGCTTCTGGGCGATTTTTTTATACAAATAAGTCAAATATATCATTTTTGGACTTTAGGGGACCTAATATCTAAAACATTAATTAAGTCAGAAAAATATAAAATTTATAATTTGATTTTGGAAAGTTTGTCAAATATCAAAGGTTTAAAATACTTGCTATTATAAAATAGAATTCTAGGTCACCCTAAGTTATTCATTTAGCCAAAAATAACTCAAAAATTTTTAAAAGGCATAAAACTTTACTTATTGATAGAGGGAAGACTTAGCTTTCCAAACAATCTATCTCTTGTCTTTCCTTTCTTTTTCCTGTGGTTTATTCAAAAGGCAAACAAAAATCTTCATTATCCTTTAATATTACATACAAATCTTGTTCATGGCCAAGCCTGGTGGCTCATACCTGTAATCCCAGCACTTTGGGAGGCCAAGGTGGGTAGATCATCAGAGGTCAGGAGTTTGAGACTAGCCTGACCAACATGGTGAAACCCCATCTCTACTAAAAATACAAAAAAAAAAAAAAAAAAAAATAGCCGGGCGGAGTGGTGCGCACCTGTAGTCCCAGTTACTTGGGAGGCAGAGGCAAGAGAATCACTTGAACCAGGAGGTGAAGGTTGCAGTGAGTTGAGATCACACCACTGCACTCCAGCCTGGGCGACAGAGACTCTGGCTCAAAAAAAAAAAAAAAAAAAAAAAAGAAAAAGAAAAAATAGAAAACCCTGTTGTGCTTTTATTCCAATGTTCAATTTATGGAAAAACTTTAATTTCAGCCAATATGTTTACACACAGAATGTTATATGTAAAATGCTTGTTTCTTGGTACTGTAAGGAAAAATTAGCATTTAGACAAAAAAGTTTTTTTAGCAAGGTAATTTTACTTTTTGCAGAAAGGGTGTTTTTTGCAGATGGAACAATGACGAGAGCACACCTGAACAAAGGAGGGAAGCAATGTTTATTTTTTTTATTTTTTATTTTTTTGAGATGGAGTTTTGCTCTTCTTGCCCAGGCTGGAGTGCAATGGTGCGATCTCGGCTCACCGCAACCTCCGCCTCCCGGAGGTTGAACTTCAAGCGATTCTCTGCCTCAGCCTCCCTAGTAGCTGGGATTACAGGCATGTGCCACCACGCCCGGCTAATTTTTTTAGTAGAGATGGGGTTTCTCCATATTGGTCAGGCTGGTCTCGAACTCCCGACCTCAGGTGATCTGCCCACCCCGGCCTCCCAAAGTGCTGGGATTACAGGCATGAGCCACCAAGCCCGGCCAGCAGTCTTTATTTTTTAAGCAGCTTGTTTTTGCTACTGTGTTTTGTCTTCATTGACTGGAGCTAGACCTTACAATTTAAACTAAAACCTGACTGGCTAATAATTTAAAACTTTTTAAAACAGGTAAAGGCAATAGAGAACAAAGGAAAAGAGGAAGTTGTTTGCCAAAGGACTTAGAAAAGTAATAATATTTTTAAACAAGGAAGAGGCATAAGCTGCAAGTTGGAACATGCCTGTGGGCACGTTTAGCATAAATGGTTTGGTTAAAGTACAAGTACATCGAATGTATTTTTTAAAAAATATTTAACAGCTACATAGAATAGGGCTTAACAAAGAGTTATTAACACAAAGCAAGGAGGCTTGAAAGAAGTTAGTTTTTAAAAGAAATATTCTTTCTAACACTTATGATTTATTTTTTAACCAGAAGAGAAACTTTGAAGAGGAAACTTTTTACTTTCTATGCAGAATTTCTTTTACAAGATTAATTTTTCACAAATCTTATGCAACTTGCTCAAACCTTCAGCTTTATCCTATCTAACTTAAAACAATCCTTTAACCCTATAAACTAGGCCAAAAAGAAAGCACTCACATTCCTATGCCTTCTTATAATCTTTTACCAAAAACATATTTCACTTTTCTTTTTTTTTTTTTTCAAACGGAGTCTCACTCTGTTGCCAAGTCTGGAGTGTAATGGCGCGATCTCGGTTCACTGCAACTTCTGCCTCCCGGGTTCAAGCGATTCTCCTGCCTCAGCCTCCCCAGTAGCTGGGACTAAGCAGCGCACCACCACACCTGACTAATTTTTGTATTTTTAGTAGAGACATGGTTTTGCCATGTTGGCCAGGCTGGTCTCGAACTCCTGACCTCAGGTGATCCACTCGCCTCCGCCTCCCAAAGTGCTGGGATGACAGGCGTGAGGCACCAGGCCTGGCCTTACATTTCACTTTTCTTACACACCTTGCAAGTAGAAGTGTTTCTTCAGTAGTCTCAATTACATGTTACAATAATGTTAACTCTTAGCAACTTTTATTTTTGCTGAAAAATCTGGTAAGTGATTCTAATTATGTACCAGGAGTAGAACCTAAGACACCAGACAGAAACGCAGATGAGGTCTAACTCTTTCCAGATGCAGGTCATGACTAACTCCACCTGTCCCCAGATTTTAATGACTTAAAAGCAGGTCAGTGGAAAGATTTTCAAAAGTCAAAGAAGCAGTTTATGACGTTAAAGCATTTAGCAAACCTAATAGCTGGCCTGCCTAATTTAGACCAAATATCTAAATTTTGAAGACATTTTTATTTTACCAATAATCTTTAAAACTGTCTTTATTTCCCAAAGCTTATTAAAGTCACATGAACTGAAAAGCATTGCAGTTTTTATTTTTCTGACAAAATATTTAAGGGCTTATTGTTTTTAAACCAATTAATCAGAGCTCTTTCTTATATAAACATCACACACACAACACATAAAAATACACAGAAGATCCAGTAGTTGTAAGATTTTTCATTTGCCAGTTTTTAAGTTTCTTTTTAGAGCATGTAGTTTCTTTCTTTTTTAAAAAAATTATTTACATATTTTTGAGACAGGGTCTCACTCTGTCACTCAGGCTAGAGTACAGTGGTGCAATATCAGTTCACTGCAACCTCTGCCTCCCAGGTTCAAGTGATTGTCATGTCTCAGTTTCCCAAGTAGTTGGGATTACAGGCATGCACCACCACATCTAGCTAATTTTTGTATTTTTAGTAGAGACGGGGTTTCGTCATGTTGGCCAGGCTGGTCTCGAACTCCTGGTCTCATGTGATCAACCCACCTCGGCCTCCTAAAGTGCTGGGATTACAGGCGTGAGCCACCACACCTAGCTAATTTCTAGGACCTAATAAGCCCATACAGCTGGAAGGCAAAACAGATTCCCCCCAAATTGAGGGTCTCATTTTTACACCAGATCCTGGATCCCCAAAAAGGAGGGAATCAGCCCATCTCCCAACAGAGTCTTATCTCTCAGTGGCAGTGGGGACATATCCATACCTTCTAGGCGGCCAAGAGCATGCTTCTCTGATCCAAACATGTGAAGAGCTGAGAATCCTCCCTTAATTGCCATTAGCAATGCCCAAAAGTATATCCTCCACCTAGTTATTACACACCAAACTCTCTCATAATGTGAAGTAATTTCTGATACCACCCAAAGTAAGAAACGTCAGATAATACAATGCAAAACAGAACAGAGCCTTAGATTTCCAGAGGGATCAATATATTCAGTTCTAATTCCTGGGGTTTCAGGAGGAAAATAGAGGTTTTTCCCAAAACAGTATCTGTGGCATCTCCTCCGTTCTTCCCAAGGAGTCACAGTCTGTTAGAAATTATCTCAGGTCCTTTTGGCCGGGCGCGGAGGCTCACGCCTGTAATCTCAGCACTTTGGGAGGCCGAGGCAGGCGGATCACAAGGTCAGGAGTTTGAGACCAACCTGGCCAACATGGTGAAACTCTGTCTCTATTAAAAAAAATACAAAAATTAGCTGGGCGTGGTGGCGGGCGCCTGTAATCCCAGCTACTCGGGAGGCTGAGGTGGGAGAATCTCTTGAACCTCAGGAGGCAGAGGTTGCAGTGAGCCAAGATTGCACCATTGCACTCCAGCCTGGGTGACAGAGCAAGACTCTGTCTTCAAAAAAAAAAAGAAAAAGAAAGAAATTATCTTAGGTCCTCTCATGTGGACAGGCAAGAAGACAAAATGGAGAAAAACAATTCAGTCAACTAAGGAGAAAACAATTTTTTTCTTTAGAAAAATAAGATCCAAAAGAGAAAAAATATATAAAGATCTTTTAAATATACTTATAACTTGAATATCTGCTTTTAACTAAGCTGATTTTAACCATAGCACTCTTTAAAAAAGAAATCTTTTTAAATCTCTTATTACCCGACTGTAGCCTGGCCAAATGGCCAATATTTCTGGCTTTCGAACTTTACTAGAGGTAACCTCATAGCACTTCAGGTGCTCAGAGAAAGGAAGATTCAAGAAGGGAAGTCGGAAGTTGTTCATGGAGGGAAAGAGACTCAATGAATGGCAAAGGCCACATGACAGAAATAACTCATTTCCTAGGCCAAAAATTAAACCTGGGCCACCATGGTGAAAAGACAAAGCCTTAGCTACTGAGCTACACCACTGGGCAGTGTCCATTGCTGTTCCCAGAAGGAGCCTAGAGCAGTCAATTTTGAGCTTGCAATGGCTTTTAACTGCTCAATTTTTTTTTTTTTTTTTTTTTTTTTTTTGAGATGAAGTCTCACTCTGTCACCCAGGCTGGAGCGCAGTGGCTCAATCTTGGCTCACTGCAACCTCTGCCTCTGGAGTTCAAGAGATTCTCCTGCCTCAGCCTCCCAAATAGCTGAGATTACAGGCACGTGCCAACATGCCCAGCTAATTTTTGTATTTTTAGTAGAGATGGGGTTTCGTCATGTTGGCCAGGCTAGTTGTGAACTCCTGACCTCAGGTGATAAGCCCACCTCGGGCTCCCAAAGTGCTGGGATTACAGGCATGAGCCACCACACCCAGCCTCAAGATAATTTTTAAGGCTAACTATGACATGAATCCCAAAACTCCTGTTCCCTGGATGGTGGAAACCAAGAGAAAGTACCGCCATGTGGTATAAGGTCAAGCTCCCAAAGACATCAAACAAGACCAGAGGGAAACCTTGATATTGTTTGACTCCATGTCCCTACCAAAATCTCATCTCAAATTGTAATCCCCTTGGCCGGGCGCGGTGGCTCAAGCCTGTAATCCCAGCACTTTGGGAGGCCGAGACGGGCGGATCACGAGGTCAGGAGATCGAGACCATCCTGGCTAACACGGTGAAACCCCGTCTCTACTAAAAAATACAAAAAACTAGCCCGGCAAGGTGGCGGGCGCCTGTAGTCCCAGCTACTCGGGAGGCTGAGGCAGGAGAATGGCGTAAACCTGGGAGGCAGCGCTTGCAGTGAGCTGAGATCCAGCCACTGCACTCCAGCCCGGGCAACAGAGCCAGACTCTGTCTCAAAAAAAAAAAAAAAATTGTAATCCCCACCTGTGAAGGGAGGGACGTGTAATCCTCATGTGTTGAGGGAGGGAGGTGATTGGATCATGGGGGCTGTTTCCCCCATGCTTTTCTCGTGATAGTGAGTGAGTTCTCACGAGATCTGATGGTTTTATTAGTATTTGGAAGTTTCTCCTTCGCTCTTCTCTCTCTCCTGCTGCCTTATGAAGAAGGTGCCTTGCTTTTCCTTTGCCTTCCACCCTGATTGTAAGTTTCCTGAGCCCTCCCCAGTCATGTGGAACTGTAAGTCAATTAAACCTCTTTCCTTTATAATTTATCCGGTCTCAGGTATTTCTTTATGGCAGTGTGAAAATGGACTAATACAAACCTCATCCAGTTTTTTTTTGTTTGCTTCAGGGACCTGCAGCAAAGTTTGTAACTGACCAGTTTGCCGGGCTGGTTTGAACAGCAGGCTTATGGGGTTCTAAGCCCATGTTCCATCATAAGGTACCCCTCTTTATGACAGAACGATATAGAAAGACAAATTCATAGCACAAAGTACACCTGATTCACTACGGTTTAAGACTAGCCTCACAAATCCTTTTTCTCATTAATCAAAACTCTGCAGAGGAGACAGTGATTTTTACGATTCCTACAACCAGTTTGCACAGAGAGAGCGCACAAGCCTGACCAGTAAGAAATTCTTACCCTTTTGCCTGCATGCCAGGTTTCTGGGTTCCCTTTCCCTGAGTGACCTTAGTGACCCTGCTTGCCGCACCATAGCCCTGGGGGCCAAGCTGCAACACCAAGGAAAATCATCTTTTTCCTTTCCATGGAACCACAGGCAAAAGCCTCTCAATTTTGTAAGATGCCGTTCAAGGGATTGCATGGGATAACCAAATTAACATTTTCCATCCAGCCAGAACAAAATACGTGAGACAAAACATACATATTAACTACTCTGCTTAGCACCCAGTATTGAACTGGTAAGGCTCAAACTTGCCCCTGTTTGGGTCATATTATCTTTATTCAAAGTGGGGTGGAATGACCTCTGACCAGCAGTTTCAACATTTGGTCTCTGGGCAAGATGGTTGCCCTGTATAACAGAAAAGATAGGAAAGGGAAAGGAGAGAATGAGAGAGAGAGAAAAGCATTGCCTGCGATGAGGTGGGGAAGGCCAGGAGCTCAGGCGGGTGGGAGAAAGACCCACCCATTGCAGCGACACTGACTCAAAAGTTCAGGCAGCTGCTTGTCAGTCATGAAGGGATCTTATCCAGCAGACCCATCAGCTCTCAAGTTGCCCTCTTTTGGGGGAGGAAAAAGCTCCTATGTCCCATGGTCCTGTACATGTCTAATCCTGTCACCCATAGCCATCAGCAAGCAGCGCAAGGCAGATTAATTCAAAGATAGGTTAACATCCCATAATGCCAAATCCTTCTTTTTTTTTTCCTTTTTGTGGAGAACGGGGTCTCAATATATTGTCCAGGCTGGTCTTGAACTCCTGGGCTCAAGCTGTCTCCCTGCCTGTCCCTCCCTAAGAGCTAGGATTACAGCATGAGCCACCGCGCCCAGCCCAAAACCAGTTTTTAACCAAGAGGGAGTTTACTGAGGGAAGACTCTAACCTAAATATTAGGAAGGACTCTTACCTTCCTAAGTTGGGCCTTGAACCCAAGTTCGGTCAAGCATCCTTGCCTTTTATTAAGAGGGGCCTTTAACCCTGTCTGTCTCAGGAAAAACTAACTCTCCTAAGTTGGGCCTCTAACTCAATTCCATCCTTTACCCGGGTAAAATGTACCCCACCACTTACCCAAAGTCGGGCAATCCGTGCTTCAGTCTCTTTCCTTTGAGTTGGGGGTCTCCTCAGTATACTCCCTTTGTGGTAGTGAAGAAGATGTTACCAGAAAGGCGTCCGGATCCAGACCCCAAAAGAGGATTGTTGGACCTCGTCCAAGAAAGAATTCAGGGCCAGGCACGGTGGCTCATGCTTATAATCCCAGCACTTTGGGAGGCTGAGGCAGGTGGATCACTTGAGGTTAGGAGTTTGAGACCAGCCTGGCCAACATATAGTGAGACCCCATCTCTACTAAAAAATACAAAAATGAGCTAGACGTGGTGGCACGCACCTGTAGTCCCAGCTACTTGGGAAGCTGAGGCAGGAGAATCACTTGAACCTGGGAGGTGGAGGTTGCGGTGAGCCGAGATCGCACCACTGCACTCCAGCCTGGGTGACAGAGTGAGACTCTGTCTCTCAAAAAAAAAATAAGTAAATAAATAATTTGGGACAAGTTCATAGAGTAAAGAGAAAGCAAGTTTATTAAGAAAGTAAAGGAATAAAGAATGGCTACTCCATAGACAGAGCAGTGGCATGGGCTAGTCAACTGATCATACTTATAGTAATTTCTTGATTATATGCTAAATGAGGGGTGGATGATTCATGAGTTTCTCACAAAAGGGGTGGGCAATTCTGGGAACTGAGGGTTCCTCCCCTTTTTAGATCATATAGAGTAATTTCCAGACATTGCCATGGCATTTGTAAACTGTCATGACGCTTGTGGGAGTGTCTTTTAGCATGCTAATGCATTATAATTAGCTTATAATGAACAGTGAGGATGACCAGAGGTAATTTTCATGGCCATCTTAGTTTTGGTCAGCTTCTTTACTGCATCATGTTTTGTTTTTGAGACAAAGTCTCCATCTTTCACCTAGGCTGGAGTGCAGTGGCACGATTTCAGCTCACTGCAACCTCCGCCTCCCAGGTTCAAGTGATTTTCCCACCTCAGCCTCCCAAGTAGCTGGGATTACAGGCACTCGTCATCATGCCCAGCTAATTTTTGTATCTTTAGTAGAGATGGGGTTTCACCATGTTGCCCAGGCTGCTCTTGAACTCCTGACCTCAGGTGATCCACCCACCTTAGCCTCCCAAAGTGCTGGGATTACAGGCGTGAGCCACCATGCCCAGCCGTTTTTTGTTTCTTTTTTTTTGTTTGGTTCTTTTTTTTTTTTTTTTTTGAGACAGAGTCTCACCTGTCACCCAGGCTGGTATGCAGTGGGGCAATCTCAGCTCACTGCAACCTCCGCCTCCCGCATTCAAGTGATTCTCCTGCCTCAGGCACCTGAGTAGCTGGGATTACAGCTGTTCACCCTCACACCCGGCTAATTTTTGTATTTTTAGTAGAGATGGGGCTTCACCATGTTGGCCAGGATGGTCTAGAACTCCTGACCGCAAGTGATCCATCCACCTCAGCCTCCCAAAGTGCTGGGATTACAGCATGAGCCACCGCGCCCAGCCTACTGCATCCTGTTTTATCAGCAAGGTCTTTAATGATCTGTATCTTGTGCTGACTTCCAATTTCATCCTGTGACTAAGAATGCCTAACCTCCTGGGAATGCAGCCCAGTCAGTCTCAGCCTTCTTTTCCCTAGCCCCTATTCAAGACAGAGTTGCTCTGGTTCAAACGCTTCTGACAAGAGTACCCTGGTTACATAGGAAAAATGTCCTTATTCTGAAGAAATAAAAATTTAAGTGTGAAGTGTCATGATGTCTGAAACTTATTTTCAAGTGGTTCAACAAAATGCAAGAATATATTTCCATGGGCTGTGTTGTCCAATACAGCACCACTAGCCACATGTTTTTTATGCTTAATTTAAAATTAATTAAAAATAAATACAATTTAAAATTCTGTTCCTGGCCGGGCGTGGTGTCTCATGCCTGTAATCCCAGCACTTTGGGAGGCCGAGGTGGGCGGATCATAAGGTCAGGAGATCGAGACCATCCTGGCTAACAGGGTGAAACCCTGTCTATACTAAAAATATATATATATAAAAAATTAGCTGGGCGTGGTGGCAGGCACCTGTAGTCCCAGGTACTTGGGAGGCTGAGGCAGGAGAATGGCATGAACCTGGGAGGCGGAGCTTGTAGTGAGCCGAGATCGTGCCACTGCACTCCAGCCTGGGCAACAGAGCGAGACTCCATCTCAAAAAAGAAAAAAAAAAATTCTCTTCCTCAGTTACAGTGGCCACATTTTAAGTGTACAACAGCTACATGTGGCCAGTGGCTACAGTATTGGACAGTGAAGGTACAAAACATTTTTATCATCACAGAAATTTACATTGGCCAGTGCTGATATATATATACATACAGAGAAAGCAAATGTCGTGAAATGTTAGCAAATGGTAGTGTTATGGTAGATAGTAGTAGGTATAGTAGGACAGCAAATGTAGTGTTATGGTAGGTAGTGGTAGGTATAGTCAGACATGAACAGAGCAAGGGAGGGCTTCCCTCACCTCCACCCCCCCACACACCAGGAATGTCGGGTGACCATCAGGTGATGGGCAGGCAGTTGTTAACTGTCTCTCTAAAACAATAATTGGCAGCATCCAGCACCAGGGAAAGGCAGTCTTCCAATAAACAGGAACAGCTGAAGCTGGTGATCACCAGCTCCCCGATAAGATCTCAGGAGTTGGACAGGTGGGCTCACACATGCCTACTAAGAGGCAAAATGGCGGAGTTTAACTGACATATGACCTGCTAGGCACATTCACCTAGTAAGGGAAGAACACCTCAAAGGCGCATGCGTACAACGCCAGTAAACACACTGCGCATGCTCCTTCCCAAGTGCTGGCAGGTCACTGAGCATGCGGACAGCCCACCCCAAGGGAAGAATCAGAGCACTTGACTCAAGTTGCCCACTTGGCCCTCTTCCAAGTGTACTTTACTTCCTTTCCATCCTACTCTGAAGCTTTTTAATAAGTTTTCACGGCCGGGCGGGGTGGCTCAAGCCTGTATTCGCAGCACTTTGGGAGACCGAGACAGGCGGATCATGAGGTCAGGAGATCGAGACCATCCTGGCTAACACGGTGAAACCCCGTCTCTACTAAAAATACAAAAAACTAGCCGGGCGAGGTGGCGGGCGCCTGTAGTCCCAGCTACTCGGGAGGCTGAGGCAGGAGAATGGCGTAAACCCAGGAGGCGGAGCTTGCAGTGAGCTGAGATCCGGCCACTGCAGTCCAGCCTGGGAGACAGAGCGAGACTCCATCTCAAAAAAAAAAAAAAATAAGTTTTCACTTCTGCTCTGAAACTTGCCTCAGTCTTTCCTTCTGCCTTATGCCCCTCAGTCAATTTTTTCTTCTGAGGAGGCAAGAATTGAAGTTGCTGCAAATCCATATTAATTCACAGCCAGAAACAGCAGATCTTGGTGAGGCATTGCACTTTTCTTTCAATGGATGGATGGTAAGAGCCTGGCACAGAATTCCTAATGTGTGTTTCAAGGGCCCAAGCACCATGTAAATCTAAGTTCTTTGGAAACTTCGAGATGCTGGTTCTGACAGTTTGTTCTGCTTGTTCAACTATTGTTCCTAGGGTCCTCTCACTAAAGCAAGGTATGTGCTTATCAGATTATGTTATTTGCATCTCTGTTTCTTAGAAAGGTATTACAGAATGGTCATTTTGCAGCTAAACAGACTCAAGCTTAAATTTTTGCTCTATCACTTCATTAACTGTGTGCCCTTGGTCATGTTACTTAACCTCTCTGAGCCACAGATTTCTCACTTGTAAAATGAGGCTGAAAATAGGTGACTGCCTCTTAGGTTATGGAAGGCACTTAACTCTGGAAAGTGTTTATGACAGGCAGCTAAAATTGTTCTAGGGTAGGAGAGACGGATTGGGTGAGACTGCTTCTTACCATGAGGAATTTCCCTTTTAAATGGAGGTCAGCCATCTGCTGGGTACCAGGATAGCTATGCTGCTAATTGAGGGCTTAATTTGTCAGCCACAAAAAAAGAACAAGTGTCATGATGATTTAATACAGCTAAGTGTACTCCTATGCTGGCGTTAAAATGCCCTTAATATCTAGAAAGGATGGAGATAGGTCTCTGGGAGTTGTGGTTACTTAATGCCCTTACGTGGCATTTCTATATCACTCACTGTGTCTTTTCTTTTTAAAACTGCAGATTTGTGAAACTCCAAGTTTGGGGGAACCACCGACTCTAGAGACACTTAAGGACTAAGTAGGCAGAGAGAGCCAAGCCCAGAATTCAATGAATTGAAATCACCTGGGGGTTTAGCATGTTTATAACCAGTCAGTGCAGGCGTAGATATTTGCCTGTGGAAGCAAGTTCCTGAAAAGGAATTTGCATTCTCCTTTGCTCACTTGCTGGAGCAAATGTTTCTCTGGGCTGGCCTTTTCTTCCTTGCTTGCCTGCTCATTGCAACCCAGACTTGTGACAGACAAGGGTCGGGTGGTGAGGTGAAGCTCTAGATAGCAAGAGAGAGGCAGAGTGAGGGTAGGGAGGAGTGGGCTGGGCTGGACGCCCAGGGGCGCCTTGTTGCCCTACTTCAAAGGGAGATTATGTGATGGCTCGGAATTGTAACCTGCTGCTTTCTTGTTTTGTGAAGAGGGAAAGTCAATTCACCTCTCTGAGCCTCCATTTTCCCATCTGTTAAAATAATAAACTCTTCCGAGTGTCGGATAGTTTCTGCCGTATGTTCAAGTTTAAAGTTTAGTTCAATTGTCTGCCCTATGCTCAATTTCCTCAATTATAAAATGGGCATAAAAGTCATATCTACCAGCCGGGCACGGTGGCTTATGCCTGTAATCCCAGCACTTTGGGAGGCTGAGGCAGGCAGATCACGAGGTCAGGAATTCGAGACCAGCCTGGCCAACATGGTGAAACCCTGTCTCTACAAAAAATACAAAAATTAGCTGGGCATGGTGGCGGGTGCCTGTAATCCCAGTTACTCAGGAGGCTGAGGCAGGAGAATTGCTTGAACCCGGGAGGCGGAGATTGCAGTGAGCTGAGATAACACCACTGCACTCCAGCCTGGGCAACAGAGCAGGACTCTGTCTAAAAATAAATAAATTTAAAAAATCATATCTACCTTAGCATGGAGGTGAGGATTAACACTTGGCACAATTCCTAGCATACAGTAAGTACTCAGTAAACGCTAGCTAGTATTGGCCGTTAGTCTTTTTTTTTTTTGGAGACAGAGCCTCCCTGTGTCACCCAGGCTGCAGTACAGTGGCACAATCTTGGCTCACCGCAACCTCCGCCTCCCGGGTTCAAGCAATTCTCCCACCTCAGCCTCCTGAGTAGCTGGGACCAAAGGTGCGTGCCACCATGCCCGGCTAATTTTTGTACTTTTAGTAGAGCTGGGGTTTCACTGTATTGGCCAGGCTGTTCTCGAACTCCTGACCTCAAGTGATCTGCCCATCTTGACCTCCCAAAGTGCTGGGATTATAAGCATGAGCCATGATACCCAGCCAGCCATTAATCTTTATTATGGGGCTGTAATCCCTTATCTGCGATCTGAAAGTCACTCTTTTTCATCATTTCACTAGATGCCATCATGAAATTCATAACTCTCTGAAAACTGAAAGTATTTCCATAAATTTGCCACCAAAACTCATTTGATGCAAAATGAAAACCCACTGTTTGTGAACATATTGATATAGTTGATTACTGGTTGTGGCCCCAGAATATGTACCAAATCACCTTTCTAAAATCTGAAAATTTCTGAATTCTGAATCATTTCTGGCCCCTAGAGTTTTGGGTAGGGGGCTATGAGCCTGTAGTAGGGGAGATGTGACAGAGCCATAAAATGACATGACCATGGTCAGAGCCAGGGCTTGCTGGGTTCAAGGAGTGGGGAGATCCTTGGTGCTGTAGGAGCCTTAGAGGTGAGAGCGAAGGGGACAAAGGACTTACTGCAGGGGTCTTGCTTACAACAGAAACTGATTGATTTAAGCAGCAAGGGAACTTATTGGAAGGGTATTGAGTTAGTACCAGGGCACTGGCAAGCGGGAGAACCAAGCTCAGAGCCCTCGGGGCCAAGGAGCTGTCAAAAGCACCCACAGAACTGGTCAAGTGAGAAACAGCAGAGCTCGAAAGCTACAGCTTGTACTGCCAATCCTGACCCACATCTAGCAGCAGACGTGCGAACCACTTCCAGCCTAGCTGCTGCTGCCTCTAGACACTGTTTCTCAGCCCCTGCAAAATCTGCAGTGGGAATGTCTGATTGGCAGAACCACGGTCACCTGACCACACCCAGGCTTCAAGGGAAGCTGGGAAAACAAACATCTGGAGATTTTTGCTTCTACAATGGGAGGCACTTCTGCCTCCTGCCAAATGACTTCTGAGAAATAGATTCCTCTACATTAGAAAAAAGGACACAGATGCCAGGCAACCAAACTGAACAAGAACAGGCAAAAAGTTTAGTAGCCACAGCTTCTCAGAGGAGGGATTGATTCTACTCAGGCCTTGAAGGATGACCAGACTTAGGTGGAAGGGGGAATAGAGGGCGGAGGAATGCAGGGACCTAGGATTCTGGCTAGAGCTTGCTTACAAAATGACAGTCCCTGAATTAAGCGCTTTATTCTCATTTAGTCGTCATTCCTGTAGGCAGCAGAGGAGCTATGATTAGCAGCATTTTTCAGACAAGGAACTTGAGGATAAAAGAGGTTAGATAAATTTGTCCGTGGACATATTGCTAGAAGGTGGCAGAGCTGGACATCTGACACTGGGCATTCTGACATCTGGCCCGTAACCTCTACACTAGACAGAAACTAGGTTCTATATTGAGTGCCTACTTCTATCAATTGATGGTGGCTTCCTGGAGCCCTGTGTTGAGAAGGTTTCTAAGGTTGTTTCTGGTATATAATGTTAGAAGGTCTGTGATCAGTTAGACATCCTCTTAATAAATTTGGCCTGAGAACTCAAAATTCACATCTTGTCAAGTGAACATGCAATACTTATCAAAACCAATTATATATTGGGTCATTTTAAAAGACCCAAGACATTTCAAAAGATTGAAATTATTTAGATTATGTTATTTGACCACAAAGGGACTAAACTAGAAATCAATAACCAAAAGATAAAAAGAAAATCCCCAACTGCCTGAAAATTAAACATTATACTATTCAAATAAGAAACTGAAATGGAAATCAGAAAACATTCTGAGCTAAATATGGTGGCACACACCTGTAGTCCCAGCTGTTTGGTAGGCTGAGGTAGGAATATCACTTGAGGCCAGGAGTTCAAGGCTGTTGTGAGCTATGATTTTGCCTGTGAATAGCAACTGCACTCCACTGTGGGCAAGAGAGTGAGACCCCATCTCTAAAACAAACAAACTTGTAGGGTGCAGCTAAAGCAGTGCAGCGAGGAAAATTCATGGCCTTAAAAATGCAAATATTAGAAAAGAGAAAGATTTGAAAATGAATAATTAAAGCTTCTATCTCAAGTAGCTGAAAAAGAATAGGAAATCAAACCTAAAGGGGAAAAAAGAAAGTAGAATATAACAAAAATAAGAACAGATATGAAAATCAACCATGTTTTTAAAGTTTATTCTTTGACTAATCAAACTGAGTAAGCCATATTGGTCATCAGCAAGGTAGGTGGAAAAGAATAGCACATGTGCTACATAGTCCCTGTAATTGGAACACTTCATCTTTTATATGGTATGCACTCATACAAGTACTAGTTAAACTGGATTTGATCAAGGACACAGAGACACCAAATGTTTAAGGATTGATGGATAATTCCATTAGGTTGAAGTTGAAAGTTACTGTAAGGAGGATGAATTAGTAAGACTCTGTTGTAAGTGACAGAAGCCCAACTCAAACTGGCTTAAGCATATGAAGGACTGTATTTGTTCACATGGATGAAAAGTCCTGGAGGAATTCTGGCATTATTCTGTTGGTCCTAGGCATTCAAATGGTGCTGCAGGAATGACTCTTCATGGTTTTTCTCCTCTTCTTTCTGTCTTTACTCACTTCTCAGGCAGGCCCTCCTACCTAGGCTGGAGAGGCTGTGGGCTACTCTGGGTGTGTTGTCATGGTGCTGGGGGAAGCCCAACTGCCTAAGCACATTTCAGACTTCTGCATGTCTCACTTGCTAACATATTACTGGCCAAAGCAAGTCACGTGATTAAGCTCAAAGTCTAGTAGTGGGAAAATTCTATCATGAGGCTGTGACAAGGCAATGGAGTGAAAATTTGAGACCATTGTTTAATATACAGGCATTAACTAAATGTTGGGCTTTCTGAGTCATAGGGTACATGCATGCTTAAGTTCACTTAAATACAGCCAGATTGTTCTCCAGAATGGCTGCACTGTCTACATTTCCCAAGAGCAATTCACAATGGTGGGTGCTTCCCTAAATCCTCACCAATGCTCAGCATTATCATCTCTCTCATTTTTGCCAGACTGATGGATGCGAAATGGCTGTCAAAAATGTGAGAGATGGAAAATGCTGAGCATAGGATAATGTCAGCCATTGCACTACTTTGCGTGTCTCTGATTGCACAGGCAACTGAGCCTCTTCTCATCTTGTTAAACATTTGGATTTCCTGTCTGTGAATCACCTGTTCATATTCTCAGCTCATTTCTCCCCTTTTTTTTTTTTTTTTTGTTCCTTTTCTCATTGATTTGCCGGAGGTCCATGTATATTCTGGATATTGATCCCCTTGCCAGCTTTAGATACTGCAACTATCTTTTACAAATCAGTTTTCCATCAGTTAATTTTGTCTACAGGGCATTTCGCTGGACAGAAAAATGTGATATAATTGAATCCAGCATTTCTTGCCTCACAGTTTGTGCTTTTTGGGTCTAGTTTAAGAGGCATTTTCTCCATCTCTAGATCACAAGGCTGTGGTACGCTTTCACCTTTCAGATTTAGTTCTTTCATAACTAAATCCTCCTCTGGAATCCACCTTTGTAATGGTCAAGGGTAGGGAGCCAGTTTGTTTGTTTGTTATCGTATACAGTGCAAAGCCAGTTTTCCCAATGCCATCTACTAAAAAGTTTGCTCTTTTCTTCTTTGATTTATGGTGCCACCTTTGTTATATATCAAATCTACCTATCTATATTTATATCTATTTTTCTATTTCTATATATTTGTATATTTGACAAGATAATCTCTTCCATGGGGCACATGTCATCAGGACCTCCTGAGGCTGTGTCATGGAAAAAGAAAAAAAAAGAAAACAAAAAAAGGCTATCTCTCCTTCTTGACTCTACTCTTTTTTTTTTTTTTCCTGTAGAGACAGTGTCTCATTACATTGTGCAGGCTGGTCTCAAACGATCCTCCAGCCTTGGCCTCCCAAAGTGCTGGGATTACAGGTGTGAGCCACTGCACCTGGCAGACTCTGCCCTTTGTGGACCTTTATTCTAATTTAGAACAAGCTTGTTGAGTTTCTCCAACACAAAATGCATCTAAATTTTTGCTTGAGATTGCAGTGAGTTTGTAAATTAAATTAAGGAGAACCAGCAACTTTATGTCATTAAATTGCCATAACCATGAGTATGGGATTGATATGTACTTATGTCTTCTTTTATGTCTTTAATAAAAATTTTAAACTTTCACCTTAGGGATGTTTTGCGTCTCTTCATTTCCACATACTTTCAATATAAAGCTTAGAGCTTTCTTTTCTTTCAATTTTGAAACAATCTTAACACACAGGAGAGTTGTAATAGTAGTACAAAGACTTTTTTTTTTCCCTGAGCTATTTGAGTTTCTTCCCTGAATTATTCGCTGAACTATTTGCCAACGTGATGCCCCATCACCTCTAGATACTTTGTACAATATTTAAAAAAACAACAAGAGCTGGGCAAGGTGGCTTACTCCTATAATTTTAGCACTTGGGGAAGCAGAGGTGGGAGGATCATTTGAGCCCAGGAGTTCGAGACCAACCTGAGCAACATGATGAAACTCCATCTTTATTAGTCCATTTTCACACTGCTGATAAAGACATACCCGAGACTGGGAAGAAAAAGAGGTTTAACTGGACTTACAGTTCCACGTGACTGGGGAGGCCTCAGAATCATGGCGGGAGGTTAAAGGTACTTCTTAAATGGTGGTAGCAAGAGAAAATGAGAAGGATGCAAAAGCAGAAACCCCCTGATAAACCCATCAGATCTCATGAGACTTATTCACTACCACAGGAATGGTATGGGGGAAACCGCCCCCATGATTCAAATGATCTCCCACCGGGTCCCACAACATGTGGGAATTATGGGAGTACAAGTCAAGATGAGATTTGGGTGGGGACACAGAGCCAAACAATATAATTCTGCCCCTGGCCCTTCTAAATCTCATGTCTTCACATTTCAAAACCAATCATCCCCTCCCAACAGTCCCCCAAAGTCTTAACTCATTTCAGCATTAACCCAAAAGTCCACAGTCCAAAGTCTCATCTGAGACAAGGCAGATCTGTCTATGAGCCTGAAAAATCAAAAGCAAGCTAGTTACTTCCTAAGATACAATGCGGGTACAGGTATTGGGTAAATACAGCTGTTCCAAAGGGGAGAAATTGGCCAAAACAAAGGGGTTACAGTGCCCATGCAAGTCTAAAATCCAGCAGGGCAGTCAAATTTTAAAGATCCAAAATGATCTCCTTTGACTGCATGTCTCACATCCAGTTCACAATGATGCAAGAGGTAGGTTCCCATAGTCTTGGGGAGCAGCAGCTCTGCCCCCGCAGCTTTGCAGGGTATAGTCCCCCTCCTGGCTGCTTTCATGGGCTGACATTGAGTGTCTGTGGCTTTGTTTTTTTTTTTTTTTGAGACGGAGTCTCGCTCTGTCGCCCAGGCTGGAGTGGGGTGGCGCGATCTCGGCTCACTGCAAGCTCCGCCTCCCAGGTTCACGCCATTCTCCTGCCTCAGCCTCCTGAGTAGCTGGGACTACAGGCGCCCGCCACCTCACCCGGCTCATTTTTTGTATTCTTTAGTAGAGATGGGGTTTCACTGTGTTAGCCAGGATGGTCTCGATCTCCTGACTTCGTCATATGCCCATCTCAGCCTCCCAAAATGCTGGGATTACAGGCTTGAGCCACCGCGCCCAGCCGTGTCTGTGGCTTTTCCAGGCAAATGGTGCAAGCTGTTGGTGGATCTACCATTCTGGGGTCTGAAGGACAATGGTCCTCTTCTCACAGCTCCATTAGGTGGTGCCCCAGTAGGGACTCTGTATGGGAGTTATGATCCCACATTTCCCTCTGCACTGCCCTAGCAAAGGGTTCTCCATGAGGGCCCCATCCCTGCAGCAAACTTTTGCCTGGACATCCAGGTGTTTCCATACACCTCCTGAAACCTAGGCAGAGGTTCCTAAACCCCAATTCTTGACTTCTGTGGATCTTCAGGCTCAACATCACATGGAAGCTACCAAGGTTTGGGTCTCGCACCCTCAGAAACCATGGGCGAAGTCCCTTCAGCAACAGCTGGAGTGGCTGGGTCACAAGGCACCAAGTCCCTAGGCTGCACACAGCATGGGGACCCTGGGCCCAGCCTATGAAACCATTTTTCCTCCTATGCTTCCAGGTCTGTGATGGGAGGGACTGCCATGAAGACCTATGACATACCCTGGAGACATTTTCCCCATTGCCTTGGTGATTAACATTCGTCTCCTTGTTACTTATGCAAATTTCTGCAGCCAGCTTGAATTTCTCCTCAAAAAATTGATTTTTCTTTTCTACCGCATTGTCAGGCTGCAAGTTTTCCAAACTTTTATGGTTTCTCTTTTAAAATGGAATGCTTTTAACAGCACCGAAGTCACCGCTTGAATGCTTTGCCATTTAGAAATTTCTTCCACCAGATACCCTAAATCATCTTTCTCAAGTTCAAAGTTTCACAAATCTCTGGGGCAGGGGCAAAATGCCACCAGTCTCTTTGCTAAAACATAGCAAGAGTCACCTTTGCTCCAGTTCCCAACAAGTTCCTCATCTCCATCTGAGACCACCTCATCCTGAACCTTATTGTTCATATTTCCATCAGCATTTTTGTTAAAGCCATTCAACAAGTCTCTAGGAGGTTCTAAACTTTTCTACATTTTCCTGTCTTCTTCTGAGACCTCCAAACTGTTCCAGCCTCTGCCTGTTACCCAGTTCCAAAGTCACTTCCACATTTTTGGGTATCATTCAGCAACGACCCACTATACTATTACCAATTTACTGTATTTGTCCATTTTTATGCTGCTGATAAAGACATATCCGAGACTGGGAAGAAAAAGAGGTTTAATTGGACATATAGTTCATATGGCTGGGGAGGCCTCAGAATCATGGCAGGAGGTGAAAGGCACTTCCGACATGGCGGCGGCAAGAGAAAATGAGATGGATGCAAAAGCGGAAACCCCTGATAAAACCATCAGATCTCACAAGACTTATTCACTGTCATTAGAACAGTATGGGAGAAACCACCCCCATGATTCAAAGTATCTCCCACTGGGTCCCTCCCACAACACATGGGAATTATGGGAGTACAATTCAAGACGAGATTTGGGTGGGTACACAGAGCCAAACCGTATCACGATCTCTACAAAAAAAATACAAAAATTAGCTGGGTATGGTGGTATGCCTATGGTCCCAGCTGCTTGGAATGTGGAGGTGGGAGGATTGCTTGAAACTGGGAAGTTGAGGCTGCAGTGAGCTGTGATTGTGCCACTGCGCCCTCCAACCTGGATGACAGCACGAAACCCTGTCTCAAACAACAACAAAAACAAGGACAGATTCCTACATAGTCACAATATAACCATCAAAGTTGGGACATTGATGCTGATATACAACTACCATGTCATCCTCAGACTTCATTCAAATTTCATCAATAATTGTCCCAATAATGCTCTTTCTTTTTTTTTTTTTTTTTTTTGATATGGGTCTGGCTCTGTTGCCCAGGCTGGAGTGTAGCAGCGCAATCTCAGCTCACTGCAACCTCCGCCTCCTGGGTTCAAGTGATTCTCCTGCCTCAGCCTCCCGACTGGCTGGAATTACAGGTGCATGCCACCACACCCAGCTAATTTTTGTATTTTTAGTGGAGATGGGGTTTCACCATGTTGGCCAGGCTGGTCTTGAACTCCTGACCTCAGGTGATCCGCCCACCTTGGCCTCCCAAAGTGCTAGGATTACAGGCGTGAGCCACTGTGCCCAACCTAATTTTTATATTAATAGGTTGGCCTTTTATCTGGTAATTATTCTATTGGTTTTTCTTTGTAGGTGACTATATAATCTACAAGTAATCACAGTTTTCCCTCTTATCTTTCAATCCTCACACTTTTCCTTTTCTCTGAAATGTCAGCAAGAACTCTAGGGCTGCTAGGAGCTGTGGCTCACACCTGTAATCCCAGCACTTTGGGAGGCTGAGGTGGATGGATCACTTGAGGTCAGGAGTTCAAGACCAGCCTGGCCAACATGATGAAACCGCATCTCTACTAAAGATACAAAAATTAGGTGGATGCAGTGGCAGACACCTGTAATCCCAGCTACTCAGGAGGCTGAGGCAGGAGAATCACTTGAACCTGGGAGGAGGAGGTTGCAGTGAGCCAAGATCATGCCACTGCACTCTAGACTGGGAGACAGAGCAAGACTCTATCTCAAAAAAAAAAAAAAAAAAAAAAAAAAAAGAACTCTAGGGCTAACCTTAGGTAGTATCCGTGATTTAAGGCATCCTTGAGTTGTTTCTGATATTGGAGGTACCTAAAGGTTCTCCTATAAGAATATATTTGGGAGGCTGAGGCAGGTGGATCACCTGAGGTCAGAAGTTTGAGACCAGCCTGACCAATATGGTAAAATCCCGTCTCTACTAAAAAAAATACAAAAATTAGCCAGGCGTGGTGGCGGGTGCCTGTAGTCCCAGCTACTTGGGAGGCTGAGACAGGAGAATTACTTGAACCTGGGAGGCGGGAGGTGGAGATTGCAATGAGCCAAGATCACATCACTGCACTCTAGCCTAATTGACAGAGTGAGACTTCGTCTCAAAAAAAAAAAAAAAAAATATATATATATATATATATATATGTATGTATGTATTTGGGATGGGTGTGGTGGCTCATGCCTATAATCCCAATACTTCAGGAGGCCAAGTGGGGAGGATTGCTTGAGGCCAGGAGTTTGAGACCAGCCTGGGCAACATAGTGAGATCCCTTTTCTACTTAAAATAATTTTAAAAACAGCTGGGTGTGGTGGTGCACACCTGTAGTCCCAGCTACTTAGGAGGCTGAGGTGGGAATACAGCTTGAGCTCAGGAGTTGGAGGCTGCAGTGAGCTGTGTTCATGCCACTGCGCTCCAACCTGGGCGACAGAGTAAGATCCTGTTTAAATATATATATATATATATATATATATATGCTAAATTTTGGCATGTAATTTTTATATGCTTTTATAAGTTCTTTTATATTCCTTGTTTGCTAATAATTTTTAAAAATCAAAATTATTGCTGAATTTATCAAAAGTCTTTTATGTACCTGTGTGCCTCCAATGAAATAATCACATGGTTTTTCTTCTCTATTAATTAACAAGGAAAACTTAAGTTATACAATGTATATATTTTGTGATGGTCAATTCTCCTTTATTATGTGGAATAAACCCTATTTTGGTTGTGATTCCAAAAAAAATAAACGTAAGACTGCGTAAGGTGGCTCATGCCACCCAGAACTTTCAAGGCCTAAGTGGGGGACGGATTGCTTGAGTCCAGGAGTTTGAGACCAGCCTGGGGAACATAGCAAAGCCCCAGCTCTACAAAAATTACAAAAATTAACTGAGTGTGAGGGCGCACCCCTGTAGTCCCAGCTGCTTGGGAGGCTGAGGTGGGTGGATCACCTGAGCCCAGGGAGGTTGAGGCTGCAGTGAGTTGCAATCATACCACTGCACTTCAGCCTGGGTGACAGACTGAGACCCTGTCTCAAAAAATAAAATAAAAAATACATAAAGAAATAAACACAGAATTCAGTTAGCCAATTTTTTAAGATTTTCATCTTGTGTTTATAGGTGAAAATAACCTGTAATTTTATTTTCTTTTTGTATTTATAGGTGAAAAAACCTGTAATTTTCTTTTCTTTGCTTTTCAATTGAGACAGGGTTCTCACTCTGTCACCCAGACTGGAGTGCAGTGGCACAATCACGGCTCACTGCAGCCTTCACCTCCCGGGCTCAGGTGATTCTCCCACCTCAGCATCCTGAGTAGCTAGGTCTACAGGCACCCATCACCATGCCCGGCTAATTTTTGTATTTTTTGTAGAGAAGGGGTTTCTTCATGTTGCTCAGGCTGGTCTCGAACTCCTTGGCTCCAGCAACCCACCTAGGCCTCCCAAAGTCCTAGGATTACAGGCATGAGCCACCTTGCCCCAGCCTAATTTTCTTTTCATGTTTTGTCTTTCCAGTATTGAAAGTAAGATGATATTGTGTCCAGAATTAGTGGGTTCTTGGTCGCGCTGACTTCAAGAATGAAGCTGTGGACCCTCGCGGTGAGTGTTACAGTTCTTAAAGATGGTAGTCCGGAGTTTGTTCCTTCAGATGTGTCCACAGTTTCTTCCTTCTGGTGGGTTTGAGGTCTCCCTGACTTCAGGAGTGAAGCTGCAGACCCTCGTGGTGAGTGTTACAGCTCTTAAAAGGGAGCACGTCTGGAATTGTTTTTCTCGGTGGGTTCATGGTCTCGCTGGCTTCAGGAGTGAAGCTGCAGACCTTTGCAATGAGTGTTACAGCTCATAAAGGCAGGGTAGACCCAAAGAATGAGCAGCAGGAAGACTTATTGTAAAGAGCAAACGAACAAACCTTCCACACTGTGGAAGAGGACCTCAGTGGGTTGCCACTGCTGGCTCAGGCAACCTGCTTTTATTCCCTTATCTGACCCTTCTCACATCCTGCTGATTGGTCCATTTTACAGAGAGCTGATTGGTCCATTTTGACAGAGTGCTGATTGGTGCGTTTACAATCCCTGAGCTAGACACAGAGTGCTGATTGGTGCATTTACAATCCCCTAGCTAGACATAAAAGTTCTCCAAGTCGCCACTAAGTTAGCTAGATACAGAGTACTGATTGGTGTATTTACAAACCTTGAGCTAGACACAGAGTGCTGATTGGTGTATTTACAATCCCTTAGCTAGACATAAAAGTTCTCCAAGTCCCCACCAGACTCAGGAGCCCAGCTGGCTTCACCTAGTGGATCCCTGATGGGGCCGTGGGCAGAGCTGCCTGCCAGTCCCGCGCCATGCGCCCATACTCCTTAGACCCTGGGTGGTTGATGGGACTGCATGCGGCAGAGCGGCAGAGCAGCAGAGCAGCTGGTCTGGGAGGCTCCGGCCGTGGGAGCCCACCACAGGGGGTAGGGGTTGGGGGAGAGGCGGAGGGAGGGATTCGGGCATGGAGGACTACAGATCCAGAGCCCTGCCCCGTGGGGAGGCAGCTGAGGCCCTGCGAGAATTTGAGTGCAGAGCTGGCAGGCCGGCACTGCTGGGGAACCTGGCCCACCCTCTGCAGCCGCTGGCCTGGGTGCTAAGCTCCTCACTGCCTGGGGCAGGAGACGCCAGCAGACCGCTCCGAGTGCAGGGCCCGCTGAGCCCATGCCCACTCAGAACTTGCCGCGAGCAGCCCCTGTTCCCGCCTGCACCTCTCCCTCCACACCTCCCTGCAAGCAGAGAGAGTTGGCTTCGGCCTCGGCCAGCCCAGAGAGGGGCTCCTACAGTGCCATGGTGGGCTGAAGGGCTCCTCAAGCGCTGCCAGAGTGGACGCCAAGGCTGAGGAGGCGCCGAGAGCGAAGGCTGCTAGCATGTTGTCACTTCTCAATATCGCCTCATAAAATGGGTTAAACGATTCCATTTTTTTCTGATCCTCTCGTCTTAGAGTTTAAATACATTTATACCCAGAGAGAGGGATGGACTTGACAAAGATCACAGAGTCAGTGGCATTTTAGACCCCTCTTGGGGACGTCACTCCCCTGGGCCTTTGTCAGACAGGATTGGCGCAGCCACTGCGTGGTTATCTGCTTAACGCTGCAGATCAGAACGAAGAACCCTGGGTCGGGAGCTCCAGTCCTGTTTTTCCATACAACTCGGCCTCTATGGCCTTGTGCGTTGATTTCCTCTTCCATAAAATGGGGACATGGGCTCAGGCAACCCTGAGCTAGAACTCTGTTCTAGCCCCGACAGTAGAGGCCCTTGTGATCCCCAGACACTCTCCAGGGGGTTCAGGGCAAGTTTCAGAGACACAGACAGAAGCTGGATCAGCCTGGGTGACATGGCGAGACCCCATCTCTACAAAAAATTGAAAAATTAGTCGAGCATGGTGGCGTGTGTCTGTGGTCCCAGCTACTGGGGAGGCTGAGGCAGGAAGATTGCTCAAGCCTGGGAGGTCGAGGCTGTAGTAAGCTGTGATCACTGCTCTCCAGCTTGAGCGACACAGTGAGACCCTGTCTCAAAAAAAAAAAAAAAAAAAAAAAAAAAAAAAAAAAAAAAACTGGCGAAGAAGGGAAACACCGCTTGGTGTGAGCACCATCTACTCAGGCAGCCAGAGCCATGAGTCTGCAGCCCCAGACCCTTCTGTGCTTATAACCTTGTGTGGATCTCCATGTCTAAGAATGGGCTCTGGGTTTTGAGCTCTCTGAGCCCATTATGAGCTTCAGGCCTGGGCCTGGGAGAAGGAGGAAGAAGAGGCTTCCTTACTCCCCACTGGCAGAGGAGTCAAGCCTGGTGTGTCACGGGCTCACCCCATGTCATCCCTGGTCCTTCAGAGGCCTGGTACTGGACACTGGAAGGTCGAGGCCTGGTGAGGCCTGGCGAGGCTAAGCCTGGCTCCAGGATTGCTTCTGGGGAGCTGCCTCTCCTAGAGGCCTGATGGGTCCTCCCCTCCCCTCCTCCCCAGGCCCCCAGCCCAGTTCTCTGCCCCAGCTCCCTGCTGCCAAGCCTGCTTTCCAAATCCCAGCCCACAAAGCCATGCCCAACTGTTTTTCACTCCCCCACTCCCCAACTCCCAATCCCAAATCCCAGGCTGAACTCTGCCCTTTCCATCCCAGCACAAAGTCCCTCTCCTCCCTAGATCCGCTTACCCAAGCAAGGCTCATTCTTACATTAGACATTTTTTTTTTTTTTTTTGAGACAGGGTCTCACTGTCACTCAGGCTGGAGTGCAGTGGTGCAATCATAGCTCACTATAGCCTAGACCTCCTGGGCTCCAGCAATCCTCCTGCCCCCAACCCCCAAGGTGCTGGGATTATAGGTGTGAGCCATCCCACTTGTCCTGGACCTGGTTCCTCATCCTCTTCTACCCAGAATGTTCCTGCTCACCCTAGGTGGGTCTGCTCTGAGCCTGGGGAAATAGCCTGCATCTTTCTGTCTGTTCATTTCCTTCTTGGTTCATCTGAGGCTGCTGCTACTCTCTGCCCCTAAAGCTGTTCCCACCTATTCCCAGAGACCCCCTGAGCTTGACCTGGTTGCTCCTCACCCACTTGAGCTTGGGGCACTCCGCCCCACTCCTAGCCCCATTCCCCACCCCACAGGGCTTCCATGGTGCTCTGGGCTCTCCTCCAGCCCCCATCACTACTCCTTGGGTATCACAGCCTGAAGGCTTGCATCGAGTCTTTCCCTGGATGGACACCTGCTGTCCCCTGCTGGTCAGTTTCTTAGAAGACCTCGACAGTTGTCCAGGCGCAGGGATGGAGCCTGAGCTACCCTTTTTATCACAAGCTGTCACTCTTGTCACCCAAGCTGGAGTGCAGTGGCAATCTCGACTGACTACAACCTCCGCCCCCTGGGTTCAAGCAATTCTCCTGCCTCAGCCTCCCAAGTAGCTGGGACTACAGGCGCCCACCACGATGACCAGCTAATTTTTGTATTTTTGGTAGAGACAGGGGTTTCACCATGTTCGCCAGGCTGGTCTCGAACTCCTGACCTCAAGTGATCTGCCTGCCTCGGACTCCTAAAGTGCTGGGATTACAGGCGTGAGCCACTTTGCCCAGCCATAACATGCTTTTTCTTTTTCTTTTTTTTTTTGAGACAGAGTCTCGTTCTGTTGCCCAGGCTGAAGTGCAGTGGCCGGATCTCAGCTCACTGCAAGCTCCGCCTCCCAGGTTCACGCCATTCTCCTGCCTCAGCCTCCCGAGTAGATGGGACTACAGGCGCCCGCCACCTCGCCCGGCTAGTTTTTTTGTATTTTTTAGTAGAGACGGGGTTTCACCGTGTTAGCCAGGATGGTCTCGATCTCCTGACCTCGTGATCCGCCCGTCTCGGCCTCCCAAAGTGCTGGGATTACAGGCTTGAGCCACCACGCCCGGCCATAACATGCTTTTTCTAAGGGAATCTTCACAGCAACCTTCTGAGGTAGGTTCTGTTATTGTCCCCATTTTACAGATTGGAAACTAAGACCCTGAGATAAGTCATTTAAGGGATAGAGCTGGGTTTGAACCCAATATTTTTTTTAAACCCCCCTTAGGGACAGGGTCTTGCTCTCTCTCCCAGGCTGGAGTACAGTGGTGCAATCATAGCTCACTGCAGCCTTGATCTCCTGGGCTCAAATGACCCTCCCGCCTCAGCCTCAGGCATGCACTACCATGCCTGGCTAATTGTTTTTATTTTCTGTAGAAATGGGAGTCTCACTATGTTGCCCAGGCTGGTCTTGAGCTCCTGGGTTCAAGCGATCCTCCCGCCTTGGCCTTTGAAAGTGCCCCAATATAATTAGTAACAAGAATGAGAACAGCCAACATTAACCCAGCTCTCCCTCAGGAGTCAGAGCTGCACTGGGCTCTTTAAATGCATCACCTCCTTAAACCTTCTCTCCCACTTTCCACAACCCTGGGATGAAACATTTGCCATTCAGTCCACACCCTCAATGCCCCTCCCGCAAATACAGCCTGTATGGCCTCCCCCACTCTCAGAGGAGACCTCACAGTGCCAGCAAAGTATGCAAAACTCTTATGCATGTTTCTTTTTTATTTTGTATTTTTTTGGAGACAAGGTCTCACTCTGTCACCCAGGCTGGAGTGCAGTGGTGTGATCTCTGCTCACTGCAACCTCTACCTCCTGGGTTCAAGTGATTCTCCTGCCTCAGGCTCCCAAGTAGCTGGGACTACAGGCACACACGCCACCCTACCCGGCTAATTTTTGAATTTTTAGTAGAGGCACAGCTTCACCATGTGGGCCAGACTGGACTCTAACTCCTGACCTCCGGTGATCCGCCTGCCTCGGCCTCCCAAAGTGCTGGGATTACAGGCATGAGCCACCATGCCTGGCCTTATTCTCCTTGTTTTAAAAGGGAGATAACGGAGTCCTAGAATGTAAAGGGACTTGGCTGACATCCCCCAGCAAGTCAGTGAAGCTGCTGGGTCCCCTCTGTGGGCCTGCAGACCCAGATGTAGGATGTGGTGCCTCTTCACCATTCCTGGCTGCCAGGAGCTCCTAGGATAAGCCTGAAGCTATATGCAAATATGATCATTTAAATGTACACGACTCTGAGAGGGAAGGGATATTCTCCCAAAAGCACAGGTAAGTGAGCCGATTCAGGCTCACCGAGGTCACAGAACTTACCTAAGTCACTGGATTGACAGGACGAACACTGGATTCAAGCCCAGGCTTCTCTTCGTTCTTCCTACTATAACCAACTGCAGTCCACACATTTTTAGTGAGCACCTACTAAGTGCCAAGCACTGTGCTGGGTGCTGAGGGGGCGGCGTGCATCAGCAGACACACCCCTTCCCCCCGGTGCCCACAGCACTGCAGGAGGAAACAGGAAACAGACACAGAGACCAGCACAGTAATAATCAGAATCCCAGTATCAACCTCAGAAGCTTAGCAAAGTGTTGCAGGGCTCCATTCCTGCCATTCCCCTGTTTCCTAGCTTCTGGAACTTTCTTCTGCCCCCTCACCCTTCATTCACCAGGATTTGCCTAGCTCTCTAATAATCACCATTCCCAGGCCTCTGGCCTCGACCACGTTTCCAAGTCTTCACTTTAGATCGCCACCAGGGGACAGCCATGCACCATGGCAGGTGGCTCCTCTGCCAGCTCAGCTTGGACCAGACTTTCCACCCGAATCACAGACCCTGGGAGGGGAGAGGGGAGGATAGAGGAAGAAAGGAAGGAAGGGAGGGAACTAAAGGGTGACCCAGGCTCCCCAGTGGGGGTGTCTTAGGGAATCAGTTCTGTACAGACCTAGGGCAGTTTCTCAACTGTTTTCCCTTCCTTCCACTTTATCTTCTCCTCCTTCATTTAATACACTGTTTTTTGTGTTTTTTTTGAGACAGAGTCTTGCTCTGTTGCCCTGGCTGGAGTGCAGTGATGCGACCTTAGCTTACTGCCATCTCCATCTCCAGGGGTTATGCAATTCTCCTGCTTCAGCCTCCCAAGTAGCTAGGATTACAGGTGTGCACCACCACACCTCGCTAAGTTTTGTATTTTTAGTAGAGCTGGGGTTTCGCCATATTGGCCAGGCTGGTTTCGAATTACTGACCTCAGGTGATCTGCCCAGCTCTCGGCCTCCCAAAGTGCTAGGATCACAGGTGTGAGCCACCGCGCCCAGCCCATTCAATAAACTTTTAAAAGGTTTTGTTGAGATATAATTTATATGTCATAAAAGTTCACTCATGGCTGGGCGCGGTGGCTCAGGCCTGTAATCCCAGCACTCTGGGAGGCCAAGGCGGGCAGATCACGAGGTCAGGAGATCGAGACCATCCTGGCTAACATGGTGAAACCCCATCTCTACTAAAAAATACAAAAAATTAGCTGGGCATAGTGTTGGGCGCCTGTAGTCCCAGCTGCTCGGGAGGCTGAGGCAGGAGAATGGCGGGAACCCAGGAGGCGGAGCTTGCAGTGAGCCCAAATCGTGTCACTGCACTCCAGCCTGGGCGACAGAGCAAGACACTGTCTCAAAAAAAAAAAAAAAAGTTCACTCATTTAGAAAGTACAATACAATGATTTCTAGTATATAGAGAGATTTATACAACCATTACTGTAACCCAATTTCAGGACATTTTTACCCCCAAAAGAAACCTCATACCCATTGGCAGTCACTCCCAGGCCTAGGCAGGTACTCCTCTACTTTCTGTCTCTCTAGATTTGCCTATTCTGGACATTTTGTATAAATAGGATAAGCAAAATGTAAACTTTTGTGACTGGTTTCTTTCACTTAGTATGTTTTCCAGGTTCATCCATGTTGTAGCATGTATACGTATTTCACTCCTTTTTATGGTTGAATAATATTCTAATGTGTGGATAGACCACATCTTGTTTCTTCATTAATCAGTGGATGGACCTTTGGGTTGTTTCCACATTAGGCTACTATGAATAATGCTGCTGTAAACATTTGTGTACAAGATGTTTTGTTTTGGGTTTTTTTTGGAAACAGGGTCTCAGTCTGTCACCCAGGCTAGATTGCAGTGACACAGTCATAGCTCACTGCAGCCTCGACCTCCTGGGCTCAAGCTATGCTCCCACCTCAGCCTCCTGTGTACCTAGGATGACAGGCATTCACCATGATATCCAGCTAACTTTGTTTTTGTAGAGATGGGGTCTTGCTATGTTGCCCAGGCTGGTCTCAAACTCCTGGGATCAAGTGATCCTCCCACCTCGGTTCCCCAAAGTGCTGAGATTAGAGACATAAAAAGGTTTTTAAAAAATACAGATATAGGCTGGGCACGGTGGCTCACACCTGTCATCCCAGCACTTTGGGAGGCCAAGGCGGGTGGATCACCTGAGACCAGGAGTTCGAGACCAGCCTGCCCAACATGCAGAAACCCCGTCTCTACTAAAAATACAAAAATCAGCTGGGCGTGGTGGCGGGCGCCTATAATCCCAGCTACTTGGGAGTCTGAGGAAGGAGAATCGCTTGAACCTGGGAGGCGGAGGTTGCGGTGAGCTGAGACTGCACCACTGCACTCCAGCCTGGGTGACAAGAGCAATACTCCATCTCAAAAAAAAAAAAAAAATACAGATACAATTCACATACAATAAAACTTAGTGAACTGAGTTAGTCGTTCTTAGTGTATTCACAAAGTTGTGCAGCCATCACTACTATCTAATTCCAGAACATTTCATCATCTCCCTGAAACGTATGCTCATTAGCAATCATTCCCCATCCGCCCTCCCTCCAGCACCTGGCAACCATGAATGTACTTTCTGTCTCTATGTATTTGCCTATTGTGACATTTCACACACATGAAATCATACAATACACGACCTTTGTGTCTGGCTTCTTTTATTTGGTATAATGATTTTTAAGCTTGTACGTCATAGCATGTCAGTGCCTCATTCCTTTTTGTTGCTGAATAATATTGCATTATAATGATGTACAACTTTCTTATTTTTTATAATTTGAGACAGAGTCTCACTTTATTAATCAGGCTGGCATGCGGCGGAGTCATCACGGCTCACTGCAGCCTCTAATTCCTGGGCTCAAGCAGTCCTCCCATCTCAGCTTCCCAAGTAACTGGGACCACAGGCATCCACCATCATACCCAGCTAATTCTTTAAAAGTAGAGATGGGGGGCCGGGTGCAGTGGCTCACACCTGTAATCCCAGCACTTTGGGAGGCCGAGGCGGGTGGATCACGAGGTCAGGAGATCAAGACCATCTCAATCTCTACTGAAAATACAAAACATTAGCTGGGTGTTGTGGCAGGCGCCTGTAGTCCCAGCTACTCGGGAGGCTGAGGCAGGAGAATGGCATGAACCCGGGAGGCGGAGCTTGCAGTGAGCCGAGATCACACCACTGCACTCCAGCCTGGGCGATAGAGCGAGACTCCGTCTCAAAAAAAAAAAAAAAAAAAAAAAAGAAGTAGAGATGGGGTCTCTCTGCGTTGCGCAGGCTGGTCTCAAACTCCTGAATGCAAGTGATCCTCCCACCTCAGACCTCCTAAAGTGCTGGGATTACAGCTGTAAGCCACCATCCCAAGTCAATATTTATTTATTTATTTAGAGACAGGGTCTTTCTCTGTTGCCCAGGCTAGAGTGCAATGGCACAAAGAAAGCTTATTGCAACCTCCATCTCCCAGCTTCAAGCAATTCTCATGCCTCAGCCTCCCAAGTAGTTGGAACTACAGGCGTGCACCATCATGCCCAGCTAATTTTTGTATATTTTGTAGAGACAGGGTTTCATCATGTTGCCCAGGTTGGTCTTGAAATCCTGAGTTCAAGCAATCCTCATGCTTCTGCCTCCCAAAGTGGCTGGGATTACAGGCATGCGCCACTGTGCATGCCATATACAACATTTCATTTACATATTTGTCAGCTGATAGATATTTGGGTTATTTCTATTTTTTGGCTATTATGAATAGTGCTGCTTGATCATTCATGAACATGTTTTGTGTGGACATAGTTTCATTTCTCTTGGCTGTATACCTAGGAGTGGAATTGCTAGGTCACATGGTAACTCTGTTTAACTTTTTGAGGAACTGACAAACTCAAAGTGTCTGCCTCATTTTCCATCACCACCAGCATTTTAATTGCTCCATCTCTTTACCTTTTTGATTATAGCCATTCTAGTGGGTGTGAAGTGGTAGACCATTGTTGACTCAGCAAGCTTTTACTGAGCACCTACTATGTGCCAGGCTCCATTCTAGTGCTGGAGATTTAGCTGTGACCAGGACAGAGATGACCTATGCCTTCATGGGGACTCAAGATCTACTATGGATTGAAACATTAAAGGAGTAACAAATACAATGACAAGCTCAGGAAGTGGTAAGAGCTAGGAAGACTTGAAACAGTGTAATGCATTGGGGGTGGGGGTGACTGTATCATGCAGGGGGTCAGGCAAAAGGGTCCCTCTGGGGAGGTGACATCTGCGATGAAACCTCACAGGTCAGGAAGAGCCACCTGCTGAGCCATGGAGGAAGAGCATCCCAGGCAGGAGGAGCGGCAAGGGCAAAGGCCCTGAAACCCGATGACTCGTGTGTTCCAGGAACATCCAGGCAGCTAGAGCTTAGTGAACACAGAGCAGAGTTGGGGAGAGGAAGTGGCAGAGGCGGGTAGAGGTAGATCTCATGGGCCTTTGAAAGCTACCATAAATAATTTGAATTTAGGCCAGGCATGGTGGCTCATGCCTGTAATCCCAGCACTCTGGGAGGCCGAGGCTGGTGGATCACTTGAGGTCAGGAGTTTGAGACCAGGCTGGCCAACATGGTGAAACCCCGTCTCTACTAAAAATACAAAAATTAGGCCGGGCACGGTGGCTCACACCTGTAATCCCAGCACTTTGGGAGGCCGAGGAGGGTGGATCACGAGGTTAGGAGATCGAGACCATCCTGGCTAACATGGTGAAACCCCATCTCTACTAAAAATACAAAAAAAAAAATTAGCTGGGCGTGGTGGCGGGCACCTGTAGTCCCAGCTACTCAGTAGGCTGAGGCAGGAGAATGGCGTGAACCTAGGAGGCGGAGCTTGCAGTGAGACGAGATCATGCCACTGCACTCCAGCCTGGGCAACTGAGCAAGACTCCGTCTCAGAAAAAAAAAAAAAATTAGCCAGGTGTGGTGGCGGGTGCCTGTAATCCCAGCTACTCAGGAGGCTGAGGCAAGAGAATCATTCGAACGTGGGAGGCAGAAGTTGCAGTAAGCCAAGATGGCGCCACTGCACTCCAGCCTGGGCAACAGAGCAAGGCTCTGCCTCAAAAAAAAAAAAAAAGAATTTGAATTTAATTTTAAGCTTGGCAGGTAGCCACCAAAATTACGAGGGCAGGATATTCACCCTTTAAAAATCTCCCTACTGATATACCTATTAGAACGGCCAAAATCAAGAACACTGACAGCACCAAACACTGGGGAGGATGTAGAGCAACAGGAACGCTCATTCGTTCATTCGTTGCTAACGGGAATGCAAAATGGTACGGCCCCTTTGGAATACAGTATGGCAGTTTCTTACAAAACGAAACATACTCTTAACATATGCTCCAACAATCACAGTTCCTGGTATTTACCTAGAAGAACTGAAAACTTATGTCCACACAAAAACCTGCACACAGGTGTTTCTAGCAGCTTTGTTCACAATTGCCAACAGTTGGAAGCAACCAAGACGTCTTTCAGCAGATAAATGGTACAGAAACTGTGGTACATCCAGACGATGACAAGGGAATGTTTTCCAGGGCTAAAAAAAAAAAAAAAAAAAAAAAAGCTATCAAACTATGAAAAGATATGGAGGCCAGGCACAGTGGCTCACACCTTGAATCCCAGTACTTTGGGAGGTCAAGGTGGGAGGACCGCTTGAACCCAGGAGTTCAAGACCAGCCTAGGAAACATAGTGAGATCCCATCTCTATTTAAAAAAAAAAAAAAAAAAGACATGGAGGAAATTTATATATTACTAAATGTAAGAAGGAGAAAGAAAGAATCTGAAAAGGCTGTATGATTCTGACTATATGACATTCTGGAAAAGGCAAAACTATGGAGATAATAAAGAGACCAATGGCTTGTAGGGGTTTGGGGAGAGGGAGCGATGAATAGGCAGAGCACAGCAGATGTGCGGGGCAGAGAACATACTCTATTTGATGGTTTAATGATGGATGCGTGGCATTAGACGTTTGTCCAACATCATAGAATGCAGAATGTACAATACCAAGAGTGAACCCTAAGTTAAACAATGGGCTCTGGGTGACAATGATGTGTCAGGTTCATCAATTCTAATAAACACACCACTTTGTTGGAGGATGTTGATAATAGGGGAGGCCGTGCATGTGTGGAACCTGGAGGTATAGGGGAGATCCCTGCATCTTCCTCTGTTTTTCTGTGAACCTAAAACTGCTCTAAAAAAATTATGCCTTAAAAGTAAACATCGCCGAGCGCGGTGGCTCATGCCTCTAATCCCAGCATTTTGGGAGGCCGAGACAGGCGGATCACGAGGTCAGGAGATCGAGACCATCCTGGCTAACACGGTGAAACCCTGTCTCTACTAAAAATACAAAAATTAGCGGGCCATGGTGGTGGGCGCCTATAGTCCCAGCTACATGGGAGGCTGAGGCAGGAGAATGGCGTGAACCCGGGAGGCGGAGCTTGCAGTGAGTGGAGATCATGCCACTGCACTCCAGCCTGGGCGACAGAGAGAGACTCCATCTCAAAAAAAAAAAAAGAAAAAGAAAACATCTCCTTCTTGCTGTGTGTGGAGGAGGCAGAGCCAGGAGACTGGTAAGGCCATCCACACGGTCCAGGAGAGAATGCTGGAGGCCATGGTGGAGGGGCTGGGGCTGGGTGCACTTTGGGGATCGAGCAAAAAGACATGCTGGTGGATTGGATGAGAGAAATGAAGGAAAGAGAGGCATCTTCCTCCTCCTGGCCTCTCTTATTTGCAAATATACATTGAAGGGCTGGGTGCAGTGGCTCACGCCTGTAATCCCAACATTTTGGGAGGCTGAGTTGGGTGGATTGCCTGAGCTCTGCAGTTGGAGACCAGCCTGGACAACATGGTGAAACCCTATCTCTACTAAAATAAAAAATAAAAAAATTAGCCAGGTGTGGCGGTGCACACTTTTAGTCCCAGCTACTCAGGAGGCTGAGGCACAAGAATCACCTGAACCCGGGAGGTGGAGGTTGCAGTGAGCCGAGACGGCACCACTGCACTCCACCCTGGGTGACAGAGTGAGACTCCATCTCCAAAAAAAAAAAAAAGAAATGCATCGAGGCCTCCATGTGCCAAGTCGACCCACTGGATTCACCCGACCCAGGACAGATACATCTCCGCCTGCAGCCTGGAGAAGCAGGACGCTCTGATGGGAAATTCCACTGTGGTGGCCAGTCTTTGTTACGTTCTTACGGCATCTGAGGTCTTACCCTTGGCACTATGGGGCCCCAAATAAGACTCCCATCCCTGTCCTCAGGAGTTCAAGCCTCACACCAGTCTTGCTCTGGCTACTGGTCATCCAGAACATGCTGTTAAGTTCATATCCCATCCCCGCAACCCCACCCACAGCCCCTCAGCAGTACCTGAGCCCCTAGCAGTGTTTCCCAAATGAATGATTTACAAACAGGCTCTCCAAAAGGAAGAAAGTTCTTCTGTTCTTCTGGCCAGACAGTGCTGATTCTAATTATTTTCATTATACCGTTCCTTAAAACGTAAAACTAGGTACAAACTCTTCAGGACCGTATACTGCCATAAAACCAGATTAAATACAAATCCGACCACAAATTTAGATAAACAACATCCATTGAATGTGCTGGATGACATCATTTTGCAGAATCGAAATCACACCCTTTGAATGATGAGTGTTTTGCAGGCTGTGCCAGCGTGCTGTTTGCTGCCTGGCCTTTGTTTTTCCCTTGGCACTCCTGCACTGCTGTGTATGCTGATTCAATTTGCCCAGTTCTTTTCCAGTTTGCATGAAGGGGAACCAGTAAGGGGGTGAGCACAGCAGTTCTCCATTTGGCCTTCTTTGCTGGGATCCTATCCATCCCTCTGTGCTTTAAGGAACTTCATAGTCCTCCAGCATCCCTACTTTTGGAGACTCCACTTCTCCCCTTACCAAACATATTAAAACACACCCACATTCCACATCTAATATTTTTTGCCCTGAAAATATTCATTTTTATGCTTTCGCAATTGAAATGATTTCGATTCAATTTTATACTTTCACAGTTGAAATGATTTCACATGCAGGGTGTGCGTGTGTGTGTGTGCATCCATGTGTTATTTTGGTGGTTGCTTTTGTTGCTTTAGAGTCATTACAATTCTTTTTTCAAGATTGGAACATCTTTCAGGCCCTTGGAATTCTCCCAGGCCCAAGCGCTGAGCTCATGGGGCTGCAGAATAAACCGGCCAAGCTGAGACCTGCTTCTTTCTTTCCTCATCTGCCCAAGACAATCAAAGTGGGGCAGCTGGCAACAACCTGACCCCAGGCACAAACCAATCCGGACCCTGAAAGTACATTGGTGGCTCTGGATTATGGCTGGATCATTCAGACAAGTCGGGATAGGCCTGTACTCACTGTTTAGAGATGATCACTAAAACGAAGGCCTCAAATTATGAAAATCTTGGTGGAGCCAGATTCCCGGGAGTATGCTTGAGGCTCCCCAGTGGCCATGGACTCCAGTTGGAGGCCCCATGGCCTTCAAGGTCAAGTTGCAGCTCCTTGGCCTGGCACTCAAGGTCTGCCATTGTGCCACCAGTTCCCCTTCCCAGCAGTTTTTCTTCCCATCCTTCCCCTGTCTGATATCCAATATTCTGGCAGCTTCTCCACAGCCAGGCCTTGACCTCTGTTGCCATCTTTGCCTGCAATACCCCCTCTACAGCTTTTCTATATGCTTTTTTGTTTTAGGTTTTAAGTTGCACAGGTAAGACATGTTCATCATAGGAAAATCAGAAAATATAGGTATGCAAAAGTAAATAGAAAAAAATAACCAGTCATCTCATCACATGGAAATGATCATGATTATTTGCTACATATTCTTTTATTTATTTATTTTTTTGAGACAGAATTTTGCTCTTGTCACCCAAGCTGGAGTGCAGTGGCACAATCTCAGCTCACTGCAATCTCTGCCTCCCGGGTTCAATCGATTCTCCTGTCTCAGCCTCTTGAGTACCTGGGACTACAGGTGCACACCACCATGCCCAGCAATTTTTTGTATTTTTACTAGAGATGGGGTTTCACCATGTTGGCCAGGCTGATCTCAAATTCCTGACCTCAGGTGATCCACTCGCCTCGCCCTCCCAAAGTGCTGGGATTACAGGTGTGAGCCACCGCACCTGGCCTTGCTATACACTCTTTAAATTACAGTTTTTCCATACATTCATTTATATTAACAAGAAACAATGAAAGCTGTTTTTCAGGTGAAGTATTGTAAGCAGACAAAAATCCAGAGACTACTATAACATATACTGATACCCATAACTAAGTTTTGACAAATCCTAACATTTTTAGCATATTTGCTTTGGCTCTTTTTTTTTTTTTTTTTAAATAAAAACTATCAGATACAGTTGAAGCCCCTGGGTGCCCCCTTTGCAATCCTTCTGCTGTACTCCTCCCCAGAGTAAATCTCTCAAAAATTTGGGGTTTATCATTCTTATTCATGCACTTGATATGGTTACGCTTCAAATAAATGGCATTATTCCGCACATATCCTTTTGCTAGTTGGTGTTTGGGTTTGACATTATGTTGTAGAGGTGTGTTCACATTGATCTGTGTTCATTCATTCATCCTAGTTCATTCCTTTTGCTTTTGCAAACTGTGCTACACAACATTCTGGTAGAAGTCTTTGTTCGTGTGTGTGAGACAGGGTCTTCCTCTGTCACCCAGGCTGGAGTGCAGTGGTGCGAATATGGCTCCACTGCAGCTTCAACCTCTGGTCCTCCTGTCTCAGCCTCCTGAGGAGCTGGGACTATAAGTGCACACCATTACATCTGACTAATTTACTTTTGGTACAGATGGGGGTCTCACTGTGTTGCCCAGGCTGCTCTCAACTCAGCCACTGCACCTGATTACAAGTCTTCATATGTATTAAACACAAGAACACAAATGTTTCTGAGATAAAGACCTAAGATAGAATTGCTAAGTTGTAGGGCACATGCAATATAAAAATTATCCTTTTGCTTAATTCAACCACAAATCATGAGCATTTTTCCATTTCTTTTCTTTTGTTTTGAGACGGAGTCCCACTCTGTTGCTTGGCTGGAGTGCGGTGGTGCAATCTCGGCTCACTGCAACCTCCACCTCTTGGACTCAAGTGGTCCTCCTGCCTTGGCCTCCCAAGTAGCTGGGATTACAGGCACCCACTGCAATGCTCAGCTATTTTTTTTTTTCTATTTTTAGTAGATCCGGGGTTTCCCCATGTTGGCCAGGCTGGTCTCGAACTCCTGACCTCTGGTGATTCGCCCACCTTGGCCTCCCAAAGTGCTAGGATTACAGGTGTGTGCCACCTAGCCCAGCACATTTTTCCACTTAAATAAATATTCAACATCAATATATTTTAATGGCATGTAGAGATTCTGCCAAAATCTCCTCAACGTTATGATAGACATAATGAGTTTCTATTTTTTTCTACCATAATCTACTCTGCGAGGGAAAATTTTTGTAGTTACACTTTTTTTTTTTTTTTCTTTTTTTTTTTTTTTGAGACGGAGTCTCGCTGTGTCGCCCAGGCTGGAGTGCAGTGGCCAGATCTCAGCTCACTGCAAGCTCTGCCTCCCGGGTTTTTACGCCATTCTCCTGCCTCAGCCTCCCGAGTAGCCGGGACTACAGGCGCCCGCCACCTCGCCCGGCTAGTTTTTTTGTATTTTTTAGTAGAGACGGGGTTTCACCGTGTTAGCCAGGATGGTCTCGAACTCCTGACCTCGTGATCCGCCCGTCTCGGCCTCCCAAAGTGCTGGGATTACAGGCTTGAGCCACCGCGCCCGGCCGTAGTTACACTTTTATGCATACTTTTAATTATTTCCATAATTAAAGGAATTTGTAAGTAGAATTTCTGGGTGAAAAGGGATATGTTTTTAAGACCAACTGTCCTGAGAATTCTTGAACCAACTCTTCCTTCCATCTGTAGGGTAGGAGGGCCTGTTTCCCCCAAATGTGGCCCACTTACCTCCTGACAAGCATTTGCCTTTGGAAATCTTGCCTGTCCTTACACTCTCCCCTCTCCTGTCCTCTCTCCTGTTCTCAGCAGATTCTGAGCTGTGGACTCCTGCAGCCTTAACTCACTCTTCATTTTATTTTATTTTATTTTATTTTTTGAGACAGAGTCTTGCTTGTTGCCCAGGCTGGAGTGCAGTGGTACAAACATGGCTCACTGCAGCCTCGGCCTCCTGGGCTCAAGCAATCCTCTCACCTCAGCCTCCTAGGTAGCTGGAACTGCAGGCGTGCACCACTGCCCCGGCTAATTTTTTATAGAGACAGGATCCCACTATGTTGCCGGACTGGTCTCAAACTCCTGACCTTGGGTGATCTGTCTGCCTTGGCCTCCCAAAGTGCTGGGATTACAGGAATGAGCCACCGCGCCTGGCTCCATTTATGTGAAATTTCTAGAAAAGGAAAAACTAGAGACACAGAAAGCAGATCAGCGTTTGCCTGGGGTTGAAGACAAAAGCAGGGATTAACTGCAAGTGGCTAGGGTGGGATCTTTAGGGGGTGATGCAAGTGTTCCAAAACTGGCTTGTGGTGATGATGGCACAACTCTGAATTTACTAAAAATCATTGAACTATACACTTAAAATGGATGAATGGTATGGCGTGTAGGTTATGCCTCAATAAAGAGACACGACGAGTCGGGTGCAGTAGCTCATGCCTATAATCCCAGCACTTTGGGAGGCCAAGGAGGGAGGATCACTTGAGGCCAGGAGACAGAGACAAGTCTGAGCAGCACAGTGAGCCCTCATCTCTACTAAAAATTAAAAAAATTAGCCAGGTCTGCATGCAGTGGCTCACGCCTGTAATCCCAGCACTTTTGGAGGCCAAGGCAGGTGGATCACTTGAGCCTAGGAGTTCGAGACCAGATTAGGCAATATAATGAGACTCCATCTCTACAAAAAATAGAAAAAAAAAAAAAATTAGCTGGGCATGGTGGCATGTGCCTGTAGTCCCAGCTGTGTGAAAAGCTGAAGTGGGAGGATCACTTGAGCCTGGGAGGTTGAAGTTGCAGTGAGGTCGACCTGGGAGCTCGAGGCTGAGTTATAATTATGCCACTGCATTCCATCCTAGATGACAGAGCGAGACCTTATCTAAAAAAAAAAGAAAAGAAAAGGAAAAAAGTAGCCAGGCGTGGTGATGCCAGTTACTCAGGAGGCTGAGGTAGGAGGATCACTTGAGCCCAGAAGTTCGAGGCTGCGGTGAGCTGTGATTGTACCACTACACTCTAGCCTGGGTGACAGAGCGAGACCTTGTCTCTCAGAGGGAGACATGACAACATGACAAAAGGACAGTACCTACATTTGATTTGTAATCTGATTGGAGAGCTAGACAATAGATAAGTCACCAAGAAACCATGTTTAGAATTAGAAATTCTGATAAGTGGCTGGGTGTAGTGGCTCACGCCTGTAATCCCAGCATTTTGGGAGGCCAAGGTGGGTGAATCGCCTGAAGTCAGGTGTTCAAGAGCAGCCTGGCCAACATGGTAAAACCCCGTCTCTACTAAAAACAAAAAATAAAAAATTAGCCGGGTGTGGTGGCACGTGCCTGTAATCCCAGCTACTTGGGAGGCTGAGGCAGGAGAATCACTTGAACCCAGGAGGTGGAGGTTGCAGTGAGCTGAGATCGTACCATTGCACTCTAGCCTGGGTGACAAGAGCAAGACTCTGTCTCAAAAAAAAAAAAAAAAAAAAGAAAGTAAAGAAAGAAAGAAAAAAGAAATTCTGATAAGTACAATGAAGGAAATGAGGTGGGTGCAGTGAGGGAGAAGAAAAGGAGAGTTCCCTTAAAGAGGGTCGACAAGAAAGGCTTTTCTGGAGAGTGACATTTGGACTGAGACCTAAAAGGAAGAAAGATGGGGGAGCCAGTCCAGGTGAGGGGCAGCCTGGTCTGACTCTGTGGGGGTTAAGAGCTCGGTGTTCTGGAGCTCATGGGAACCCCATGAGCCATGCTTTTATACACATGTTGTAGACTGTCAAAGCGGTGTAGGGGCCGGGCGCGGTGGCTCAAGCCTATAATCCCAGCACTTTGGGAGGCCGAGACGGGTGGATCACGAGGTCAGGAGATTGAGACCATCCTGGCTAACACGGTGAAACCCCATCTCTACTAAAAAATACAAAAAAAACTAGCCGGGCGAGGTGGCGGGCGCCTGTAGTCCCAGCTACTCGGGAGGCTGAGGCAGGAGAATGGCGTGAACCCGGGAGGCGGAGCTTGCAGTGAGCTGAGATCCGGCCACTGCACTCCAGCCTGGGCGACAGAGCGAGACTCCGTCTCAAAAAAAAAAAAAAAAGCGGTGTAGGGACTTGCCCAAGACCACCGGGCACAGGAGCAATGGGGTGGGTGTTTGGAAAAAGTTCCGCTTGTGCCTTGAGTTGGCATCAGCCTTCCTGTCAGTGTGTTCTTGCAGCCAATGCCAACACCCCAAACACACACAGGCTGGCTGGCTTGTCCACACTGGCCTGTCACTGCCCAGGGCTTCGGGCACCATGGGTGGTGGAGGTGTCTGGGCACGTGCTAGGCTAGGAGGCAACAGAGGTGTGAGAGGTGTGGGAGGTGTGGGAGGTGTGGGAGGTGTGAGAGGTGTGGGAGGTGTGGGAGGTGTGGGAGGTGTGAGAGGTGTGGGAGGTGTGGGAGGTGTGGGAGGTGTGGGAGGTGTGAGAGGTGTGGGAGGTGTGGGAGGTGTGAGAGGTGTGGGAGGTGTGGGAGGTGTGGGAGGTGTGAGAGGTGTGGGAGGTGTGGGAGGTGTGGGAGGTGTGAGAGGTGTGAGAGGTGTGAGAGGTGTGAGAGGTGTGGGAGGTGTGGGAGGTGTGAGAGGTGTGGGAGGTGTGAGAGGTGTGGCAGGTGTGGGAGGTGTGAGAGGTGTGGGAGGTGTGAGAGGTGTGGGGGGTGTGGGAGGTGTGGGAGGTGTGGGAGGTGTGAGAGGTGTGGGAGGTGTGGGAGGTGTGGGAGGTGTGGGAGGTGTGGGAGGTGTGAGAGGTGTGGGAGGTGTGAGAGGTGTGGGAGGTGTGGGAGGTGTGGGAGGTGTGGGAGGTGTGAGAGGTGTGGGAGGTGTGAGAGGTGTGGGAGGTGTGGGAGGTGTGGGAGGTGGAGGTGTGGGAGGTGTGGGAGGTGTGGGAGGTGTGGGAGGTGTGAGAGGTGTGAGAGGTGTGGGAGGTGTGGGAGGTGTGAGAGGTGTGGGAGGTGTGGGAGGTGTGGGAGGTGTGGGAGGTGTGGGAGGTGTGGGAGGTGGAGGTGTGAGAGGTGTGGGAGGTGTGGGAGGTGTGGGAGGTGTGAGAGGTGTGGGAGGTGTGGGAGGTGTGGGAGGTGTGGGAGGTGTGAGAGGTGTGGGAGGTGTGGGAGGTGTGGGAGGTGTGGGAGGTGTGAGAGGTGTGAGAGGTGTGAGAGGTGTGGGAGGTGTGGGAGGTGTGAGAGGTGTGGGAGGTGTGGGAGGTGTGAGAGGTGTGGGAGGTGTGGGAGGTGTGGGAGGTGTGGCAGGTGTGGGAGGTGTGGGAGGTGGAGGTGTGAGAGGTGTGGGAGGTGTGAGAGGTGTGGGAGGTGTGGGTGACTTCATGCTGCCCCAACACCTGCTATGAAAACAGTGTGAGTCACGGGCAGGGATGGCTTTGGGATCCCCGAGACGGGCCCCACCCAGGCCTCAGGTCTGCCAGGACAGACACAGGCTCCAAGTGAACCTGCCCACCCACACCTCCTTTCCTTGTCTAAGACCCTCCTCAATATCCTGCAGTTCCAGAGCGCAGACCAGGATTGAAACCTCCACAATGTCACTTCTTCGCTACGAGACCTCAGACTTCACCAGCCTTGCTCTCCTGTGCTGAACGAGGATGTTGATGTATACGAAAGAACAGATGTGGGATCAGATCCCATGCCCACTTGGCTCCACAGCCCTGGTCTTTCCATCATGCCAGGTCGAGGGGCTTCCTGCAATGGGCCTCACTGAGGGGCGATTTTAGTGTCCTCAGCTCTCTCCAGCATCCAGATCACCTGAGAGTTTCATGAACTTTGGGACCTGCCTTCAGCTATTTTGGCTTAATTGACCTGAGGTGGGATCCAGGAATCAGTCTCTTTTAAGAGCTCCCCAGGTGATGCAAACGGACCCCTGGGGCTGACAATTGCTGATCCAACCCCTTCATTTTACAAAGGAGGAGACTGCTGAGGTGTGGTGGCTCACACCTGTAATCCCAGCACTTTGGGAGGCCAAGGTGGCTGGACAGCTTAAGCCTAGGCATTGGATACCAGCCTGGGCAATGTGGCAAAAACCCATCTCAACACCAACAACAAAATACAAAAAAAATTAGCCAGGTGTGGTGGTGTGCACCTGTAGTCCTAGCTACTTGGGAGGCTGAGGTGGGAGGATCACTTGAGCTCAAGAGGTTGAGGCTGCAGTGAGCCATGATCTCGCACTCCAGCCTGGGCGACACAGTGAGACTCTGTCTTAAAAAAAAAAAAAAAAGGAGAAGTCTGAGGTCCAGGGACCCTGAGTGACTTTTCCCAGGCCCCGCCCCCCTCCATAGGCAGCTGCAGCTGGAGTCCTCAGGTTCTCCCCTCCACATGAAAGAACCACAGTGATGACGTACAAAGCCACGGTGGAGAGCAGGAACTTTAAAATCAGACAGAGTCGGGTTCACATCCTTCATTGACACTTACAGGCTGTGTGACCAGGAGCAAATGACTTCACCCCTCTGACCCTCAGGATCTTCATCTGTTAAGATACTGGTCATGTGAGTGCCACATGAGATAGTGTATGCAGAGAAGAGGTGCTTATTAATCAGGCCTCATTTCCTACAAGAGCCTTTCTGTAGGGTTTAATAATTTATGGAGCATCAGCTATGTGCTGGTCCCTGTTTCTGTAGCTGGAGTTGCAGAATTGGGCCTAGGTAGGGGAAACAAAGAGAGTAAACAGACTGAACAAGACAGTGGGAGATGCTACATTAGCAGTAATGCAGGGGGGCTGTAGGGGCACGGACAGGGAAGGCTTCTTAGAGGAGGCGATGGTCTTACATTCAGATAGTTGTTCAGTGTTAAAGCAAACATTATAAAACATTAATCTAAAAAGACAGATTGAGGCCGGGGGTGGTGGTTCACACCTGTAATTCTAGCACTTAGGGAGGCTGAGGCGGGCGGATAACCTGAGGTCAGGAGTTCAAGACCAGCCTGGCCAACATGGCAAAACCCCATCTCTACTAAAAATACAAAAATTAGCATGATGGTGCTTAGCTAATTATGACTGTAATCCCAGTTACTGAGGAGGCTGAGGCAGGAGAATCGCTTGAACCCAGGAGGCAGAGGTTACAGTGGGCCGAGATCACACTACTGCACTCTGTCCTGAGCCACGGAGTGTGACTCCATCTCAAATACATAAACAAATAAAAAGAGATGGAAAGCCATTAGAAAAATATAGAGATAAATCTATCAGGTGCCTGGACTGAGTTTGTTACCGAGGTTGAATATATAACCTATCTAAGGGCTTCCTAGCAGCCAAGGCAAAAAGGGAAATATACTTTGTTATAGTAGTTTGGCTCCGGGGGAACTTGTTTCTTTGAAATAACATACTTTTACTCCCTCAACTTGGAAGGGGCTGTACATAAAAGAACTGATATTGTAGTGAAGGCATTTGAGGAAATGTTTTTCCACTCTGCCTGCATTCCTGTCCCCTCTGGCAGTCCCCCTGTGCTCATCCCAGCTAAGTCTCAGGAATTCCTTCCCCTTCACTGCTCCACCCTGGCCTGCTTTCTCAGCTACGTTCCCCTGCCTCTGTGCTCTCTGCAAAACCAAGTCTCCCACCAGCGGAGGTGTTCACACTCGGGCCAGGTGACACCTGTGGAAGAAACTGCAGTAGAGCGTCATAAACTAAAGCAGGGACTGGAACGGATAACTCTGGACATCTCGTCCAGGTCCAGCCTTCAGGGTCTGTGAATCTGTACCAGGGTAACTGAAATGCAACCCTACTCCTCACCGTAGTAATTCCAACTTCTGTATGATTCTTCAGAAAAACAAAAACAAAAACAAAAACAAAAAAAAACAGCTGAGTTCAAATCCCACAACTTAAAATCTGCCTTCTCTAGATTAGTGTCCATGTCCCACTCGGCTTCAGCTTCTTTTTATTTTTGAGACGGAGTCTCACTCTGTCACCCAGGCTGGAGTGCAGTGGCGCTATCTCGGCTCACTGCAAGCTCTGCCTCCTGGGTTCACGCCATTCTCCTGCCTCAGCCTCCCAAGTAGCTGGGACTACAGGTGCCCACCACCACGCCCGGCTATTTTTTTGTATTTTTAGTATAGACAGCATTTCACTGTGCTAGCCAGGATGGTTTCGATCTCCTGACCTTGTGATCCGCCCGCCTCAGCCTCCCAAAGTGCTGGGATTACAGGTGTGAGCCATTGCTCCTGGCCGGCTTCAGCTTCTTAACACAGATAACGGCAAGGAGTTGTGGGGTGGCTTCGTGACGGTACATGCCTAACTATTATTTATGTATATCCTTACTCTATCATGAACAGAAAGGCATTTGCAGCAACTCACAAAAAACAAATAAAACAGAGCCAGACGCAGTGGTGGCGCATGCCTGAAGCCCCAGCTACCCAGGAGGCTGAGGCAGGAGAATCCCTTGAGCCCCAGAGTTTAAGATCAGCCTGGGCAACATAGTGAGACCCCCATTACTATTAAAAAAAAAAAAAATCTTCTGGCTGGGTGTGGTGGCTTACACCTGTAATCCCATCACTTCGGGAGGCTGAGCCGGGCAGATCACTTGAGGTCAGGAGTTCGAGACCAGCCTGGCCAACATGGTGAAACCCTGTTTCTACTAAAAATACAAAAAAATTAGCCGGGCGTGGTGGAACACACCTATAATCACAGCTACTTGGGAGGCTGAGGCAGGAGAATTGCTTGAACCTGGGAGGTGGAGGTTGCAGTGAGCCAAGATCACATCACTGCACTCCAGCCTGGGTGATGGAGTGAGACTCTGTCTCAATCAATAAGAATCTTCCTTAAGGTTCTTACAGCAAAATTAATGAGTTAATCAATTTAAACAAAACAACTGCGTTTACCAGAAAGTTAAGATAATAGACAAATTATCTCATCCCAGCTCTCCCACTTGGAGGCTGTGTGATCTTGGGCAAGTTGCTTCATCTCTCTAAGCCTCAGTTTCCTTGTCTATAAAATGGGATAATAGTAGTACCCACCCCCATTGGGCTATTGTAGAATTAAATAAATGAATACAGAGGAGTACTTAGCACAGTGACTGGCATACATTACCTAGACAAGATATTTTAGCAGTTTTTCTTTTTATGATGATAAGGTAATTGAGCTTTCTGTTTATAAAAAAGTAATCTGGGTAAAGCTACTCCACCCAAAGCCAGTCTCAGCCCCCCGTTGAATTAGAAACACTATTTCCTCCTCTGAAACAAACAAACAAACAAAACTGCAAAGCAATTTAAATATTTATCCAATTCTTTTGAGAATGTTAAAGCAGATATCATCCATAATCTCAGTAAAACTTCCTCCAATTTCCTCCCTGCTGCTTTCTCTCTCTCTCTCTCTCTCTCTCTCTCTCTCTCTCTCTCTCACTGTCTGACCCCTCACTCTTTTTCAGTATCTCACAGCACAGCAGCCCCCAAATCTGCATCTGGATCCCCCAAACACTCCCTCAAAACTTCAGCCTCTCCCCATTTTTCCCACCCTACAACCTCTGCCCTTTCTCTTGTAGCTTCTTTCTCCCCCACCTCCACCCATTACCCAGATCCGCAGGATAAAGCCCAGGCTGCAGCTGCCTAACACACCAAGTTTCCTTCCTCAGAGAGGACAGGGAGGAAGGAGGCTCTGAAAACGTTAATAATGTTTTCCCTCTCCCAAAATGGGCATACATTTGTCAATTCAGCTAAACGCAGAATCACATCAAGGAGTTTCTAATGGTTAATATTTGAGGAGTGAGATTATAGGGACTGTTTCTTCCCATTGTATTCATTTCTGCGTTATCTATTTTACTTTTCTCTCTTTCTTCTTTTTCTTTTTGAGACAGGGTGTCGTGCAGAAGTCTTGAATTCCTGGGCTCAAGTGATCCTCCCATATCAGCCTCCCCAGTAGCTGGATACAGGCTTGTGCCACCATGCCCGACTAAATTTTTTTTTTTTTTTTTGAGACAGAATCTTGTTCTGTCGCCAGGCTAGAGTGCAGTGGTGCAATCTCGGCTCACTGCAACCTCCACTTACCGGGTTCAAGTGATTCCCCTGCGTCAGTCTCCGGAGTAGCTGGGACTACAGGTGTATGCCACCACGCCCAGCTAATTTTTTGTATTTTGGTAGAGACGAGGTTTCACCATGTTGGCCAGGATAGTCTTGATCTCCTGATCTCGTGATCCACCTGCCTCGGCCTTCCAAAGTGCTGGGATTACAGGCGTGAGCCACCAAACCCAGCCCCGACTAATTTTTAAAAAATATATTTAGTAGAGGCCAGTTGCAGTAGCTCATGCCTGTAATCCCAGCTCTTTGGGAGGCCGAGGCGGGTGGATCACTTGAGGTCAAGAGTTCGAGACCAGCCTGACCAACATGGTGAAACCCTGTCTCTACTAAAAATACAAAAATTAGCTGGGCATGGTGGTGGGCACCTGTAATCCCAGCTACTTGGGAGGCTGAGGCACGAGAATCGCTTGAATCTAGGAGGTGGAGGTTGCAGTGAGCTGAGATCACACCATTGCACTCCAGCCTGGACAACAAGGCGAAACTCCATCTCAAAACAAAAACAAACAAACAAAAAATATATATGTGTACGTATATATATATTTATATTTAGTAGAGACAAGGTCTCACTACATTGGCCAGGCTGGTGAACGCCTGGCCTCAAGCAATTCTCCTGCTTTGGCCTCCCAAAGTGTTGGGATTACAGGCCTGAGCTATGGTGCCTGGACCGTATTGTCTGTTTTAGAGTGACCATGTATTACATTCGAAATTTGAAAAAATAGAGTTTCTTTTTTTTTCCCAAAATTAATTAAGGAAATCAGGGCAGAGAGAAGAAAAAGTAAGGTAAAAGCGGCGATAAAGTTAAGTATCCTAAGTATATTCCATTGCTCTTGTATTTAAATCATGTGAAGTTCGCAGTATGGCGCCTGGCACAGACTCGATAAATAGCAGTGATTACTGGATTTCATGGGTCTCTGTCCTTCACAGAAACTCAACTGCCCAGTTGAATCAGAGTAATTGGTGGCCCAGGGAGACACGAGAGGGGGGTCAGGGGGGATAGCCTGATCCCCAGTCTTTCATCAGGGGCCCAGGGCAGGGGGAGGGGTCCTGGCTACCTCACTGGAGGGTTAGATGAGTCAGGAAGAGCCTCATTGAGCCTGACCAGCTCTGCCTGCCTGCACCCTGCCTCTGAGCACGGAGTCCCCTCCCCTGCCAGCCTCTTCAGAGCTGCTTCTGCTGTGTTCGTGACTGTATCCTCTTAGACAGGCTGGTTACTGTTCCTTGGAGAGTCTGGTGATTTCCCCGGGTGCCCTAGACAGTATTTCAGCTCAGTTATGGAAGACAAAACAACATTAAAAATTCAAAAGCTCTTGCAGTGAGTCTCATTCTGTCTGCGTGCCTGCGGGTCGCTCAGTGTGTCCAGCCTCTCTCTGACCTGGCATGTGGTATTACTCTAAAAGCAAAAAGTCAGCCAAACAAAAGGGATTCTCTAGACACCTACTGTGTATTAGTCATTACCAAACACCTATTCTGTACAAGATGATGACAGAGGCAAAGCGGAGGAAGAATAATGCCAGTGATAGCCGTGGCCATATACTGAACGTCTGTGACTCACGTCTCTCCACACATTCTGGGAGATTCCTTTTGGATCCTGGTGAGTCCTGAGGCTGCATGGCTGGAAACCCACACCTAAACTACAATGCCAGTTATCTCCAGGGTCTCACTTCCTGGCTAATAAGAACCCTTGGCCACAGTGATTGGCAGAAGAATTGACACTCGTCTCAGTGGCAGTTGACTAGACTCAGTTTTCCTACGGTTATTAGAACTGTAGGAAAAAGTGAGTCCCTGTTTCTGTTGGGAGTTGATAAGAGAGTAGGATGTGAGCCACTGCTGCGGGCAGCCATCTTGTCATCATGAGGCCAACAGATGAGGCCAGCAGGGAGGGAAGCCGTCTTTAGAGTCAGAGTAAATGAGACTGAATCCTAATGACATCATCTGAGCTCCTCTTGGAGCCATGCCTAAAGCTAGCTCTGCTCCTGTACTTTGAGTTACACAGGCAAAGAAACTCCTTCTTTTTGGCTCTGGCCAGTTCAGGTTGGTTTTCTGCATTTGAGCCCTGATGATCTGATGGGGCAGACCCTGTGCCCAAAGGCTTGAGTATTTGGAAGAGGCAACTCCCCACATCTCATTCAGTCTCCAGCAGTCTAACAAGCGACACCTTCTCCTGTCATACAACCACTCGTGTCGGTCAGAGGGCGTGGCGAGCCCACGAATGCGCACAACAGCAGTTGCATGCCAGCAAAGGAGCAAAGCCCCTCGAACTGCTGTGTCTCCTTGGGCAAATCACTTTCCCTCTCTGAACATTGATTTTCTCACCTGCAATATGGAGGTGATGTGGGAATCATAACATCTACCATATAGAATTGTCAGAATCACTCAGATAATGCTGCAAAGCACCTGCCACAGTGTCTGGCGCATAAGAATAAATGCTTAGCACGTGTTATGGCTGGCCGTTCCCAGAAAGCTGTTTGGATGAGGTGATCTCTGAGGATCCCGGAGGAGGTGGGGGTAAGGGTCAGAGTTGGCAGCAAACCTCACTTGCTTCCCTTTGAGCAGCATAAGACCAGGGGCTGCGTTTTCTGGAGCAGCCTGGTAGAATGGAAGAGAGTCAGCCATCACCTTGGGAGGCCCTGGTTCTAGTCCTGATTCTGCTGTCAAGCCAGGTGAGTGGCTTTGGAGTGGGTTTGGGCATGCTGCCCCTCACTCCCTGCCCGCCCCGCCCCATTCCTTAATGTGCCCCTTTCGGAAGCAAGAAAGCCACCACCTCTCTCCTCTGCTCTTTTCTTTTTTTTTTTTTTTTTTTTTTGAGACGGAGTCTCGCTCTGTCACCCAGGCTGGAGTGCAGTGGCCGATCTCAGCTCACTGCAAGCTCCGCCTCCCGGGTTTACGCCATTCTCCTGCCTCAGCCTCCCCAGTAGCTGGGACTACAGGCGTCTGCCACCTCGCCCGGCTAGTTTTTTGTATTTTTTAGTAGAGACGGGGTTTCACGGTGTTAGCCAGGATGGTCTCGATCTCCTGACCTCGTGATCCGCCCGTCTAGGCCTCCCAAAGTGCTGGGATTACAGGCTTGAGCCACCGCGCCCGGCCTCTCCTCTGCTTTTTTCATAGAGCCAGGACCACACCTTACTTAATCTAGTGTCCCCAGTACTCTGCCCTGGGCTGATAGAGCATTCCAGAATGTCCATTTCATGAGTGATTAAAATGTGGTTATAATACCTATACCTGACCTTCTGATTTTTTTTTTTTTTTTTAGACAGAGTCTCACTCTGTTGCCCAGGCTGGAGTGCAGTGGCTCGATCTCAGCTCACTGCAACCTCCGCCTCCCGGGTTCAAGTGATTCTCCTGCCTCAGCCTCTGGAGTAGCTGGGATTATAGGCACTCGTCACCCTACCCAGCTAATTTTTGTAGTTTTAGTAGAGATGGAGTTTTGCCATGTTGGCCAGGCTGGTCTCGAACTCCTGATCTCAAGTGATCCACCACTGAGCCCGGCCTTTTTTTTTTTTTTTTTTTGAAATGGAGTCTCACTCTGTCGCTCAGGCTGGAGGGCAGCAGCGTGATCCCGGTTCACTGCAACCTCCGCCTCCTCAGTCCAAGTGATTCTCCTGCCTCAGCCTCCCGAGTAGCTGGGATTACAGGTGCCCGCCACCTTGCCTGGTTAATTTATTTGTATTTTTAGTAGAGACGAGTTTTGCCATCTTGGCCACACTGGTCTTGAACTTCTAACCTCAGGTGATCTGCCTGCTTTGTCCTCTCAAAGTGCTGGGATTACAGGCATGAGCCACTGCACCTGGCCCTTTTTTCTTTTGGAAACTTCTTGTTGGAGAATAACAGAGACAGAAAAGCATATAGATCCTAAGGAGACTGCTCAATTTTTCACAACTGAACTACCCCCTCCTCCATACCTAACCCTTACTGGCACCCCGAAGCTTCCCTGGTGCCCCTTTCCAGTCATTCCCTCCCCAAAGATAACACAAACCTAACTTCTGACAGCACAGGTTTAATTTTGCTTACTTTTGAACTTTATGTAAATGGAGCAATGCTTAAAGGCTTTCTAGCAGTTTGTAAGTTACAAAAGGCCCACAAGGTACATTAACTCCTTAAATCTTCACATCAGTACAGTGAGGTGGGCAAGAACTATGAACTCCATTTTACAGAGGCAAAAACGGGAGTTCAGAGAGAAGAGCATCCCCCATAATCACATTGCTGGCAAGTGGAGTGCCAGGATAGCTGGGTTTCATTTGTGTGTGTCCCTGGATCTTCAATGTCTCTGCAGGCATCAGGCTATGATTCTCAGGAAGACACCCGAGGAATGGTCAGGAATCGGACACCAGGCCAGGGAAGCTGATGGTTTAAGTTCCCCATGATGGAGGAGGCTCTGGACCTCCAGGTCTGGTCACCTTTTGGACATGGCCAGACCCTCCCCTCTTCACCATGCTCCCAACTGCTGCACTCAAGGAGCTTTTCGACCTCCCTGAGTCCTCCACACTGAAGAATTCGGAATGCTGCTGGAAGGAGGGAGCAACATAGAAAGTTATTTCCCCCTCCCCGCCCACTGCCCTCCAGGTTCCCACACAAGCTGCCCAGGAGCAGATGGTCTGCTTTGGAACAGACTCTGTGTGCCTAGACACATCGAGGGTCACTCTGGGTCAGCACCTGGGCAGGGGTTGCAGGAAGCTGCTCCTCCTCTTCCCTGCTGGCAATAAGTTATCTGTTTCCAAATTCACCCCCTTACCCACCACTACAGCCTCCTCACCCGGCTGGCTGATAGACAGGAGTCCCCGGGTCTTTTCCTCTGACCTCATGAACATTCTGTATGGCCTAACGAACTCTTAGAGATCCTTCAAAGCCCAAATCCCAATGCCACCAGGAGGTCTTTGTCCCGAACATGCACTCATTATGCATTATACACAGTAGTTTATTTCTCAGCCCAACCCAAATATAGATGATCACAAAAGCTACACAACGGTCACACACAAAGACCACAGTGTCACCACACACGCAATGTTTTTATCTCGATGTCTCTTGCAAACTGGGTTACACACAAAGTTGTACCAAATCACAGCCACGTCCCTCTTTTGTGTGGGCACACACAACACACACAAACTACACCACAAAACCCCAGGGTTTTTTCTCAGCTTGTTTACAACAGGGACACCACGTTTCTTTCTACCACATTAACAGGCATGCACAACAGGACCCAAACATGCAGACCACATAACACACACACACACACAGGCAGGCTGTCTTCTGTTCCTTCCTCCTTCCCTTGCCCTCACAAAACCTACACATGGAGACAGTATCTCTCCTGGACCTGCAAATTCACATGCCTGGAGAGCCACGGCTCCTTCTCTCTGCTTTCCCACCATTCCCTCCCTCACCCCTCTATCACGGGGACACACAAACACACACAGCAGCAAACCCCAAATATAGCAGACACACACACACAGAGCAATGAACCCCAAATATAGCGGACACACACACACAGCAACAATCCTCAAATATAGCAGACACACACACACAACAATGAATCCCAAATATAGCAGACACACACACACAGCAACAATCCTCAAATATAGCAGACACACACACACAGCAATGAACCCCAAATATAGCAGACACACACAGCAACGAACCCCAAATATAGCGACACACAGACACACAGCAACAAACCTCAAATAGAGCGGACACACACACACAGCAATGAACCCCAAATAAAGCAGAAACACACACACACATACACAGAGCAACAAATCCCAAATATAGTCAGGGCTTTCCTTCACATATAAACACACGGGCACGCAGAACCCACCCCTCCCCCACTTTGTCTCTTCTCCCTCTTCCTCTCTTACACACACAAACACACACACACAGCAACAAACCCCAAATATACCGGACACACACACACAGCAACAAACCTCAAATATAGCACATACACACACACACACAGCAACAAACACCAACTATATAGCGGACACACACACACACACACACACACAGAGCAACAAATCCCAAATATAGTCAGGGCTTTCCTTAACACATAAACACACGGGCACGCGGAATCCACCCCTCCCCCCGTTTCTGTCTCCTCTTCTCCTCCCTCTTACACACACACAAACACACACACACACACACACACACACACACGCAGCTGCAGCGCCCTGGGTCACACTCCAGTGCAGGAGCCAGGCAGGAGACAAAGGTCGCCGAGGCTCCCGGCGCCCCGCACCGGACACAATCGAGCCTCTTGTCTGTTCTGCCTGCTCCCAACACCGGTCTCGGCAAGGTCCGGACCCCGCACCCCGAAGCCACAGCTCCCGCCTGCGCCTGCCCTCCAGGGTCCCGGCGCAGCCCGGGCAGCCGGCTCCCAGCGCGCCAAGGGTTAAGGGCCCGCGCGGGCGCGGGGAGTGCGGCCTCCGGCTGTGATTGGCTGCGCCACCCAGGCCCCGGTCCCGCGCCCTGCCATTGGCCCCGCGGCGGCCCCGCCCCTCCCGGACTCGGCGCCGAAGCCGCGAGCTCGCCCGCTGTAGCCGAGCGCGCCGCTGGGGCCAGGCAGCAGAGCTGTCCGAGCAGCGGGGCTGGGAGCCGGGAGTCCGGAGCTGGGAATCGGGGGCCGGGCACGGGGAGCGGCGCGGAGCCGGGGAGGAGCACGCGAGCTATGGTGAGTGCCGCGTCCGGAGGTCTGGTCTGGTCCAACCCAGCCTCGACGGTCCCGGGCAGCGGCGCCGCGGGTGGCACCCGGGGCCGCCTTGACTCGCGGGGGGCTGGGCGCCGGCTGCAGCGGCAGCCCCCGCCCGGCCCTCGGAAGGCGTGCAGTCGGGGGGCGCCTGGGCAGAGCGCGGCTCTCCAGTCGGCGCTGCGCTCGGTCCCGTCGGGGGCGGCCGCGCCGAGCTTGGTTCTGGTCCCGGCCGGATGTGGGGGGCTTGGGGTCCCCGACTCGCTTTGGGGACGGTTGCTGCGGTCTGGTTTGGGTTGTTCTGAAGTCCCTGGACTCGGCTTGGCTTGGAGACCCAGGGCAGCCGGGCTGGGTCGGGCTCGCGGGTGGCGGCGATTCCGAGGTGCCTGGATGCAGCTGGACCTGAGCGTCCCGGGACACTGAGGTCGGTCTGGGGCTCGCCTTGGGGCACCGTGGGTGGCCACTCCCGGCGCATTCGGAGGGCTACGTTGCGGCCCTCTGGGACTGCTGATCCAGCTGTGGCCTAAGGGGTGTAGGTGGTGGCGGGACAGCTAGGTCGGTGCTGTCAGAGACCAGGGAACACTCGGGGGCCCTGCACCCAGCGATCCGGTCTCCCCAGCATCTCTCGGTGGATGGGTCCTCAGAGAAGGGACTTGCTGAGGCCAAGTGCTGACTGCGATAGGCAGGGGTACTGGGGAGAAGGGGAACTGGGGAGGGGCGTTTCATGGGGCTCTCTGAAGTCCCAGAAGAGAAATTCATTTGATCCAAGCTGGGCTCCCTGGGGGGCTGTTGGGAGGCGCATTGTCCCTGGACCCCAAGAGCAAAGGCCCTTTGTCCACTTGTCCAGGGCAGGGTGCTGGCCTCTCCGTCACGGGGAGGGAGCCATCTACTTCTCTTTGGCTTCTTTCCCCATGGACCAGCCACTCTGATTCCATCTCCTAGTTCTGTTCTGTGCCCTGTGAAGTGGGTCCAAGTCACCATATAGGGCTGAGGAGGGCATATGCCTGGGACGGTGGCTGCCAGTACCTGTGATCCAGCCACCTCCTCTTCTCTGTGATGATGCTGCCAAGCCCGAGGGCGCCTGGATGGGAGCAGGACGGGACCCCCTGTAAAGCTGAAGAGTCCCACAGTGGTTCCCAACCCCTGCTCTGCCCAGAGCTGGAGTCCCCTTACAACCCCCCCATCTCTCCCTTCCAAGGCCTCTCTCTTCTCACCCAGCTAGGGTCTTCCTCACTTAGGCACCACCAGTTGCCTCACTAGAGTCAGAAGCAGTGGAATTATGGCTTAGTTCTATACCTGAAGGTGCTTAGAGACCACCTGGGACTCAACCTACCTCCTCCATTAGGAATCTCCGCTGTAATGCCCTGCCTAGACGTTTCCGTGACAGGAAGTGCACTATCTGTGGACCAGCACTGGATTTAAAGTCTCAGTGTATGGGCACTAAAAGGCCGTGAGACTTTGAGGTTGTATGATCGATCCCCTCTGCCTCTAAGCCCACCTTTAGTTACTCATAAAGAAAATTTTTTCTTCCTTAAAAACCACCAAAAAAAGAAAGAGGTCCCCTCACTCTGCTTTGGTGACACTTTATAGATCCTTACAACCCAAGAAGCCCACCAGCCCATTGTGAAGAGCCCAGGCTTTGGCATCAAACCAGTTTGTGTTTGAGCCCCATCCCCTCCCCTTCCCCACAGGGACTTTGGTCTAGTTGAAGCATCACCCTTGAGTTTCAGTTTCCTCATCTGCAAGACGAGATGATAACGCTTATTTCCGAAGGGTGAGATAACCCAAGTGAGAGTATTTTGCTTCAGTACTGCTTAGTTTTCCCTTCTTTTCCAACCTTGAACCCACACTGGGAAGTTCTACCTAACATCTAACCTCTTTGCCTGGGGGATGTCTCTGGAATCCAAGAACAAAGGCCCGTCATCTATCTGTCCAGGGCTAGGTGCTGGCTCTTCCAGCACAGGGACAGAGGCCACCTATTTGCTGGTCTGAAAGAAGGATGAAAGTTTGTTACGTTGTAGGGAGGAGACCGTGATACTTTCGTCTGTCATTCAGCCAGGATGTGTTGAACCTTACTCTAAGCCAAACCCCGTGTGAGGGAGGAAAGAATTGACCGAATAAACAGTGTTAAGGGAGCGTCCACCAGGCCATAAATGTCTGCACTGGTCCTCAGGCTCTTTGGCACGCCCTTGGAGAGGTAGAAATATGCCAAGCAGGGCTCTCTCCAGGCTGGAGAGATGAGAGAAAGCTTCATGGAGCAGGTGACATCTGAACTGGAAGGGATATCCCGGGAGGGGGACCTGTGTGACAGAGGAGCAAAGGTGTGAGTGCACAGGACAGGCTCCTAGAAAGCCCAGAATGGGCCTGGGCTGGCACCTGGCTATGGAAGGACCAGGAAAGAGAAGAGAAAGAGGGCGGAAAGGTTGCTGGGGCCAGAGAGTGCGAGGCTGAGGAAGTCCACGGTGGATTGTTAACCGGTTGTGCATGCATGGGGTGGAGGCTGATGTCAGGCCTCCCTGGCTCCTGTAGTTTTAATTTCCTCTAAACATTGGTTCCCGTGCTGTCATTCCTGAGGCCGGGGTGATTCGGGACTGATCAAGTGTTTATTCCCTGGATCTCCTGCTCCGCAGCTTTTAAACAAATCCAGCACTCCTTTCTTTGCAGTGTGGCCAAATTGTCCCTGGCCCCTGGGTTCCTAATGGGGCGTGTTTGCAGGGTGTGTGTGTGTGTGTCTGTGTGTGTATCTATGTGTGTGTGTCTGTGTCTGTGTGATGTGTTTCCTGTTGTGCCTGGCTGAATCTCCCCGATGGTCCCCAGCTCCCCACCCACGTCTCTGACCCCTTGGCAGGGAGTCAGTGCTGTTCTTAAAGGCCTCTGTTCTCCAAGGCCTCGGATGGACCCTCTCCCCTGCCTACTCCCAGTGCAGGCCGTGGGCCGAGGGTTCCGAGGAGGCTTTTTGTATCTCCTGCCTCCAGTTGTACTCAAACTACCCTGCAGCAGGCACAGAGAGGTGAAGGAGGTTGCCCAGGGTCACAGAGCAAGAGAGTACCAGAGCAGGCACAAACCTCCTTGACTTTTGGAGGGTTAACCTGGCAAACAGTTTGGAGAAGGAAGCCCAACCCATCATCCCCCATCTGTAGTTGTGGCACCTTGAGAATGTTCCTTCACATTCCAAGCTGGGGCTGAGTTGAGGCTACCGCTGTGGGTTAAGAGTGCTCTTTACTATATAGCAGTTGAGGACCCAGGGTTCAGGTTTGAATCCTCATGTACTACCAGCTTTCTGTGTGACCTTGGGTCAGCCATTCCCCCACTCTGTGCCCCCTTTCCTACAAAGTGGGGCAGATTTGCTCCACTTCTCAAGATATCGTGAGGATCCAATGGATGTGGAAACACTGTGGGAACTATTAAGAATGTGCGGGAGCCCGGGGGCGGTGGCTCACGCTTGTAATCCCAGCATTTTTCGGGGGCGAGGCAGGAGGATCACTTGAGGCCGGGAGTTCAAGATCAACCAGGGCAACATAGTGAGACCCTATCTTTAAAAAAAAAAAAAAAAGTAGGGAGAAGTGTTACTGTTTGAAGCTAGGAGACTAACCACATGCCCCCACATCACTCTGGTGCCTCTCAGCCACTCCAGACGCGGCTCCCAGGGCACTGTGCGTACTTTACCCTGGGCAGCCTGTGCCCCTGCTGGTAACTGGGCTACTGAGGCCTCCTTGCATTGCTACACTCTTTTGGTAAGCAAGGATGTTATTACCTTTTGTTAAAGAATAAATACATTGTTTTCCCTGCAGAGTTGGGGAGGCCAAGGGAAGAACAGGATTTGAGGCATGAGAGGGCTATAGGGTGGGCTTGGCAGAATGTTCTGGGCATTAGTCCAGAAAGCCAGCTTGGCCAAGTCCACACTTTCACGTCTACGGTGAGAGAGGAACCATGAGCAAATGTTTACAATTTTTTGTGGTTTTGCTCAATTTTTTTCTCTCCAATTGACTGGGTAAGCCCCCGGCCATAGTCAAAGGGCTTCATTCATTCCTTCATTCGTTCACTCACCAAACAAGTCTGCTCGGCACAACGCGAAGCATGGGGGCTGTGGTCAGTGTGAGTGAGACTATAGGTCTTTCTCTCCCACAGTCTGATGGACAGGCAGGCAGACAGATGCAGAGCAGGAAATTACAAGCGCAATTACTGTTGCCAAGGAGACACGCGGGGGGCTGTGGGAGTGGACCGGGAACCTGACCTGAGGATCAGAAAAGGCTCCCTGAACACATGGCATTAAAGCCATAATGTAGAGTGAGTGGGACTGGGAAGAGTGTTGGGGGGCGGGGTGTGGAGGGAGCAGAATGCGCCAGAGTACAGACCGCTGTACCTTCACGGATGGTTCATCTGGAGCGCAGAGGACTATGCTTAGGAGGTGGCCCCGGAGGGTACACTCAGGGATGGTAATATGAAGGACCTGGCGCTCAATCCTCGGGGCAGTGGGGAGCCACTCAGGAGTTTATTTTTTAAATTTTATTGATTGATTGATTGATTGATTGAGACACAGTCTCGCTCTGTCACCCAGGCTGGAGTGCAGTGGCGCGATCTCAGCTCACTGTAACCTCTGCCTCCCCGGTTCAAGTGATTCTCCTCAGTCTCCCAAGTAGCTGGGATTATAGGCGCGCCACCATGCCTGACTACCTTTGGTATTTTTTTAGTAGACACCGAGTTTCGCCATGTTGCCCAGGCTGGTCTTGAACTCCTGACCTCAAGTGATCCAGCCGCCTCGGCCTCCCACAGTGCTGGGATTACAGGTGTGAGCTACCACGCCTGGCCTACTGAGGAGTTTAGAGTCAGGGGAGTGACATGGTCGGATTTGCATTCTGAGATGGTCACAGGCTGCTTTGTGGCAAGTGAGTAGAAGGGGTGAGGCTGAAGGCTGGGAAACCAGTGAGGAGGGAACTGGAGTGACCCTGGGGGAAAGGTGGTGCTGCGGGCACCATCCAGTCCTCCTCTAGCCCAAACCACACTCCCGGCATGCTGCCCAGAGCAGGCAGCGAAGACAGAAGGAGGCTGTGGCCCCAGAGGTCCCACACAGTCCCTTCTCCTACACTCATTGACCTTTCCCCTCATCCTTCCAGGCAGATAATCAGCCAAGGGCCCTGGTCTCCAGACCCTTTAATAGAGGAGAAAGAACAAGTTCCCAAATCGCTCTGAAATGAGGTAGAAAATGCTACGTGCCAACCTGGGGATGCAGCTCCCGAGTCATCCTGGCCATAGGTGTGTATCAGGGAAGCCTTCCCAGAAGAGATTGCAAAACTTGGTGGAGTGTTTCTTAGACACCGAGCTTTGGACGCATAAAAATGAGGAGGGGCGGTTTACCCGTCCTTGAAGAGTTAATAGTCTGAGGGGCACAGTTTAATGAACAACCAGTGCTGGCAGAACCCCACTGTCAGGGTGGCGCTGGGAGTCCAGGGCTGGAGGCCTGCCCTTTCCTTGGGCCCCTGAGGGCAGGGTGGCTGGGATGCCCCAGGCCTGTCTTGGTAGGCTGACAAGCCTAGGAATGGCTCCCTCCTCCCAACACAGCCCCTTCGGACTTCCTGGGGGAAGATGTAAACAGGGGAGCAAGTTTCTGGAGAACGTTCAGGAAATCAGCTTGGTGGGGGTCTAACATCAGGGAGGGGGGCCTGGCTTCTGGGCCTTCTAAAGACCGTAGAGCACTTGTATGAAAAGGGGATTAGGAACCACCTACTTCAAGGCCCCTGTTTTACACGTGGGAAGACTGAGAGACAAAATGAGCATCTACTATGTGCCTGGCACTTAAACGGAATCTCTGCTCTCCACACCAACCCCAGGGAGGAGAGCGAGCCTTATTTCAGAGTTGTAAAAGCTGAGGCTCAAAGGTCACTTAGGGAACTAGGGATGGGAGCAAGACAGTGGCTCCCCGATTCCTCTAGATTATGGCTGCAGTCCCAAGCTACCACTCAATTTGGCAGAAACTTGGCCTTCCTGGGAAAGCCCGCTGGGACAGCGATAGGACGGTTGAGCCAGTAGCCAAAGGCATTGAGAGCTAATTGGGGCTGGACACTGGCCAGGCTAAAATGCTGGTTATTTATTGTTCACCTTTGCACGGCACTTGACAGTTAGACCTTTTCTTCCCCATTCCCTGACTGTTCTTGGATTCCCACTGCCAATTAGTGGCAGAACTAGAACTTGAACTCAGGCCTTGTGACTCCCAGCCCAGCTCACCGCCCCCCCACACCCAGATCCCCAGCTCCCCAGCTCCCCAGCTCAGCTAACAGCCCCTCCCTGCCTGGCAACACCTGGTCTCCTGGCCTGGGTCTCCGGTACCCCCCACCCGCAACACCTGGTGTCCCAGCCTTTCTGACCACATAGCCCTCTAAGCAGTTGGAGCAGCCCCTGGCCCAGAAACCTCTCCCCATCCTCCTCCCACAAATTCCCTTCCCCCCTTGGCTGGGAAGGCAGGAGGGTGGGCCTGGGGTGGCAGCCAGGCGGAGTTAGGTTACAGAGTAAACACAGTCATGTCAATATTTACCTCTGCCTGGAACCAGAGCTTCCCACCTCCCTGCCTTACTCCCTCTAGCTGCCCATCCAACTCCACGTGGCCTGCTCCCAGGCTCTGATCTGGTCATTGAAAGCAAGGCCAGGGTGGCTTCCAGCCCAGGCTTTGCCACTAATCCTTCTTGTGTTCCCGAACTGCAGTCTCCCTTCCTGGGCCTCAGTCTTCCCATCTGTGAAATGACATGGCTGGAGCAGACTGACTCCAGGGCCGTCTTCAGTAATGACATGCGGGATGACAAGTATAATACTCTCGTTCAGAGGATAGACTCAAAGTTGTGCAAATCTGGGTTTGAATCCCAGCCCCACTACTTCCTCACCATGAGACTTGGGGCAAGGCACCTAACCCCTTTGAGCTCCAGTTTTCCTCTGTAAAATGAGAGCCTAGCAGTCGGTACCCATTTTGTTTGTTGGTGAGCATTCGTGAGCTATGTTTGCAGCACTTGGCACAGGATAAGGTTTGATTAAATGGTCATGGTGTTGGTTGTGATTCCAGATAAACATTTTATGATTCGCTGAATCCAGACACTGGGTTGCGTCACTTGGAAACTGGAACCAAGGGTGTTGACTCTAACCTCATGTCCTCCTGGTCCTCTGAGAGGCCGCAGGCTGGGCTAGGGTGTCCAGGGGCTGAGAAAGCTCCTTGGTCAACACCACACACACCCCCAGCTGCCTGGCCATTGGAGTTCCTTCTTATTGGGCAGAGGTCCAGTGCTGAAATGTCCTCAGAGATACGTGACCGTGAAAGGGATGAGGGAGGGCAGAGGGGGCGGAAGGGGAAGGAAGGACCCATTTCCTCAGCAGTTCTTTCACAGAAGCTCTGAGTCCATTACACACATGAGCTGTTCCTCCCAGCACTGGAGAGGAGGGGGCGAGGGGTGAGGACTGGCTGCCTTCAGGTGCTATATCTGAGCAGGCAGTGTGGGGAGGAGAGGGCAGGGAGGCGGGGTCTGCCCGTGTAGCAGGAGTGGGCCTTGGAGACTGATGGGCCCAGGATCAAACATGGCATCCTCACTTTTTGCATTGTCACCTTGGACAGTGTGTGTCACCTCTCCAAGCTTTATTTTCCTGTCTCTAATATGGAGCTTCTGGGGCAGTATTTTACACAGTAGTTAGAAGCGCTCAATCAGATCCTGTTTCAGAGTAGCCCAGATGAGGGCTGGCACCTACAGGGGACTCAGTCGGTGTCACCTGCTGTTATTGTCATGACTGTTATGATGACACTGGATGCCAGACTGGACCTCGTGAGGGCAGAGATTGTGTTTCTAAAAATTGTGGTATAGTATAATTTACTTCAGTAACGTATGCACATCTTGTACAGCTCACGGTTTACAAATGCGCACACCTGCACACTACCTGGACCAAAGCATGAACCATTCCCACAGTTCCTGTGTGCCTCCTCCATCAGTCCCCTGCAGCAGGTGGCCACTGCCCTCTAGTTTGGCCTGGTTTTGAGCTTTCTCTGTGTGGGTTCATTCATGTGTGCTCTTCTGTGCCTGGTTTTCTTCAGCTTTGGACAGCACGGAATGTTCGAGGTTTGTCCGTGTCGCCTGTAGCAGTATCTGCTCCTTTTTAGGCTGAGTCGTGCCACACTGGGTGGATGTACGTGTAAATGTCCGTGACTGACATTTGGATTGATTCCAGCCTGAGGCTGCTGTGACATTCTCGTATGTATCTCTTTGCAGACCTGAGCACTCGTTTCTTTGGGGCACATACTTAGGAATGTAACTTCTGGGTCAGAGGGGCAATACATGTTTAACTTTCTTTTTTTGTTGTTGTTTTTTTTGAGATGGAGTTTCACTCTCATTGCCCAGGCTGGAGTGCAATGGCGCAATCTCGGCTCACTGCAACCTCCGCCTCCCGGGTTCAAGCGATTCTCCTGCCCCTGCCTTAGCCTCCTGAGTAGCCAGGATTACAGGCGCCAGCCACAACACCTGGCAATTTTTTTTTTTTTTTTTGAGACAGAGTCTTACTGTGTCACCCAGGCTGGAGTGCCGTGGAGCGATCTCGGCTCACTGCAAGCTCCGCCTCCCAGGTTCACACCATTCTCCTGCCTCAGCCTCCAGAGTAGCTGGGACTACAGGCGCCCACCACCACGCCTGGCTAATTTTTTGTATTTTTAGTTGATACAGGGTTTCAACCGTGTTAGCCAGGATGGTCTCTATCCCCTGACCTCGTGACCCGCCCACCTCAGCCTCCCAAAGTGCCGGGATTACTACAGGCGTGAGCCACTGGGCCCGGCCACAGCTGGCTAATCTTTTGTATTTTTAGTAGAGATGGTGTTTCACCATGTGGGCCAGGGTGGTCTCGAACTCCTGACCTCAGGTAATCTGCCCACCTGGTCCTCCCAAAGTGCTGGGATTACAGGTGTAAGCCACCGCGCCCGGCCTCAGTGAATGTTTTTCGTTTTTTTGTTTTTGAGACAGGGTCTCTCACTCTGTCACCCAGGCTGGAGTACAGTGGCATGAACATAGCTCACTGCAGCCCTGAACTTCTGGGTTCAAGTGATCTTTCCACCTCAGCCGCCTGAGTAGCTGGGACCACAGGTGCGCACCGCCACACCCAGCTAATTTTTTGATACCTTTTTTTGTAGAGACAAGGTCTCACTATGTTACCAAGGCTGGTATTGAGTTCCTGTGCTCAGGTGATTCACCTGCCTTAGCATTCCGTGGTGCTGGGATTACAGGTATGAGCCGCTGCCTGTCCCAGTAATTGTTTTTTGAAAGAAGGAAGAAATTTGAGTCCTTTCTTTGTCTTAATGCCCCAGATTCACTCTGTGGCCCTGCCCCTGCCCCCAGGGCCTGGCAGCTCTGGGCTGGCACTCTGCCCAGACCCTGGGCTTTGGGCTTCACCTGCTGTCCCTCAGGGCCCCCCCGCCCTGGAGACCCACTGGTTGGCTGTGTGACCTCAGTCTAGTCCTTTCCCCTCCCTAGTCCTCACTTTCCTCTTCCGTCAAGTACTGGGTGGGTCGAAGCTTCCCCTGCTCCCCGTGTCTGTGGTCTCCCTCATTTGGGGGCCTTTGCTCCTGGTGTTTGGTGCCTCTTCACCCCCAGGGTCTCACCCACCCCAGGCAAGAGCCCCCACTGGCTTGTAGCTTGCAGAAGGACCGTTTGGGAAAGCTGGTGGGCCCTTCATTCTTGGTACCCACCCTAAGAGCCTCACTGCGACTCTGTCCCCCCGGGTGAGAGCCCTCCAGAGTAGGCCCCCAGCCATGAGAGTCCCACCCACTGAGGCTTGGCATCAGGTCGCCCAGGGTCTGAATCCTGCTACTCCCTGGCTCTGGGACTTTGGGCAGCTCACTCCGCCTCTCAGAGCTGCAGCGTCCTCATCTTCAGGGTTTTGAGGACCAAAGGGGGCCCTGCCTCGTTGGGACAGAAGAGAATGGAGCAGTCACATGCCTGCCCCTAAGGAGCTGCACTCCAGGGGAGGAAGCTGGAGACCAGACAGGGAAAGGCACCCACCAGAAGGATCACTCTGAGAGAAGAAAGGAGAGAAAACACGGTGATGTGGTGGAGAGTGGCTGTGAGGGGAGGGGGCTGCTCTAGAGGAGTGACCAGGAAAGGAGGTGACGTCTGAGCTGGGACCTGAAGGTTGAGGAGGGGGCAGCCGGGCAAAGACGGGGGAGTTGAGAGTTCCCAGCAGCCGGACCAGCAAGTTTGGCACATGTAGGGGGTGAACACTGGTGTGGCCTGGCAGAGGCAGTGGAGAGCAGAGGGAAGGCTAGGAAGAGGTGGGTCTGGAGGGGCAGGCCATGGATAGCCTTGTCTGTGGGGCAGGGGTCAGCATTCCATTCTAAAAGTGGTGGGAAGCCACTGGAGGACCCCACGTTGAGGAGCAACTGGGTTTGGTTTCTGTTTGGAGAGACCCTGGCTGCTGTGTAGAGCATGGACTGTAGGGGGCAGGAGGGAGGCAGGAGCGCGGGCCTGGCCTGAGGGTGAGGAGGCTTAGGTTTCTGCAGGATCTGGGATTTTGGCAGCTACCTCAGGGATGGGAGAGAGGTAGCCAGGGATCCCAGATGCTTCGAGACCTCGCTGGCAGCAGAGCACAGTGGGCAGAAGTTACCCGTGGAGCCGGACAGACCTGTCTGAACCTCCACTTGAACTCAGCCTTCCGGGCTGGGCTTGGGATTCTCCCCGAGTGACCAGTTCCCACCATCCCAGTCCCTGGGGACCCGGAGAAACAGAGCCAGAGGGCATTGAGCTGGAGCCTGCCTCCCTCGCTTCCGCACACCTTGCCGAGAAGTGAGGGCATAGGAAGAGATGGCCGCAAAGGGATGCCCAGCCCCTCTGCCCCGGGGCTGCTGTTCACAAGGCCACGCTGGAGGGAATCCTGTGGCTTTGTGGTTTCTTGTTTCCTGGGCTGGTCCGGGGTGGAAGATGACCATGAGAAAGCGGCATTTCATCTTCCTTCACCCCGAGCGTTCAGTGGGTGATTACTCGGCATCCTGTTGGGCTTCCGGTGTGGTGGGTGTGAGCCAGAGAGAGGAGGGCATGAGAGTTCACAGTCACAGGACGTGGGACTTGGAGGTCATCTAGGCCAACTTCCTCACAGGGCAGACTGAGGCTCAGAAAGGGAAAGAGACTTACCTGAGGCCATACAGCAGGTTAGAGGCAGGACTTAGGCCCTGATTCCCGGCTCCTCATCCAGCACTCTTTCTAGGTGACATGGAGGTATGGAGGTTTTGGAGCCAGACAGATGTGGGTTGTAGTCCCAGCCCTGTCACTTAGTCCCAGCTGGGTGACCTTTGGTGAGTGACCATCTCTGAGCCTCGGTTTTCTCCTCTATGAAATGAGATGATGGTATCACCATTCTCACAGTGGTGTTGTGAAAAGTGGTTGATAATTTATGACAGGTTGTAAAGCTCATAGGATGGTGCACAGAGTTGACTCTTGGGAGGTGGGAGCTGTTATTACCTTTGTGGCTCTGTCTTTTATTTATTTATTTATTTTTTGAGACGGAGTCTCGCTCTATTGCCCAGGTTGGAGTGCAGTGGCACGATCTCAGCTCACTACAACCTCCACCTCCTGGGTTCAAGCAGTTCTTCTGCCTCAGCCTCCCAAGTAGTTGGGATTACAGGCAGGTGCCACCATGTCTGGCTAATTTTTGTATTTTTTAGTAGAGATGGGGTTTCACCATGTTGGCCAGGCTGGTCTCAAACTCCTGACATCAAGTAATTTGCCTGCCTCGGCCTCTCAAAGAAGTTGGGATTACGGGCGTGAGCCACCGCGCCCGGCCTGTGGCTCTGTCATCCTAACCTCCTAAAGCACCAGAAAGAATGGCTGCGTGCTGGCCCTCACATGTGCTGTTTTCTGATGAACGCAGTTAGGGATGGAAGATGAGAATGGGCCATGGTTGGCCCATCTCTCTGCTGCTTGCTTTATTTCCCCATTATATTTGAGAGACTCCTTAGCCAGGCCACGAGTGACACACACACGCACACACACACACACACACACACACACAGCTCTGGTGGGCTGGAGCTGTGCTGTCTGCCTTCAGCCCAAATTGGGGTGGGGGAGGTGGAGGCATAGACAGGCACTAAGTGCAGGTCCCAGGTGAAAAACTGGGCAGCTCCCCACCTTCTGCATCAGATGCCTACCACGCACCACCAATACCTGTTTGTTCAGTGTGACTGAACCTGTTTGTTCAGTTAAGACCAAGAGCCATGGGATCAACTTAAGCTTGAACCCTGCATCTGCAACTGAATTGTCGCAAAGGACTTTTTTTTTTTTTTTTTTTTTTTGAGACAGAGTCTTGCTCTGTCACCCAGGCTGGGGTGCAGTGGCCGGATCTCAGCTCACTGCAAGCTCCGCCTCCCAGGTTTTAGGCCATTCTCCTGCCTCAGCCTACCGAGTAGCTGGGACTACAGGCGCCCGCCACCTCGCCCGGCTAGTTTTTTGTATTTTTTAGTAGAGATGGGGTTTCACCGTGTTAGCCAGGATGGTCTCGATCTCCTGACCTCGTGATCCGCCCGTCTCGGCCTCCCAAAGTGCTGGGATTACAGGCTTGAGCCACCGCGCCCGGCAGCAAAGGACTTTTAGCAGGCATTGTCTTCCTCTCTGAGCCTTGGATTTTCCGTCTGTGAAGTGAGGATATAACAGTCCCTCCCAGGACGATTGCAAATATTCAGTGAGAGGAGCAGCACTCAGAGCATGCATGGTGCATATCTGGTGCTAGACTCCAAGAATTAGATGGCACTAACATTTTAACAGTGTTGACACACGTCCCGATTCTGTTTCTCTTTCCATGGCTGTTCTTAGAAACTTACTTCCCCATCCGCCCACCCCACCCCCATCCTGTGTTCCCACAGCCCCGTTCCCTCTAACTCCTTGCCTGACTGCCTTCTCTCAGGGTCACTTTGGACTGAAATCTTTCTCCCCCTCCCCTCCCCTCCCCTCCCCTCCCCTCCCCTCCGCTCCCCTCCCCTTCCCTTCCCTCTCTCTCCTGTCTGTCTCCCTGCCTCTTCCCCCCTCCCCCTGGACTAACACAGATCAAGAGTTCAAGCTCCAGCCCAGCCTGCCTGGGTTTGAATCCCAGCTCTGCCATTTACTGGAGCAGCCTCAGGCAAAGTACTTAATTCTCAGCCTTTATTTCTGCATAAGTAAAATGGGAATAAGGATAGTGCCAAGCTTAGAGAGTTGTTTAAATAAGCGACGAGATTCTTGTAAAGTGCCAGGATCAGTGCCTGCAATACAGTAAGTGCCTAATAAATGTCACCTGATTTATGACTAGACAGGGTTCTGCTGGAGCAGAGCCCCTGCCTTTTCATCTCTGCATTCCCAGGGTCTGGCAGGGTTGGGATTGGAAGGGGTGCGGGCTTTCTAGGCGTTTACACTATGGCATTGGAGACTTGCTTTCCCAGTGCAGCAGGCCTCTCCAGAAAGGGGAGGGGACTTGGACCACATCGTAAGCTTGTCTGTCTGGCAGATATTTCCTACAACCCTGCTGCACACCACTGGGTGCTGAGGATGGGGTGGGGGAGGGTGCAGTAACACTGCCCTTAGTGAGCTCAAGTCCATGGAGGAAAGTGGGACAAAATGGCCCTGATACTATCAGAGAATGACGAGCCCGAGGCTGGCAGGTTGCTTCTGAGGAGGCTCCTGGGACTGGTGATGTTTGATGTTTCCTTGTGGGAGTGACGTAATAGTAACTTCTGGCTACATTAGGGGTTTATTCAGTAATCCTCCATTCTTTCCTATCCGCGGTGTTTACCCGTCTTAGCAGTAATAACAATAGCGTTTCTTGAGTGTTCGCTATGTGCCAGGTATAGCGCTAAATATTTTATGTTATGAGTTTACTTAATCTTCACATCAACCCTGTGAGGTACTTATTATCATTATTCCCATTTTGTAGGTGGGAAAACTGAGGCACAGAGAGGTAATGTATCTCTCCTCTCAGTCAGTAATTGGCAGAGCTAGAGTGGAACCTGGGCAGTTTTGGCTACAGAGTCCATGCTTTTTTTTTTTTTTGCTTTTTTTTTTTTTAGCGAAGTCTCATTCTGCCTATCACCCAGGCTGGAATGCAATGGCACTGTTGTGCATGGCTCATTGCAACCTCAACCTTGCAGACTGAAGCGATCTTCCCACCTCAGCCTCTTGAGTAACTGAGACTACAAACGTGCACCACCATGCCCGGCTAAGTTTTTAATTTTTTTTTTTTTTTTTGAGACAAAGTCTTGCTTTGTCGCCAGGCTGGAGTGCAGTGGCGCTATCTCAGCTCACCGCAATCTTCACCTCCTGAGTTCTAGCGATTCCTCTGCCTCAGCCTCCCGAGTAGCTGGGACTACAGGTGCTGCACCACCATGCTCGACTAATTTTTGGATTTTTAGTAGAGATGGGGTTTCAGCATGTTGGCCAGGATGGTCTCGATCTCCTGACTTCAGGCGATCCACCCACTTCGGCCTCCCAAAGTGCTGGGATTACAGGCGTGAGCCACCGTGCCTGGCCTAATTTTTTTTTTTAGAGACAGGGTCTCGCTATGTTGCCTAGGCTGGTCTCAAACTTCGGGCTCAAGCGATCATCCTGCCTCTGACCCCTAAAGTTTGGGATGACAGGTGTGAACCACCACGCCTGGCTGAATCCAACTTGTGCTTCCTCCATAACTGACTTTTACCCAGCTGGTTGTAGTCCTTGTGACTAGCCAATCTCGTGGACTCTGAGCGCCTTACCTTCCACGAGAGTCCTTTGCAGCCAGCAAAAGTGAAGGAACTAATCTTAGGCCTTCCTGTACAGCCTGCGTTCAGCATCAGCTCAGGGGTGAGGGGATAGGGACCTTCAAGGAAGAGGGTGTGGAAGTTTAAGGCCCAGAAAGGAAAGGACTTGAGTCAGGAGGAGGAAGAAGGATTAGCATAGGAAGCATTTAATGGGGAGAGAAAGGAAACTCAGAAGGCTGGAAAAGTTGGAATTCAAACTGAAGCAACATTTGCTGAGTACATTTTCGGTGCCAGGCATGGCAGCGTCTGTGCCTTCCAGGAGCTCCCAGGCCTGTGGGAGAGATAGACAAATTAGCAGGTAAATTGCTGAATAGTATTTGGTGAGGTTGGCCGGGAGCGGTAGCTCACACCTGTAATCCCAGAACTTTGGGAGGCTGCGGTGGGTGGATCACTTGAGGCTAGGAGTTCGAGACCAGTCTGGCCAACATGACAAAACTCCATCTCTACTAAAAATATGAAACAGTTAGCTAGGCATGGTGGCGTGCGCCTGTGGTCCCAGCTACTCAGGAGGCTGAGAATCACTCGAACCCGGGAGGCAGAGGTTGCAGTGAGCGAATCATGCCACTGCACGCCAGCCTGGGCGACAGAGGGAGGCTCTGTCTCAAAAAAAATAAATAAATAAAGTATTTGGTGAGTATATGGGCAGGAGCCTTTGAAGGCCCAGAGGAATAGATCACCAACTTGACCCAGGGAGGTGATGTTTAAGTTGGGTCTTGAAGGATGAGTAGGAGTTTGCCAGCCAGGCAGAGCTAATAGTAGCAGAGCCAAAGTTTAAACCTGAACAGTCTGGGTCCAGAGTCTGTGTTCTTGCCTGTGGCATGCTTGGCCCTGCTGCCCTCCAAGGCCTAGCCTTGGGAGATGAGACTTTCTGGGTCCTGGGTCACTCCACACGAGCCCTAGACAACCACCCAGCCATTTTCCCATCCAATTCCTGCGTTTGCTCTTCACAAACTCCCACTCTCTCCCACTTCTGCAAGGGTGGTTGGGAGTTGACTAGCCTGTAGGCAGTCTCTGTCTCTCTAAGTGACTGGGATTTGTGGTGTCCTGAGAAGGGTACACAGATTCTACCCGCAGTTCTCCTGTGGCAGGTAGGAGGCACAGACAGACACAGAAGCATTTCCTGTTTTGTTTTTCCACTGTTGGCCCTGAGCACATGAACTGCTTTGCATAAAGCACCTCCTCAGATCATTGCAACAACCCTGGCAGGTAGAGGTAATTTACTGCCATTTTAAGCATGAGAAAGGTGACTCACAGAGGTTGAGCCATGTGTCCAAGGTCACACAGCTAAGCCAGTAAGTAGAGGGACTGGAATTTGCACCTCAATCTAACTGTGAGGCCTGTACTCATGTTTTTAAGCCATCAGGAAGAATACCAGGTTATGAAGGCCACGCCCCTTTCTGATGAGTCTCACCTCTGTGCTGGTAATCAGGGCACCTAGAAATTGCAAGTTAGCGGTAGCAAGCATAAGGTTGCATTGATTTCAGTTCTTCTCAACAGGAATGTGCATGAGAATCACCAGGAATGTTGGTTACAAATACAAGATTCATTGCCTTCATCCTAGAGATTCTAACTCAGTAAGTATGGGGGGAGGGTCCAGGAACCTACATTTCCAGCAGAATGCCTGATTCTGATGCTGGTGGACCATTGAATATGCTGGAAATCCTAATTTATGACATGTCTTCTCTGGGTCCGGCACTATCCTGGGCATTTTATTTGGTCACTTCAGCCATCAGAACATCGCCTGGTAGGGGGAGTGGATGCAAAGGGAGGTGGGAGTCTAGAGAGAGATTCGTAGCAGTCACGATGAACAGCCAGCATGTCCATTCCACCTTTAGATCAATTGGATAAGGAAACTGAGGCTCGGAGAGGAGGCACCTTGCCCAAAGCTTGTGGTGGCAGAGCTGGGATTAGAAAGCAGACTCCTCAGCTGCCGAGACCTGTGTTCCTCCTGATACCCCACGTGGTTGCTTTTGCACCCTCCCACACAGAGACTCTTTTTCGTTTGTTTGTTTGAGATGGAATTTCACTCTTGTTGCCCAGGCTGGAGTGCAGTGGAGTGACCTCAGCTCACTGCAACCTCTGCCTCCCAGGTTCACGCCATTCTCCTGCCTCAGCCTCCTGAGTAGCTGGGATCACAGGCGCCCGCCACCATGCCCGGCTAATTTTTTGTATTCTTAGTAGAGACAGGGTTTCACCATATTGGCCAGGCTGGTCTCGAACTCCTGACCTCAGGTGATCCACCCACCTCGGCCTCCCCAAGTGCTGGGATTACAGGCTTGAGCCACTGCACCTGGCCCACAGATTCTTGGGGGCATCTGCCAAACACCACCATAGGTAAATGTGGGATAATCAGTGGTGGCAATGTCTGCCATTTACTGAGCACCCACTGTGTGCCAGGCACAAGGTCTAGAATGGTCAGTAAGCAGGCATGGTCTTGGACAATTGCACAGATCTCTAATTATAAGCAGGTTGCTATGGGAGTTTATGTCAGAGGAGCCATTCCTGGCAGAGAGCAGGAGCAGGGAAGATGTCCCTGAGGAAGAAGGGTTTGAGAAGAGATCTGAAAGATGTGTTAAGTGTTAACTGGGCAAAGAAATGCAGAGTAAAAGATTCTAGGCTGTGAGAACAGCATGTGCAAAGGCCCTGGGGTGATTGATATATAGCAGCAATCCCCAACCTTTTTGGCACTGGACTTCGTGGAAGACAATTTTTCCATGGACAGGGTAGGAAGGATGGTTTCCCCTATGAGAATCTAACTAAGCCTGATGATCTGAGGTCCATGAAGCTTCCACTTCAGTTCATGTTAGTTAGATTCATCACCTTAGTTACATTCTCATAGATTCTCCTAGGAGTGCACAGCCTAGATCCCTCGCGTGTGCAGTTCACAATAGGGTTTGCACTTCTGTGAGAATCTAATGCTGATCTGACTGAAGGCGGACCTCAGGCGGTAATGTTCACCCACAGCCGCAGCTCACCTCCTGCTGTGCAGCCCGGTTCCTAACAGGCCATGGACTGGTACTGGTCTGAGGCCTGGAGGGTTGGGGACCTCAGCTGTGTAGCTGGAGTAGAGAGGAAGGGTGAGGCTGAAGGGTGGTCAGGGCGGGTCCCGCAGGGCCGTGCAGACCAGGTGAGGCTTTACTTTCCTCTACACCAAAGGATTCCATTTGTGCTCTCAAAGTAAGAAACGGCAAAAATGTATAATGAGCAGGGTGGGGGTCTCCCGGCTCTCGAAGGGGTGTCAGCAGGGAGCTAAGAGGATCCAGTTTGACTTGAGTGGGGAGAGCAAGAGTGGCATCAGAAGGTGATGGTGGCTTTGCCCAGGCCGGTGGTAGTGGTGAGGGAGAGGCAGACAGAGAAACTGAGTAGAGTGGGCAGGGCCTGGTGATTGGTTGGAGTGGGGCAGGGGATCAGCCCATCGCTTTGACCAATGAGAACATAGAGTCCAGAAAGGTTGCATGAGCCGCCAGAGTCACACAGTCCAAGCGTTAGAGCCAGACGCTAAGCTGGAGCCTCCTGTCCCAGGGCCTTCCAGCCAAACTTGGACTCCGGGCCCCAGATTCCTGGCAGCTGCTCTGGCAGAGTCCCTCTTCCCAGCCTCCTGGTGGCTGCGTCCCTCCCCATGCCCCCGCTCCCTGCAGAGTCTGGCAGCTTCGAGGGAGTGGGGTGCTTTGAAGCGTCTACAGGGAGGGCAGTGCTGTGACCTCCAAATTCTTTCCGTGTGACCTATGCGACCCCAGCGAGACCAGGGCCCCTCAGGACCCTGCCCTCCCCAGGCTTTGATGGAGTCCACAGAGGTGGGGTTTGGGGCCAGAGCCACTGTGCAGACACAGCCCCTTGCTGGGGAGCGGGGGTGTTTCCAGGGACCCGAGCTGATGCACCTGCCATGAAGAGAAAGGAGATGCAGGGGCCAAAGCCTGGGGAGACCCTCTCTGTGCCTGGTGGGGTCTCCCCAGCAGTGGGGAACTGCTCCCCCATCCAGGCTCGGTAACTGCAGGCCGCTGGCTGCTATCTTAGAATTTCTGTTTTCTTCCGCATTGTCACCCCAGTTGGCACCTAAGACCTCTGAGATGCTGCTCAGTTAAATGGATTCTCAGCTCTGCAGGCCTCGCTCCACCTCCCTACCCTGCTCCAAACCATCCCCCTCCTGAAACCTGAAATAGTCATAACCCCCCTATTATGAACCTCATCTCCCCGTACCTGAGCCCCTGTTTTCCTTAAGATTTGGAGCTCTCTTTGGGGTTCAGGCCCCCCTTTTTCTCACTAGGTTCTAAGACCTGCTCCCTGCTTAGGCACCTTCTTCTCCCTGGACCCCTTCTTCACCCCTAGACCCTGGACCTGGGTCTGATCCCTCTCTGGAGACTGGAGGCTCTGCTGTGTTAGAGACCAGCACCCCCGACACACACACCCCACGGTCTCCCAGGTTTCTCTAACCCCCAGGGGCTTCACCCTTCTCAGCTTGACACACAGTAGGCACTCAAGAGACAAGCTTGATCCTGCCACCCCTTCTCCCAGCCCTGCCCGTTTGTGGCCCCTCCTGTGCCTCCCCACCCTCCCCCGCGTGGGTATTTTTGCTCAAGGAGCTCGTGCTGTGTGGCAGCTGAGCCTGGGAAGCAGCTATTGTTGGCTGAGAACGTGGGGCGGCAGAAGGATGGGGGCTGAGAGGAGGCAGGAAACATACTTATAGGTCCAGGCCCAGCCCCCTGGTCCCCACACCCCACTGGGTCCAGGTGAGGCCATTTTAGGACAAGTCAAAGAAAGCCCCCTTCCCACAGCCGGGAGCTCCGTTGTGAAAATCACTGCACTAGGGGAAGCTGGCAGCAAGTTTGGAAACGAGATGGCTGGTGAAAGTGCCACCGGCAGTTTCAGAGAGCAGCCGGGGTGCCCCTTGAGCCTCTGGGTGGCATCGGGACAGTAGGCAGGACCCCTTGTGTGGTGATGCTCTGCTGCCGCCCGTTTTGGTTGCTTCTCGTACCTGTTTCATGTCTGCTCTGTGGCGCAGGAGGTGGGAACCACAGTTTATTGAGCATTAACTTTGAGCTAAGCCATGTGCTGAGCAATGAATACATTGACTCAATTCATACTTCAGTCAACTCCAGGGAAGTGGGTCCTATTGTGTCCCCATTTAACAGATGAGGAGACTGAGGCTTGGTGAGGTAGGTGAGGTGACTCGGTCAAGGCCACACAACTCCTGAGTCTGTTTTTGCAGGCTTCTGTAGAGCATCTGACTTCAAGGCTGAGGGTGTTTTGCTTGTGGCCGAAAAAGACTGGGCACAGCGAGGAGGGAGGAGGGCCAGGCACAGCGAGGAGAGGGGAGGCCAGTAAAAGAGGATGAGAAGCCTGCAGGGGAGCAGGCAGTGCCTTTTCTGGGGTGGTGACAGGCAGTTGGAAGCAAATTTCGATCTGGATGAGGAACTGGCACTATTCTGTCCTCTGGTCCCTCTTGCCCTTTAATTGTGACATTACTTCTCACCGCTGAAGGGGAACCCCTTGAGGGCAGAGACTGTGGCTTGTCCTGGCACCTGCCTTGAGCAGAAGCTCAGAGAAAGATGCATGGAGGGAAAGAGTGGGGAGCAGAAACAAGCCATCAGGTGCCAGGTTGGTGGTCCTGGAGCCAGTTTATGGCTCATCTGGTCACGAGGGCCACATCTCTCAGTGTTTAGTGTCAGCTATTGAAGAAATCGAATCCAGTACACAAAATTGGATTTTGCAGTTTTGCAACCAGTTTCAACCCCCCTCTATTGTGTAATGTGTTTCTTTAGATAAGGAAACCCAGAACAAAACATGTATGCTTTTCTCCTGGCGACCTCTGATAACTCTATTGAAGACATGGCTTAACGAGAACTGTTTTTCTCCTTTCGTGATTTGTGACTTTTCTTGCAGTCTCCAGGTGGCGGTGAGTCAGCCATAAAACTCGTTCAGGAAAGTCCAGAGGAATTTTTTTTGTGCATCAGGTTCAACTTGAGCAGTGCTGGGTGACACCCAATGACACACTTGGTTGGGGAAGGAGAGGCTGGCACACTCCTAGCTGCTTATCTCTGCCACCTCCGCCTCCATTTGTCCCTGGCTTCCTGGGGCCCAGAGCCATCTCCGCCAGAGCAGGGAGGCCGATTAAGTGACCCGCGGGCTCATTCTGCCTGACTCAGCTCAGCTCCAGCCCTCTCTGGGGAGAATGAGTCATTTTTTCAACCCTGAAATATTTATCTTCATGTGGGAAATGGGTGGGGGTGGGGAGAGCCCCTCCTGGTCCTCTCCAAACTTGTTCCTCAGCTCTGAGGGGCACTCCAGCTGCAGGCAAAGGGATTCTAGGGCAACTCTGGAGAGGGCAGTCAGACCTGAAGTCAGTAAACCACAGCTGTGGCAGCCATTGGAGTCACCCTGGACAGAAGCACACTGGGCTGAGTGGGTGGAGTGTCCCTGTCAGTCCCCCACTGATGGATGGTTTCTCCTTGGGGATGGGCCTCTGCCCCCTGCTTCCTCTGCCCACCCAGTTAAGAAGCTATATGAGCCCGGGTGTGGCGGTGCACATCTGTAGTCCCAGCTACTTGGGAGGCTGAGGCAAGAGGATCGCTTGAGCCCAGGAGGTTGAGGCTGCATGAGCTATGGTCGAGGCTGCATGGGCTGTGGTCAAGGCTGCGCTCCAGCTTGGGCAGCAGAGTGAGACCTTGTCTCTTTAAAAATAAAACAGGCCGGTCGAAGTGGCTCATGCTTGCAATCCCAGCACTTTGGGAGGCCGAGGCGGGTGGATCACTTGAGGTCAGGAGTTTGAGATCAGCCTGACCAACATGGCAAAAACCCATCTCTACTAAAAATACAAAAAAATTAGCCGGCCATGGTGGCGCATGCCTGTAATCCCGACTACTCAAGGAGGCTGAGGCAGGAGAATAGCTTGAAACCCGGGAGGTGAGGTTGCAGTGAGCCGAGATTGTGCCGTTGCACTCCAGCCTGGGCAACAGAGTGAGACTATGTCTCAAAAAAAAAAAAAAAAAAAGGAAATTGCCCCCATCTCCCATTTTCTGTTTCCCCTCACTACCTCATTGCTCCCCTTAGCCCCTCCCACAGTCTAACATGCTGCGTATTTGATTTGTCTTATTTATTCTGTCTCCTACTGGCATATAAGTTTCACGAAGGCAAGGTTTAGTTTATTTTATTTTTAGTTTTTCGGGACGGGGTGTCACTCTGTCACCCAAGCTGGAGTGCGGTGGCGCCATCACAGCTCTTTGCAGTCTCGAACTCCCAGGCTCAGGTGATCCTCCCATCTCAGCCTTCCAAAGTGCTGGGGTCACAGGCCTGAACCATTGCGCTTGGCCCAAAGGCAAGGATTTTGTCTGTTTTGTTTCCTGCTATATCCGTCGAGAACGGTGCTAACACATAGTAGGCACACGATTTTAAAGAGGATAAGAGGAAAATGAATGAGTGAATGAATGTGAGCCGTCGGGGCTCTGTGTATTTTGACCCATAACCCTCCTCCCTCCCCCCACTCCAGCTGTGTTGTTCTAGGAGGCTAGGTTCTTTCTCCACCCACGCCCTCAAGGTCAGCTTATCCACTCTTGAGGTTTCATGCTTAATTTCTATATTTGAGCTTCTCATACCAGTGTGTGAGATTGCCCTGGGGAACAAGTGCCCTGAGTAGGGTACTTGTATCATAAAATAAAAAGGTGCTATTTTGGAGTAGAATGCAGAATTGGCATGAATTTTTGAGATTCAAAAGAAAATGAGGCTTAAGCTTTTTTCAGAGCTTTTAGCTGTCGTCCTCAAACCTGCCAGGGCACGGGTTGGCTCTCCTCTGCCGTGTGGGTGCTTTGGGAAAGTGTAAGCAGCCTTGTTTTTGGAAATGACCCCAACCCCTGAGCCCCGGGGCCTGCCCTCCCTCCAAAGCCCCAGTGAGGGGTTTTCACCAAACACGCACAAATGCCAGCAGAGGGCGGATCCACGTGCGTCCTCATCCGGGGGCCGTGCCCACTTCCCTTCCCGGCGGGCGTCCCCGTTTCTTTCTCTCAGCAGAGTGCTAGATCGGAACCTCTTGTCCTTCCCGGCAAGAGGCCCTTCTCTGTCTGCCGCCTTTCCTGTGCCTCTCCTCTCCGTCGCTGGGTTTTCTTGTCCTTTTCCCCAGTTAGGTGGTTAGGTCAACTTCCAACCCCTCAGGGCCAAACAGTGCCACCACACTGGCGTCCCCATCCCCTATGCCGGCAGTGGCACTACCATTTTGGTCACAGCCCTGGGGCCCTGGAGTGTGACACATGTGGGGGGCCCTGGCACAGCCCCAACCTGTGCCTCAGCCTGCGCCTTGCACTGGCCAGGTGAGAAGGGCTGATTGCTCTCCTGCCCTCAAAGAACCCGCTGGTGTTTCCATGGCAACTGTGCAGCCAGGCTGCCTGGGCGTCTACTGGGCTAAGGGCCACCAAGTCCTCCACGAGGTACCCATGGTTGTGGGAATGGAAGCATTAGCTAGAGGTGAGTGGCACTGACCTGTCCCCAGCTGTTAGGGAGGGAGCTGTACTTTGGGCTCAGGTGGGGTGTGGGGTCTCCTGGTTTTATCCACACCCCCATCCCCAGTCCATCTCACTGGGAAGCCACCCTGCCACTTCTTTCTGAGCCCCTGTTTCTTCCTCTGTAAGAGGGGCATGTAATGCTGACTTCAGAAGTTGTTCCAGCTCCCGACATGAGCCAGGTGGGGCAGCGGTGAGGGAGCCTCAGGTAGAGGAGGAGGGAGACAAGACCAGACCAAAGGGTGGCCAGGGATGCAGCTCTGTTTCATTCGGACCTGGGAATCAGACCAACCTGCCCCTTCCAAAGGGTCTTAGATCCTGAGGAAGCACTCTCCCCTCTCTCAGCCTCAGTTTCCCCTTCTCTAAATGAAAATAGTCTGGGCACGGTGGCTCATGCCTGTAATCCCAGCACTTTGGGAGACTGAGGTAGGCGGATCACTTGAGGTCAGGAGTTCAAGATCAGCCTGGCCAACATGGTGAAACCCTGTCTCTACTAAAAATATGAAAATTAGCCGGGTGTGGTGGCACGTGCCTGTAATTCCAGCTACTTCAGAGGCTGAGGCAGGAGAATCACTTGAACCCGAGAGGCAGAGGTTGCAGTGAGCTGAGATTGCGCCATTGCACTCCAGCCTGGGTGACAGCGCGAGACTCCGTCTCAATCAATCAATCAATCAACCAATCAATCAGTCAATCCTGTGTGACAGGACTGCAGAAAGAATAGAGTAAGATAATAAGTGCATGACAAGCCTGGTGCCTGGCCCAACACACCGCAGGTGCTCATTCCATGTTGATTACCTGTGAAGGCACCCGTGGGCCACCGCACTGGAAATTGTCTTTCCTGTGGTCAGGCCTGGGTCCCCAACAGACCCTCTTCCAGGGCATGGCTGCTGGGGGGCCCCAGGGCTGCTCCTCCCAGTGGGGAATTCCTCTTATGTTATTCACACAGAGATTTCCCCAGGAAGCCTGAGCCCCTCTTTGTATATCTTCCCAGCTGTTATCTGGGCCTCCTGAAGGCCTGCCTGGCTTTCTGGTTTATGTTAGGGTTGTTTATATGGGGTCTTATCTCTCCCAGGAGCAGGGGCCAGCCTGGGGAGCAGCAGGACTGTGGGCTTTGAGTCAGAGCAACCTGGGTTTGAGTCCCCAGCTCCGCCACGCACTAGCTATGGGACCCTCGGCAAGTGACTCCACCTCTTGGAACCTCAGTTTCCTCCTCTGTAAAGTGGGGATGGTAGTACCTCCAGCACAGGGTGACCATGAAGATTATGTGGGAAAATATCTGTGCGGTTCCCGGCATGGGTTAGATGATGAGTTACAGACAGCTCCTTTCCCCTCTTCAACCAGGAGGTTCCGCAGCAGCATCCTAGAGGCTCAGACCCAGGGCAGGGGAAGAGCATCACAGGTCCTCAAGGTGCCACCGGGGCAGTAGGCAGGGGAGGCTGCACAGCCGATCCACGCTGCTGGCAGCTCCCAGGACTCCATGACCTAGAGGAGGCTGGGGACCTCAGGAACCTTCCCCAGAATGAAGGAAGTATGGGGAGGAAAGACACAGAGATGAGGCTGTGGCCCCTATAGGAGCGTGGGTGAGTGTGGAAGATAAGAGCACAGGCTCTGGAACAGACACATGTGTCCATCAGGGAGCTGTGTGACCCCCTGTGAGTGACTCAACCTCTCTGAGCCTTAGTTCCCTGTCTGTGCAAATGAAGGATGATGATACACCATATCTCCTGGGGTTGCTGTGAGGCGTTGATAATACATGGAAAGTGCTTGGCACAGTCTGGCCAAGAATTTTCTATTTATTTTTAGGTCGTATTCTCAGGACCCACTGACTTCTGGCCAAACTCTTCAGTTACTCATAAAACAGTAATAAAAATTTTTTAAAAGCTTATTTCTCCAGCACCTTCCATGAGCCCTGCAGGCAACGTGCTTAGTGCCTACCTCTCATTATCCCATCTGATTGTAGCAGTCCTCTGTGGGGTTGGCCCTGTCACCATCCCCATTTTATAAATGAAAAGTCGGGTGACCTGTCTGAGCCCACACAGCTGTTGACGGCTGGAGCCTGGAGATAGTCGTGGGCAGGGTTAGTGTCTCACCAAGTATCAGCTGGACGCAGCAAACCTCAAACCGAATCCGTGGGGAGAATCTGTGAATGAGCTTGTCCAACCTGTGGCCCGGGATGGCTTTGAATGCGGCTTACCACAAATTCGTAAACTTTCTTAAAACATTATGAGATTTATGCATGAACCTTTGTTTTTTAGCCGATCAGCTATCATTGGTGTATTTTATGTGTGGCCCAAGACAATATTTCTTCCACTGTGGTCCAGGGAAGCCAAAAGATGGGACACTCCTGCCAAGTGTAAACGGAAGATCTGGAGTGGGGTGGGGACACCTGTGGACTCAAGACAGCCTGGGTGGCGAGTGGTGTGTGGGGGCTGGCTCCAGAAGCCGTGGGACCGCGTGTGTTTGTTCAGCCTGTCTCGGCAGGCAGCGGGCCCTGACACACTAATGTAAACATCCAGACTGCTTGTTGGCCCACTGGGGGACCAAGACAAACTAGGGAACAGTAAGCAGTGCCTCCCGGTGCCTGGTAGGGAGTGGCGAGAATGAGGAGCTGGGTCTCAGGAGAGGCTGGGGAGAGTTGGACAGGGATGGAGCCTGGCTTTCCTGCCCAGTTCACAGAGGGGAGGGCACAGCTGCTGACTTGGAGGGCTCCCAAAAAGGCCAGGAGCAGAAAGTCTGAGAAGCAGATAGGGGACAGCAGAGGGAGTCTGGCCCTTGGTGTTAGGGGTACCCTGGTGGACAGAGGTGGGGGTGGCACGGAGCCAGCATTTATGGAGCCCCTAGTATGTACCAGGTCATTTAGACACGAGGTCTTATCACGTCTCTAGAAAAGCCCTGCGTAGTCCACTTTATTATTATTATTATTATTATTATTATTATTATTATTATTTTGATGCAGAGTCTCATTCTGTCGCCCAGGCTGGAGAGCAGCGGTGCAATCTCGGCTCACTGCAACCTCCACCTCCCAGCTTCAAGTGATTGTCCCACCTCAGCCTCCCAAGTAGCTGTAGCTAGGATTACAGGTGCACACCACCACGCCCAGCTAATTTTTTGAATTTTAATAGAGACAGGTTTCACCATGTTGCCCAGGCTGGTCTCGAACTCCTGAGCTCAGGCAGTCCACCCACCTCGGCCTCCCAAAATGCTTGGATTACAAGCGTGAGCCACCGTGCCTGGCCTAACTTTATTATTTTGACTTAGCTAATGAGAAAATGGAGCCCGGGAGATTGTACAGACCCAGCTCCACTGAAAACCCACAGAATTTGGCTTCCTGGGCGGGGGAGTTTACGAAAGCATTTTTGGGTAGTATTCCTTTGCATCTGCCTCTGCTGACGTCACATTTCCCATGCTAACTTTCTTCTGACCCTGGCTCGGCGTCTCCCTCGATGGAAGTGCAGCCTCTGGGGAGCTGAAGCTCTTGCCGCAAATCCCCTCCCTGGTCCGCTTTTTGGCACATCACTGCGTGGGGCCTGGCCAGGCTGAAGTGACTGTCTGGTCGGGTTAGCTCCTTGGAGGGCTGGTGTGACCAGCTCAGGGGTTTCGCCTGTCTGTCACCCAGGGAGGAGGATTTTGCCAGCTCTGCTTGGATAGGCTTGTGAAGTGGGCGTCAGGCAGGCTTACTGGTTCCAAGTCTTCAAAAAAATGGGATTTTAGAAGTTGCTAAGACCTGAAATATGACCCCACCCATTTTACAGATGGAGAAACTGAAGCCCAGAGAGGGGGAAGGTCTGCCCCAAAGACTCAGTGAGAGACCAAGGCAGAACCGAGTCGAGGTCTCCAGGGAGGACACCCCTAGGCCAGGCTGACCCTTGTTAAGGGGGTGGGACAGGGTCAGGAAAGGGCAGGGATGAAGGAAATAAGTTCCTCAACTGGATCATGACCTGAAACCCAATTTCACAGCTGCTCCCACCCTGCTGCCCTCCCCAAACTGTGCCCTAGAAATGCCCTTGGGCCCTCAGGAACCCTGATAAGTCCCTGCGCATGCGCCAGCAGGGTACTTGTTTCATTGGGTTTGGGTCTCTGCGAATCCACACGAGGGCCTCCTGCTCCCCACTTGCCACACCAGGTCTTGCCCACTGCTCTCCCCCACTGTTTCCCTCACTCATATTCATCTCCGAGTCCAACAGCTATCACTTGGGTTGTGCAGAGCTGGGAAGAATCGTTTAACCGTAACAGCAGCCAGTGAGGGGACCTCGTCTGTGCCATCTGATACCTTCAAGGTGCACCTTTGAGGGGCAGACCCTGCTTTGCGTGTGTTTTGTCCCCACTTTGAGAAAGAGATCACGGTGGCTCTGGTTCAAGAACATTGGGATCACACCCTGAGCCTGGATTTGAACCAGGAGACAGACACTGGTACCCCACACCCTCGACCACACCTGCTTTTAAAGCCAGGGACCTGCAGAAGTCAGATGACCTGTCTGAGCCCGCAGAGCTCTTGACTGCCCTGACCCACTAGCGCATCTCCAGAGGATCTGTGTGGATGCAAGGCAGTTAGGACCCCACCTTGACATGGGGAGCAGGAGCTCGGGAGAGGCCGAGGAGAACTGGGCAGGAATGGAGCCAGGAGGGCGTGGCTGCCAGCCTGGAGGGGTCCCAAGAAGGCCAGGAACACAAAGTCTGAGAAGCGGGTTGGGAGCAGTAGAGAGGCTCCAGACAGCCTAGGCCCATGACTCCATCCCGGTCAAGGGACCAAGATTGCTCAATCCCCAGAGCCACAGATGCGTCACCAGCTCAGCGTCGCCGCGGGCTGGCCTGGCCTTGTGACGAGCAAACATTTTTCCCCATCTGAGGCCTGCGAGCTGACCTTCAACTCTGCCTGTTCATTTTGGGAGACCCTTCCAACAGCAGCAGGAACAATGGCAGCCACCAGATGCCAGGCCCTTTGTAGACACGACCTTGTTTAATTCTCAGGAGAGTCCTGGGACCTAACACTGGGCGATAGGATCCCACTTCACAGAGAAGACTGGGATCACATGGCAGCAAAGCACAGGGCTGGCTTGAAGCCCAAGTCTGTCTGACCTATTCTGGTGGGCAGCAAAATATATCAGACATATTAAAAGCATCAGGCTCAGTAAAACCAAACACTGGTATATAAGCCTTCAGCTTAAGGAATAAAACTTCCCAAATGCATTTGAATCCCCCATACCCCCACACGCCCAGTCCATTTCTTACCACTCTCTCTCCCAGGGGAAACTACTTTCTTCAGTGACTGTCTTGATACTGTTACTCCTGACCTCAGGTGATCCTACCACCTCCCCACCTTGGCCTCCCAAAATGCTGGGATTACAGGTGTGAGCCACCACACCCAGCCTGCTTTTGCCTCCCTAAATGATACATGTTGCTCACTGTTTTTGAACTTTAAATAATTGGTGGGAGGCTCCATGTTGACTTCTGCAGCTTTCCTCTCTTCCCATTGCGTTTGAGTTGCAGCCACTTCGTTTTCAGGCCTGTGTAGTATTCCATCCCATGATGTGACTCCCCTACGGTTTATCCAGGCTCCTATAGATGGGCATTTAGGCTGTTTCTCGTTCACAACCACAGCGCGTGCTGTGTGGGAGTTCCTTATTCATGTCTCCTGGCAACCACAGGAGAGTTTCTAAGAAGTATATGTGTTATGTATGTTAAAAACTGGAATCAGGCCGGGCATGGTGGCTCACACTATAATCCCAGCACTTCGGGAGGCCGAGGCGGGCTAATCATCTGAGGTCAGGTGTTCGAGATCAGCCTGGCCGACATGGTGAAGCCGTGTCTCTAATAAAAAAATACAAAAATTAGCTGGGCTTGGTGGCGCACGCCTGTAACCCCAGCTACTCAGGAGTCTGAGGCAGGAGCATTGCTTGAACCCAGGAGGCAGAGGTTGTAGCGAGCCAAGATCGTGCCACTGCACTCCAGCCTGGGGAACAAAGCAAGACTCCATCTCAAAAAACAAACAAACAAAAAACTAGAATCAGGTAAACCCACGGCATCATGGGATTCCTCACTGAGAGAACAGGCCAACAATATTGGGGTTGCTGTTATGAGGGTGAAAAACCCCTTAAGGATAGGAATGTTCCTCTGATTCGCCGCTGTAAACGGCACCCAGAACAGTGTCTGGTGCATTGTGTGCGTGGAGTAAATCTGTTCCCTAGACAAGGGGATGTGTGCCAGCTACTGTGGCAGGTACTCAACTTGCACAGTCGTACTCAGTCCACTGAGGAGGGGTTCTCCCAAATCACAGGTAAGCTGACTGTGGCACCAGAGAAATTAAGTCCCATTCTTAAGGTCCTACAGCCGGTACCCAGGTTGGCTGACTCCAGAACCTGCACTCTTCCCTGAAGCTGCCTGTGTGGACAGAGGGAGTGGATTCACAGAACGCTAGAATATGGGGAAAAGGGGGGCAGCTTTTTTTTTTCTTTTGAGACAGAGTCTTGCTCTGTCGCCCAGGCTGGAGTACAGTGGCACGATCTCAGCTCACTGCAACCTCCGCCTCCTGGGTTCCAGTGATTCGCATGCCTCAGCCTCCCGAGTCGCTGGGATTACAGGCATATGCTACCACACCTGGCTAATTTTTGTATTTTTAGTAGAGATGGAGTTTCACTATGTTGGCCAGGCTGGTCTCAAACTCTTGACCTCAAGTAATCTGCCTGCCTCGGCCTCCCAAAGTGCTGGGACTACAGGCATGAGCCCCCATGCCCTGCCGGGAGCAGCTTTTAATGCCTAGTTGCCTATATACAAGCCCCTAGGACTTTCCAGGTTGTCCTAGAGTCCGTGAGGGTGAGGTGGCACCAGCTAGTAGATCACCTTTGGCCTGGGATGCCCCAGACGCTGGGGCTGAGTGACAGCTCATCTCTGAGGTTGATCCATGGGGGAACTGCAAAGGTTGAGACCCCAGTAGGCATAGGATTCAGATGCAATTGGATGGAGGAGGCAGCCTGACCAACCAAAGAATTATTTGCTTGGGACATGAGCAGACCTGGGCTCAAATCACAGGTCTGCCACTTACTAGCTGTGTTTTTAGACAAGCCTCTTAACCTCTCTGAGCCTTATCACCCCCATCTGTTAAATAGGTATTGACTCCGTCTTGCAGAGAGGTAGATTTGAAATTAATGAGTGTGACAGTCTTAACACAGTGCCTGGACAGTAGTTATTAGCTACAGTACAGGGGAGGGTTTTCTACTAGGGATGCATACAAATCACTACAGATATATACAGATGGGGCAGCATGGGACACAGAGGAAGACTTCATAGAGGAGGTGACATTTCATCTGGGTTCTGAAGGGTGAATAGGAGTTCTCCAAGCCAAGAAGCAGACCGTGGGTCAAACAATTTCTGTGTGCCCCGGACTAGATTTGGTATTGAGAAGGATAAACACAGTGTTGTTTACAAAAACAACAACAAACAAACTCAGGTTGCTTGCAGTAGATAAAGATACATGATCCCATGGAGATGGCGCAGGCCAGGTGCTGGCTGAATAGACAAAGAATCAGTGGCATTGGGGTCTTAGGAACACGTGAAAGCTGTGAGTCAGGACAGTCAGGAAGTTCCCTAGAGGGGAGGTTGGATTTAGATGACAAAGGAAGATAGAGAGGGGCTGTCTGACCCTTGATTTCCTGACTTGGCTGGGTCAGGAAAGGGGTCACCCAGCCCAGCAAGGGGCTGGGGACATACCTAGTATGTTCTGTCAGAAGCCCCACTGTGTCCCTGTCACCAGGGCTTGGGCCGATCCCTCTCTTGGAAGAAAAGAAAAGTTTTTCTAATTGTTCATTGTGCAACGGCAGATTGGCTCCCAAACCAGGCTGAACTGAGCCAAGCCCTGGAGGGAGAGGAGGAGCTCAGGCTGGATCTCTACCGAGCCAGGAGTTTGGGGGCCCGGGAGGGGGGTTGGGAATATTGCTGTGTGAGTGTTCCAGGAAGGGCCACTCCTCTGGCCTAGCCAGGGCCCCCTGCCCAGAACTCCCACTCCATTCTGCAGGGTCCCATAATGCCTGAGTATAGTGTAGAAATTGGGTTCAAATTTGATCCCATCTTCTTACCAGCTGTGCAACCTTGGACTGGTTACTTAACCTCTCTGTGTCTTCTTCCACATCTTTCACATGGGGTTGCTGTTATGATTAATTAGAAAACACATGTAAAGTGCTTGGGATAGAACCTAGAATGAAGTCATTGCTGAAGACGTGGCTTTTGCTGCTGCTCTGTCATTGGTGTTACCGTTTATCAACAGCTGTAGCCTCAGCACTGTCATCATTGCCCCTACATCTGTAACCCAGGCCACACTATTGCTCAGGTTGAACTCCAGGGTCATTCCAGCTGCTCATGCCCATTTTTCGTGAGCCAGGATATTCCCGTGCCACAGGCACTACCTTGGCAGTGCCTCTCTTTAGGAGGCAGCTCTTGAATTCCCCATGTGCCTTTTCATGGATTATTGCCTTAATTCCCACCATAGCCTAGTGAAGTAGGTTCACATGTCCCCATTTTATAGATGAGAACACATGCTCAGAGAGGTAAGGCAACTCTCCCAGGGTCACACAGCAGCAAATTACAGAGAATCCAGCTGAAGTCTGTCTGTTCCAGAACCTTTGCTCTTTCCACTCCAAGGTTGAGGGAACAGAGCAGTTTGTTCCCATTGGATCTGAGCTTGGTGCTCAGCTCCCTGTTCCCCCACTCCCACCTGCATCCATGTCTTCCTCTCCCTAGTTCTCATACCCCCCAGCTCTGCTCTGGGCCTGGGACCACTCTGGACCAAGACTGCAGCCAGGGTAGCTCATGTCCTCCTGAGCCAATGCAGTCATTTCCCCCCCACTGTCAGCCGGAATCAGCCCTCCTCTCCCCAGCCAGGCGTTTCCTCCCAGGGTCCCTCCATCCCCCCAGGCAAGCATGACACATGTGTCCTGAGGGGGATGGGGTGTAATGGGGACCAGATGGGAAGCTGAGCCTGGGGTGGGCTTGTTCAGCAGATATTCCTGGTCACCGAGGCAACGCCAGCTCGGCAGCATCTGGTTTGGCTGCAGGTCCACCCTGATTGGCTGGGGCTAGACAAGGGGAGTTGGCCTTGGCATTGTGGGCAGGTGGGGGGACAAGCACAGAGGCTTCAGAATCCAGGAGAGAACAGTGGGTTGCAGAGGGCAGAGTGTAAACAACAGGTAGCGTAGAGTCAGACAGACCTGGTGTCCAGTCCTGCCCTGTCACTTTCTGGCTGTCTGATACAAGCAAGTCACTACCCCTCTCTGAGTTGCAGTTTTAACATCTGCAAAATGAGAGACAATGATAATATTTACCTTACACCTGCATGAGAGGATCAAATAGCAGCGCCGGTGTTCACAATACTTATATCTTTGAACTATTTTAATTCTCATAGCTACCTGTGAGAGTGGGGCTATTATTAGCTCTGTTTTTTTACTGATAAAGAAACCGAGGCACAGGGAGGTCACATCACTTGCCCAAGTCAAACAGGTAGTAGGAGGCAGAGCTGAGATTTGAATACAGGCAGTATAGACCCGTGTCCACCACACTCCAGCCTGCTCCATCCTCCTACTCTCAGTGACGGGACAGCATCAGCTGGAGATGCTGCTTGCTCTTTTTATTTATTTATTTGAGAGACAGGGTCTTGCTTTGTCAGAGAGGCCAGAGAGAAGTGGCACAATCATAGCTCACAGTAACCCTGACCTGCTGAGCTCAAGCGATCCTCCTGCCTCAACCTCATGAGTGGCTAGGATGACAGGTGTGTGCCACCACTCCAGGCTAATTTTTTAAATTTTTCAGATTTTTTTTTGAGACAGGATTTTACTCTGTCTTTCAGGCTAGAGTGCAGGGATGCAATCACAGTTCACTGCAGCCTCAACCTCTTGGGGCTCAAGCAATCCTCCCACCTCAGCCTCCTGAGTAGCTGGGACTACAGGTGCCCACCACCATGCCCAGCTAATTTTTATATATATATTTTTTTGAAGAGAAAGGGTTTTGCAATGTTTTCCAGGCTGGTGTTGAACTCCTGGGCTCAAGTGATCCTCCCGCCTCAGCCTCCTGAGTAGCTAGGATGATAGGTATGTGCCACCACATGAGACTAATTTTTTAATTTTTTTTTTTTTTAAAGACAGAATCTCACTCTGTCGCTTGGGCTGGAGTGCAGTGGCATGATCTCGGTTCACTGCAACCTCCACCTCCTGGGTTCAAGCAATTCTTGTGCCTCAGCCTCCCCAGTAGATGAAATTAGAGGCATGCACTGCCATGCCCGGCTAATTTTTATATATATTGTTTTGAGATGGAGTCTCGCTTTGTCGCCCAGGCTGGAGTGCAGTGGCACGATCTCAGCTCACTGCAAGCTCCGCCTCCCAGGTTCACGCCATTCTTCTGCCTCAGCTTCCCAAGTAGCTGGGACTACAGGCACCTGCCACCATGCTCAGCTAATTTTTTGTATTTTTAATAGAGATGGGGTTTCACCGTGTTAGCCAGGATGGTCTCAATCTCCTGACCTCGTGATCCGCCCGCCTCGGCCTCCCACAGTGCTGGGATTTCAGGCCTGAGCCACCACGCCCAGCTAATTTGTATATTTTTAATAGAGATGGGGTTTCACTGTTTGGCCAGGCTGGTCTCAAACTTCTGACCTCAAGTGATCCGCCTGCCTCGGCCTCCCAAAGTGCTGGGATTACAGGTATGAGCCACTGTATCCGGCCAATTTTTAAAATTAAAAAAATTTTTTTTTTGAGACAGGGTTTCACTCTTTCAGACTGGAGTATAGTGGCACAATCACTGCTGACTGCAACTTCAACCTCCTAGGGCTCAAGCAATCCTCCCACTTCAGCCTTCTGAGTAGCTGGGACTACAGATGTGCATCACCACGCCTGCTAATTTTTATATTTTTTTGTAGAGATGGAGTTTTGCAATGTTGTCCAGGCTGACCTTGAACTCCTGAGCTCAAGGGATCCACCCACCTCAACCTCTGAAAGTGTTGGGGTTACAAGCATGAGCCACTACACCAGGCTAATTTTTTTTTTTAATTTTTTATTTTTTGTGGAGACAGGGTCTTACTATGTTCCCCAGGCTGGTCTCGAACTCCTGATCTCAAGCGATCCTCCTGCCTCAGCCTCCCAAAGTGCTGGGATCACAAGTATGAACCCCCGTGCCCGGCCTGCATGCTCTTTTCTCACTTGCCCTAGAAGCCTGTGCTGTTGGTGGTGCATGGGACACGCCTACTGAGTTTATAAATGGGTGGACAGAGGAGGGCACAGACGCTATGAACATTCCTGCATGTTGGGCAACAAAAGGGAGGCACTGGGGGTGTGACCCTGCAGGCCCTGTGGTGTGGGCAGCCAGCCAGACCCAGCCATGGCCCTGAGCTGGCCGGGGAGCCCCGCTCTGAAAACAACAGCCCCCATTCATCAAGTCCCATTCATCAAGTGCCACACACTTTGTCTAAATTCTCTCATTTCATCCTCACTGCCTGCCTGGTTGCCCACGATGGCAGAATGTGTCTTTGACAGAAGCTGGTTTTGAACATAGGTCCAGCTTTCCTCGCAGGGGGACTGGACTAGGGCCATCTCTTGCCTCCTGAGGGGGGGTGATGGTTTCCTTGTCAACGTGTTTTTGTAGGGTATGTTGCTAATTGTGGGGTTGAGGGAGGAGGCTGCAGGGTAGGGTTGGAAGAGCCTAGATGAAGAGTTTCATCCTGGTTGGCCCCTTACACAATCCCTTCTATTCCATGATCCTTCATTTTCTTCGTTTGTCAAAAGTAGTTTATGATCGGGGGCAGAGCAGAGGGCGGGGAGAGCCAAGATGACCAGGGCCTTGGCCCTTTAAGACTTTATGGTCCAGTGTCAGGGACAGTCATAGGGACAGTCACCCATACTCAAGTACCCAAATCATCCCTGGGAGCTCGGCAGGGTCTGCTGGAGGTGTGTGCAGAGTGCAGTGAAAGCACAGGGCCAGAGGTGGCAGGAGGGATGATGTGGACACAGGTTGTTTTGCCTTTCTTCTGCTAACAGCAGCCCCCTTCCTTTGGGAATTGTTCCTCCCTGACTCATTGTGATATTAACCAGGCTGTCAATCACAGCATCAGGCCTCGCCTCTACGAAGTCACAGCGGAGGGTGCAGGAAACAGGCCTGGCCAATCAGAGTTCTTCCCTGGGATTTTCTAATTCAGCCCAGGGAGAGAGAAGGTTTTTTTTCTCTAGGGCTCTCAGCTACCACAAGGTAAGACTGACCGAATTATCTGGGTGTGAAGGATGTCTAATCTCAGGAGATGAGAGTAAAGGTAACACACAAGGGGAAGATGAGGCATGGAATCAGGGCAGGGGAGAGAAATCTAGCAGCAGCGTCTGAACTCCTGGATTCTCTCCTGCCTGATGATCCTCCCTTCCTCCCTCCCTCCCTCTGAGTCAACGTGAGCCAAGATGTTTGTTTTGTTAGAAAATCCATCTGGGGGCTGGGCGCAGTGGCTCACACTTGTAATCCCAGCACTTTGGGAGGCTGAGGTGGGCGGATCACGAGGTCAGGAGATTGAGACCATCCTGGCTAACACAGTGAAACCCCATCTCTACTAAAAATACAAAAAATAGCCGGGTGTGGTGTCGGGTGCCTGTAGTCACAGCTATTCAGGAGGCTGAGGCAGGAGAATGGTGTGAACCTGGGAGACGGAGCTTGCAGTGAGCTGAGATAGCGCCACTGCACTCCATCCTGGGCAACAGAGCAAGACTCCATCTCAAAAAAAAAAAAAAAGAAAAAGAAAATCCAGCTGGGTTTGAGTTTTATCACTAACAGACCTGAGGGTCCTCATTGAGGAGGCTTCAGAGAGGAGGTGGCATTTGAAGCATGTGTTGAGGGAGTTCTTGGGACTAACAGCAATGATGAGGTTATGTCAAGCCAAGGAAGCTGATGGGAAGGATGTGATCATGATCCGCTTGGGGAATGGCGGGTGCTGATGTCTGGGCAGATCCTGAAGGACCCTCATGTGCCACAGAGCAGAGCTCCGAACGTCTTGACTTACTCCTTCATGCACCCATTCATTCACCCAGCCAAGCCAGCACTCACTGCATACCAGGCACTACTCCAAACGCTTTCTGGGTAACTGACTGCATCTTCCCAACAACCTTGTGGGACGGGTACTATGATTTACCACTTTGCAGGTGAGAAGACAGAGGCACAGAGAGGTTAAGTAACTCACTCAGGATCACAGTTGGTGAATGACAGAGCCAGGGTTTGAACACCAGCAGTCTGGCTCCAGAGTTTCTGTCCTTAACCACAGAGAGGGAGTGACCATCCTCCCCTGACTCCAGCCCAGAGTTCTTTGTGTGTCTCATATCCCAGTGGGGACAAGAGTGCAGTGCCTGTGCCTGGGATGTAGCTCCAGAACTCTGGAGCCCCAGTGTGCCTCAGTGAGGGGAAAGGAGAGCGGGAAGGCCCTGTGGATCCTTTTAGAGGACACGAGGTGCTGTCCTGGCCCAGTTCCAGCCTCAACTAGCGAGGAGCCAGTGCCAGATTCCTGCTAGGTGCCCTGCTGTTTCTGCAAACTGTGATAATCTCCAGAAACAGTGAATGATGGGCTCTAGCTGGGTCCAACTAAGCCCGCTGCAGGAGACGGGGAACTTTAAGAAGCTGTGGCTCATAGCCCAGGTACTGGGGAGTTTTAAAACTGCTACCGAGGGAAGCCCTGGGCAGGCAGGAAGGGGAGGAGGCTCTGAGACATGGCATCAGAGAAGGAGCCCTGGGGGACCTTTAGCATCGGCTCAGGCCCCGGCTCACCCCTCAGTACCCAGACTCAAGCCCCTCCCATGCACCAAGGCTTTTCACCGTCACATTCAGAGGTTGGGGATACTAGCCCTGTTTCACAAATGAGGAGGTTGAGGCTCAGCAAGGGCAAGTGACTTGCCTGCGGTCACCCAGCCAATTTTCCTGGGTCCATGTCCAGGGCTCTGGACAGCCTCATGAGGGCTGCCTCTTTGACCTTGTCTCTGATCCCAAAGGGTTTCTTGAACACACGCCAGAGCTCCCTCAGGCCTCCTGGCCCCTCCTTCTCACAAGACCCCCTTCCTCTTCTTACCCCCAATTCCAGAGAAGGGCTGTTCCCCCAAATAGAGAGTGCTTTGCCATTTGTGGGGAGGATCCCAGCAACCCCTAGGGGTCCTACACAGGTGGCCTCCGGGGTGGGGGCTGGAGAGTAAGACTTCTGGTTGTCCCCAAGTGGCCAGGCCCTGGCAGGGTATATGAGGGCAGGACAGCCCATCTACAGAGCATCCACAAATGGTTGTTAAATTAAAGCTGGGGCAAAGGGAATGCCGTTTTGGCTGAGTCTCCGAAGGTTGGCCATTTTCTGACAGCACAGCAGAGAGAGGTTTACCAGATGGAGGAAACAGCATGAGCAGAGGTCTGGAGGTAGAGAAGTGGAAAATGTCTCCAGGGGAAGGGCAGCTGCTTCCCACGTGGGTGGGAGCAAGCTCGTTCATGGTTCCAAGCTAAGAGCGAGCCAAGGAGGTTTTGAGGGGTGACCCCATTCTAGAACCTTCTGGGGGGATCCAGAAGGCATGTGACCCATTGGGATCGCAGCAAAACTGAGCCAGGCTCCTCCTCTCTTCTGTCCTGCCCAGATTTCTGCCCAACAAGGATGCTCAAGGCGGGGCCAGCCTCTCAAGGGGGCAGGGCCTCTCCCCTGTGCCTGGCCACCTTTCACAGAGGCTTATCTGTCCCTTCCCATTTCCTGTCTGGAGCCCAGTGCCCTGGGAGCAGCGGCCCTGCGTGGGTGCAGCCTGGCCACTGCAGCAGGTCTGGTCTTGCCGGCCAGGCAGAGCTTCCGCTTCGTACCTCAGAGGTACAAAGAAGCCCCAGCCCCAGATCCAGTAGGGACAAGTGACAAGAATGCCTCCTGGGGTGCAAGAAAATGTCCTCTGGGGGCCCCTCTGCTGCTGACATCCTCACATCAATGACTGTAGTGATCATGTTTAAAACTTGCTTTCTATAAAATACTTAATATGTGTCAGCCACTGTGCTTGGCACGTCACACAGACTCTAGTGGTATCTCACTAGATGCTCATAACCCCCCTGCAAGGAAGCCACTGCCACCTTCACTGTGCAGAGGGAGGAAACTGAGGCTCCGAGAGGTGACGTGACTCCCTCAACATCACACATCTGCTAAGCAGCCAAGTGGGTCTGACCTTGAGATGTGTGTTCCACCCATGACGTGGAGATGCTAGCTCCGACCCCTCGGAGTCGCTGTGAAGAGCAAAAGTGAATTCAAGCGAACGAGCCTGCTTTGGAAATGTTAAAGCCAGCGTTACAGGGCCTGGGCTGGGGTAATGTGGACAGGAGTTCTAAGCAGGGAGCACTCTGGGAGCTGAAACCCATGCTGGGCCCAGAAGAAGGGGAGCGTCTTGAGTGCAGGGAGACAAGGGAGTCCTCGGTGGACCTCAGTCATCCTAAGCCCAAAGGTTGGCCCAGTCCTCGCTGCTGAGCCCTTAGCATTCATGGCGCAGGTGCAGGGCTTTGAAAGGAGCACTGGGCCAGGAGTGCAGAAGCCTGGCCTCTAGTTCTGACTGTGCCCCTGACTCAGCATGTCCGGGGGGCCTCAGTTAGTTCATCTGTAGATTGGGGGGGTTGGTCAGACAGGGCTCATGGAGACCTTCCTCGACTCCTCCCCAGAGGTTTGAGCACACCTCGCTGCTGCCCTTTCTTTGAAACACTCATCGCTCTCTGCAGTGAGGCCGTCACTGTACTGGTTAGGGTCAAATTGGAGTCACATTGCCTGGGTTCAAATCCCAAATGCCTTAGAGCTGGATGATCTTGACAGTAACCTTTCTGTGCCTCAGCTTTTTCACCTACAAAATAGGGTCAGTAATATGGCCAGATGCGGTGGCTCACGCCTGTAATCCCAGCACTTTTGGGAGGCTGAGGTGGGCAGACCACCTGAGGTCAGGAGTTTGAGACCAGCCTGGCCAACATGGTGAAACGCCGTCTCTACTAAAAATACAAAAATTAGCCAGGCGTGGTGGCGGGCACCTGTAATCCCAGCTACTCGAGAGGCCGAGGCAGGAGAATCGCTTGAACCCAGGAGGCCGAGGTTGCAGTGAGCCGTGATCGTGCCATTGCACTCCAGCCTGGGCAACAACAGCGAAACTTCAAACTCCATCTGAAAAAAAAACAAAAAACAACGTATAGTATGTGGTACACAGTAAGCACTCAATAAATGTAAGATGCTATTGTTATTACTGCGACTCTTAGTAACATTGTTTATTGTCTCTCCTTGTATTACAATTCAAGTTCCTGACAGCAAAGGCTTTGTCTTGTTTAATGTATTCCTGGTAGGAAGCTCATTTCTTGGCACATAGTAGGTACATAATAAATATTTGTTGAATGAATGAATGGATGAATGAATGAGCAAATGAATACACAGACAATGACACTGACATCCCCAGCATCCAGGAGGCCCCATATGGCTGGATATGGAGAAGGATGGTTGCTGGGAAGACAAACCCAGACCAGCTCCTTGCTCGGGGCCCAGCCAGCCCTCTTTGTTCCTAGCAGTCCTCGTGGCAGGCCCTGTCTCAGTCTGCCCTGCTGGGGGTCCATGCCACTCAGAACAGAGGGTTCTCTCTGGGGATTGAAGTGGCTCCCTGTCCTGCCACTATGACCACAGCAGTATTTATGGGTGTCTGATGCTGTTTCCCAGCTCAGATTGCAGCCACCAGGCATGGGGGCAAACATAGATTTTCCCCTGTGCTCAGCAGCCCTCCCTCCCAAACCCGCAGAATGGAGCCCAGCCTGCTGTCTCTTTACCACCCGTACCCGCCCTTTCCAAAGGCCACTCTCACAAACTGAAATGCTCCCACTGTCCCTTACACAGCTCCCTTGCCTCCCTCCTGTTCTAGAATTTCCAGATGGGACTGCTGACACAGCGGTTCTCCCGTGAGTTCTTCTTGGCCCCTGGTGGTCTGAGCGACCCTGAGGACGTCGGTGTATGTGCCCAGTTTTGAGAGTGAGGGACAGATTGTTATGCTGTTCTCTATACAGAGGAAATGAAAACTCAGAGGGGAGGTTTGCTGGAATGTTTACAGTTGTTGGAGGCCCGAGTTGGGATTCATTCAAGTCTGTTTATTTCTTTTGCCTTCATTCATTCATTCAACTCGTATTTCCTGAGCACCTGCTCTCTGTCAAGCACTGCACAGCAGTGTTCATGGTGCCTGCCCTGCCCAGGGATCCAGATGTTAATCAGACCAGAAGTTAGCCTGGCTTTGTAGACAGTGTGTATACCAGTGTTGTCCAGTGGAACTTTCTGGGATGATGGAAATGGCCTGTGTCTATGCTGTCGAGCCTGGGTGTGGCTATGAAGCACTTCACATGTGGCCAGTGCAAAGGAGGGTTGAATTTTTCACTTTATTTTTAACTAATTTGATTGAAATAGCCACATGTGGCTCATGACAATTCTATGTTGTATGTTGGAGTTCTGCATAGGTTTTTGAAGATATGTCATTCAAGGCCTTAACCTGTGGGTCTCAAACTCAGATGTAAGCAGGGACCAAGCACGGGACTGGGCTGATTTTCCAGAGGCATCTTCAGTTGTGTCTTCTTTCCCAATCGTCAGTATGTTCAACACTATAAAGGAATCAGTTTCTGTTTTCATTGAAACCTGAGCCCCTCCAGATCTATCTTTCAGTTTTCCATTTTTTTTTTCTTAATCAGGTGTAATTTCCATTAGAGTGAAATGCACAAATGAGGGTTGAGGAGTTTTGACAAATGTAGACACCCGTGTAACCACAGAATCAAGATAGAGGGTATTTCCAGGACATTCCCATTCCCCAGAACATTCCCTCATGCACCCTTCCAGTAAGTCTCATCCTCGGAGGTGGCCGCTGTTCTGATGTCTGTCGCCATATGGCTTAGTTTTCTTGTTTTGAAACTACATGTAAATCATTTCACTTTTGACCAAGACAAGGATATGGTAAATATTTCTCTCTTTTTTTAAAAATAAGAAACAACATTGACGTGATGAAAATTGACAGCTCACCCTGGGGCCACAGTGAGGAGGAGATGAGGGGTTGGGGTGGGCTGTGGAACCCCAGGGACTCGTGACCTGTCCAGAGGAGGTGGCCACTCCTCAGCCCCAGCCACCACGTGGAGAATGTGGTCCCAGCATTGCCGTCGTCTTTTTTTTTTTTTTAAAGGAAAATTGAAACAATTCCTTTGTTTTATAATATCTCCAAAATGTTACATTTCAAAAACTTTTCTAAGCTGGGGGCACAGTGGCTCACGCCTGTAATCCCAGCACTTTGGGAGGTCAAGACAGGCAGATCACCTGAGATCAGGAGTTCAAGACCAGCCTGGCCAACATGGCGAAACCCCATCTCTATTAAAAATACAAAAAATTAGTCAGGTATGATGGCGCATGCCTCCTAGTCCCAGCTACTTGAAAGGCTAAGGTAGGAGCACTGCTTGAGCCTGGGAGTCGGAGGTTACAGCGAGCTGAGATGATGCGACTGTACTCCAGCCTGAGCGACAGAGTGAGACCCTGTCTCAAAAAACAACAACAACAAAATTTCTAGCGCCGTAGGCCAAATAATTCACATCTGTGGGCCAGGTTTGACCTGTGGATGGCCAGTTTATGAGTTCTGCCTTGGGCCAGCTGGAATGTTAGTAATAATGACAGCTGGCATTTCCTGAGTGCTTCCTTTGTTTCAGGTCCTGTTCTAAGTGCTCTCTATTATTAAGTCATGTAATCCTTGTAACAGTTGATGAATAGATCCATTTTACAGATGCGTAAGCTGAGCCATAGAGAGGGATTAAGTGATTTGTCCAAGGTTACGGAGTGAGTGCTTGGCAGAGCTGGGATTTGAATTCTGACTGTTTCTCCATAATCTGTGTTCCCCACCACTACAGATGCTCCCCTCGAGGGCAAGAGTGGAGGGTGAGGCCTCTGGGGATGGTTATGCCACTTGGGTGGAGCTTTGATAGCCCCCACGGTGCCACCTCCCTGAACAGGTGAGGAGAGAATACCTCGGCCCCACTGCTGGGACTGCCCTGGCTTGGGCACTTTGCATGTCTGGACACCTTGGCTATCAGTTGGTGGAGCCCAGTTTTAGGGAGTTCTGGGAAAGGAGCCACGGGGCTGGGTAGATGGAAGCCTGGTGGATGAGGAGCCATGAGAGGCACAGAAAGCACCAGGCAAGTGGGGGCAGAAATAGCAGGAGCCTGGTCGGGTAGAGGAGATGAGGATAGAGAAATCGGTCAGCCCAGGGCCAGGGCAGGCTGCTGCTGCCCAGGAGCCAACAGCTGGGGCATTCCTGCCCCCTGGTGATTCATCTGGACAAGCCTGTCATTTGGGAAAGGTAGGGGAGGAGAATATAAGCATCACCGGGCAAAACACTGCCACATTTCCGTCATCACCTTCCACCTCCAAAGGGGGCAGGGTGGGCCAGGGGAGGAAACTGAGGCCCAGGGAGCACTCGGCTTGAACTCATGCCAGGACTCCTGGCTCCCACTCTGGCGTTCTGTGCATTCCTCAAGGCAGGGGTTTGGGAAAATGGTCTGTGGTCATTTCTGGAGCCTGAGAAGGGGCGTGGTGGGAAGGGGCCAGCAGACACATCAGATTCTTCTCTCTGGGCCTTATCTTACCTGTAAGTCAGTGAGCCAGGGCCTGATATGCAGTAAGTGCCAAATAAGTATTTGTCATTATTACTGGATTTTCCTAATTTGATCCTCACACCCAGTTCTGAGATACGTGCTGTTATCATCACTGTTTCACCAATGAGAAAATCGAGGCTCAGACTGCCCGGGTCACAGAGCCAGAAAGTTGTTGGCAGGATTAAAAAGAGTGATGCGTGTAGGGTGCTTAGCACCAGCCTGGTGCACAGCAAGGGCTTGGTGTGGGGCCTGGGCCAGAAGAGGGGGAGGTGGCAGGACTGGTCAGAGAGGGCCTCCTGGAGGAGATGGCATGGGGCTGGACATGGGGAGCTTAGCCTGTTAAACTGCTGGTTCCCTTGGGGCCAAGGTTGGTTCCTGACTAAGACCTAACGCCCGCTGGGTCTCCCCACTCTGAGAATGCACTGCCTGCTAGAATGCCATGCAGTTTGGGCTGGTGCTTGGGCCTCACGTGCTTTCCTGCAGCTCTACATCAGGGGAGCCCACTGAGCCTGGCCTGGAAGGGGCAATCTGACCTCAAGGTGGCCATGTCACCTCTCTGAGCCTCAGTCTCCTCATCTGTCAAATGGGAACAGTGCTACCTACCACACAGGGTTGTGGTGAGGGCCTGGCATCACAGAACTTGCAGGAGATGGCTGTTGAGTTGGCCTTTTTTTTTGGAGACAAGGTCTCACTCTGTCACTCAGGCTGGAGTACCGTGGTGTGATCTCAGCTCACTGCAACCTCCACCTCCCAGGTTTAAGTAATTATCCTGCCTCAGCCTCTCGAGTAGTTGGAATCACAGATGTGAGCGACCACGCCACCATGCCTGGCTAATTTTTTTTGTGTGTGTGTGTGTAGAGATGGAGTTTTGCCCTGTTGCCCAGGCTGCTCTCTCCTGAGCTCAAAGCAATCCCCCTACCTCAGCCTCCCAAAGTGCTGGGATTATAGGCGTGAGCCCCTGCACCCAGCATGAATTGGCTTTTTAAGAACAGAAGTCAAGACACAGCCCCAAGCCAGCCTAGGGAAGCTCGGTCCATATGTGAGCTCAGAACCCAGACATTCTCACTCCTGCTTTATTGTGAACTCAGAACCCAAACATTCTCACTCCTGCTTTTCACCTGTTTACTTTGAGAGGGTCAGGAGGAGACACGCCGTCTTCAGCTTCGTCTACACTGGACATGAGTGCTAGGGAGCAAGTTTGCCATTATTGTCCACCAAACTCAAGAGCAGCAAACACTAATGGAGCACTTGCTGTGTACCGAGCACTAACAAAGCGCCTTATGTTTTCTTTTTTTTTTTTTTGAGACGGAGTCTCGCTCTGTCGCCCGGGCTGGAGTGCAGTGGCTGGATCTCAGCTCACTGCAAGCTCCGCCTCCCTGGTTTACGCCATTCTCCTGCCTCAGCCTCCGAGCTGGGACTACAGGTGCCCGCCACCTCGCCCGGCTAGTTTTTGTATTTTTTTTTAGTAGAGACGGGGTTTCACTGTGTTAGCCAGGATGGTCTCGATCTCTTGACCTCGTGATCTGCCCGTCTCGGCCTCCCAAAGTGCTGGGATTACAGGCTTGAGCCACTGCGCCCGGCCTTATGTTTTCATTTTACTCCAAGGAAACAGGCTCAGTAGCTGGATGTTGAGCAATCAGCTAGTGGTGCTGGAGTGGAGACTTGGACCTATTTAGTCTGACTTCAGAGTCTACGCTCTTAAGAAGAAGAAGAAAAAAAAATCTACCAGAAAGGAGCAAAAATAGTAATTCAGGGCTGGGTACAGTGGCTTAGGTCTGTAATCCCAGCACTTTGGGAGGCCAAGGCAGGCAGATCAATTGAGGTCAGGAGTTTGAGACCAGCCTGGCCGACATGGCAAAACCCTGTCTCTACTAAAGATATAAAAAATTAGCTGCACGTGGTGGCACAGCAACTCGGGTCCCAGCTACTCGGGAGGCTGAGGTAGGAGAATTGCTTGAGCCCAGGAGGCGGAAGTTGGAATGAGCTGAGTTTGCGCTACTGCGGCGCTCCAGCCAGGGCAACAGAGCAAGACTCTGCCTCAAAAAAAAAAGGTCATTCGGGGCAGTCTTTCCATTGCAAAGCCTTTTCACGCATGTGATGCAATTTTTATCATTAGGACACCTGATGAGTGCAGTGTTACCATCCCCATCTTACAGGTGAGGAAAATGGGCCCCAGAGAGGGACACGACCTGCCCAGAACCACCCACCTGACTCCAAGCCTGGTGTTCTTCTCCCTGCTTCTCAGCGGCCTCTTGGGGAGACAGTGGTCCAGCTGCCCTGGAGGCAGCCGGCAGGCCAGCAGCAGGGAACTCTGCGTGTCCCACAGCCCCCATGTGCTGCCTCCAGTGGGTGAGCACCAGCCAGGCCCATGCCATGGTTTCCTGCTTCCGCCCCACCCCTGATCTCAGAGCTTAGAGCCACCAGTTCTCAGAGACAGTTGAGTGATTTTTCAAACTCCATTCCTTAGAACTCCTGAGGGAGCTGGGTTCAGGGTCAGGATATGAGCTCATTGAGTGCCTAAGTGGCAGCTCAGCTCCACTTACATCTCTTTGGTATTTTGGGTTGCCGTGTTTAGTTTTTTAAATAAAGGGCGCTATGGGATGAAAGAAAATCTGTTTGCAAACCACTGTTCGGATCCAGCAACTACTTCCCCATTTTACAGATGAAAAATGGACAGCAAAACTCATTTCTCCCCATAAATGACAATAATATTCAGGCATTGTTCTAAGTCTTGATACTCATTTTTATCTTCACAAGCCTATGAGGGAGACACTGTTGTCATCTCCATTTTACAGATGAGGACACCGAGGCTCAGATGGTGAAGTAGCTTGCCCAAGGATTAGAATCCAAGGAGCCTTGCTCCCAAGTCCACACCCTCAGCCGCCCGTAACCTGACAGACATACTATCTCTTTGTGTCCTGAAGAGGGATGCTACTTGCTGAGGCCCACGGTAAGGCAGTGTCAGAACTGGGGCCCAAATGTGGACCTCCAGCCTCCCAGCCCTATTCCTGTTCCTTCTGCTGTCCAAGACATCTCCTGGGCTGAAGAGGGAACCCTGGCTCTGTCATTTTCTAGCTCTCTGACCTTGGACAAGTGAATGGACTTCTCTGAGCCTGTTTTCTCACCTTAGAAGAGAGATAACAGTACATTATGAGGCCATCATGAAGGTTAGACAGGATCAACCACATGAGTTGGCTGGCATGGGGTTCATGGATCCAAGGAGTCCCCAGAGCTTCCTGCCGCACCTACTTCCTCCTCCCTCTGCCCAGCCCTCACCCACCCACACACCCACCTGTGTAACACAAATACTAATTACAACCAACTCCATGAGCTGCTTCCTGGTTGAGCATAATTAGCGGGCAGCTCAGTCATCACCATTATACCATATCATTCAGTGAGATGGGTTAACTTTGTCTTAAGTTGTACGTGATTAGATCGGCAAATTGTCAGGGAGCACTTGGTCTCTTCAGCTTTTGACTTCCTCAACCTTGTCATCCTGCACAGCCCAGGACATCACACGGGAGCACAGGAGCATGAGGAGGTACAGGGGCATCTGTGGGTAGCCCTGGAGTCAGGGCCAGCTGCTTTCTGGTCTGCTTTGCAGTTTGTGCTTGGAAAAGATCAGAGTGGACAACTCAGCCCCTTAAATCCAGCTGGGAGGTGACACCTGAAGTCGTAAGGATGGAGCAGGTGAGGCAGGGTGGGTTAGAAGGAGGTGGTGACTGCCATCTTATCCGATGTAATGGGAAAACCTAGGTTAAAATCCAGGCTTTGCTGTTTACCAGATGTGTGACTTAAGGCGAGTTACTGACCCTCGCTGCACTCCAGTCGTTTCACACTTGCAAGGAGCTGACACGTGCCGCCGAGTCCCAGGTCTAGTGCCTGGCACACCACGGGGCTTCTCTAGTCGTTCCTTCCCTCCCATGTGCTGCTTCTCTGCTAGGCACTGGGCTGAGGCCTTTCCGTGGCTCACTTTTTTAAGACGTGTAAGGGTCCTTTGGGGTCGGCACCATGGTCATCTCCGTTCACATCCGTGGAAAGATGTGAAAGCCAAAGCATAAAAACAAAGTGAAATGACTTGGTCAGGGCCACACAGCCGCACACAGCTGCTGGTCAGTCTGTTGGGATGAGATGCTAGAAGCATGCTGCTGGGGAGCACTGAGGAAGGGTCACTGTGAAGCCCAAGAGAGCTGCCTGGAGGAAAGCGTGTAAGCTGAGGAGCCAGCTGGAGAAAGAAGACAGACTCAAACTCTTGAGCGAGCCGGGAGGGAGGATTTAGCAAGCCAGACCAAGGTTCGTGGGCTTCATCCTGCCAGCTCCAGGGAGTCAGTGTGTGATGCAGTCCCTCTTTAGAAAGTCCTGCCCAGGCCGAGCGTGGTGACTCATGCCTGTAATCCCATCACTTTAGGAGGCTGAGGCCGGAGGATCGCTTGAGCCCAGGAATTTGAGAGACCAGCCTAGGCAATATAATGAGACCTTGTCTCTACACAAAAAATGTTTAAAATTAGCTAGGCATGGTGCTACCCACCTGTGGTCCCAGCTACTCAGGAAGCTGAGGCAAGAGCATCACTTGATCCCATGAGTTTGGAGGCTGCAGTGAGCCATGATCATACCACTCCACTCCAGCCTGGGTGACAGAGTGACACCTAGTCTCTTAAAAAAACAACAGCAACAAGAGCCATGGCTCACGCCTGTAATCCCAGCACTTTGGGAGGCCGAGGTGGGTGGATCATCTGAAGTCAGGAGTTTGAGACCAGCCTGGCCAATGTGGTGAAATCCCGTCTCTACTAAAAATACAAAAATTAGGTTAGGCGCGGTGGCTCACACCTGTAATCCCAGCACTTTGGGAGGATGAGGCTGGCGGATCACAAGGTCAGCAGATCGAGACCATCCTTGCTAACACGGTGAAACCCTGTCTCTACTAAAAATACAAAAAGTTAGCCAGGTGTGGTGGCGGTCACCTGTAGTCCCAGCTACTCGGGAGGCTGAGGCAGGAGAATGCTGTGAACCCAGGAGGCGGAGCTTGCAGTGAGCCGAGATGCTCCAACACACTCCAGCCTGGGCGACAGAGTGACTCTGTCTCAAAACAAACAAACAAAATACAAAAATTATCCGGGCATAGTGGTGGATGCCTGTAGTCCCTACTACTCAGGAGGCTGAGGCAGAATTGAATCGCTGGAACCCGAGAGGCAGAGGTTACAGTGAGCCAAGATTGTGCCACTGCACTCCAGCCTGGGTGACAGAGCGAGACTCTGTCTCAAAAAAAAAAAAAAAAAGAAAAAGAAAGTTCTGCCAGGAGTTAGCCAGGAGCTGAAGGACTAAAGGGAGCTACAGTAGGAGATCAAGGGGGTCAGGGGGTCATCAGGGAAGGCATCCCGAGGGGACAGAGCCCCCTGGACAGAGGACGGGAGATGACTGATGGAGGCTGTCAGGCAGGTAGACAGGGTGGGCAGGTCAGTAGCCTGTATCAGGTAGGAGCGAGAGGCTGCTGACCAGGTCTGGGGCTTGGGCATGGGGTGGCCTCCACAGCAGGCACTGAGGAATGGGCCAGCAACACTAGGTAAGACTTCCCATGCCCCCAGGGCCTCTGGCAGTTGAGTCAACACCGGGCCACATGAGTGAGTGCTTCCCAGCGCTGTGTGTGTGGAGGCAAGTCTCCTGCTGCCAGCACATTCACGGGAGCCCAGCCCTGGGACTCCGGGCCACGCCAGGGTGGTTGACTCACAGGCTGGCAGGGCTGCTGCCTTCTCCAAGGGGCAGTTAGCAACCTTGACCTCCTACCTCTGCCCTGTGCCCTTGGCCTTGGAGTGTCTCCCTGAGTCTCACCTTGAGGCCTCCCCAGCCCCTGCCCACCTGCTGCCTTCCCATGCACAGGCCTTCAGTTCCATCTGAGCCTTGGATGGTAGAAAGGGGAGTCTCCCTCTCCAGCCCCCAGCAGTTATATCTGTCCCTCTCTCCCACATCCCAGATGGGTGGCCCGTAGCCTCTGAAGGAAGTTAGCCTAGAGAGCCAGGCTCTGGGTAGGAGGCACAAAAAAAGGGGGTGAGCCCCGAGATGACCAGGAAGATCTAGGTTTGGGCTCCAGCTCTGACAAGCTAAGCTGCTTCCTTTCTCTGAGCCTCAGTCTCTGCATCTGTAAAATGGGATCCCAGGACTTATCCCACAAGGTGATTGTAAGACACAAGGTGCTGTAATCCCAGCACTTTGGGAGGCCGAGACGGGCGGATCACAAGGTCAGGAGATCGAGACCATCCTGGCTAACACGGTGAAACCCCGTCTCTACTAAAAAATACAAAAAAACTAGCCAGTGAGGTGGTGGGCGCTTGTAGTCTCAGCTCTCGGGAGGCTGAGGCAGGAGAATGGCGTAAACCCGGGAGGCGGAGCTTGCAGTGAGCTGAGATCTGGCCACTGCACTCCAGCCTGGGTGACAGAGTGAGACTCCGTCTCAAAAAAAAAAAAAAAAAAAAAAGGACACAAGGTGATTGTAAGACACAAAGAGCCTTGAGAACTGGGCAATGTCAAGGTCAATGACTATTTTATTTTATTTTATTTTATTTCTGGTTTTTTTTTTTTTTTTTTTTTGTAGTTGAGACAGGGTCTTGCTCTGTCACCCAAGCTAGAGTGCAGTGGCATGATCTCAGCTCACTGCAGCCTCAACCTTCTAGGCTCAAGGAATCCTTCCACCTCAGCCTCCCAAGTAGTGGGGCCACAGGTGGATATCACCACACCTAGCTAATTTTTTTTTTTTTTTTAATTTTTTGTAGAGACAAAGTCTCACTATGTTACCCAGGCTAGTCACAAACTCCTGGGCTCAAGCAGTCTGCTCGCCTTGCCTCCCAAAGTGCTGGGATTACAAGCATGAGCGCCCGGCCGAAGGGTACATGATTTCTTTTTTTTTTTTTTTTTTTTTTTCTTTTTTTTTTTTGTGAGACAGAGTCTCGCTTAGTCGCCCAGGCTGGAGTGCAGTGGCGCGATCTCGGCTCACTGCAAGCTCCGCCTCCCGGGTTCACGCCATTCTCCTGCCTCAGCCTCCTGAGTAGCTGGGACTACAGGCGCCCGCCGCCTCGCCCGGCTAATTTTTTGCATTTTTAGTAGAGACGGGGTTTCACAGTGTTAGCCAGGATGGTCTCGATCTCCTGACCTTGTGATCCGCCCGCCTCGGCCTCCCAAAGTGCTGGGATTACAGGTGTGAGCCACCGCGCCCGGCCAGGGTACATGATTTCTATTAATAACTCATATTTGACTTCTTGCTGTTGATATTAACCTCCATCACCTGGGCAGTCTGTTATTTTCACTGAGTTTACAGCAGGGCTAAAGTAACAACAAATGTTGGCTGAATAAGGTCAAGACTGGAAAATCTGGATGAGGGCAGAAGCAAATGGGAGGGGTGGTGAGGAAGACAAGGAGAAGCAAGCAGAAAGAGGTGGCCTGCGCAGCGTGTCCCTGTGGTGCGGTTCCCGCAGGGCCGGGCTGCTGGATGCCAGGCAGTTCACGTTCTGGCTTACTCGGTATTCACAATGGCCCTTTTATGGATGAGGAAACTGAGACCTGAGGGTGAAAACAACATGTCCAAGGTCACATGAGCCAGGAAACCTGTGATTGGGCTCAGGTCTGTCTTAACTGCCTGATAAATGTTGTTTCTAACTCTGTTCCACAAAGGATTCATGATAGGTTATAAATAAAATACATTCAGTAAAACAAGATGCAATACCAAATGGAAAATCAGAATCACGGAAAACAGAGTGGAAAATGTGGACAAGGAAAAAGCTGAACATAAAGGCCAAGAAAGTGCCCATAGGCGAGTTTCTGATTTGGCTATGAGTTTCCTGGCAGCCAAAGAAAAGAGAGATACAAGCCGATTCCTGTTATCAAAAAGTAAAGAAGCAGTTTACACTTTCAGGAACTTCATAGTAAATTTAAAAATGAGTTAATCACATGGAAATTTCTCTGGTGAAAAATACTGGGAAATATAATGGATAATGTAATAATAATAAATGTCGAGTGGCATATCTTTAGAAGTGATAGCCATATTTTTATATCTTACCCCTTGCCCAAAGTTGTCTTACTTGGGGTTTTGTTTTTTTTTTTTTTTGAGACAGGGTTTCGCTGTGTTTCCCAGGCTGGTCTTGAACTCCTAGCCTCAGGCAATCCTCCCGCCCGCGGTCTCCCAAAGTGCTGGGATTGCAGGCATGAGTCACCATGCCCAGCCAAGCACTTTATCTGTATTACCTCATTTAAGTGTCACCACAGTCCTATGAGGGAGGTACTATTATTATCATCATCATCCTCATTTGACAGATGAGTACTGAGGCACAGAGAGGCTGAGTGACTTGCTAAGGGTCACACAGCTGGGAAGTTCAGATTGGGGATCTGAAATAAGGTTTCGATCCAGAGCTTTTACCCACTACATTATAGCATCTCTCAAATATAAGTGTTTAGCTACCAGATAATATGAGTGTGTTTTAGATGACATGTGAAGATTTCACAGATCCCAGCCAATTACCAGCACCAAAAGTAGTAACTGATGGGGACTTTGGCCACGAAGGGCGGAGTCTCTAAGGAGCTGAGGCTTAGAGACAATGTGAAAACAGCTGTGGAGGGTGTGGCTCAGTCCCAAGCCTCAGAATTTCACTTGTGGGGCTTCCGTTTTCCACCTCACACCCCAAGATGCCTTAACGATCGCCCACCTTTGGCCATCCAAACACAAGAGCCAAATGAGTGACTAATGTCGTCTGGGCAAAGGGGGTCATGCCCAGGTGCCACCAGGCCAGGAGGCTTTTGTTACCAGAAACCTGTGCGTGTTTATATTTCTCGTTTCTGCTCACCCCAGGCCTTTGATTTCCCAGGGTGGAGTTTCCAGAGCTGGGGACCATCGCACCTTCATCTGGCTGTCGTCACTTCCTTTGTGTGGCTGGGGCACTGGGGACTGAGGACGGGGCCGTCCACAGGGAGCTGTGGTTCCACCCCTCCACTCTTGGTTTCTGCCAGGCCCTTCTCATCAACACAGACCCAGGTTCAACCCAGATTTCTCCTCCACGACTGCACAGTGCCAGGAAGGGAACTGAGAAGACCAAAGCAGAGGTTCTTTTCCTTCCGCAACGCTCTCAGGGCCAGGTGTGGCACCCACAACCGCAAATGAGACAATTAGGGAGAATAAGTGGTGGCTGCCCTGCTAGCCCAGAGCCTGTCTGCCCAGGGCACCCAGACTCTGTGAGGTTCCCACCTGAAGAAGCAGTTCCACCTTCCACAAGGAGCACGGGACCAAGAGTCCAGGACCCAGATTCGAGGCCCAGCTCTGCCACTTTCTCGCCGCAGGGCTCAGGTTCTCTGGAGGCAGCATAATGGAGTCAGTGGCTTTGGCAGGGGGAAGATTCACATCCTGGCTCCCTCAGTCTCCAGGAGGTGACTCGGGGCTGAGGAGTAAGTCCTTTTTCCTCCCCAACCCTTGGTCATCTCATTTGTAAAGCAGAGGTGATGATTCCCATCTCAGGGACGAGGCACTGTGGGGTTAGGAGAGAATTTGTCAAGCGGCATGGTCGGTTTTTGGTCTGTCCAGGCCCCTCCCCTGTTCTGTAAGCTGGAAGTGATACCTGTGAGGCTGAGGCCCTAGGTGGGTGTGGGGAGCCATTGAGGTAGTGAATGGAAGGCCCTGGGTGAAGGGCCCCAGGCAGCTATTGAAATATTACTTACCCACTGTGGACTTCCCACCAAGCAGAGCCCACCAAGCCTTTCCCATCTGAGGTGGGTTCAGTTTCACTGAGGCAGGCATCTCAGGAAGGGGCCCTTGGCTTTTGTGTGCTGAAAAATAACCAGTGCTCCATCTCTGCTGATTTCTGCTTGGGAGTTCCGTGAGCTTCCTGCATCATCTGTCCACAGACAGGCTGCTGCAGGGTAGACATCAGAGTCCCTGGGGTGGCTTCCGGCCTCCCTCCCTTGCCTCCCGCCTTCGCTCAAACATCTGTAGAGGTTCCAGCCCCAGCCTAAGCCCTTAAGGAGGCAGGGTCCCACAAGACCGAGCCTCTGCCATCAGGATTCTGTCTAAAATGCTGTGTGCAGTAAAAGGCAGCATGGGGTAGGGTGGCTGTGTGGGGACACAGAGCCAGGGACCAAGTGCTGTGTGGGGTCCCTGGAGGGTAGTCAGGAGAGCTTGCCAGAAGGGGAAATCTCTGAAATGAGACAGGAGGAGGAGGAGCCATCGCTTAACCGCACCTGGGCAAGTTACTTCCCTGAACCTCAGTTTCATTCTCTGTAAAAGGAACCAGTGATACCTGCTTCCCAGGGAAGGGTGAGAAGCTTAAAAGAGATGGTGGGTGTAAAAGAACTGACAAATCCCTTACACCACCCGGGTGAATCCCTTACACCACCCAAGTGCCCAGGGGAGATGTTCGGTCAACTGAACTTCTTTTTCAAGTCTTTTCCTCTGGCGATCGACACCTGGTATGTAGTATAACCAAGTGTCCTATTCTAGAAAAAGCAACCCAGCAGTAAGTGAAGCAGCCTCAGAGTCCCCCCTCTCTCTGGGATGGGTAATGGAAACTCTTGCACCCAGTGGGAGTGAGGCAGAAGTCTCCAGAATTCAGACTCTTCCCATGCACCCTGCCTCCCCAGGGCCTGTGACCTTTGGATGTGTTCCCTATTTCTGTAGGGTATTATGAAGTTAGATGCAGGAGAATTCTTGAGAACTTAAAGGCACTTCCCCTCTACTTGTGCCCCCTTTGATTTTAAGAACTGTTTGTTGAGCACCTACTCTGTGCTGGGGGACGGAAAGTCTGTTTTGGACAGGCCAAACAAGGTCCCAGCCCCAGTAAAGCTGTGGATTCCGGGGAGGGGCAGAGAGAGTGATGATAAAGACATGAAAACAAAACAAAACAGCCTGCAACAAGTACTATAAAGGAAAACGAACAGGATGCTGTAATGGAGAATTTGGGGGACTGCTTAGGGTTCCTGGGACATTTGAGGAGGTACTAGGCTGAGATGTGAAGTTGGAGCTGACCATGGGAGGAGTAGAGAGGAGGAAAAAATGTTCCAGACAGAGACAACAGCAGCTACAAAGGTCTTAGGGGAAGGGGAAAACTAGAAACTGAGGAACTGCATGAGGAGGTGGGGGGGTGGGTAGCACAAGATGAGGGCCCAGAGTGGGCAGGGGCCATGGGGCGCAGTGAAGGGTTTGGATTTGATTCCAGGGAGAGTGGAGGGGTTTTAAGCAAGGGAGTGGTAATATCAGAATTTTATTTTTATTTTATTTATTTACTCAGACAAGATCTTGTTGTGTCGTCCAGGCTGGAGTGCAGTGATGCAATCACAGCTCACTATAGCTGCCACCTCCTGGCTTCAAGTGATTCTCCCACCTCAGCCTCCCAAGTAGCTGGGACTACAGGCACGTACCACAATGCCTGTGAAAAAAAAAAAAAAAAAAAAAAAAAAAAAAAAAAAAAAAGGGGGTCTGTGTTGCCCAGGCTGACCTAGAATTAGACTCAAGTGATCCTCCTGCCTCAGCCTCCCAAAGTGCTGGGATTACAGATGTGAGCCACTGCACCCAGCTAGATTTCTGTGGGGTTTTTTTGTTTGTTGGTTTGAGATCGAGTCTCACTCTGTCACCCAGGCTGGAGTACGCTGGCACAATCTCAGCTCACTGCAACCTCTACCTCCTAGGTTCAAGCAATTCTCCTGCCTCAGCCTCCTGAGTAGCTGGGATTACAGGCGCATGCCACCAGGCCCAGCTGATTTTTTGTATTTTTAGTAGAGACAGAGTTTCACCATGTTGGCCAGGCTGGTCTGAACTCCTGACTTCAAGTGATGCACCTACCCTGGCCTCCCAAAGTGTTGGGATTATATGCGTGAGCGAGCCACGGCGCCTGGCTTCAGCCAGATTTCATTTTAAAGGCTCACCCTGGCTGCCGAGGGGGCTGTCAGAGAGCAGGAGTGGAAGCCAGGAGACCATTAGGAGCCACTGCCCTCACTGTCCCTGTGATGTCAGGCCCCTCACCCCTCTAAACCTGTTTATTCACACATATGTGTGACTGTGAGAATCACATTTGTAATGAACAGAAATGTACTTTGCAAAGTTGAAAAGTACTCATTAATGCAGGGATTCCCATCTTGCTAGAAGTGGAGAGTCCTTTGGAAATCTGCTGGGTTAGGCCTCTCTGGGGTTCTTGGTTGGGACAGTGCTGGGGCTGAGTCCCTAACTGAACACCTCATATCTCAGAGAGCCCACTTTCCCTGCTTAGGGTTATAGGAGAGGGCTCAGGGGCTGGGGGGAGGGGGCACCTGGCTGAGGCTCAGACTCTTGATGGGGAAGATGGGAAAGAAGGGTCCCCTTCCTGGCTTCTGACGTCCCTGGAGCAGTGGTTCTCTTGTGTTGCAGGGAGGGCGATACCTTTGAGCACGGGGGTGACCACCGGACCACCCTGCAGCCATCCAAATGCACACACACAGCTCTTTCATCCCGTGTCAGGGAGTTCAGAGAAATTTTCTGAAACTCATTCACAAACTGGCTTAAAGGCCTCTGAGCTAGAAAGGGGAACTGAAAGGGGACACCTACCTTTTTACTCCACCTTTTTTGTCTGGTCTTTCTAGCATTAACCCCCTAGACACACCTAAGTGCTGATGCTGAGGGGAACCTGTCTTGATTGCTCTGGGCCAAATCGAGGGCACCTTCCTGAGACTTTTGTTATCTGCCACTGGGGACCCCATTGTTGAAGGGGGACTTAAGATTATCTCGAAGGAGAGCTCACTGTGAGGGCCTTTCCTGCCTGCTAGGGGCTTCAGTTTGGGGGCCTCCTCTCCCGACCTCCGGGGAAGGGAGGGGTCCCCATCTCCCCCGGGCCTCTCGGGTCTTGGGGTCTCCCCGGGAGGCCGGCGGTTGGGAACCGGGCGCCGACGCACTGATCAGGCCCCGCCCGCGAAGGTGGTGCAACTCCTGGTCCGGCCCATCCCATCCCGGCCACCCGGGCAGCAGGACCAGGCGTCTGGGGCGCAGCATGCGGGGCTTGTGGCCGCCGCCCCCGGTGTCCGCCCTGCTGTCGGCGCTGGGGGTGAGGCGGGTGCGGCCCGGAGGGCGGGGGCGGGAGGCGGGCGGGACCCCTCCCCGCGCGGGCCGCTCCGTGGGCCGGTCTCGGTCTCGGGTGTCCTAGCTGGGGCGGGGCGCGGCGGCGGCGGCGCGGGGGTCGGGGCCGCTTCCCCATTCGGGCGCGAGAGCCATGGAGGCACTGAGGGAGTCCGTGCTGCATTTGGCCTTGCAGATGTCGACCTACAAGCGGGCCACGTTGGACGAGGAGGACCTGGTGGACTCACTCTCCGAGGGCGACGCGTATCCCAACGGCCTGCAGGTAGGCGCCCTCCGCTCCCAACCGGTGCCCCGGCGCCCGGGGTCCGGGGTCCCGGGTCCGGGCATGCGCGCTGCTGCTGCCGCGCCCCCAGTCCCTACCTACCCCGCCTCTTCCCCTCCCCCGTCCCGCCATCCGGGAGGGGCCGCGCCTCCCCGCAGCTGGAGCTCCGCGCCGAGAAGCCTACCAGAACCCACCAGTTTCCCCTCACCTGCCCCTGCCATCCCCAGATCCTCCCGGCCACCTGCTTCTGGGGCCACAGCCCAGGTGGCAGAGTTCAAAGCACCCCGGAGACCCAAACTGGCCCAGTTCCCTTTCCACAGAAGGCGCAGTTTGTGAATGTCCCGGGACTTGCCCAGGCTCATTACCGGCAGTCTACAGCTTTTCTGTTTTAGCGTGGAAAGCCCTGCATCCCTGGAACCCACTCCCCCAGTTGTGGGCAAACTGGGAAAGTTGGTCACCTTATCCAGGAGGCAGTACCACCCTCTTCCTCTTTCCCTCCCAATACCTGAGTTTCCTGGGGCCAGGAACCTGTCCTCTGCCCCCTCTCCCTGCCACTTTTCATCCTACTGAGGAAGTCCAATTCCTCTCCTCCCCAGGGTCTGCACCTGTGGGCATCTCATCTGCCCACTCCAGGGGAGGGCCCCACCCCCGTCCCTGCCTTGTGACAGGACACTGAGCAAGGTTGCTTTCTGCCCTCCCCTCCCTGGGGGGCTGCACTGGGACAGCTGTGGCCAAGACCTCAGTGCTGGAGGGGTTTGGAGCCAGCCAGGTGCATGGGAAGGTGTTGGAAACCATGCAGGCACCCTAGGAGACCCAGTGATCTGGCTCTTCAGAAACCAGTGTAGAAAGAGGAGTTGGGGCACCCCAATTCCCTGAGGACTTCTGCCAGGTAGACCAAGGGAGGTATTTGGGAGAATCTTGGGGGCGCTTGGTGAACTGGCACACAACTCTTCCCAAAGGCGAGCTTAGGATGAGTGGACACTTAGGTTGCCAGGCCCTCTCCACTCAGACACGCCTCTTAGAAGTGAATAATCCTCCCAGTGCAGGGAGACACCATTGATGGAGTTCCTCCTCCAGGAGTCAGGCCCAGGGGACCCAAACTCACGGTTCCAAGTGCTCTACCCACTGGGATGTGGTACCCATGCTTAACCTTCAGGAACACCCCTGAGAGCTGTAGGGATTACTGTCCCCACTTACAGATGTGGAAACTGAGGCTCTGAGAGGGGCAACCACTGGCCTTCGGTCACAGAGCTAAAAATCCGGGAGTGACACATCAAACCCCGTCTGTCTCAAACCCCTTCCCAGTGGACTCTTCATAAAAGGCTGAAGCCAGCAGGAAATTAGATTTCTGGGGCAGGTGCTTTTCCCTTCACAAATCAAAACAGAATCTAATCAGCAGTGTTTTTCAGTCTCATCTTCCACAGAAGGGTCTAAATATATCAACACGAAAGCATTTCAGAATTCAGCAAAGTAATATGCCGTGTTGCTGTTATGCTCACAGCAGCCTGTTTGGGGTATAGCCTTTTTAAGATGAAATAGCACATTTGTCTGGGGAGGGCCCCCGGCCAAGCAGGGGGAGCCCCGTCTCTGAAGCCAGTGACCCAGGTTTGAATTCGTACTCCACTCATGACCTTGGGCAAGTGGCTTAATCTCTTTCAGTGGTGATGCCTCACTGTGAAATGGATGTTAGGGAAAGTGGATGTCATGCATATTATACAGGGCCTGCTAGGATTATTGTTTTATGCCCACGTTATTGATGATAAAGGTGAGGTAGAGAGAGAGGTTAGAGACGTTCCTGGGGTCGCATCGCTGTTGTCTGTGGTTGGAGTTAGTGTCGGTGTCCCTAAATGGATACATTTTCCACTTTCCTTGTAGGAAAAGGCAAAGAGGTTACCCAAGGATTTGGGACATTTTTGTGGGTACCCAGCTTGGCTTGCGTAGTGCCGCCACAACTTCCCCAAAGTGAACATAAATTAGCTAGTGCTTGCTTTTCTGAGTCAAGAACCCATTCATCTCCATTTATGAGGCAGAGTATTCTATTAATTTAATGTTTTCCATCGTTTTTTTTTTTTTTTTCCCCGCAGTGTAAAAGCTTTATATGCTCACTGGGGGGAGAAAAAAAGATAGTCAAGTATAAAAAGGAATTAAAAACGGAGCAGTAATCCTGCCTCCTGGAGATAACGGTTTCTAGTTTTTCACACTTGTATGTATATATTTTTAAACATAGTTGAACTCACTCTAAATATACAGTGTTATATCCCTCATTTTTCATTCAGTCCCACTTCATAAGCATCTTCTACATTGTCAGAAACTCCCGAAACATGCTGCCATTAAAAATCGTAACACCTCATGGTACCAACATATAAAACTATACTTATTCACTCCACTGTAGTTGGACCCTTAGGCTCCATTGCTGTCACTCTATGGGTGACCCAGTTTTTAGCTTTTCAGATTATTTCCTTTGGCCCGGTTGCTAGCAACACAACTTCTTCCTCAACTTTATTTATATTTATTTGTTTATTTTGAGACAGAATCTCTCTCTGTTGTAGAGGCTGGAGTGCAGTGGCGCGATCTCAGCTCACTGCAACCTCTGCCTCCCAGGTTCAAGCGATTCTCCTGCCTCAGCCTCTGGAGTAGCTGGGATTACAGGCGCACGCCACCATGCTCGGCTAATATTTGTATTTTCAGTAGAGATGAGGCTTTGCCATGTTGGCCAGGCTGGTCTCGAACTCCTGCCCTCAGGTGATCTGCCTGCCTCGGCCTTCCAAAGTGCTGGGATTATAGGCATGAACCACCACGTCTAGCCTGTGCTCTCAATTTTAGACTTTTAAAAATAGATCCTTCACCCCAAATCCTTCTCTTGATGGACAGCTAAAAAATAAGCTATTTGATTTTTCAAGATTTTGAAGTCCGTTAGTCTTAGGAAGTCCCAGGTGATCAACACCAATAACTAATAAATGGAAACTTCCGTTTTTCAGCCAAACTTGCCACATTCGTTACTTTATTACTTGCCACATTTATTTATTATTATTGGACCTGCTGGCCAGTGTTGAATTTAACCAGAGCAAAATTCTACCTGTACCTCACATGAAAGCATTTTTCTTTTTCTTTCTTTTTTTTTTTTTTTGAGACAGGGTCTCACTCTGCTGCCCAGGCTAGAGTGCAGTGGCGCAATCTGGGCTCACTGCAGCCTTGACCTGTGATTCTCTCACCTCAGCCTCCCAAATAGCTGGAACTACAGGCACATGCTGCCATGCCTGGCTGATTTTTGTATTTTTAGTAGAGATGGTGTTTTGCCATGTTGCCCAGGCTGGTCTCGAACTCCTAGCCTCAAGTGATCCTCCTGCCTCAGCCTCCCAAAGGACTGGGATTACAGCCACCGTGTCTAACCTTTTCTTTTTCTTTATCCCATATTTTAGGCACAAATTACTTGCAGTCTACTAAAGTGAGTCACTGTGGACCAAGCACAGAATTCAGAGGCAGTTAGCTCTAACTTAGAGCCCAGCTCTGGCTCTTCTGGGCTGTGAGACCTGAAAGCAACCCACTTCCTCAGCTTCCTTTGTAAAATGGGGTTAATATTATTACCCACCTCTTGGAGCTGTTGTAAAGGCTCAAATGGGACAGTATGAGGGAAAGCATTTTGGATAATGCTTAGAAAAAGGATTTGGTTATTATGAGGATTATTATAGAAACTCACTGTGGGTGACATGATATAATAATACACATCTAAATATGTTAGCTTTCTCTCTGAAGCCTCTGCTCTGCCAAAGCCAGCTGCCTGATCTTCCCACACCTGAACATACACCATTTTGGTGGCAGAAAGGGAAATAGCTGAAGTTACACCTGCAGCCTGAACTGAGGAGCAGATGGCCATGTCTACCAAAACCTTTGAAATTCATTCAATTACTTCTAACGGTCTTTTTTTGTTGTTAAGAAAAAAGGAAAGGTGAGATCTTAAATTCTTAGTTATGGTTTTCTCATTTTTTTCCCACCTTGCACAGGGCTCCCCTCCCCTCCCCTTTGCCTTCTTTCTCCTTCTTTCTTCTTCTTCCCTCTTCTTTCTTTCTTTTTTTTTTTTTTTTTGAGACAGAATCTTGCATTGTTGCCCAGACCTGAGTGCAGTGGTGCAATCTCAGCTCACTGCAACCTCCACCTCCTGGGTTCAAGCAATTCTCCCACCTCAGCCTCCCTAGTAGCTGGGATTACAGGTGCACACCACCATGCCTGGCTAATTTTTGTGTTTTTAGTAGAGACAGAGTTTTACCATGTTGGCCAGCCTGGCCTCAAACTCCCAACCTCAGGTGATCCACCTGCCTTGGCCTCCCAAAATGCTGGGATTATAGGCATGAGCCACTTTTCCTGGCCCCCAGCCCCTAATTTTTATATGTATTTTGTAGAGCCAGTTTCTTACTTTGTTTGCTCTCTCGTCCGGGCTTGAGTGCATGGCTTACTGCAGGCTTGAATTCCAGGGCTCAAGCGATCCTCTCACCTTGGCCTCCCAAAGTGCTGGGATTACAGATGTGAGCCATCATGCTTGGCCAAAGCTGTCTTTCGAGGGTGATTTCAGGGACAGGCCCACTCAATGTTTTAAAAAGACATGTCTGTTTACCTGGAGTTGTCAACTCTGTTTGCCTATTAAAGCCTTGAGGTTCTAGAGTCTGAGAAGTCATACCTGGAACCTCATCCACCCTCCTCATTTTAGAGATGGGAGACTGAGGCCCAGAGACTGCCCAGCAACACGCAGTGGGATATTTGACTTCTCAGGGTTACCGTCTTTCTCCCATGCTGTGGGGAGCTGGGTGTTCCTTCTGGGAGGCAAGGAAAGCTAGAAAGTACTTGATGAGCCTTTGATTCTTGCTAAGATGTGAGGAGTGCCCTCCCCTACCTGCAGCAGGTCGTACTTTAAGCCGTTACCAGTCATTTAAAGTCAGGCATCTGGGTGGGGTGGCAGACAGGGCTCAGGCGGAGACAAGAGGACACAGGACATGAGTTTTGCTCTGGACTGACCCCAGTGTCTCAGCCAGAAGGCCACCTCATGGAAACTTTACTGGAAGAAACTTCCCCAAACTGACTTTGCGGCGCTTCCGGAGGCAGGGTTCCTCGCGGGCTGGGCTGTCACAGTCGACTTGCTCTCAAAGGCTTATTTACTCCAGGGAGCCGAGCCTGGTGCCCCTGCCAGCGCTCCCGGGTGGCTGGGCTTCTGGGCTGCAGACGGGTGGGATCCCTGCTAGACCCTTGGCCAAACCACTCCCATTGCTGCTTCCTGCAGCCCAGGTTGCTGGGTTCTGCCTTCCCTCCTGACCTGACTCTGAAAACCTGGCTTCGCCTGGCTCCCCACCCTCTCTGCTCCTGGCTTGTCTCCTGGGCCCCAGGCAGTGGGCCCCGTCCTCACCTGCAGAACGTGTTCTTGCTGTAAGCCTAGGTGAGCCAAGCACTCACTTCTGTAACCAAATATGTGTCCCGGATTAGGGCTTTGTTCCCTTGGCTGTGGAAACCCTGGGAACTCCTGGCTGGATAGCGCTGCTCTATTTCCCTTACTCTATCTCTCTCACTCTCTCTGTTTCTCTGGCTCTCTCATTTCTTTGTCTTGTTCTCCACCTCTCTGTTTTGAGGGCACCACCTCCCTCTCATTCTCTTTCTGTTTCCCACGACAATAAATAGGAAATTAAGCCCACCAGTAAGCTGAGCATCTACAGCATTTCTGCATCTTCCAGGCGTCAGCGCTGCCTCTCAGCGGATGGCCACTTCACAGTACCCTCTCCTGAGAGGGACCCGGCTGCCCGCCACCCATCCTCCTATCCTCCAAGCTGCTCAGGCCAGTTCTACCATGATTGACAGGACCTCATTTCCAAAAGAAAACTGAGAAACCACTCACATCTCCCCACTCTGTGACCTCACCTCACGGATCCCCTCCACAGTCCCATGAAGGAGGCTGGGCAGGTGTAACAGGGATGCAAAGAAAAGAGACTCAGCCGAGTCCAGCAGCCATTGGAAGCAGATTGATGCCCTGACTCACGGCCCAGCCCTTTCCATTGCACCCAGGAATTGGCCAACCTGCCCTGAAGAGGCCTCCTGATCCTGGTCCAGTACCTCTAGGTGACTTCTCCCGCCCCAGGAAGAGGCATCTGGATTCCTTCTGCCTTCAGAGACAAGGTTCATCCAGAAACCATGAGGCCCATAGCCTATAGCACAAGTCAAGCAAAGAACAAGACAAAGGTTAAAAACCCCATTTTCAAAGTCTGCTTACTATTCTTGCCTGAAACTATGAATTTTTAATTCAATTCTGGCTTAATTTTAATTTAATTTTGCAGTGAACACCATTTGTTTTGATTTAGCACTTTTCATCAAACAGTGAAGGCCAGCTCCACCTCCTGCCCCTACAGGAGGGTAGCACGTCCTGGTAGGCCTGTAGCTGCCAGTCCTGGAGACGTGAGTTGCCTCCCTGTTCTCTCTCCTCTCTCTTTGCCTTCATGCCCCAACTTCCTGTGTTTCTTCTGGCGCTAACACTAATACCTATTCTTAGAAATGTTGTGAAGATAGGCCCGGTGCAGTGGCTCATGCCTGTAATCCCAGCACTTTGGGAAACTGAGGTGGGCAGATCACCTGAGGTCAGGAGTTTGAGACCAGCCTGGCCAACATGGTGAAACTGTCTCTACTAAAAAGACAAAAATTAGCTGGGCGTGGTGGCGCACATCTGTAATCCCAGCTACTTGGGAGGCTGAGGCAGGAGAATTGTTTGAACCCGGGAGACAGAGGTTTCAATGAACAGAGACCTCCCCACTGCACTCCAGCCTGGGTGACACAGTGAGACTCTGTCTCAAAAAAAAAAAAAATCTAAAAAAGGAATGTTATGGGCCAAGCCTCCCAAAATGCTGGGATTACAAGCTCACGCCTGTAATCCCAGCATTTTGGGAGGCTGAGGCGGGCAAATCACGAGGTCAGGAGATTGATTGAGACCATCCTGGCTAACACGGTGAAAACCCATTTCCACTAAAAATACAAAAAATTAGCCAGGCATGGTGGCACGTCCCTGTAGTCCCAGCTACTCGGGAGGCTGAGGCAGGAGAATCTCTTGAACCCGGGAGGCCAAGGTTGTGGTGAGCCGAGATGGCGCCACTATACTCCAGCCTGGGTGACAGAGCAAGACTCTGTCTCAAAAAAAAAAAAAAAAAAAGAATGTTATGAAGATAGAATTGCACCATCAAAATCGAATTAATATGATCCCAGGCATTTAGCCCTCAAGTGTTTATTTGCTGCCATTATTCTTTTTTTCCTTTCCTCTCCCTCTTTCTTTCATCTTCCCCATTCTATTGCTTGCTTCTCTCCCTTCTCTCCACAGATGACTTTGCTCCTTGCTCCTAGCTATCTCCTGTCCAGATAAGGTGAGGTTTCCCTGCGTCCCAAGCCTAGTGGCTGTGTCCTTTGGCTCCCTGGAGCCAGCACCAGGCATAGTGCTGGCTTTTCTTTTCTTTCTGTTTTTTTTGTTTTCAAGACAGGGTCTCGCTCTGTCATGCAGGTTGGAGTGCAGTGGCGTGATCTCTGCTCACTGCACCTTCCAGGTCCCAGTTTCAAGCAATTCTCCCACCTCAGCCTTCCCAGTAGCTGGGATTACAGGCGTGTGCCACCATGCCCAGCTAATTTTAATATTTTTAGTAGAGACGCGGTTTCACCATGTTGGCCAGGGTGATCTCAAACTCCCAACCTCAGGTGATCCACCCACCTCACCCTCCCAAGGTGCTGGGATTACAGTCGTGAGCCACTGCGCCTGGCCTCTTTTTTTTTTTTTCTTTTTTGAGATAGGGTCTTGCTCTGTTGCCCGGGCTGGAGTGCAGAGGCACAATCATGGCTCACTGCAGCCTCGACTTTCCAGGCTCAAGCAATCCTCCTGCCTCAGCTTCCCAAGTAGCTGGGACTACAGGTGTGTGCCACCATGCCTACTAATTTAATTTAATTGTTTTTATTTCTTAGAGATGGGGTCTGACTGTGTTGTCCAGGCTGGTCTTGAACTCCTGGGCTTAAGCCATCCTCCTGCCTCAGCCTCCCAAAGTGTTGGGATTATAGGCATGAACCACTAAGCCTGGCTGATGGGTACCTCTTAAACCAAGGTCTCATCCAGGCGTGGTGGCTCACACCTGTAATCCCACCACTTTGGGAGGCTGAGGCAGGCGGATCACAAGGTCAGAAGTTCGAGATCAGCCTGACCAACATGGTGAAATCCCATCTCTATTAAAAATACAAAAATTAGCCAGGCATGGTAGCACACGCCTGTAATCTTAGCTACTCAGGAGGCTGAGGCAGGAGAATCGTTTGAAGCAGAGGTTGCAGTGAGCCGAGATTGTGCCATTGCACTCCAGCCTGGTTGACAGACGGAGATTCCGTCTCAAAAAACAAAACAAAACAAAACAAAAACAGTCTCATGGCCTCCTTGTGCCCTGTGAGCTGAGCCGTGATAATGGGGGCATGAGAGGCCTAAAGGAGGAAGGATGAAACAAACTCAGGGGCAACAGGACACATACGTCAGTGTCCCTAGACAAGGCAGTGCATGCTTCAAGTCCTTGGGGCCCTTCTGAATACCAGTGACCAAGGTAAAGTGTGTGTGATAACTGATTACTCTGAAAAAGCACTTGATAAACTTCTGAGTACAGTGTACATGTTAGCATCACACCAGGCTGTCTGTCTCTGCGCCAGGCCCTTACAGCCTGAACTTTTCATTCATGAACGTAGCATGGTCTGAAACTTCCGTTGCTCACTGTTTTAGAAGGGATTCTTGAAGGATTTGAGCAGGCGGCGTCCCTCCCACTAACTGACCCAGCTGCTTCAGTGTCTCAGCCTCCTGGGCCTGCACAGAAGTATCTCTAAGCCCCAAGATCCTTTGCTCAGTTTTGTTTTGTTTTGTTTCCGAGATGGAGTCTGGCTCTGTCGCCCAGGCTGGAGTGCAGTGGCACAATATCAGCTCACTACAACCTCCGCCTCCCGGGTTCAAGCGATTCTCCTGCCTCAGCCTCCCGAGTAGCTGGGACTACAGGCGCCCGCCACCACACCCAGCTAATTTTTGTGTTTTTTAGTAGAGATGGGGTTTCACTATGTTGGCCAGGCTGGTCTTGAACTCCTGACCTCAGGTGATCCTCCCACCTCAGCCTCCCAAAGTGTTGGGACTATAGGTGTGAGCCCCCATGCCTGGCCCCTTTTCTCAGTTTTGGAACCCAATTTTTTTTTCCACAGAAAGTGCTTGTGTTCCTCCGTCTCTGGTGCAGCAAATCCCAGTCGTTTCCTGCCCAATAAATACCTAACCATGGCCACGTGGCTTCTCAGTACCCTTCCCTCAAGTGACCCACTTCAGATCCCCGAGTGCCAGGGTGGGACTCCCTCAGGACTCTGACCGGGCACCAGGGGCACCCCTCAGGCTATTGGTGGGGCACTTGCAGGTCAGAGTCTCAGTCTCCTCATCTTCCCTGACAGCTCTCCCTCTTCCTGGAAAGCCTTGCTCCCTCCATCCTGCCCTTCCCAAAGGGCAAGTCTAATCATGTCATTCCAGTCCTCAAGAGGAAGTCCAGGCTCTTAACTTGGCTTTCTGTGCCCCTTAGCATCTAGGCCCTCCTCTCCTCTCCACTTCCATTCCCTCTTATCTGGCCAGTTCCTACTTATTCTCACCGACCCAGGCCAGACATCTCCCCTTCCAGGAAGCCCTCCCTGATTGAACACCTGCCAGCCCCAGTCTGTTTCTTTATCTGCCTCCCTGCTGGGCTGTGTATTTCCAACATGGCCCTGAGTTGGTGCTCAGCTGTTAGCACATGACACAGTGTCACTGAACACATGTCACCCCACCTTCAGGAGACCCTTCCTGTCCTGTGGCCATGGGTTTTGCAGGAAGCACCTCTTGGAACAGAGGGGAGCCCCAAGCTGCCTTGGGTGTGAGAGGTCTGGGCTGACAGCTCCCATCGCTGCTGGCTGGTGTGTCCCTCCTCGGGCAGGGAGGGCCCTGCCACACCCTGCACTTCCTCTCATTGTGCCTCCCTTCCTGTTTAGCTAGACTGTTAGGCTGGAGGGATTTTTCCTCCCTTTCAGGACCTGAATGGAGCTATTTCTCCTTGCATCTCTGCCAACATCTCCCAGGACCCACCTCTGATCCACTGGTGGGCTCAGGCATCAACAGCTTTGGGTTCCAATCCCAGCTGTCCCCATTCAGCTGGGTGGTGAGAAGCCAGGGTCTGACCTCTGTGGACCTCGGTTTCCTTGTAAAAAGAAAAGTAACAAGGTGGCTCATGTGTTTTTGCGTGGGATTATGAGGGTTTAATGAGCTAAGGAGGTCTGTGCTTCTGAAGTGTGAGCCGTGACCGTGTCACCCTTGTCCCTGACCCGCTGATGTGGGGGTTCTGCGGAGAGCCCAGCTGGGTACTCACTGGATGCCTGCAAGTCCAAACATCCTGTTCTTTTTGAACTCCTTACTGGAGAAACAGGGAAAAGCTGTAGTTTTTTCCTTCCACTCATATCAAGTGACACAAAAAAACAAGCCTGTCGGGGCCGAGCTGCTTGACTCTCTGATGTTTGGGAGCAGATCTGAGCAGCTGAGCAGGGTGGCTGTTCCTTTCTTGGATTAGGGTTGAATCTGTGGGAACCAGACCACCCCTGAGACAGGAGGCAGCCCTGATGCCTCCCCAGGGCCTGGGCCTGCAGCAGAGCCCCTTCCTCCGAGGGAAGCGGGACCTGGGGCTCACGTCTTCCCCGCCCCTCCTGCCTCCTTCCCTACAGGTGAACTTCCACAGCCCCCGGAGTGGCCAGAGGTGCTGGGCTGCGCGGACCCAGGTGGAGAAGCGGCTGGTGGTACTGGTGGCACTTCTGGCGGCAGGACTGGTGGCCTGCTTGGCAGCGCTGGGCATCCAGTACCAGACAAGTAGGTGCCTCCGTGTTGCATGGTGGGCTCGACTCACTCCTGTCCCTGGCTCTGTCAGCTTGGGGAAGGGGGGCTTCCCGGCTTAAGCCGGGGCAGGCCTCTAAGGCCAACGAGGGAGCCAGGCCCAGGGGGATCTGGGTGCTGAGATGGACCAAGACCTGGGAAGTGGGCAGCGTGGGTGGTATAGAGATCTCGCACTTGAGTCCACATCCTGTCCCAGCAACTTACTGGCTGTGTGACCTTGGACAAACCTCTTACTCTCTCAGCCTGTGTCTTCTCTAATTTAAATGGGAAAACAGTGCCCAGTTGGGGGATGGCTCTGCGGACTAGAGATAACATATGTCACATAGCTGGTGCCTCGTGTTGTTGCTAGGATGTGGGGTAATTACACACATAGGCTGACATTGTCTGCTATCTCTAGTTCCAATAAAATAACAATAATGCCCTCTGTTTACTAAATTCTTTCCTCCGACTAAATACCCCAAATACCCCACTCGCTTCAGATGCAATCTCATTTCCTCCTCAGGGCAGCCCTGTGAGGTGTGGTTACTTTTGGCCCCTTTTCCATATTAGGAAACTGAGGCACTCAGATGGAGTGACTTGCCCAAGGTTACGTGGCTAATGGGGGATCGAGTGGGGCCCTTGAATGCGGAGGTTGGAATTCACCCACAGGCTACTGGGCTCAAGCCCAGGCTCCACCTCCCTTTGTAATCCAAGTATGCTCCAGAGCACATTAGCACCCCCAGGAGAGCTACCCTTCCGGGATCCAGCTGCCTGTCGTGTTCCTTGGTCGGTGCTTTTGTCTGTCCCATTTTGAATGGTGATACAATTGGGCCCCTCTGATCCTGCTGTAGGGGTCTGAGACTGGTTCTCTGTTTCCGACTGAGTGGATCTAGCCAGGTGCCTCACACAGAGTTAATGCTCAGTAAACACTTACGAAGTGGGAAAGGGTGGATCCAAGTTAGAAATAAGGATGGGGAATTAGCCAATGCCAGGACCTCTCAGTCCCCTGTTGCCCCAACATTTATTCTTCTGATGGCAGATGGATCACCTGGTTGAGCAGCCTCTGGGGGCTCTGCACAGCATCCCACCCACTGACTCAGTCTCTCACCCCATGAGAGAAACTATGAGCTTTCTCGGGATCTGGGAACGTCCACTCCAGGCTGTGTGGAGCCTTCCGTCTGTGAAGTTGCTGGCCTGCGAGGGTGGCCACGCTGCACCGGGGTGGGGAGGGGACTCGGGGCCTAGAAAAGAGCAGGGACTTCATCTGAGCGTTCTTCCATCCCTCCTGGGTTAGGCACAAAGGTATCCATTCACTCCACAAACATAGGTTGTACTTAAGAAATAATTGCTTGATTAGTTAACTGACTGTCTAATGGTTTATGGTGTTTTACGAAATGTGCCTGGCTCAGCAGGTGCTTAATGCATGTGTGACTAACTAATGACTAGCTTTCAGGCCTTTAGCCCGATGTGTTTAGCATAGTGCCTATGCCACAGGTGTGCAGACAGTAAAATGAATAAATTAATGTTTGAATGAACAAAAGGGTAAGAAGGAAGATCAAGCTGAGAACAGCCTTTCTCTGCTGAGTGTGTGTATATTGTGTGATTCTGTCCTGGTGCATGTTTGTGTGTGTGCGTGTCTCCTCTACTCACAGGACACAAGCTCGTCATCGTCTCCTGCCACTGCCATGTCGTTTCATCCTGAATCCACTCTAGTTCAGAACCCCCTGCTGGTCAGTGTGGCCCCTGGCCAGCGCGTCTGCACAGCTCTTGGCTTGGAGCAGCGGGAGCTGGCCAGACTCCGGCAGCCAGTGTTGCCCTGAGACTGCCCCTCGGAGCTCCCAAGATATGTCTTTGCCAGAAACCAGGAGGGAGTCCCCACGGCCCAGCTCCTGATGATCAGACCCAAAACATTTCTGTTGTTACTGCCCAGTGGGGTCCCTTGGGAGGAATCCTGCTTCTGCCTCTGTTGTGTCCCTCTCTGGATCTCAGAAGGGTTTTCTCCAGCCTGGACCTGGGAGAGGAACATTCTTCCCCTGGAATGGAGCTGGGCAGAGGATCAGGTGACCCTTGAGCCACCTGGGAAAGCAGTGGCCACCGCAGATGTTAACAGTAACCTCATTACCCAGGTGCTGGTGCTGGCCACATCTGAGCAAACACCAAGCCAGTCAAAGCAAATCTGTCCAGGCACAGTGGCTCTCACGCCTGTAATCCCAGCACTTTGGGAGGCCAAGGTGGACGGATCACCTGAGGTCAAGATGTTCGCCAAGCATGACCAACATGGTGAAATCCCGCCTCTACTAAAAAATAGAAAAATTAACCAGGCATGTCGGCGCACACCTGTAGTCCAGCTGCTCTGGTGGCTGTCGTTGGTGCACGCCTGTAGTCCCAGCTACTCGAGAGGCTGAGGCAGGAGAATCGCTTGAACCTGGGAGGCGGAGGTTGCAGTGAGCCAGGATGGCACCACTGCACTCCAGCCTGGGCGACAGAGCAAGAGTCTGTCTCAAAAAAAAAAAAAAAAAAAAAAAAAAAAAAGCAAATCTTCTGATGATTCTGAAGGCCAGCCTCTGGGAATGTCTGAGCACATATTTACATTTTTTACTTACCTTCCTGCTATGCTTCCTTTCCAGAAACATTGGTGCTTTGCAAACAGAGGCAACAAAACAAACAATACATTCTCCAAGAACATATATATATATATATTATTTTTTTGTTTGTTTTGTTTTTGTTTTTGTTTTTTTTTAGACGGAGTGAGCCACCGCGCCCGGCTCCAAGAACATATTTTTAAGAAAGCATTCTACACAGTTTTGAGGCCAGGCTCTGTCCAGATGAATGTCTGTAAATTAAATCTAAGATCTGTTTCTGCCTTCTCAATTGATCATGCGTGTCCCAAAGGAAAGACGTTTGCTGCCTCTGCAGGTGGTGAACAAGTGCTGAATAAGGCCTTTCATTCATTTGGTTATTCATTCAAAAACACATATTGAGGCCAGGCACAGTGGCTCACTCCTATAATCCTAGCCCTTTGGGAGGCCGAGGCGGGTGGATCAACTGACGTCAAGAGTTCAAGACCAGCCTGGCCAACGTGGTGAAACCTTGTGTCTACTAAAAATACAAAAAATTAGCCAGGCGTGGTGGTGGACGCTTGTAATCCCAGCTACTCAGGAGGCTGAGGCAAGAGAATTGCTTGAGCCCAGGAGGCAGAGGTTGCAGTGAGTCAAGATTGTGCCACTGCATTCCAGCCTGGGCGACAGATCAAAAACTCTGTCTCAAAAGAAAAAAAAAAAAAGCACGTATTAAACGGCTGCTAGTTGCCAAATACAATGCTAGGCAATGGAAATATAAAAACACGTAGGATACTGGCCTGCCGTGAAGTTCACATTCTAGTAGGACAGGTGGACAAGGAGATGGCCATGACATAGCACAGTAGCACAGCAGGCACCCAGGCCGCTGAGGGACCCAGAGAGAGAAGGGGGTCAAGTCATCAAAATGCATGAAGCACCTCCTGGGCCAGGAATATTTCATGAACTTTCTGCAAACCATTGAATAGTTGAATAATCAAGCCATTCCTCCTTAAGCACCTCCTTGGTCCCTAGCCCAGTGTCTAACAAAATAGACACTTAGTGAAGAACTCAAACCTCTTTTAAGACTGCTTTTTTTTTGAGACAGAGTCTCTTGTCACCCAGGCTGGAGTGCAGTGGCACAGTCTCGACTCACTGCAACCTCCGCCTCCCGGGTTCAAAAGATTCTCCTGCCTCAGCCTCCCAAGTAGCTGGGATTACAGGTGCCCACCATCATGCCTGACTAATTTTTGTATTTTTAGTGGTGATGGGGTTTCACCACGTTGGCCAGGCTGGTCTCGAACTCCTGACCTCAGGTAATCCGCCCGCCTCAGCCTCCCAAAGTGCTGGGATTACAGGCATGAGCCACGGAGCCCAGTCTCTGAGACTGACTTCTGGGACTAGTTTCTTGTTTTGTTTTTAAACCCAAGTCCCCATATGATAACAGCAAAAACCTTAATCAGTTAATTAATCGGTCTCTCTCTCTCACGCACGCAGACACATTCACACAGATGCTGATGCATCTTCCCGCATTAGGCTCACTCTCAGCCGTCTCCTGGGCATCTCCACCAGCCAAGATATTGTAAAATTTTCCTTCCTGTGGTTTGATGTATGAAAACAATAGGTATTCTTTTCCTTCTCTAAGTGTGGAGTTATATCGTAATACTCAGCAGGCTCTTTCAACCTACATAGAAATTCTCTCCCTGCCCCATAAAGATTTTGGTGCTTCCCTGGAGTTTGAAGTGGAGCATTCAACTGTGATTAAGATGATTTGATTTAAAGATACTTAAAATGGCACTATCACCCCCACCATTTCCTTTCTCTGTTTTCGTGCGTAATGGCTCCATAATTTTTTTATGACACACCTCTCAACTGTGAACAATAATTTTTAATTGTTGTGTGATTATCTCAAAGTCAAATCACCCTGATTTTCCTGCTGTTGTGTGGCTGCTCTGAGCCCTTTGTCAGCCACCCATCTGAAGGACTTTGTGTTTGTCATCAGATGTTGATAAGCCCACAAGTGAACCTCTGCCCACTGGCCTTATGTTCCTGAGTGAGTTGAACACTGCCCCTACTAGCCCGTGCGTTCTTTGCTGCTCTCTAAAGACTGGCCTGAAACTTCAGACCCTGAGACTTGAGGAAGCTGAAACCCCGTGCCCAGCCATGGCCATCATCACTGTGAAATCTGTGAAATTGGTCCTACATTTCTTCCTAACTTTTAGATAGAGAAACTGAGGCATGGAGAGATGAGGTCACTTGCCCAAAGCCTCACTGGCAAAAGTAGAAAGCTGGATTTGAACCCAGGTCTGGTGGCCTCCAAAGCCCACCCTGCCTTACTGCCTCCCTGTGTGGTGGGGAAACAGATCTCAGCAGTCAGGCTGCACTAGCCCCTGGTGTGACTGGCAAAGAGGTGGGGAAGGAAAGCAGAAAAACACAGCCTTGGCATGGCTGGACTGAGACAGGCCTGGGCCCAGCTCTCAGCTCTCCTCCCTCCCGCATAGCTGGGCAACCTTGTTCCATTCACTTCCTCAGTTTCCTCATCTTTAACCAGGGAGACGATGCCTGCAGCTGATGGCTTGTAATGAGTTAAATGAGATCCTGAGTGTGTGCAAAGTGCCCAGTGCATGGCCACATTCAGTAAAGTCCCTTTGGTCATCAGCACAGCCTGGGTGGATGGATGATGGGACTGGGCCTGTGATTCTCGGTCCTGCACAGTCAGCTTTGTGTTGCTGCCTCAGGCCAGGCCTCTGCGCAGGCCACCCAGGCTTTGGGTCCTTTGGGAGAGCTCAGCAGCCGCCAACATTGAGGTTGGGCTCTGGCCCTTTCCTCTTGCCTCTGGCAAACCAGTCTCTCAGGGTTGTTTAGCCTTTGGGTTTTTGAGGATTCCTTGAAGTCACGCACTTTCCTACTTGTATGCACTCTCCTGCTTGTACGCAGGAGTGATTTTTCCTGTTTCCTCCTTCTATTCCTAATAGGCTTTCCTCCTGCCTATGTCCTGTCATCCATACTGTCTACATCACCCTTTTGGCACATAGTAAATGTTCAGTTTATTTTTGCAGAAAGGAGGACAGACGTTTCTCCTACTGTTCCCTTTTGATTTATGTGTATATCCCCAACTGAATTGTTAGCTCTTGGATTAAAGGACTCTGCCTTTTTATGCCCAGTACCCCAGTACCCTACACACACACACACGGGCATGGGCGCACACTTTCATGCAGGAGAACGCACACACGCACACACATGCACTCTAGACACAGCAAAGAACCTGGAAGATAGTCATTAGCTTGCTGAATAAATGAATGCATGCATGAATGAATAAATTTGTTGAGCATCAAGGAATAATAAAGAGTCAATGAATATTTATGGAGGAAAAGGTTGATTAAGAGAAACACCTGGGTTCTGGGTACCTTTTAGCCGTAAGAAGGATTTTAGACAGCTGAATAGAAGTCTTGTGTTATAAGCCAGCAAATTTTAAATGGGCGGAAATCATTTCTCTGTAGGGCTCAAGTGACCGTTACAGTTCCAAATCTGTGTGGTCAGGGCTGGGGTGGGACATGTGACCACTGGGCCCCAAGCCGCCTTCTCTGCCCTCCCTGCTTCTTCTCTGCCCTCCCTGCTTCTTCTCTGCTTGCCCTTCACTGGCCTCTTGTCCTTGACCCCTTGCAGGATCTCCTTCTGTGTGCCTGAGCGAAGCTTGTGTCTCAGTGACCAGCTCCATCTTGAGCTCCATGGACCCCACAGTGGACCCCTGCCATGACTTCTTCAGCTATGCCTGTGGGGGCTGGATCAAAGCCAACCCGGTCCCTGATGGCCACTCACGCTGGGGGACCTTCAGCAACCTCTGGGAACACAACCAGGCGATCATCAAGCACCTCCTCGGTAAGCATCTAGCATGGAGACCAATGAATGGGCCACAGCAGGGAGCTGTCAGCTGGTCCAGCCGGCTTCCCAACCACACCTGCTTAAAGGAGGAGCTTGGCAGAATGGGCCGTGTGTGGTGGCTCACACCTATAATCCCAGCACTTCGAGAGGCCGAGGTGGGTGGATCACTTGAGACCTGGAGTTCCAGACCAGCCTGGCCAACATGGCAAAACCCTGTCTCTACTAAAAATACAAAAATTAGCTAGGTATGGTGGCGTGCGCCTGTAGTACTTGGGAGGCTGAGGCAGAAGAATTGCTTGAAACTGGGAGGCAGAGGTTGCAGTGAGCCGAGACCACGCCACTGCACTCCAGCCTGGGCAACAGAGTGAGATTCTGTCTAAAAAATAAGAAAAGAGGCGCCTGGCAGAATGGAAGACCATAGACTTGGGAGTAGGTGAATCTGGGTTAGAATATCTGCTCTCATTCATTGTATGATCCTAAGTCATGTATCTCTGAACCTCAGTTTCTTCATCTGTAAAATGAGACTAATAAGATCCAAGCTACAGAGTTTTGAGAACTAGAGCTCTCATGTGTGAAGCATTAGCATGGTGTATGTGGCACGTAGGGTGTACACAAGAACTGGTGGCTGTGTTCGTTACTTTTGTGGCTTCAAGCTTGTCATAGCTTTTGACTAGTATTGACTGCGAGTTTTGAAAGTTGTGAGCAAAAGGGATCGGGACTGAACACACTAGATCAGATTCTAAGGTTGTGATCCAATGAAAGTTCTAACAACAGCTCATCAGAGAGTTAGTTATTCAGTGTAGGCGGGAATCATCCTTAGCCTCATGGTGATCGGGCTTGCATGGTAAGCCATCTGGTCAGAGTTCTCTTTGCACTTCACTAGGCCTTGGGCACCTCTAGTTCACCCCGAGTTGATGGTTTTATCCTCAGATTAGAGCTCCACGTTGCCTTGTTTGCAGCCGTATCCTTAGTTAATGTTTGTTGAATTCCCGGCTGCCCACTGGGCTCCTCCTCTGGTGTGAAATCACGACAGCCGTGCTGTATCACAAAGCTGCTCACCTGAACCCCTCCACAGCTGAGACCATGGCTGTCTCCCTCTTCTGCTGTCCCCTGCTCCGTCCTGGGACCCTAAATGCTGGGAGAGGCTGGATTCTGAAAAGCCAGTCAATTTAGCCATCAACAAGAGAACCTGGATCACACAAATACTTACTGTTTTAAAAATCTTTAAGCTATTCAAAGGTAGATAGGTGCAATAGAAGATACCCAAAAGGGGACAGATCTTCTTAAAGGGACAGAAATCTTAAGAGACAGGAAATAATTCTAAATGGACATTTATCAATTTAAGGTAACTGAGTCTTTTAGATTACAGGGAAAGCAGGCAAACCGGGTGAAGGAGACCTTTTCTTTCTTTCCTGCCCTAGCCCCACAGGGCAGAGCTGCAGTAGGTAAAACACACGCACCCTTTCTCCTGGCCTCCCGCAGCTCCCCAGGCAGCAGCAGCAGCAGCCACCTCCCGCCTAACTCCCCGAGGATGAGCAGGGTGGTGCGTATGGATCTGGGGTTGAAGCTCAGTGTGTCTGAAGCAGCAAAGCGCCAGCCTGAGATGTCCCCCTGCCTGCTTTATGCCACCAAAGTGCCTTCGAAAGGGGATGTAACTTTTCATTTTAGAACCAGATGTTTAAAAGGCAAATATGTCTGTCATTGCAAGACTGGAACTCAAGGACGTCCCTTGTCCAGTGCCTAACATCACAGCAGGGGGCTTGGCAGGGCCCCTAGTCCAGGTAGTATAACAAGGTGGGTCAGTTCCTCTGCTTCAGAGTCACCAGGACCTGGGTTCAAATCCGGACTCTGCCACTTACTATGAGGTCTTGGGTCAATTACATCACCTCCCTGGCTTGTTTTCTCATTAGTACAGTGGGAACCATGCCTCCTCTGAATTTTGAAAATTAAATGGGAAATACATTTAAATGTATTTAAACCATGCCGAGGCCTGGCATGTCGTGGTGGCTGCTGTTTGTATTGATGTAACTGTTATTATTCATCCTTGACCTTTGCACAGCATTTGACTGGTTACAGAGAGATGCCATCCCATTTGATCTTGCAGAGTGGAATCTGGGAAGGTGGTGTTCACTCCATTGGTAGATGAGGAAAGCGAGATCTGGAGAGGTCCTCATGATAGGCTAGTGAGTGGCAGAGCTGAGACCTGTCTGATGCCTTGTGTGCCCTTTCCCCTGTCCCACACCACCTCCTTCAGGTACAAGGGACAGACATAGCTCCCTTTCCGCAGTGCCTGCAAGAACCTGCAGGGAGCGCAGAGCCTGAGGGCCTGAAGGAAGGAGAGACACGGATGTCCGCCGTGTGCTGTGCACTGTTCCAGGCTCTTTACAGCCACTGCCTCCTTAATCCTCACAACCCCAGACTTCAGAATTGTTGTTCCCATTTTGTAGATGCAGAAACTGAGGCTCCCAGAAGTTAAGTGACTTTGTCAAGGACATACCACCAGTCCAAAATGGTGAGAGGCTCATTCTCTGGGGAGCATTTAGCATTTAGAGGGGATGGGGCAGGACAGCGGTCAGGCCCTCTAGCTTCCCAGTGAGGCCCAGAACGGGCTCTTGTGCATCTTAGGGGTTCTGATCTGACTGGTTCTGGGGCTGGTTCTCACTGGGAGAACCTTAGGTCTGGGCCAAGATTGAGTCCATCCCCACCATTCCTGAGGATTAAGCCGTGGGTGGGGAGCTGCATCAAATGGGCCATGGAACAACCCAGAATCATGCGTTCAACCCTGACCCCGAGTCCAGGGTCCAGTGATACCAGGAGGCCAGACCGCAGAGTTTTGAAGTCAAGCAGCCCTGGTGTGCTAGCTGCTTATCACCCGTGTGGCCTTGGACAAGTGGCCTGGCTTCCCTCCCACTTGGTTTGATTATCTGTGCGATCGGGATAATGTTGCCTCCTCACACGTGCATTTACTGTGAGTGTTGACTTGCCTGGGATGATTCAAAGTGCTGAGCACCGGAATACACTGGAATACTAGCCTGGCACCTAGTAGGTGCTCAGCAAAGCACAGCTGCCCTCCTTGGTGGTGTTAGATGAGTTCCAACCAAGGCTTCTTACAAACAAGCTGTATGACTGCAGAGAGGTCACCCAGATTTTTAGGTCCTCGGCTCATCACCTATAAAGTGGGAACTAACTGAAACTCAGATCATTAGTAGGGATGCTCTAAGGGTTAATGGGATGGGCAAAGAACAGAGTCATTATAACTTATTTATTAGAGAAGCACTGGTGTGTAGACCCAGTTATCAGGAAGGAGGTGCAGGAAGCTGTGTTATCAGGAAGCTGTGACACACTGAGTATCTCACTTGTATTGTTTCATTGAACTCTCATAGTAAACTCATGGAGTAGGCTATATTTGCCCATTTTACAGATGAGACTCATGAATATGAAGGAAATGTATTTCCTAGGAAATGGTGAGGCTGGGATTAGACCCAGACTTGTGGGGCCTCAAAGCTTGTATTCTTTCTGTACTCACTCCACTGTCAGATTCAGCGGGGAGAGGCCCTGGGTCGGCACTGCTGGCGGGGAGAGCAGCCAAGAAGTGTGGTTTGCCTGCCTCCTTTCCCCAGAGGCTGCTTCACTGAGCTCTCAGCCCAGGCCAGCCAAGCCCCAGCCCAGGTCCAATGAACACAGGAGCTGGGGTCACCCCCATGTCATATTGACTAGGGGCTTCCCCAGAAGGCATATCCTGGGGTCCCCTCCCCAAAGGCTCACTCCTCGGAACTAGTCTGGAAACGGCCCCTCAACTTTGGGCTTGATACCTGGGGATTTTGATACATGGAAACTCCTGAAAAGGCAGATGGCAGGTGAGTGGGTGGCAAAAAAATGCAGGAGTGTGGGCCAGTGCATTCTTGGGCTTAAGGCCAGGCTGGGTTCAGCCTCTCCAAGACAAAGGGGTCAGCCAGCAGGCCTCGGAAAGAAGCCAGAGCTGATGGGCATGGGAACAAGCCGGAGGTGCCCAGGCCACTCCGACCTGCTGAGGGGAGGGCTTCCCTCTAGGCAGAGAGGGGAGAAGGGACATTTAGAGTGCCAGTGTGGATTGTGTCAGCCGGTCCGGCAGGATAGCTGTTACCATCTGCTTGTGTGACCTTGGGCAAGCCATGCATTTCTCTGCCAGGTGAATTCATGCTAGCTGCCTCAGAGGCAATCCAGGCAGATCTGTAGCAGGTGGGCCGAACTAGGCCAGGTGCCACCTTGGCATGACCTGGCAGTCTGCCAGCTGGGGATGGTGACCTCAGCTGCAGGACACACAGATGCGTCGCACTTCACTCTGCCGCTCCCCAAAGTGGCCAGCATGGGCTGTCCTCCTAGGTTTTGGGGAAATGAGAGTGGTGGCCTCACCTCATCAGAGGATGGAAACAGCCAGCTCCTTCAGCCCTTAGACTTGGCTCTGCCTTGGGCTTTCCAACTGTGCTTGTGGCTCGGATTATTCCACCAGCTACAGTGCCTACACCACCCCCTCCAAAGCCTCCAAGACTTTTCTCAAACCTGCTGCCCCCATTGTCTTCTGTGGCTACCAAACGGCCTTTCTAGGCTTGAGCTACAATTACACTGTGTGCACCTGTCGTGTTTGCTTTACTGTATTTTATACTGTAAGATGAATGCATACAAAAAAAATCAATGCATGCTCATTGTGACAATTCAAGCAACACAGATTCCATAAAGAAAAAACTAGCAGTCTGCCTTCTGGTCTCCCTGGGAGATACACACACAGTATTCCAATAGCATTACATGTGTCCATGTCGGTGATGTGGCAGTTAATGATGTCACCCTGTGACATCTCTTGTATTTTTATTTTGACATGTTTTCCCAATACCTGCTGTCTAATTGAGTTTGATCTTCCTGTGCATATTGGAAGGAAGCCATCTATGGACAGGATCTGTATCATGAGTGCTTTCTATCCAGTATGGTGTCTACAGGAGTGGGTGCTGCTTTCCTGTTTAGGGAATGCTTATGTGGATTGATTGATTCTTAGTCTGTTTGTGCTATTGTAACAAAATACCACAGACTGGATGATATGGTTTGGCTGTGTCCCCACCCAAATCTCATCCTGAATTGTAGCTCCCTCAATTCCCACATTTTGTGGCAAGAACCCAGTGGGAAGTCATTGACTCATGGGGGAGGCTCTTTCCCATGCTGTTCTTGTGATAGTGAATAAGTCTCACAAGATCTGATGGTTTTAAAAACGGAATTCCCCTGCACAACCTCTGTCTCTGCCTGTTGCCATCCATCTAAGACGTGACTTGCTCCTCCTTGCCTTCCACCATGATGGTGAGGCCTCCCCAGCCACGTGGAAGTGTAAGTCCATTAAAGCTCTTTATTTTGTAAATTGCCCAGTCTTGGGTATGTCTGTATCAGCAGCGTGAAAACAGACTAATACACTGGATAATTTATAAACAACAGAAATTTACTTCTCACTGTTCTGGATGCTGTGAAGTCCAAGATCAAGGCACAGGCTCGTTCAGTGTCTCTGTTAAGGGTTGCTCTCTGCTTCCAAGATGGCACCATGAACTGTGTCTTCACATGGCATAAGGGACCGAAGAGGGGGGAACTGGCCCCCTCAAGCCCTTTTATAAGACACTAATCTATTCATAGAGCAGAGCCCTCAGGGCCTCACTTCCTAAAGGCCTCACCTCTTAAAATTGCTCCTCAAGGATTAAGTTTCAACTTGAATTTTGGAGGGGACACATTCAAATTATGGCATTGACTCAACAATGTGAGGATGGGAGGGAGTGTCCAGGGCTTCTTAGGGGCAGCTGGGCTGCTTCAGGTTCACCTCTGGTTTTCTGAGCCAACCTGCAGGAAAGGACAGGGAAGCGGAAAAGGCTTAGGCTCCAGTCCTGACTGCAGCCACTTTTGCGACCTTGGACGAGTTACCCAACCTCTTACTTGTAAATGGAGTGTGATAACAGCCACTGTGGAAATCGTCGGGACAAGATGCACACACAGCCTATGCCCATCTACAGAGGAAGCAGTTCACTTTCTCAGGAAGGCTTAGAAGTCCAGCATGCTACCCACTAGCTCTGCCTTGATAGGCCAGTTTCTTCACCCACCTGGGCCTCATTTTCCTTGTCTCTGAAATGGGATGGTGATATCTCCCTCAGGGGCCCAGGGTGAGGTTGTGACAGCAGCACAGGGTCTGCTGTAGACGCTGTGAGCGGTGGTGGCGGTGGAATTCTTTTTGTTTTGCAGAGCAAGGCGTCTCATTTATCAGCACCCCTTCCCCCCAGCACAGGATGGGGCTCCTGAGGCCTGTGACTGAACGGGTTCTGGTTTTATCTAAAACAAACACTGGTCCTGCCCTGGTGTGGAGTCAGGGCCCCACAGGCTCCTGGCCAGATGGTCCTACTGCATCAAGGGAGGCCGCACGATTCCCAGACACCCCTATTCCCGCAGCATGTGGGGGATTCCCAGACACCCCTATCATAGCCCACGGCTCTGCCTGCCTGGGCATTCGTTTCCTCCCTGAGGAGTGATGTGGAGAGGGCGTTCCAATGAAAACTCCCAGAGGAAGAAGCAGCCGATGAAATGGTGCTCTGTCTTCCTCTCTGGGACTTTGGGGTAGGAACTGAGGAAGCTTCTGGAACTCAGGGTCCCTGGAAGGAAGTACCTAGGCATTGTGGAGCTCTGTTGTCTGGCCCTAGGCTGCCAAAAGGTCTTCATACCACTGGGGCCACGGAAGTGCCACCATCTCCAAAATGTGTCCCCAGCACGTGCCGGGAGCCACACTGTTGGGGGTTGGCTGCTTCTTTGCCTCCATGAAATCTTCTGGGAAGTAAACATGAGCAAGGGGTGTTTTAAAGGAGACCAGAGAGCATCAAGCCCCAGTCTTGTTGAACTCAGAGTGACAGCCCCGAAAGGGGACGGGGCCAGCCTGGGGCTAGTCTGAAAAAAGATACCAAGACGAGAGCACCCCGTGAGAGGCAGGGTTGGGGGCCTGAACGAGGGGCTATGGAGGGTTGGCACAGTCCTGGAGACCTTTGTCTTATTCAGAAAAAGGTCTGTGCCTGATTTCACTTTGTTTTTTGTTTTTTGTTTTTTTTTGTTTTGTTTTGTTTTGTTTTGTTCGTTTGTTTGTTTCGAGGCCAAGTCTCGATCTGTCACCCAGGCTGGAGTACAGTGGCACGATCTCAGCTCGCTGCAACCTCTGCCATCTGGGTTCAAGCGATTCTTGTGCCTCAGCCTGCCAAGTAGCTGGGATTACAAGCACCCGCCACCACGCCCGGATAATTTTTGTACTTTCAGTAGAGACAGGGTTTCACCATGTTGGCCAGGTTGGTCTCAAACTCCTGACCTCAAGTGATCCGCCCACCTTGGCCTCCCAAAGTACTAGGATTACAGGCATGAGCTACTCATTTCACTTTGAAACCCAGCCACTCCTGCAGGCTGTAGTGCTATCTTTCTCTGTCATTCATTCCTTTACTCACTCACCGATTATATGCGTCAGACACTTTCTGTGTGCCAGGCATTGCTCGGGGCTGGGGATTATGTAGGAATAAGACAGGCTTTTCTTGTGGAAGTTACATTCCAGCAGGGAAGACAGACAGTAAACAAATGAATGACTAAATACATGATAGGATTGTAAAGAGAAGGACTCAAAAACATCAAGTAGGGCGTGGGGCCAGAGAGGGAAGAGGCCATTGTAGCTGCAGCGGGCTTTCTCAGGAGGGACGTCTGAGCAGACGCTTGAGTTAAGGAGAGAAGAGGCCATCCAGCCATGGGGAGAAGAGTGTGGGGCGGGAGCTGGAGACAGGTGGGAGCACAGATCCTGTCACCCAGGGTGGCATTCATTTCTCAACCTGCAGTTATCGTTTTATCCCTCCATGAAATGTTAATGCCATAGGTACTCTGAATGTCTGTTGCTGCTCTTGGTCTATATACACAGAGTAAAAGTAGTAAGATGCTTTGTTCTGCAAGAATAAATTCCTGGGGGCAATATTGCCCCCGTTGGGGATGCATGATATGGAGCCCTCTGACCAATTTGAGGAATTGGGTCTAGGTGTGACAGCTCACACCTGTAATCCCAGCACTTTGGGAGGCCGAGACAGGCGGATCACCTGAGGTTGGGAGTTTGAGACCAGCCTGGTCAACACAGTGAAACCCTGTCTCTACTAAAAATACAAAAATTAGCCAGGCATGGTGGAGGTTGCCTGTCATCCCAGCTACTCGGGAGGCTGAGGCAGGAGAATCACTTGAACCCAGGAGGCAGAGGTTGCGGTGAGCCGAGATCGTGCCATTGCACTCCAGCCTGGATGACAGAGCGAGACTCCGTGTCAAAAAAAAAAAGAAAGGAATCGGTATATTCCAGTGACTAATTTGGACTAAAAGGAGTTCAAGACAACTCACTCTACAGACTCCCCAGACCAGGGCTCCCCTTGGGTGTCTCATAGAGGCCTCAAACTTCGAGTGTCTGGAGCTGAGCTTTAGGCAGTAGCTGTGTGCACTGAAGCTCCCTCCTAAGCCTACCCCTCATCCTCAGGCTGCAGTTCCCCAGTGTCAGCAGCTTCTCACTCAGGCCAAGGAAACTTGGCTCCATTCTTGGCTCTCCTTTCTCTCATGTTCCAAACACTTCTCACCCCCTTCTCTGCCACCATCCTGGCCAAGCGCCCACCTTCGTTCACCTGGTCCCCTGCAGCAGCCTCCTGCCTGGCAGCCTCCCTTGGGGCCTTGTCCCCTGGAGCCTGCAGGATAGTAGGTGCCCCCTGAGTGAGGAGGAAAAAGAAGAGGTAGGAGAGTGTGCTGTGGGTTGTCCCCATGGGTTCCTGGAACCAGGGGGAGGAAGAGGAACCGTACCTTCTACCAGGGCCCATGCCCTAGCCAGCATCAGCAGTGGGGATACTGATGACACACACGGAGCGGGTGTGAACACCAACTCCTGGCGGGGCCCCCTCATCCCGTCCACTCCTGCCCCACCGGCCTGATATCCTTTTAAAAAAAGGAAATCTTGGCCGGGCGTGGTGGCTTACACTTGTAATCCCAACATTTTGGGAGGCTGAGGTGGGCGGATCATGAGGTCAAGAGATCGAGACCATCCTGGCCAACATGGTGAAACCTTGTCTCTACTAAAAATACAAAAGTTAGCCAGCCATGGTGGCACGCACCTGTAGTTCCAGCTACTCGGGAGGCTGAGGCAGGAGAATCGCTTGAACCCAGGAAGCGGAGGTTGCAGTGAGCCGAGATTGCGCCCCTGCACTCCAGCCTAGTGACAGAGGGAGACTCTGTCTCAAAAAAAAAAAAAAAAGAAAGAAAAAAGAAAGGAAATCTTAGGTGGGCACCCGGCCTCATTACCCTCTAGTCCTCCAGGTATGGTGTCCTTCCTCTCCAGAAAGGGACACTGGGCTCTGTTCTTGCAGCCACCACCTGTTGCTAGGGGCCTGCTAGGTACCTGTCCAGGGCTGGTTCTGGGGCTGCAGGGACATGGAATGGCAGAGGGGCAGCCCACGCACAGCCCCTCCTTCTACTCCACATTGAGTTCATCCTTCAGCCCGAAGCTCAAGCGAAGCTTCCTCGGGGCCTTGCTTGGCTGTCCTGGTCTCCTCCCGCCCTCCCGCTCAAGGCCTCGGATATTCTCACAGCATTCGCCCTGTGCATAATCAGATGCTGCTGTGAGTCCTCGGCTGCCATCTGCCTCACCCCCCACGCTGCGTGCCTCACGTGGACAGGCCTCCAGTTACGTTGGCCACTGTCCCCCACACCCAGCCTGGTGGCTGCCAGGCAAAAGAAACTTTGTAAACAGTGTGGGAAAGCAAGTGAGCTTGGCACCCAGGTGGTGGGGGGCCAAAGGAATGGAGTTTGAACCTGGCCTGGGGCAGCCTCTCAGCAAAGGAGCAAGGGAGGCTGTGACTGAAGGAGGCACTCCTTCTCCCTCCCGGTGATGATTCGGGGCTTGAGGACAGGTGTTAGGAAGAGGGCCTGGGAACTCGCTGTGATTAGCACAGCCAGGCTGCTCCTGGGAGCCTTTCTTTAGGCCTCTTATCTTGGTGGCCTTGCGGGAGGGAGATGCCAGGCTCGCTCATGGGCCAGAGCACACAGCGTGCCTTCCCCAGCGCTGACCCTGGCATTTCAGGGCTGTGGCCGGAGCCAGATGTAGAGGGCGAGACGCTGTGTCTGAGGCCTGGTGAGCAATGACGATTCTCCTGCTTTTTCTTCCAAGAGCGTCACTGGGAGCGTTGCCATAGGAACGAGGCCCTGGGAGGGGCGAGGCACTCCCCTTTTGCTCTCCCTGATCCTCTGTATCCCAGCTTCCCCATTTCCGCCCTCCCCTCACAGAGTCCTCTTCTCCGAGCTGGAGCTGCCGTGGCGCCTGGGGGACATGCAGATGTTTCCAGCACTTGGCAACACAGTAGCCTGTGGTCTCCAGGGCTGTGTAAACCCTCCATAGCCCCTCTTTCAGGCCCCTGACCCTGTCTCTCAAGGGGCTCTCTTGTCTCTGTGTCTTCCTTCAGACTGGCCCCAAACTGGTCCCGTCCCCCTTTCAGGGCCATCACCCCGGTCAGCAAGACCGGGGCTTGATGCTCTGACCAGTGAAAGCCGTGGTGCTATTCATGGTGGGAATCGGGGGGCAGGGAGCTCTCGGGGTGAGGCTGGGAAAGCTGATGAAAGACTGGCCAGGAAGTGACTCATGTCCTTTGCTCCAAGTGGCTGCGCCAGACAGATTTCTTTTCTCCAAGCAGCCCGCCTGCCCTTTTAGGCATCCCTGCTTGTCCCCACACTGTCTTGTCCTGCTCTGCGCAACCCAGTGCCCTCTCCCCTGCCTTCCACCTGGTGAACCACTTCAACTTTCAGAACCAGCTCAAATGGAACGCCCTCTGGAGACCCCCTTCTCCCCACCCCTCCGAAGGGAGTGACTTTCCTCTGTGTTCCATAGCCACGTGCGTTGTTCACAGCACTGTTGTGTCTTGTGGTCATTTCTTTGAGTTTCTGCTGGGTGCCAGGCACAGGGCTGGGCTCTCAATTTTACAGGCATAAATAAGACCTACTTTCTGCCCCAGGGAGCTCACGGTCTAATGGTGGACACAGGTACGCAGAGCGGTGAGGGCCTCTGGGAATGAGCATCTTAGGAGAGGCCTCATTGAAAAGATGTCCCCATGGAGGCCTTGAGGTTGAGTAGGATTTTAACAGGGTGCCATACAGAAGCTCTTTGGGGACAGAGATGGTTTCTCTTCTGTCTCACAGCTTGCACAGGGTCTAACATAGAGTAAGCATCTAGTATCTGGGCAGCGGGTGGATGGATACAGTTCTGCCAGGAAAGTCTTTGTGAAGGAGCTGGGCTTTGAGGGATCCTTGAAGGAGGCAAAGGAAGGGGCTTCAGGGTCAGAGAGAAATGAACATGAAATGAGGGAGCAGTGAAGAGTGTCCCAGAGGAGGCAAGAGGGACAGATAGAATTGAGGGGGTTGGAGAATCCAGCATAGTCTGGAGCAGGGCTCTGAAAAGAAGGCTCGGGCACAGAGCCCCAGTGTTTAGTGTGTCTCTGGTGGACTTGAGCAACAGAAAGTGGTCATCTTCACCAGGTGCACCCACCAGAGCATTGCCTTCAGCAGGAGGCATCTGGACCAGGACACTGAGGTGAGGGAGAAGGGAACGGAATCTCCGGGGTGTCCAGGGTAAGGTCTGAGAAGCCACTGCAGAAGGGAGATGCTGCTTGCTGGGGTTGGCAAGGGTGGTGGAAAACGGCCCCAGGAGTTGGCTGTAAGCCTGGTGAACGTGCCCAGCCCCTCCAAGGAGGAAGCGAAAAGTAAATTCAAAATGAATGAGCCTTTTGAGTTTCCATCCAACTTCAGTCTTTATCACAACAAAGGTCATCTGGTATCAGAAAACCAGGACTGGCCTCTGTCCCACGCACCGGGCAGGGGTGTTCGTACCACACATTATCCGCTGGGGAAGCACGCTGCCCTGCTGGTGGGCACGTGCGGCCAACGCGGGGACTGTGAACCCGGCCGGCAGAGGGAGAGAAACGCGGTAGACTCTTTTTCTTTACAGTCAGCAAAATTTCGGAAGCGCCTCCAGCTTGCCAGGCTCTGCCCAGGGGCCCTCATGTACCCGTGGTGACGGCATTCCTCACCACCACCCCAACAGGCGGATGTCAGAGCTCCTTTGCAGCTGAGAACACCAAGGCTCTGAAAAGAGGGACTGCCCTGAAGCCACCCAGTGGGCAAGTGGGGCCACATTGCAGACTCCACTGTGTGTTGTTCCAGAAAACTCCACGGCCAGCGTGAGCGAGGCAGAGAGAAAGGCGCAAGTGTACTACCGTGCGTGCATGAACGAGACCAGGATCGAGGAGCTCAGGGCCAAACCTCTAATGGAGTTGATTGAGAGGGTGAGTCCCTCAGGCTCTCCCTCCCCAGCCCTGGCCCATGCCACCTACCCGCCCCCTGGCTTTCACTCCAGTCCTCTGGTACCACTGGCCCACCTCATACCTCCAGCCGGTAGCACCGAGAGAAAGACAGAGAGAGAGCGCGTGTGAGAGCGCATGTGTGAGCACATTGTGTAGCTGCGTGGGTGGGATGTCTGTGCATGTGTCTGTGTGAGGGTGTGTGTCAGCATCTGTTGTGGATGTCTGTCATCTGTGTGTCTCTCTGTGCATCTGTGTGTGGGACAGGGGCCATGTTTAGAGGGAAAATATTCCTCCACGTTGCTGCTGCTTTTTCCTCAGGGGTTATGTGTGTGTGTGTGGAGGGGTGTGTGCCTGTTCCAGAAAGACCCACAGAGAGTCTTGGCCCAGAACCAGAGCCCTCCCTGTGAGCAGGGACCCAGGCCACTCTCCTATACCTGCTTCCTCCTGAGCAGGCGAAGACATCTTTCCTGCTTTCTTGGGCACCTCCCGGACTCCGAGGCTCCCCAGTGCAGACAGAAGGTGTCCGTGGATGTTTTCTGCCTGCCTTGTGTTCCCTGGACCGCCTCGCCTCTTAGCTTGGCTCCAGGAAAGCATTGCAGCAGGGTTGGTGGCTGCACACGCTGGGGACTGGGCTAGTCCCCTCCTTTCTGGACAGGTCCCATGGGCCAAACCAGGGAAGACCAGGGAGATTTTTTTTTAAATCCCAACTTTCTCGGGAGGCTGAGGTGGGAGGATCACTTGAAGCCAGGAGTTTAAAACCAGCCTGGGCAACATAGCAAGACCCCATCTCTCCAAAAAAAGTTAAAAATTAGCCAGGTGTGGTGATACACACCTGTAGTCATAGCTACTTGGGAGGCTGAGGTGAGAGGATGGCCTGAGCCCAGGAGGTGGAAGCTGCAGTGAGCTGTGATGGCCCCACTGCACTCCAGCCTGGGAAACAAGAGTGAGACTCCATCTCAAAAAAAAAATTTTTTTTAACCCCAACTTTGAGACTAAAGTAGACCATAGTTTACCAACCTTCTTAAACATGTGGAGCCTTTTTTTTTCCCCAGAGGCACAGTTGAATTTATGTTTTGATATAATCACATTCACACAATTCATTATCCAAAATATAAACTGTGAACCAGGAAAAGTCTCTTTCCCATTCTCATCCCAGCCACCTAGGGAGCGGCTGGATTCATGCCTGGCTTGTCTAGGATAAGCCTTTGCTCCATCCGTGGGTCTCCAGCCCATGGGTCGGAAACCCCCAGTGAAGACCAATCCTTTCCTTTGCTCTTGAGGCTCAGAAAGGTCAGGTGACTGCTGCAGGGCCACCGAGCAAGTCAGCTGCAGAACCAGAATTCACATCTGGGTGTCCCCGCCACCTCATCACCTCCCTGCCTGCTCTCCCTCCCCACAGCTTGGGGGCTGGAACATCACAGGTCCCTGGGCCAAGGACAACTTCCAGGACACCCTGCAGGTGGTCACTGCCCACTACCGCACCTCACCCTTCTTCTCTGTCTACGTCAGTGCCGATTCCAAGAACTCCAACAGCAACGTGATCCAGGTGAGCTAGCTGGAAACACAGCGGTCGGGGGTGTGAGCACGACCTCTTCCTGTTTTGAGTTTAGTGGGCCCTGGCGTAGGAGAGAGACTTGCACTGGGTGGGAGGGCAGTCTTCTAGTTTCTGAGCCTGGGTTATTTCCAGAGGCCCCATTGGTGAGGTCTCTTTTTTTTTTTTTTTTTTTTTTTTGAGACAGTCTCGCTCTGTCATCCAGGCTGGAGTGCAGTGGCATGATCTCTGCTCACTGCAAGGTCTGCCTCCTGGGTTCATGCTATTCTCCTGCCTCAGCCTCTGAGTAGTTGAGTAGCTGGGACTACAGGCACCCGCCACCACACCGGGCTAATTTCTTTTGTATTTTTTAGTAGAGACGGGGTTTTACTGTGTTAGCAAGGATGGTCTGGATCTCCTGACCTCATGATCCACCCGCCTCAGCCTCCCAAAGTGCTGGGATTACAGGCGTGAGCCACCGCGCCCGGCCTCATTGGTGAGATCTTTGCAGGCTGCTGGCTTTGCGTAGATGGGCACTGCACAGAGGTGAACCTTCGGGTGCTGATGACTTTCCGTGGACCCCAAGGGCGATTGTCAACTCCTGGACACAGCTGAACACACATCCTGGTTTCCCCCTCCTTAGCGTCTGCTCTTTGTGACTCTTCTTGGAATGGTTTTGAATCCATCTCTCCCTGTCAGAGCATGCCCCAGACAGAGGGTCAGCCTGCCCAGGGGAGCTCCAACACTGGTCTGCCCCAACCTCCGATGCAGAATTAAGAAACCCAGGCTGGGGATCCTAAAGACTGAGTTCCCAGCCCATCTCTACCATTCACTCACTGGGTGACCATGGGCAAGTGCCTCAACCTCTCACAGCTACAGTTACCCTATAAATCAAATGGATTGCAGTAACACCCGTCCTAGGTATGCCAAGATGTGGCCATGGGCGCCAATAGTAGCAAGCAGAAATGGACCCTCCCGTCCTGCTTGGCAGGCACTTGACCAGCACTGTCTTCTTCAATCCCCATTCCAGCTCTGAAGGTTAGGTTTTATTTTCTCTATTTTCCTGATAAGGAACCTGAGAATCAGAAAGGTTCAGTAACTTGGCCAAGATCACACAGTTTTTGAGTGACTCTTAACCACTTGGAAAGTGTTGGGGAGGTAGAGGCACTTTGCTGAGGCGAGGAGGTGTTTAAAAAAGGAGGGTGGCTCTGTCCAGCCCTTCTGAGGAGCCCAGGAGCCCTGCGGGGGGGGGGCCGCGTGTACAGGCAGGAATGTGTCATCCCGTCCCTGAGTGGGCTTCTCAGTGACTGTAGCCAGCAGTCCTGCTTCTGCAGGGGCCTGAGCTGGGTCTCTGCTGCCACGTACCAGCCATTCTCAGGGCAGGAGGCCATGCAGTGGAGACACGCATTGCAACACGAATTCCTTCTCATGCTTGCTTCTCCCGTCAGGTGGACCAGTCTGGCCTGGGCTTGCCCTCGAGAGACTATTACCTGAACAAAACTGAAAACGAGAAGGTAAGCGTACCTCTCCCCTCCCCAGCCCGCCTCCCAGGATGGTCCTTCCTGCTCAGTGTCTAGGGGAGCCCGGGGTGTCAGTGACGTGATGGGTGAAACAGGCAGACCCTGGCAGGGGAGGAACACCCCTAGGCTGGCTGTCACTCAGGCATTGTGGACACAAGGGGCAAGAGACAGGTATCATTTGTCCTGGCTCTAGAGAGAGGCAGAGGCAGCAATAACCTTTGTACATCACCTGTGACCCTCCCATTAACCCTGCAGATCCTGAGCTTCATTTGCCTCATCTGTCCAACAGGAATTAGTTTTGTCTGGCCTTTTACAGAAGAGGGAATCAGGCTCAGAGATGCTAAGTGATCTGCTCAAGGTCACATAGCCAGTAAATGACGAGCCTGAGATTCACATCCAGGTCCACGTGCTCCGAAGCCCACGGCTCTCCCTCGCCCTGGCCTGCCTCTTGTGGTGCTCTGGGGGCGATCTCGCCTGGAACTCACTCATCTGTCCTTTCATTCTTCCGCCTGCATGTACTTGACCAAGCTGCCCACAGAGTGCCTGATGCTGGGGAGATGGTGGCAGACAAGGCCACCATAGCCTTCGTCCCATGGGGCCTGTGGTTTGGTCGGGGAGGCAGGTATTATTTAACTAAGGGAAAGGGGAGCTGAGAAAGTCTACTGTGGGGACTTAATTCAGATCCTGGAACACGGGTGGAGAGTGGTCAGAAAAGGTACATTCTAAGAATGGAAAGACAGCCCCAGGACAAGCCCTTTAAGACAGGGACCAGCCCAGGTGGGGACCTGTGAGATGAGCCAAGACTTTGGGCTTTCTCCTGGAGGCTGTAGGGAAGCAGCGGAGAGACACGGTCCCAAGATCATTCTGAATGCTTTGTCTCCCACGGTGTCTTTATTCCTTTTTTTTTTTTTTTTTTTTTGAGACGAAGTTTCTGCCGCCCAGGCTAGAGTGCCGTGGCATGATCTGGGCTCACTGCAACCTCCTCCTCCTGGGTTCAAGCGATTCTCCTGCCTCAGCCTCCTGAGTAGCTGGGATTATAGGCGCCCGCCACTATGCCCAGTTAATTTTTGTATTTTTAGTAGAGATGGGGTTTCACCATGTTGGCCAGGTTGGTCTCAAACTCCTGACCTCAGGTGATCCGCCCACCTCAGCCTCCCAAAGTGCCGGGATTACAGGTGTGAGCCACCACACCTGGCCCTACGGGTGTCTTGGGGGCACTATGCAGTCCCCTGGCTCCCTGTGCCAGACTCAGTTGGCCAAGCCCCCCCAACCCTTGTCCAGTGGATAGTGAGGGGCAGCCACTGACAGTTTGGGGTATGGGCCCTGCAGGTGCTGACCGGATATCTGAACTACATGGTCCAGCTGGGGAAGCTGCTGGGCGGTGGGGACGAGGAGGCCATCCGGCCCCAGATGCAGCAGATCTTGGACTTTGAGACAGCACTGGCCAACATCACCATCCCACAGGAGAAGCGCCGCGACGAGGAGCTCATCTACCACAAAGTGACGGCAGCCGAGCTGCAGGTAACTTGAGCACTGGCTGCTAGGGAGGCTGGGGTGGCCACCAGGCTTCAGTCAGGGCCCTGGGCTGGCGACTTTTATACTCCTTTTATACTCATCTAGTCCTTGAAACTACGTGACAAAGGAAGGATGGTGGTTATGCCCAGTCCACAGATGGGAAAACTGATGCTCAGAGAGGTCAAGTTACCTGCTGAAGGGCACACAGCTAGTAAGTGACTCCAAAATAGGCGCCTGGCCAACACCAGGTTGCTTCTCTGTAGTTAATAGTGTTTACTGGGAGACTCGGGGTCATGACCACACCAGCTTACATTGACAGCGCCTTTCCAGTCTCTTCAGCACCAAGAGCCTCGAACCTGGTTACAGTGAGCACTTACTAAATGTGTGGTGTGAATTCCATCATTACTCTTCCCTTTCCTGAGCCAGATCAAGGTCCAGAGGCTCCTAAGTGGCAGAAGAGCCAGCCAAATGACTCAGATTGGCTCACTGTACAACAGGGCGTTAGATCTGCGATGCTTTCTGTCACCCATTGGAGAAGCCAGATGTCCACTGGAGAAGCCCGACGTCCAGGGGCTCAGCCTCTGCCAAAGGCTGCCCTCTGGCAGCTGCTTGGTCCTTGAGGGTCTGGAGGGAATAGGTTGCTGGTTCCTTCTTTCCAGAGCATCAGCTGGCATTGCAGAGGGATCAGCAGAGTGGCCACCACTGATCTTCCTGTTTCTTGACATCACCCAGGAATGCGTGGCTAGGTCTTGCTTCTCTGCTGGCGGGGGGGCTCCCCCAGAGTGTCTTCTCCCTCCTTCCTTACCTTCTGACCAGCCAAATTCGACCTGTCCGTTCCTTCTACTTTCAGGAAGAACACTAGGTCCCTGCCCTTTTCCCTCCTCCATCTGACAGGTGTATATGGGGCCGCCTTGGGACAGCCAGCTAGAAACAACCCCGTCTAGGCTAGTGGGGGACACCAGCTAGAAACAACCCCGTCTCATTGCTGAGTGCTTTGGGCAAAAGCAGCGGGCCGTGGGAGCCAAGGGTGGGAAGTCAGGGAAGGCGAGTCTAATGATGGGTGAGCATTTCCAGGCCACTGGGTGTCCCAGGCGGAGGTGCAAGCCATGCTAGGGCCTGCAATGAGGGTCAGGGGAGCCTGGCCTCCTGCTGGTGCTGACTGCCCTTCAGCTCCCAGAGAAACTGGCCTGAGGCTGAGTGGTGCTGCATGGGCCCGGATGGAGATCAGCAGCTGCTGTTAGATACCATCTGGCATTATTTTCCTGCTCTGAAGCCAGGAGGCTGAGGGTGATGTTGTTTGTGCATTATAATTTGGTTTGTTCCAGCCCGGTTCTCAGCCTGAGGGGCCCCCCAATGCCTCAGCCCCCTACTGTGGCCATGTTGCCAACTGTCTGTGCCAGGAATAGCGGAGAAGGCACAGGAGCCCTGAACACATCAGCCCAGCATGACCACCAGGTTCCCCCCAGGCTTCCTATCACCATTGCTTCTGCTCCCTTCTTCCAAGCAAAGGAAGAAAGACCTTTTTTCCCTCCCAGTTGCACAGCTGCCAAGGTGGGGGAGTTTAGCAGACGCAGCAGCTTGCAGTACACAAGCCCTGGGCTTAGATTCAGAGGACTGTAAGCCCCTTGGAGCTGTAAGTGCTGGAGTATAGGCATGAACCACCACGCCTGGCCAAACAGCCTCTGTGTTCTAAGTACCCAAAGTTCAATTAAGATCTTTAGGAAATATATGGTTTCTCTCCTTATGTTTTTACAGATATTTCTGATTAAATTCTAATGTGAATTTGGCTGCCTTCCTTGTAAAATGGGCTTGGCTCATCCACTCACCCCTGCTGTGTGCCAGAACACAAATGAGACATAGCCCTTGTCCTCACAAGGGACTGTGGTTCTTTTTTTTTTTCTTTTTTTTTGAGACAAACTCTCGCTTTGTCGCCCAGGATGGAGTGCAGTGGCATGATCTCAGCTCACTGCAACCTCTGCCTTCTGAGTTCAAGCCATTCTCCTGTCTCAGCCTCCCAAGTAGCTGGAATTACAGGCAGGCACCACCGCGCCCGGCTAATTTTTGTATTTTTAGTAGAGACGGGGTTTCACCATGTTGGTCAGACTGGTCTCGAACTCCTGACCTCATGATCCTCTCGCCTTGGCCTCCCAAAGTACGGGGATTACAGGCATGAGCCACCGCACCCGGCCTGTGGTTCTTTTTTTTTTTTTTTTTTTTTTTTTTGAGACGGAGTCTCGCTCTGTCGCCCAAGCTGGAGTGCAGTGGCCGGATCTCAGCTCACTGCAAGCTCCGCCGCCCAAGTTTACACCATTCTCCTGCCTCAGCCTCCCGAGTAGCTGGGACTACAGGCGCCTGCCACCTCGCCCGGCTAGTTTTTTGTATTTTTTAGTAGAGACGGGGTTTCACCGTGTTAGCCAGGATGGTCTCGATCTCCTGACCTCATGATCCGCCCGTCTCGGCCTCCCAAAGTGCTGGGATTACAGACGCCCGGCCAAGCCTGTGGTTCTTAACTTTAAGTCACGGAGTCCTTTGAGAACAGATAAAAAACCATGGACTGTCTCCCAGAAAAAATGGGCATATATACATATGTTTAAAATTATGTCTGACATTTAAAGACGCCCTGGCCGGGCATGGTGGCTCAGGCCTGTAATCCCAGCACTTTGGGAGTCCGAGGCAGGTGGATCACCTGAGGTCAGGAGTTCAAGACCAGCCTGACTAATATGGTAACACCTCGTCTCTACTAAAAATACAAAAATTAGCCAGGTGTGGCGGTGTGCACCAGTAGTCCCAGCTACTCGGAGGTTGAGGCAGAAGAATCACTTGAACCCGGAAGGTGGAGGTTGCATTGAGCCAGGATCACACCACTGCACTCTAGCCTGGGTGACAGAGTGAGACTCTGTCTCAAAGAAATAAAATAAAAAATAAAGAAGTCCTGGCCCCCTGAAGCGTGTGTTCTAAGTAAGAATCTCTTCCTGGCCTGCCACAGGGTTGTGGGAGAATAAGTTGAGGCAAAGGATGAGATTTCATTCAATAAACTCATTTGCACAGCCCAGTACAAGTATAACACGTTATATTCATTATTATTGTTATTATTCCTTTGTTATTAGCAATGTCACTCAGGTCCCCAGCACTAAATCAATTTGATTCATTCTACTCTGGGACAGAGAATGTCTTGTTCCCTGGTGTCTGGAAATGTGGTTTTCTTCCCATACTCCAGGTAACTTAGGGTAAAGCACGCCAGGCTTCACAGTGTGGTTCTAGGCTAGCCCTACTGGGGTACAGAATGGTTCCAGGCTAGTCCCCAGCAGAATCTGAACTCAGAGCTGTGAATCAGACACTTCCATTACTTCTGGGGGCCTGAGGACCTTCCCCTTCCTTTCTAGGACCCTCACGCCAAAGGCTGTTTGGGCCTGAGCCGCATTTTCTACCCGTTTCTCCCACTGAGATGAAGCTGAGAAGCATTCTTCTCTCCCAGTTTCAAACCTATTTGATTTGGTTGGTTTGTGACCCACAGTACTCTTTGGCTGCAGGTGTGGAAAATGGAGCTCATTGGTGTGCCCCAGAGGGTGTGAGTCACAAGTAGAATGTCCTAGTCGGTTAAAAAAGCCATCTCCATGGAGATGGAGCTAGGCACATGTGTTTAAGATAGGAGTTCGCTAAAGCAGTCAGGATGGAAAATGTGAAAATCCTGGTAGTCAACACATCTTATCTCACAGTCATGGGAACTTCCCTGCACAGAACACCTGCATTCCCTAAAGGGCCAGGGTTGTGTTGAGGAGTGCACAGGGATTTCTCACCATCTTATATCTGTACCTTGATCAGAGAGTTCCAGTTGTCTGCAGTTTATGAAGCTCTCGTTCACTGTGTAAACACTGACAGTTTGTAAACTTGTCGATTTTCCCGAGGACTTTGCCAGCAGGTCATGCAGTCAGGTGGTTCTAATGGTGGAGCCCTGTTTGAAGATCTCACAAGCACAGCTCCAATTTTTGTAGTCATAGAAATGTTAAAGATTAGCCTCAGAGGTTACCTGCCTAAGGGCCTCCTGCCAGGAGGACGGCAGACAGGACAAGGTAGAAAGAAAAGAAACTCAGGGTTATTGGGCAAGCAGGTACAAGAGGCACAGATCCATCAGTTCTGGGAGGGGAGGCTGTTGTCTGCATTTTAGAGAAAGAATGGAAAAAGGCTGGAGGTCCCAGAGCTGGTGCCTCCTGGGGACGCTGATCCAGGTCTGTTCATTCTTAGCCCAGGGCTCTTCCCAGCTCACCTAGCTGCCAGGCAGGCAGGGATGCACCAGGACCCCCGGCCCCCAAGTCCACTGCACCGCAGGTATTTTCTTCCCAGCTCCGCAGGTATTTTACCATCAGCCATGGGGGGAAGAGTTACCCAGAAACTGAGAGCCAGTTGTTAACTGTTTTGTTTTTGTTTTTGTTTTGAGACAGAGTTTCGCCCTGTTGCCCAGGCTGGAGTGCAGTGGAGTGATGTTGGCTCACTGCAACCTCTGCCTCCCAGGCTCAAGTAATTCTCATGCCTCAGCCTCCCAAGTAGCTGGGATTACAGGTGTGCACCCCCACACCTGGTGGCTAATTTTTTTATATTTTTAGTAGAGACTGGGTTTCACCATGCTGGCCAGGCTGGTCTTGAACTCCTGGCCTCAGGTGATTCTCCTGCCTCGGCCACTGAAAGTGCTGGGATTACAGGCATGAGCCACCGCGCCTGGTGCAGTTATTAACTGCGTTACCAGCACACCACTGCCTTCAGGACCTGCCTTCCTCACAAATTCACCTGTCCTTTGAGGTCCTTGTTCCCCAGGAACTGAGTTGCCCTTTTAAACCCAAAGAGATGGGTGAACCGGGGTTTTAGACCTCCACAGTGGCTAGTTAACTATGTGACCTCAGGACAGTCACCTTACCCCATCTGCAAATTCAGCATCTGTTAAGTGGGGGTTTATGGCTACCTCTCTCACAGGGGGTGTCATCGGTATTTACCAATGGGCTATAGACTGGTCTTAAGTTGCAGATCAATTTTACTTTATTGATTGATTTTTCCGCATGAAGGCCATATGTGGAACCTCTCTCACCTCCTTTGTCTTGCATTTTGTCCTTTTTCAAGAAAATAAAAGAGAATTTGGAATTGGACAGGCCAAGGAACATACATGGGAGACCCTGAGCAAAGAGTAATGGCCAACATTGATGGATTGCTTGCCAAATGCCAGACTTACCCTTCTAAGTGATTGACATGTACAGGCATTTTTGCTATAGCAGTATATGTAGTTCCTTGTGTTCTGTAAAATCATACACTAGAAATAGCAGTACAGGTGGAGAAAATAGAACAAGAGCAGAACAAAAGTTAGGCAACTTTACTTGAGGATATTGTGCTAAGCGAAATAAGCCAATCACAAAAGGACAAATGCTGCCTGATTCTACTTCTGTGAGGTACCTAGAGTAGGCAAGTTCATAGAGACAGAAAGTAGAATGGTAGTTTCCAGGGGTGGGGTTTGGAGCCAGTGGGAAGTTATTGCCTAATGGGTAGAGTCTCACATTTGCAAGATGAAATCTGTGGGGCCAGACGTGGTGGCTCACGCCTGTAATCCCCTCACTTTGGGAGGCCCAGACAGGTGGATCACCAGAGTTCAGGAGTTTGAGACCAGCCTGAGAACAATATGGTGAAACCCCATCTCTACTAAAAATAAAATTAAAGAAAAAAATTAGCCAAGGGTGGTGGCGTGTGCCTGTAGTCCCAGCTACTTGGGAGGCTGGGACAGGAGAATCGCTTGAACCCGGGAGGCAGAGGTTGCAGTGAGCTGAGATTGCACCACTGCACTCCAGCATGGGCGACAGAGCAAGATTCTGTCTCAAAACAAAATAAATAATAATAAAAAAAAAAAAACAGTCCGTGGCTGGATAGTGGTGGTGATGGTAGCACAGCAGTGTGAATGGACTCAATGCCCCTGAACTGTGCTTTTTTTTTTTTTTTTTCTGAGGCAGGGTTTCATTCTGTCAACTAGGCTGAAGTGTAGTGGTATGATTTCAGCTCACTGCAGCCTCGACCTCCCAGGCTCAAGCAATTCTCCCACCTGGGACTGCAGGCACAGGCCCCCATGCCTAGCTGATTTTTAATTTTTTTTTTTGTAAAGATGGGGTCTTGCCATGTTGTCCATGCTGGTCTTGAACTCCTGGGCTCAAGCGATCTGCCCACCTCAGTCTCCCAAAGTGCTGAGGTTACAGGCATGAACCAATGCATCTGGTCTTGAACTGTGCTCTTAAACATGGTGAAGATGGTGAATTTTATGTTATATGTGTTTTAACACAATTTTTTTTTTTTTGAGACGGAGTCTCACTCTGTTGCCCAGGCTGGAGTGCAGTGGCGTGATCTGGGCTCACTGCAACCTCCGCCTCCTGGGTTCAAGCGATTCTCCTGCCTCAGCCTCCCGAGTAGCTGGGACTACAGGCATGTACCATCACGGCTGGCTAATGTTTGTGGTTTTGGTAGAGACAGGGTTTCACCATGTTGTCCAGGCTGGTCTCAAACTCCTGACTTCAGGTGATCTACTGGCCTCCGCCTTCCAAAGTGTACCACAATCTTTTTTTTTTAAGTTGTGCAACTTTGTAACCAGAATCCTAACAAAACAATAATTGGAACCTTAAGGAGTACCTCAGCATGGCTGGAGGCTGCCTTGGGGAAAGTGCCAGCTGGGAAGTGCTAGCTGTGGACACCAAGACCCTGCAGATAAGACAGGGAGCTCTGGCCTAGCACAGTGGCTCAAAGTGCTGGTAATCCCAGCACTTTGGAAGGCCAAGGCAAGTGGATCCTGAAGTCAGGAGTTCGAGACCAGCCTGACCAACATGGTGAAACCCCGTCTCTACTAAAACTACAAAAATTAGCCAGGCATGGTGGCACGTGCCTGTAATCCCAGCTACTCAGGAGGCTGAGGCAGGAGAATCACTTGAACCCAGGAGGCAGAGGTTGCGGTGAGCTGAGATTATGCCACTGCGTTCCAGCCTGGGTGTCAGAGCGAGACTCCGTCTCAAAAAAAAAAAAGACAGGGAGCTCTGAGCAAGCGCCTTTAGGGTCACAGAGAAAGTGCAACCTGCTGGAGGCTGAGAGTTACAGGTCTGGAAGGAGCTTCTGTGAGGAGAGGAAGCCCCAGGCACAAGGGCTTATTTTCAGTCATCTTAAAAGAGCGGACCAGGCTGGGCACGGTGGCTCATGCCTGTAATCCCAGCACTTTGGGAGGCTAAGGCAGGCAGGTCACTTGAGGTCAGTAGTTCAAGACCAGCCTGGCCAAGATGGCAAAACCCTGTCTCTACTAAAAATACAAAAATTAAGCAGGCATGGTGGTGGGTGCCTGTTGTAATTCCAGCTACTCAGGAAGCTGAAACAGGAGAATCATTTGAACCCTGGAGGCAGAGGTTACAGTGAGCCGAGATGGCACCACAGCACTCCAGCCTGGCGCAAGAGAGAGACTCCGTCTCAAAAAAAAAAAAAAAAAAAGTAGGCCGGGCGCAGTGACTCACACCTGTAATCCCAGCAATTTGGGAGGCTGAGATGGGCAGATCACAAGGTGAGGAGATTGAGACCATCCTGGCTAACACGGTGAAACCCCATCTCTACTAAAAATATAAAAAATTAGCCGGGCATGGTGGGGGGCGCCTGTAGTCCCAGCTACTCAGGAGGCTGAGGCAGGAGAATGGCGTGAACCCGGGAGGCGGAGCTTGCAGTGAGCCGAGATCATGCCACTGCACTCCAGCCTGGGTGACAGAGTGAGACTCTGTCTCAAAAAAAAAAAAAGAAAAGGTAGAGCTGACCAGCCTGCTGTGTGCATCAGCTGAGCTGAGGGCTTTTCCTTTCTTGCTGAAGGTTGGCGTTCAACCCTTCCCAATCCCATGCCTGAGAAACATCACCTTCAGACCAATGCAGCTCACACGTTATCCTGCTGTCATACTGAATTTACCAATCATGTGGAAGCTCACTGATGTTACAGAAGCCCATGTTGAATAGAACAGACAGCATAAGCTTGTTCAGTCCTCACAAATGCCTCAGTGAAGTGGATTCTGTTATTGTGGTGATCCCCACTTTTCAGACAAGATCCTGAGGCCCAGAAGGGTTCATTAACTTACCCAGGGTTATACAGCTAGCAAGGAAGAGAGCTAGAAGATGAGCCCAGGCAGTTTGGCTGCAGATTCTACATGCTCAACTGTTTCAGGCCTGTCTGAAGCTCAGTCTCTTCATCCATGAAGCAGGGATAATAGTGCCTACTGCTTGGACTCTCACGAGGACCAGTTGGAATCGTATGCATGAATCATTTGCCACGGCTCCTGGCACACAGGAGACGCTTGCTGAATGGTAGCGGTAGCTGCTGCATCTTCTCATTCCATCCTCGTTGCATTTCGAGTTAAATTTTGGTGTTGGACTCCTTAGAATTCTACCTACAGCATCTCTGACAAAAGTCCTCCAGGCTCTGCTTGACTCTCTGCCCAGTGCACTGTCAGATGGCGCCAAGCCCAAGCTCTTTCCTTTGTTTCCTGTAGAAGCCCGTCCTGGAGACCTGGGCTATGAGGAGAAGCAGCCCCACAGGGTCACATTGTCCTTTTCCCTTGCAGACCTTGGCACCCGCCATCAACTGGTTACCTTTTCTCAACACCATCTTCTACCCCGTGGAGATCAACGAATCCGAGCCTATTGTGGTCTATGACAAGGAATACCTTGAGCAGGTCTCCACTCTCATCAACAACACCGACAAATGGTAAGGGAACCCCCAGTGGCCTGGGCCATGCCTCTCACAGGCAGCCCTCTTCTTGAGCAGGCTGGGCAGGGGTGGGGATGACAGTCTGACTCAGGAGAGTGGGACCTGGGCGGGCTTTTATGAGAGGCAGCAGGACATCCTGGTTACGGCTGCAGGTTTAAATCCCAGCCTCTTTCCAACTACTAGCTTTGTAGCCTTGGGCAAATTTCTTACTCTTTCTTAAGTTCATTCTCCTCCTCCATAAAATGGGGATACAAATAGCACCTGTGGCCGGGCACAAACACCCGTAATTGCGGGACTTTGGGAGACCAAGGCAGGAGGATCACTTGAGTCCCGGAGTTCAAGACCAGCCTGGGTAACATGGCAAGACAGTGTCTCTACAAATAGCCAGACATGGTGTCGCATGCCTGTCATTCCAGCTACTCGAGAGGGAGGCTGAATGGAAGGATCGCTTGAGCTCAGGAGGCAGAGGTTGTAGTGAGCTGTGATTGCACTGTTGCACTCCCGCTTGGGAAACAGAGTAAAACCCTGTCTCAAACAGAAAAACCTAGCACCTACCATTTAGGGGTGATGTGAGAATCAAGTGAAACAATCCATATGAGGTGATTTAATACAGTCCCTAGCATGTAATGGGACTCAGTAAATGTTGGCTATTATTTTTAGTTAATACTTATGATTTTCTTTTTATTCTTTTTTTTTTTCTTTTTTTTTTTTTTGAGATGGAGTCTCACTCTGTCAGCCAGGCTGCAGTGCAGTGGTGCGATCTCGGCTCACTGCAACCTCCGCCTCCCAGGTTTAAATGATTCTCCTGCCTCGGCCTCCCAAACAGCTGGAATTAGAGGTTCCTGCCACCACGCCAGCTAATGTTTGTATTTTTAGTAGAGATGGGGTTTCACCATGTTGGCCAGGGTGGTCCCTAACTCCTGACCTCAAGTGACCTGCCCGCCTCAGCCTCCCAAAGTGCTGGGATTGCAGGCATAAGCCACCACCACCCAGCAGTACTTAGAATTTTTTTTTTTTTTTTTTTTTTTTGAGATGGGGTCTTGCTCTGTCCCCCAGGCTGGAGTGCGCCTCCTGGGTTTACGGCATTCTCCTGCCTCAGCCTCCTGAGTAGCTGGGACTACAGGCGCCCGCCACCTCGCCCGGCTAGTTTTTTGTATTTTTAGTAGAGATGGGATTTCACCATGTTAGCCAGGATGGTCTCAATCTCCTGACCTCGTGATCCGCCCGTCTCAGCCTCCCAAAGTGCTGGGATTACAGGCTTGAGCCACCGCGCCTGGCCAGAATTTTTTTGAATTTTTTTTGAAAACTACCAAAAACAGGCCGGGCGCGGTGGCTCACGCCTGTAATCCCAGCACTTTGGGAGGCCGAGGCGGGCGGATCACAAGGTCAGGAGATCAAGACCACGGTGAAACCCTGTCTCTACTAAAAATACAAAAAATTAGCCGGGCGCGGTTGTGGGCGCCTGTAGTCCCAACTACTCGGGAGGCTGAGGCAGGAGAATGGCGTGAACCCGGGAGGCGGAGCTTGCAGTGACCCGAGATCGCGCCACTGCACTCCAGCCTGGGCGACAGAGCGAGACTCCGTCTCAAAAAAAAAAAAAAAAAAAAAAAGAAAACTACCAAAAACATAGGAAAAAAAAATTATTTTATTTAACTTATTTTTTTCCTAACTCCCCAAACTTGTTAAAATTTTTTTAATGAGTTGGGGGTCTCATTATGTTGCCTAGGCTGGTCTCAAACTCCTGGGCTCAGGCAATCCTCCCACCTTGGCCTCTCAAAGTGCTAAGATTACAGGCATAAGCCACCTCACCAGGCTCTGAAAAAATTTTAAATGACTCCTGTTGATCTTGTGGTGTGTGTGTGTGTGTGTGTATGTAGAGAGAAAGCATGGGGGAGGGCAGAAGAGAGGAGGGAAAGAGAGATGGATTTTCTAATATGTGGCCTTTTTTTCCCATTATCATCACTAAATGTCTAGTCTCCTTTTCCCTTGACCTGTATCCTGAACATTTTCCCCCTCGTCATCTCAAAACCTCTGCAACCATCATTGTTCATGGCTGCATAGTATTCTGTGATGTACAAATACAGTTCTTTACTTCCTCCTTCTCATTGTCGGGCATTTTGGTTGATTCTGATTAGAGGTTAGATGTTCACTACAGTCCCAAGGTGACTTCTTAGCAATGGTGGCAGCAGCCACAGATAGGTTCCCTGTGCGCTGGGGGTGGGGCAGTGGGAGCTGTCATCGTGGAAACCTTGGCCTGGCTGGGCTGTGTGTCTTTTCCTACCCCTCCTATTCTTAGCCTGTCTGGCCTTCTGGCTGGGGCACCTCCAAGCTGTAGAAGTGGTAGTCACCTCTCCATCCCAGCCCTGTAGCATACACCATTGGGGTGGGTCTCCATGCTGGGGCTTCATAGCTTCCAGACAGAGCAGCTAGGCAACAAGCATTTATTGAGTACCTGTGGTATATAAGTGATTGCACTAAACACTGAGGCGTTTCCTATAGTAGAAGACCCAGGCCTTTCCCTTGAAGAGCTTACATTGCACGTGTTAGGGAGCAGTAACCCACCAAGCCTGGGCAGGCTGGAAGGGGCCTGGGGTCACAGGCCGAGTTTGAGAGCCCCCTAGGGGCTAGCGGGGGAAGGGCCACGATGCTCCCTGCCTAGGCACCCCTGAGTCTCTCTGGCCTCCTCTCCCCGCAGCCTGCTTAACAACTACATGATTTGGAACCTGGTGCGGAAAACAAGCTCCTTCCTCGACCAGCGCTTTCAGGACGCCGATGAGAAGTTCATGGAAGTCATGTACGGGACCAAGAAGGTGAGCCCGCTACTGTGTATGCCTGAATATGGGCTGAGCGCCTACTTGATGCCCAGGCGTCTGTGGGAGCACGGGAAGGGACCTTAGCCAGCTGGGCGTGGGCAGAAGCTTCCAGAAGGAGTGATTATGCCAAGTAAAGGGTAAAGAGGAGTCCTAGCCACTTTGCCAATTTATAGCCAAAAGTAGTTGCCAGTAGTGATGACAGATGCTCTCCTTGAACAACTTGTGATCCTCACAATGCCTGTGCGGTGGGTACTATTATTATCCCCACTTTGCACAGGGGACCCCCAATAGTATTACTTTTTCCCCAGAAATGTAAAACACAGAACAGTGCCTGCTTCTTGGAAGCACCACGCGACTGTTCAGTGTTTCTGTTTTCCTCCCAGTTTGTAGTCTGGGAACCCCCAGGCCAGGTGGGCTCTACCTGCCGTCAAATGCCCCCCCACCAGGACCCCTGAGGGTCCATTCTTCTAGAGGCTTCAGGGACCTTCCCTGCCCTCTCACAGGGGAACCTAGCCCCAGTGGAAAGTTTCACAGCCACTTCTACCTTCTCCCCAAGGAAGTATCTGTCACCCTGTCACTCATGCAGCCAACTAATAGTTACTCATTGAACTTCTGCCACCATGTGCCAGGCTCTGAGCCCAGTATGGGAATACTGAGACAGGTGAGCTGGGGTCTGTACCCCAAGAGCCCACACCGTCTGAGGGAGGTGATAGGAACTGACCAGTTCTCATATGTGCTGATGGGGTACATCAAGCCCGGGCCCCAGAGAGCGGCTGGAAGAGGCCCCAGCTGCAGAGCAGTAGAGGCTGGTATGCCCAGCTCACCTGGCACACCTTCCCCAACCCAGATAGCAGCTAGCAAGACCCTAGCAATCCTCCCCAGAGAGCAGGCCGAGCTGACTCCAGCTGGACCCCACCCCTGCAACCCTTCCCAGAGTCCAGTCCAGATGAGGATTGGCAGAGAATGGCAGGATGTGGGCTCCTGCTTTGAGCCCTGGAATGTATCCCACACGTCCTCTCTCCCGTCCCCATGCAAACCTACCTCTGGCAGCAAGGGGACTGAGGGAGAGGGCAGCTGGGAACAAGCCCCATTTCTAACCAGAGGCGCTTCCGAGGGCACCACCAGACCTTGGCCACAAGAGCCATGCTGTCTTGCGGAGGGCAAAGTGGGAACAGGGGTTTGCTGCCCTGCCCGGCCATCTCGCCTTCCTGCTCGTCGTGCATCTACCTTGGACTGGCCCTGGGTAGAGATGTGGCCATAGCCGGGATTCTGTTCCTTGCAGAACTTGGCCTCCCAGGGGACTTTCTACAGAGAGGTTTGATCAGGACCCAGGATGACGGTTCCATAGATTGTTCTGTCTGTGGAACATACACCCACATCATCTCTCACCTTCCCAGGTTACAGATGACGAAACAGGCTCAGGGAGGTGAAGGGACTTTCTTAGTCACCCAGCAAGAAAGCAGCAGGGGCCTGGTATGGTGGCTCACGTTTGTAATGCCAACACTTTGAGAGGCCAAGACAGGTGGATCATTTGAGCCCAGCCTGGAAAACATAGCAAGACCCTGTCTCTTTATTTATTTATTTATTTATTTTATTTTATTTTTTTTTTTTTTTGAGACGGAGTCTTGCTCTCTCGCCCAGGCTGGGGTGCAGTGGCTGGATCTCAGCTCACTGCAAGCTCCGCCTCCCAGGTTTACGCCATTCTCCTACCTCAGCCTCCCGAGTAGCTGGGACTACAGGCGCCCGCCAACCCGCCCGGCTAGTTTTTTTGCATTTTTTAGTAGAGACGGGGTTTCACCGTGTTAGCGAGGATGGTCTCGATCTCCTGACCTTGTGATCCGCCCGTCTCGGCCTCCCAAAGTGCTGGGATTACAGGCTTGAGCCACCGCGCCCGGCCTATTTATTTATTTTTTAATATTTATGTGTTTATTTTAAGAAAAGAAAGCAGCAAGCTTGAATGAAAATCCCAGGTCTGATGTTCACAACTTTGAGACACTTTCAGCTACTCACTTACCATAATGATAATAATAACCAAAGATAGAGTTATTGGATATCTACCTTTTATAGGCATTATAAATTCCTACAACAGCTATTATCCTCTTCCATTTTACAGATGAGGAAACCGAGGCTCAGTGAGGGAAAGGGACTTGTTCAAAGTTGCTTATAAGTGGAGAGGAGGCTATCAAACCCAACATATCTGATTCCATAGCCCTAAGCTCTGTAGCACTCAGCCTCTGCTCTGCAGGAAACGAAAGTTAAGGTCAAGCTTCCCTGTGGTTGCCAAGGGCTGATATGGAGGAAGAGGGATGAGGAATTATTATTTAATGAATATAGAGTTTCAGATTTGCAAGATAAAAAAGTTCCGAGCCAGGCACATGGTGCATGCCTGTAGTCCCAGCTACTCTGGAGGCTGAGGCAGGAGGACTGTTTGATCCCAGGAGTTCAAGGCTGCAGCGAGCTATCACTGACTACACCACTGCACTCCAGCCTGGGCAACAGAGTGAGACCCCATCACTTTTTTAAAAATTAATTAATTAGTCAGTTATGGAGTGAGCTTCCCTGGGCCACCTTCGAAGCATAGGGTGCTGCTCGAATGTGGCACTTGGAGCAGGTGGGACACAGGGAGGCCTCAGGAGAGGCAAGGGCAAGTGGGAATCCTGAAGTGGGAGGCTCTGAGCAGGGATCTCTGGATACCCCAGGGCTGATGGGTGAAGGCCTCTGCTTGCCTGTTTCTTAATCTCCAGCCCTCCCTACTCCCCCACTGTGACAGTGTCTGGGCCCAGGCCAGGTCCCTCCTGCTTGTGTTCAGCCCAACTCAAAGCCACCTCCTAGCTGTGTGACCTTGGGTAGTCCTTATACATCTCTGAGCCTCAGTTTTTTAAAATCTGCAATTGGAGATCATTCCTGACCTCACCTCACAGACCTCACCTTTGTGAATGGCCTCCATTTGGGAAAAGCGTAGAATATGGAAAGCAGTGTGGTGTGTGCGTTTGTTCATCCTGGCAGGGAGGGAACCTGCCGTGAGGAAACAGCATGGAATTTGGAGTCAGAAGATCCGTGTTTGAATTGGTTCTTCTAACCACACTTTAGGCAGATTGCTTCGTTGGGGCAGGGGCTCAGTCTCCCATCTGTAAAAAGGGGCAACAGATCCCTGCCTTGCATAGCCAAGGGCCGCCTGAGATTACACGGGGGATCCCTGTGAAGTATGTTCTGACTGCTGAAGCACTGCACGCAGCTGTTTCCCATCAGCTGTCACCCATTTGTGACTTGTGACTTCCAGCAGGGAGGAAGGAATGCCTTGCTGAGGGCTCCTTGTATTACAGTGAGGAAGAGGTTTAAAAAAAATGCAGCCAGGTCAGCGTGGAGGAGGCTGCCTTGCTGCTCCTTATCTTCCCAGACTTGACTCATAGATCACCTCCAAGATGCAGGCTTCCTGACCGGTCAGATCGATCTGACCCTTGCTCCTTTTGGAGATTTTTCTCACCATCCTGTAGGACTTCCAGGACTTCGTGACCTGTAGGCAGGGAGCGTGGCTCTGAAGGAAGACATTGGAGCTGGACTTTCTGAGTTCAAATTCTACCTCAGGCTGGGTACAGTGGCTCATGCCTGTAATCCCAGCACTTTTGGGAGGCCAAGGCTGGTGGATCACCTGAGGCCAGGAGTTCAAGACCACCCTGGGCAACATGGTGAAAGCCCACCTCTACTAAAACTACAAAAAATAGCCAGGTGTAGTGGCACACACATGTGATCCTAGCTACACGGGAGCCTGTGGCAGGAGAATTGCTTGAACCTAGGAAGCAGAGGTTGCAGTGAGCTGATACCGTACCACTGCACTCCAACCTAGAAGACAGAGCAAGACTCCATCTCAAAAAAAAAAAAAAAAAAAAAAAAAAATTCCACCTCAACCACTTACTCCCTGGGTGATCCCTTTGGCCAAGTGATTTAACTTCTCTGTGCCACAGTTTTTTTTTTGTTTTGTTTTGTTTTTGTTTTTGTTTTTGTTTTGAGACGGAATCTCGCTCTGTCACCCAGGCTGGAGTGCGGTGGCCGGATCTCTGCTCACTGCAAGCTCCGCCTCCCGGGTTTATGCCATTCTCCTGCCTCAGCCTCCCGAGTAGCTGGGACTACAGGCGCTCGCCACCTCGCCCAGCTAGTTTTTTGTATTTTTTTAGTAGAGACGGGGTTTCACCGTGTTAGCCAGGATGGTCTCGATCTCCTGACCTCGTGATCCGCCCGTCTCGTCCTCCCAAAGTGCTGGGATTACAGGCTTGAGCCACCGCGCCCGGCCTGTGCCACAGTTTTTTATCTGCAAAAAGAAACAAAGAGGCTGGCCGTGGTGGTTCACACCTATATTCCTAGCACTTTGGGAGGCTGAGGCGGGCAGATCACCTGATGTCAGGAGTTTGAGACCAGACTGGACAACATGGTGAAACCCTGTGTCTACTAAACGTACACAAATTAGCCAGGCATAGCGGCGGGCACCTGTAATCCCAGCTACTCGGGAGGCTGAGGCAGGAGAATCTTACCGTAAGCAGTATATGCGGTAGGGCCCGACACACAGTAAGCACTCAGTCCACTGCTTCATTTACTGCGATTACTGCTTGGATGGTGCTATTACATGTCTGTTTCTCTCACTGGGTGTTCTGGGCATTTCAGTTGAGACCCGGGAGTGCAGGCTCACTGTTGATTGATCTCTAGCTTCCAAAGACCCAGCACAGTCAGGTTGCAGGGGAACTGCCTGTAGAACACTGGATGCGTAAATGAATGAAAACTCGTGTGAAGGAATGGGTTTATCCAGAGAATCTCCAGAGAAGACGACGCATAAGAAAGTCTGTCTGTGATTCAGCCCTCACAGCCTGGAGCCTCCACGGAGCCTCAAATTAGAGTCCCCCTAGTCCTGACCTCCTGTGTGGTCAGCCTCAGCCAGACACAGACCACGTGTCTAGCTTTGGGCTTCTCAGCCGAAGGAGGGCAGTGCGGGGAGGGAGGGAGAGGCTGAGGGCAAGGCATCCAAATGGACATGTAGTTGGGAAAACTAAAAACAACGTGGGTGAGATGAGAAGAGGGGCCCTTCCTTCCTTCTTTCTTGCCTAAAAGAAATTTTTGTAGCTAAGGCATAATTTACATACAATGAAAAATGCAGTGTACATTAAGTATACAGTTCAGTGAGTTTTTGGTTTGGTTTGGTTTTGAGACGGAGTCTCACTCTGTCACCCAGGCTGGAGTGCAGTGGCATGATCTCAGCTCACTGCAGCCTCCACCCCCAGGGTTCAAGCGATTCTCGTGCCTCAGCCTCCCAAGTAGCTGGGGTTACAGGTGCCCACCACCACACCCGGCTAATTTTTGTATTTTTAGTAAAGACGGAGTTGCACCATGTTGGCCAGGCTGGTCTTGAACTCCTGACCTCAGGGGATCCACCCACCTCAGCCACCCAAAGTGCTGGGATTGCAGGTGTGAGCCACTATCCCAGCCTTTTTTGTTTGTTTGTTTGTTTGTTCGTTTGTTTTTGTTTTTAATTGAGCCAGAGCCTCCCTCTGTCAGCCAGGCTGGAGTGCAGTGACCTGATCTTGGCTCACTGCAACCTCCACCTCCTGGGTTCAAGCAATTCTACTGCCTCAGCCTTCTGTGTGCTGGGATTACAGGTGCATGCCACCACACCTGGCTAAGTTTTGTATCTTTAGTAGAGACGAGGTTTTACCATGTTGGCCAGACTGGTCTCAAACTCCTGACCTCAAGTGATCCATTCGCCTTGACCTCCCAAAGTGCTGGGATTACAGGCATGAGCCACTGCACGTGGCCTCAATGAGTTTGACCAATGAAGTCACCCATGTAACCATCATTACCACAATCAGGATAGAGAATATCCCCTTCTGCCTTGGGCGTAGCATGCTAAAAAAAAAAAAAAAAAAAAGAGAGAGAGAGAAAAGAAAAAAAAGGTATATAGATTTTAGAAAGATAGAGAACATTCCCATCACCCATTTGTTTAGCACCCTCTGAGCAGCAGGTGCCCTCATGCTTCTTTCCCGTCAGCCCCCAGCCCCCAAGGCTGGTGCCCCTGGGTGCGGATGGAATTATACACGATGTGCCTGGCTGCTTTTGCTCTGCTTAAGTCTGTGGAATTCATCCATGCTGTCGTATGTATCGGTAGCTAGTTCATTGCTTTTTGTTGCCAAGTAGTATGTTGCTGTATAAAAATACCACATTTTGTTGATCCATCTGCCTGCTGATGGGCATTTGGGCTGTTGTCAGTTTAGGGCCATTATGAATCAGGCTGCCTTGAGCGTGGGTGGTTGTTAACCACCTGTTCTTTGGGGTTAAGAGGACATCGCTTCCTGTGTCGCACGAGGGATTTATGTGAGCAGGGCCACCACATGTGGTCACACATACTGCCCACAGAGGGATGCCTGGCCGGGGAATGACTGGGGCTGACATTAGCCGGGCACATGTCCCTGGGCCATGCCCAGGAGGTTGCAGCCCACAGATGCCTATTTCCGGTTTGCACAGAGGTGTCGTATCAACTGTGGGGCTTGTAGGCGAGACCAAGAAACAATCAAGGCATTGCAGTCCCACGGTGATCTGGGCGTGGTGCTCACACATGCCTGTAATCTCAGCACTCTGGGAGGTCAAGGCAGGAGGATCACTTGAGCCCAAGAGTTCTAGACCAGCCTGGGCAACATAGTGGGACCATGTCTTTAGAAAAAAAAAATTTTTTTTTGGTAGAAAAAGTTAGCCAGGCATGGTGGCAAGCACCTGTCGTCCCAGCTATGTAGGAGGCTAAGGTGGGAAGATCACTTGAGCCTGGGAGGTCGAGGCTGCAGTGAGCTGTGATTGCACCACTGCACTCCAGCCTAGGTGACAGAGCGAGACCCTGCCAAAAAAAAAAAAAAAAGTCCTGCGGCATTGCCGTGGTGCTCTCATTTGAGAAGATCTTCAATGGCACTGGAGCCCTGGCCCTGGGGAAGTTTTTTCTGTGGCTCAGGTAGACCAGTCACTCCCCACGGCTCTTTGCCTCCAGGACTCCTGGTCTCCCCAGGAGGCAGGACGAGCTGGGGGTAGGTAGGAGCCTGGGATGTGGGGTCAGGCACATCTTATCCCAGTGGCACTTGTCACTCGTGGGGCACCCTGGGCCAGCAGCTGCTCTGTGCCGAGTGTGTTTCCCCATCTGTCAAACGGTTTGTAAGACCCGAGGGTCACTGATTGGCTCAATGGGACACCGCTTGTGAAGTCCCAGCACAGAGCCTGGCATTCAGGAAATGGCAGGGGGTAGCAGTGAGGGGTATCAGTGGCCTCTTGGTCTGGTAACTAAAATAACTTTACTGGGCCAGAAAGCTCTCCCTGAACTTCCAGAACGAAACGTGGGCCCCACATGGTACCACCTCCCGGAAAGAACGGGAAATGAAGGGCTGGGGTCCAGTGAGCTCCCCAACTTGTGTTTTCCAGACCTGTCTTCCTCGCTGGAAGTTTTGCGTGAGTGACACAGAAAACAACCTGGGCTTTGCGTTGGGCCCCATGTTCGTCAAAGCAACCTTCGCCGAGGACAGCAAGAGCATAGTAAGTGTCTCCCCCGTGGACATTGGCTGTGAGGTCACAATTGTTATGGCCCTGCGCAGACCTGTCAGTTCACACTGCAGCCCAGCCTGGGCCTTTCCTGCTCCCGGGCAAAGGGCTCTGGGACCACAGCCGCAATGCAGAGGCCCCACTTCCTCGAGCCCTGGGTGATGGGAGTCTCACAACGGCAGCTCTTCAGTGCCAGGCCCTTCATCTGCACAAGCTCACGTGAGCCTCCCAGGAGCCTGCAAGACTGTGACAGCCATCCCCACTTCCAAGGGCTGTAAAGGACCCAGAGAGAATGTTGGCAGAGCAGCTCTGGCCCAGAGGGTGATGTTTTTCTTATTCTGTGGGTGATAGGTTTGTTCTAGACAGGCAGAGGAGTGCCATGGCAGAGCACGGTGGACACAGCCCGGCCTAAGCTCAGATCCTGGCCTCTGGCTGGGTAGCCTGGGACAGTTCTTACATCATTTGCAATATGGAGACGGGGGCATTCCTCCCACAGAGAGAGATTAAATGATATGTCACACACTGAGCACCACCACAAAATAAGGGTTCAAGCAATGGGAGCGGTCATTTTATTGTTACAATCTTGATGACAAATAGTATTCATTATGTCGATGTCATCTGCAGCCGGAGGTGAGCCAACCACGGTTCACATCCATTACAGTGACTGGCCTGTGAGCAGCTGGCGGGGTCTGAGTTGGGGTCTGCTGGCCCGTCTGCTCTTGTTGCTGCACAGCTCTGCCTTCCCCTTCTCTAGAACCTTCAACCTTCCATCTTCGAGCTCGTCTGCTCATGACATTGTCACCCCCGAGAGCACCTGTCCATCTCCAGCCTGACATGGCATTTCTGAAGCTGCTCCTCGGAACATGAGTACTCCAGATCTTAAAGCCCGATCCATCAAAAAGGAATGCTGTGGTCCAATCAGGCTGGGAGAGGCTGTGTGTTCTCCCCTCTCTGGAAGAATTGCAGTGCCTATTTCCACACTAAAGGCTCTGAAAACGCCCGTAGCAGAGACTTTTCCAACATTCCTGAAGCTCGGCCTCAGCTTACTGGAGCATGGAGCCCTGTGTGTGGAAGGCCAGTCCTGCCTTGCAGGGCGTTCACATTAGGAGCGTGGTTTGGAAGCACAGCTGTGGCTCCCCTTCTCACCCAGCCTGACGCTTGGAAAATTGAGTTTAATCTCTGACCCTGCATCATTCTTCTGCACGGGGTGCTCGTTGCATTTACTTGAGACCAGTGCCCAGACCTTACTGCTGTGATGTGTATCTCCTCAGGCCACCGAGATAATCCTGGAGATCAAGAAGGCGTTTGAGGAAAGTCTGAGCACCCTGAAGTGGATGGACGAGGAAACCCGAAAATCAGCCAAGGAAAAGGTGAGGCTGGCCAGGCGCGTGGAGAGGGAGTGCTGCGGCGTCCAGCACAGATGGAGGCGGGCGGGGGAAGGGGAGGCCAGTTCTCTTTTTTTTTTTTGAGGCAGAGTTTCGTTCTTGTTTTCTTGTTGCCCAGGCTGGAGTGCTGTGACGCGATCTTGGCTCACCGCAACCTCTGCCTGCCGGGTTCAAGCGATTCTTCTGCCTCAGCCTCCCAAGTAGCTGGGATTACAGGCCTGCACCACCACATCCGGTTAATTTTGTATTTTTAGTAGAGATGGGATTTCTCCATGTTGGTCAGGTTGGTCTCGAACTCCTGACCTCAGGTGATCCACCCGCCTTGGCCTCCCAAAGTGCTGGCATTACATGCGTGAGCCACCGCGCCCGGAGAGGCCAGTTCTATCCGGGAGCACAGCCTGGATGCCGTCTCGCCTTCAGGGGGTGAGCGGTCTAGGCCTAGCAGGATTCGGGGTAGGCCTCAAGCACACGATTGCATGGAGGTCTGTAGAAGACAAACCTCGCTGCGTGTACGGGGAAAAGGTGCAGGAAGATGCAGCACGTCCCGTGGGGCGGGAAGGCTCTGGCACCCTCAGTGGGGTGGGAGTCAGCAAACACTTCCTTTGGGAAAGTGACATTTAAACAGAGACCTAAGGGATAAGTGGAAGTTTGGCAAGGGGGAAACCTTTCCAGAAAAAGACATGAAAGCCCAAGGCAGGCAGGGCCTGGCTCCGGTTCCCCTTGGCCCACCAGACTGTGAGCCCAGCACCCAAGGAGCTCAGGCTGGCCTGGTCGGTGTTGCCAGGCACTCACTTCCTCTATCTGTCCTGTCCAGGCCGATGCCATCTACAACATGATAGGATACCCCAACTTCATCATGGACCCCAAGGAGCTGGACAAAGTGTTTAATGATGTGAGTAACTGCTGTCCTGCCCCCTCGCGTTCCCAAATGCCCCCTCGGAAAAGGGCCGAGGCAGGGCTGGGTGCAGACGGGGTGCTGGAGGCAGCATGCTTGTCAGAGCACAGAGGGGTGATGTGGTGTGGGGTTTGGGGATGGGTCAGGCATGAGGAAACCTCTTCTTCTTCTTAATTTGGCTCCTGGGTCAGCTGAAGGCCCTGCCTCCCCGTAGCCACCATCAATCAGGCAGTGCCCACCGGTCAGTACGGAACCCGTGCTGTGTGCCCCGTGGAAGTGGTCAGCTCCATTTAATGTGTAGGAATAATGGAGGAAACAGACCCCAGAAGGTGCAGGGAGAATTGGTGGCCCTCGGACATCGGGGTGGGGTACGAAGTGGAAAAACCCTCACACCACCTCCTCCCTCCCTGGTCATGCTTCCAGTTGCCTCCTATCCCCATGGTCCTCCCCCACCTCCCCAGAAACCCGGGCCTCTGATTTTGACTTTGAAATGCTAATGGGAAGGAAGCATCATAAACCCAGGTGCATTTTCCAGCTTGGTTTGGGCAGCAGAAGTGGTGGATACATCTCTGCTTGTTAGAACTTTTGACAAATCACTCTGTTAGGCGGATTGTGCTTCTGCCTTAAATTATGAAGTTTTATATCTTCTTGTGATTGAAATACTTGAATTCAGGCATTAAAAAAAAAATTTTTTTTGAGACAGGGTCTCATTCTATCGCCCGGACTGGAGTGTAGTGGTGCTATCTCAGCTCACTGCAACCTCAGCCTCCCAGGCTCAAGTGATTCTCCTGCCTCAGGCTCCCGAGTCGCTGGGATTACAGGCGCGTGCCACCACCACCTGGCTGATTTTTGTAATTTTAGTAGAGACAGAGGGTTTCACCTTGGTGGCCAGGCTGGTCTTGAACTCCTGACCTCAAATGATCCGCCCGCCTCGGCCTCCCAAAGTGCTGGGATTACAGGCATGAGCCACCGTGCCCAGCCTGAATCCAGGCGTTTAAAAATCTAATAACCTCTCATCATGGTTATATTTAGAACCTAAGACTATAAAAACTCCTGCTGAGATCATGAGACTCATTCTGCAGTCTTTTCCTTGAGAATCATTTAAGATGCTCCAGGGTATCATGATGCAGAATCCTTGGGCCTCTGGAGGCATCCTGGGCAGAGCCCAGGATCCATGTCGTGTCCCTGAGGCTCCAGCGTTTTACCAGAGCCAGGGAAAATTTTGCACCTGGCAAGAGCTGAGCCAGGCACAGTGACTCATGCTTGTAATGCCAACACTTTGGGTGGCCCAGGAGGGGGGATCGCTTGAGCTCAGGAGTTTAAGACCAGCCTGGGCAACATAGTGAGACCTCATCTCTATAAAAAATAAAAAATTAGCTGGGCATGTTGGCATGTGCCTCTAGTCCCAGCTACATGGGAGGCTGAGATGGGAAGATCGCTTATGCTCAAGAAGTCAAGGCTGCAGCAAGCTGTGATTGCACCACTGCACTCCTGTGTGGGCGACAGAGCAAGACCCTGTCTCAAAAAACAGAATAAAAGCTACAAGGCTGGGCCGAGTAGTGAAAAGGGTGTACAGTCATGCCCTTGACATTTCAGATAGATTTCTACTTTACTTATGAGATCTAGTATGGTAGCTACTAGCCACAGGTAGCTATTTAAATAATTAAAACTTAAATTAGTTTCAATTAAATTTAAAAGCCACACTCGCCACATTTGAAATGCTTAGTAGCGGCCGGGCGTGGTGGCTCACGCCTGTAATGCCAGCACTTTGGGAGGCCAAGGTGGGCAGATCACCTGAGGTCAGGAGTTTGAAACCAGCCTGGCCAACATGGTGAAACCCCGTCTTTACCAAAAATACAAAAATTAGCCGAGCGTGGTGACACGCGCCTGTAATCCCAGCTACTCAGGGAGGCTGGGGCACAAGAATCACTTAAACCAGGAGGTGGAGGTTGCAGTGAGCCAAGATCATGCCATTGCACTCCAGCCTGGACGATACAACAAGACTCCGTCTCAAAAAAAAAAAAAAAAAAGGCTTAGTTGTCTGCCATACTGGACAGCGCAGGCGTAGAGCGTAGGACATCCATCATCGCAGGAGGTTCTATTAGACAACATGGGAGATATTTCTTACCTGGGCCCAGGTGCTGCTGTAGGGACGTCCTGCAACAGTGTCATTCCATCTAGTGTCCCAGGGTGAAGGCCAAGAGAAGAACTGACCCTGTAGCCCCAAACCCTGCATCCCAGTCTCCAGCCTGCAGATTAATCCCCTAACCATGGCAGCCCTTGGCTTCCTGTCTTGGAAGATGCCTGTCACGGAGGGCACACCGTAATTGTGACTCCGCTTCCTCTTTTCCAGTACACCGCAGTTCCAGACCTCTACTTTGAGAACGCCATGCGGTTTTTCAACTTCTCATGGAGAGTCACTGCCGACCAGCTCAGGAAAGCCCCCAACAGAGATCAGTGAGTTCCCCCAGGCCCTGCCGGGAAGGTGCCAGCTCCCCGCCTGTGGGCAAGCCTTGGGACGAACTGGCTTTCATTGCACCCTTACCGTGCACCCGATCAGCTATCATGAGAGCCGTCTGAAGAGTGGATGCCTTTGTTATCCCACTTTTCAGAGGAAGAAACCAAGGACAAAAGAAGTGTGGCCCAGCTAGGAGCGGGGGTGGGCTTGAGTCTGCCGAGCCTGTGGGCAGGGTGAGCCCGGCCTCTGGAGTGGAGCTGATCTGGCACCGTGTCCCCACTCCACTGCTTTGGGATTTGGAGCCTGTCTTTCATTATCTGCAGAATAGGATGGGAGGAGCTGGCTCTTGGGTCCTCATAGCAGTCAAATGGGAGGAACTCTGGGGAGCGCCAGACCCCAAGGAGACCCCGGCAAAAGCAGCTTTCCCATAGTTCCTCACTAGCATGAGTGGTGGGGTCTCAGGACAGGGTGCCCACAGAGGCCTGGGGAAGGTTCTGGATGGGCCTGACAGCTGTGTTTCCCAAAGCTCACTGCACATCAGAGTCCTCTGGGGAACTTTTTCAAAGATACAGCCTCCTGGCCGGACGTGGTGGCTCATGCCTGTAATCCCAACACTTTGGGAGGCCAAGGCAGGTGGATCACCCGAACCCAGGAGTTTGAGACCAACCATGGTCAACGTGGCGAAACCCTGTCTCTACTAAAAATACAAAAAATTAACCAGGTGTGTGGCGCATACCTGTAGTCCCAGCTACTCAGGAGTGAGTAGCTGAGGCATGAGAATCACTTGAACCCGGGAGGCGGAGGTTACAGTAAGCCAAGATCGTGCCACTGCACTCCAGTCTGGGTGACAGAGCAAGACTCCATCTCAAAAAAATACAGCTTCCTGACGTTAAATCAGGATAACCTAGAATGAGACCTGGTCTTTGTCCTTTTTTTTAGTGTCTCCTCAGGCCAAGCACAGTAGCTCACGCCTGCAATCCCAGCACTTTGGGAGGCCAAGGTGGGCAGATCGCTTGAGCCTAAGACTTCAAGACCAGGTTGGGTGACAGAGGGAGACGTGGTCTCTACAAAAAATTTTAAAAATTAGCTGGGCATGGTGGCACGAACCTGTAGTCCCAGCTACTGGGGAGGCAGAGGTGGGAGGATCACTTGAGCCCAGGAGGTCGAGGCTGCAGTGAGCCAAGATCATGCCACTGTACTCCAGCGAGACCCTGCCTGGGAAAAAAAAAAAAAATTGTCTCCTTAAAAACATTAAATGTAGTCAGCCCAGTTCTAGTCTTCAGTCCAAGTTCCTTCCATTTCTGAGTGCAAACATTTGGGATAAATCTTAGGGAAGGGTGCAATCAACTTCTCTTTGCCTCTGGTGCCCCCTGGTGGACTCTAGGGGTTCAAACATCTCTATTTCCTTCATTTCCAGCCTCCAACCAGGGCACCCCCAATGTACAAGAAGGTGGGCTTTTACCTTCAGAACATGACATAGGCTCTGTTGCCAATTTATCTGAAGTATTTTAACTTAGCTTGAATTTCTGTATTTAAATGTCCTTGCCTACCCATTGAAGTATTTGTGGTTATCTGAATGTAAATACGATATTTTAAATTCCTCCATTTGGCCAGATACGCGGCTCACACCTGTAATTCGAATGCCTTAAGAGACCAAGGTGGGAAGATCTCTTGAGCCCAGGAATTTGAGACCAGCCTGGGCAACATGGCGAAACCCCACCTCTACAAAAAATTTAAAACATTAGCTGGACGTGGTAGCGTGCGCTTGAGCCCAGGAGGCTGAGGTTACAGTGAGCTACGGTTGTACCACTGCACTCCAGCCTGGGCTACAGAGCAAGACCCTGGCTCTAAAATAAATAAATACATAAATAAAGTTCTCGGCCAGGCACGGTGGCTTACACCAGTAATCCCAGTACTTTGGTAGGCCAAGGCGGGTGGATCACCTGAGGTCAGGAGTTCAAGACCAATCTGGCCAACATGGTGAAATCCTATCTCTAATAAAAATACAAAAATTAGCCAGGCGTGGTGGCACACACCTGTAATCCTACCTACTTGGGAGCCTGAGGCAAGAGAATCGTTTGAACCTGGGAGGCAGAGGTTGTAGTGAATAGAGATTGCACCACTGCACTCCACCCTGGGCAACAGAGTGAGACCCCATCCCAAAATAAATAAAGTTCTCAGTACCTTTCCATGGCTGTGGGGCTCACCTGGAGGAAGCAGAGTGACTGTCTAGGCTCTTAGGGGAAATGTGGTATCCATCTCACTGCACTCCTTACTCACCCTTCCCCTCTGCACCAGAGAAGTCATTGAAATGCCAAATACCTCATGACTATATCCCATTACTTTCAGAACCTTTTTTGGTCTCAGGATCCTTCTACACTCTTAAAAAAATTATTGCCGGGCATGGTGGCTTATGTCTGTAATCCCAGCACTTTGGGAGGTCAAGGCAGGTGGATTACCTGAGGTCAGGAGTTCAAGACCAGCCTGACCAACATGGAGAAACCCTGTCTCTACTAAAAATACAAAATTACCCAGGTGTGGTAGCACATTCCTGTAATCCCAGTTACTCAGGAGGCTGAAGCAGGAGAATCGCTTGAACCCGGGACGCGGAGGTTGTGGTGAGCCAAGATGGCACCATTGCCACCACGCCCGGCCCTGATTGTTATTAAAGTTTTATGGAAAATAACTATTTTCAAAAAATTAATGAGAAGAGAGGTATCATTTTACTTTTTGCAAATTTCTTTATGTCTGGCTTAATCAAAGACAACTAGATTCTCATGTCTGATTCCACAGTCAGTCTGTTACCATATGTTGTTTTGATATATAGAAAGAATTCTTGGCCAGGCGCAGTGACTCATGCCTGTAATCCCAACACTTTGGGAGGCCGAGGTGGGTGGATCACGAGGTCAGGAGTTGAAGACCAGCATGACCAAGATGGTGAAACCCCACCTCTACTAAAAATACAAAAAATTAGCCGGGCGTGGTGGCGGGCGCCTATAGTCCCAGCTACTCAGGAGTCTGAAGCAGAGAATTGCTTGAACCTGGGAGGCAGAGGTTGCAGTGAGCCGAGATCGCGCCACTGCACTCTAGCTGCACTCCAGCCTGGGTGACAGAACAAGACTTTGTTTCAAAAAAAAAAAAAAAGAATTCTTGCCTCACATAGGAATTGAGTGTGAGGCAAGGGAAAGGGAGGGATGAGGGATATTTTAATAGTCTTTTCTGGTACTTGTGTACATTCTACTGATACTACACCAAAACTTAAAAAGTGATAATTTTTTAAAGGTTAATTGCGGCCGGGCACGGTGGCTCAAGCCTGTAATCCCAGCACTTTGGGAGGCCGAGACGGGCAGATCACGAGGTCAGGAGATTGAGACCATCCTGGCTAACACCGTGAAACCCCGTCTATACTGAAAAATACGAAAAACTAGCCGGGCGAGGTGGCGGGCGCCTGTAGTCCCAGCTACTCGGGAGGCTGAGGCAGGAGAATGGCGTGAACCCGGGAGGCGGGGCTTGCAGTGAGCCGAGATCCGGTCACTGCACTCCAGCCTGGGCAACAGAGCGAGACTCCGTCTCAAAAAAAATAAATAAAAAGAAAAGGTTAATTGCAATATGGAATCTGAAACCATATCCATGAACTTTTTTTTTTTCTTTTTTCTTATTTTCACTTTATCACGCAGGCTAGAGTATGTAATCTCAGCTCACGACAGCCTCAACCTTCCCAGGCTCAGGTGATCCTCCTGCCTCAGCCCCCTGAGTAGCTGGGATTACAGGTGCGCACCACCACATCTGGCTAATTTTTGTATTTTTTGTAGAGACAGGTTTCACCATGTCACCCAGGCTGGAATTTTTGTAATTTTTTGTAGAGATAGAGTTTCACCATGTTGCCCAGGCTGGTCTCGAACTCCTGGGCTCAAGCAATCTTCCCTCCTCAGCCTCCCAAAGTGCTAGGATTACAGGCATGAGCCACCATGCCCAACCTTCATGAACTTTTCATACTCTGTTACACTAAATTCCATTGGTCTGTCCTGTACTTTTACCCAGGTGTGATTTTGTAACATGCATTAGTCATGTGGAAAACAGTGGTTCACTGAGTTTTACAGATCTTCCAAATGGTGATACTTTCACTATACAATAACAAAAAAAATCCACATTTGTTAATATCACTGCTGACTTCGTGAGCAAAGCCTTTAATTATTATTGGTAAGGTGTCAAACTTGTGGTGGCCAATATAAGTTTTTCAAAATTTTAATTTTTGCCTGAAACTTCAACATTTTTAAAAAATCTCGGCCGGGCGCGGTGGCACAAGCCTGTAATCCCAGCATTTTGGGAGGCCGAGACGGGTGGATCACGAGGTCAGGAGATCGAGACCATCCTGGCTAACACGGTGAAACCCCGTCTCTAGTAAAAAAAATACAAAAAAATTAGCCGGGCGAGGTGGCAGGTGCCTGTAGTCCCAGCTACTCGGGAGGCTGGGGCAGGAGAATGGCGTGAACCCGGGAGGCAGAGCTTGCAGTGAGCCGAGATCGCGCCACTGCACTCCAGCCTGGGCGACAGAGCGAGACTCCGTCTCAAAAAAAAAAAAAAAAAAAAAAAAAATCTCCTATTTTTATCATTGGTAACAGATGGCTTGAGTTGTTTTCCTTGAGGTGATAAGCTCACTTTATTCGTTTTAAAGAAAATGTCTGCCAGATATCCAAGTCTGAAATTCCATAGTTTACCAGTCACCCTGAAAGTACCAACAGGGTTCCATGAAAAAAGCAGAATGCTTTGTATGTGGATTTCCCACTGGTCACATGGAATATGAAAACGTCTTCTGAGCCGGGCACGGTGGCTCAAGCCTGTAATCTCAGCACTTTGGGAGGCCGAGACGGGCGGATCACAAGGTCAGGAGATCGAGACCATCCTGGCTAACACGGTGAAACCCCGTCTCTACTAAAAATACAAAAAACTAGCCGGGCGAGGTGGCGGGCGCCTGTGGTCCCAGCTACTCGGGAGGCTGAGGCAGGAGAATGGCGTAAACCCGGGAGGCGGAGCTTGCAGTGAGCTGAGATCCGGCCACTGCACTCCAGCCTGGGAGACAGAGCCAGACTCAGTCTCAAAAGAAAAAAAAAAAAAAAAGAAAGAAAACGTCTTCTGCCAGGTGCAGTGGCTCACACCTGCAATCCCAGCACTTCAGGAGGCCGAGGCAGGAGGATCGCTTGAGGAGTTCAAAACCAGCCTGGGCAACACAGCAAGACTCCGCCTCTATAACATTAAAAAAAAAAAAAAATTAAGCATAGTCACGAGTGCCTGTAGTCCCAGCTACCTGAGAGGCTGCGGTGGGAGGACAGCTTGAGCCCAGGAGTTCGAGGCTATAATGAGCCATGATCATGCCACTGCACTCTAACCTGGGTGTCACAACAAGATCTTGTCGCTTTGAAAAAAAAAAAAAGAAGTCTTGTATTCAGGGGTTGAGATGTAATGAAATTAATCATTATGACCGGGTGCAGTGGCTCACGCCTGTAATCCCAACACTTTGGGAGGCCAAGGTGGGCGGGTTACTTGACGCCAGGAGTTCAGCCTGAACAACATGACGAAAACCTGTCTCTGCTAAAAATACAAAAAAATTAACCATGGGTGGTGGTGCACACCTGTAATCCCAGCTAAGGCAGGAGAATCACTTGAACCTGGGAGATGTAGGTTGCAATGAGCTGAGGTCACACCACTGCACTCCAGCGTGGGTGACAGAGTGAGATTCTGCCTCAAAATAAATAAATAGAAAGGAAAGAAAGGAAGGAAGGGAGGGAGAGAGGGAAAGCAAGCAAACTACTTCATCAAGGATGTTCTAAGTGAAAATGGCTAATTGGCTTTTTATTTTGGCTGTGAGCCCATGCTAATGAGGAACTCGGGGCTCAGTGACCACCAGAACTTCCTTGATTCATGTCAGGCTCCAGCAGTTTTACCTACTGTTGCTTTTGTACCATCCATGCAAGTGACACAATGGAAAAGGGAAATCACATCTTAATATTATGAAAATAGTTTTGATTTCAGCCGGGTGTAGTGGCTCACACCTGTAATCCCAGCACTTTGGGAGGCCAAGGCGGGCGGATCACCTGAGTTTGCCAATGCAGTGAAACCCCATCTCTACTAAAAATACAAAAATTAGTCAGACGTGGTGGTGGGGGCCTGTAATCTCAGCTACTTGGGAGGCTGAGGCAGGAGAATCGCTTGAACCCAGGAGGCGGAGGTTGCAGTAAGCCAAGATCATGCCACTGCACTCCAGCCTGGGTGACAAGAGCAAAACTCTGTCTCAAAAAATAAATAAATAAGATAGTTTTGATTTCATAGATCCCCTAAAAGGGTCTTGAGGACCCTCCCCGCCAGGTGTCTACAGACCACACTTTGAAAACTGCTAATAGATACTTTTCAAGCCTAGACAATGGTGACTTTTCAAAATCTTTTTCTTTTCTTTTTTTTCTTTTTTTTTTCTTTTTCTTTTTTTCTTGAGACAGTCTCGCTCTGTCATCCAGGTTGGAGTGCAGTGGCGCAATCGCAACTGACTGCAACCTCCACCTCCCAGGTTTAAGCGATTCTCATGCCTCAGCCACCCACGTAGCTGGGATTACAAGTGTGCGCCATCACACCTTATTAATTTTTTTGTATTTTTAGTAGAGACGGGGTTTTGCCATGTTGGCCAGGCTGGTCCTGAACTCCTGGCCTCAAGTGATCCACCCACCTCAGCCTCCCAAAGTCCTGGGATTACAAGCATGAGCCACTGTGCACTGACATTTCAAAATCTAATGGCCCTTCCTGCTCTTTGTAAGAACCTCAGTATTCCACCGTGTGATGTGACATCATTAATTAACTGATTTATTTATAGACAGGTGTTTTCTAGTTTTCTCCTAAAAAACAGTCCTGCACCCGGGCACAATGGCTCACGCCCATAATCCCAGCACTTTGGGAGTCCGAGGCAGGAGGATGGCTTGAGGCTCAGAAGTTGAGGCTGCAGTCAGCCATGATCACACAACTGCCCTCCAGCCTAGGTGACAGAACTAGACCCTGTCTCAAAACAAACAGTCCTTCTGTAGATGTCCTTGTACTTGTGTGCACTTGGGCCTGGGGTCAAGGAGAGTCTGCATTTTTAATGCCCTTGATCCCCATCCCTAAGCAGTGCTCCACGCAGGCTGTCCCCACCTGCCTCCCACCCTGTGCTGAGGCCTCCCACGTGTGTGTTGCTTGTAGGTGGAGCATGACCCCGCCCATGGTGAACGCCTACTACTCGCCCACCAAGAATGAGATTGTGTTTCCGGCCGGGATCCTACAGGCACCATTCTACACGCGTTCCTCACCCAAGTAGGCTGCCTCTGGGGCCCCTACCCCAATTCTTTTCCCCAACCCTCAGTGAACCCCCAGCCCAGTCCCATGGCCCATATGACCAAGCCAGTCTCACCGTGTGATCTCTGCCCCAGTGGTCCAGGTGGCTTGGGCGGTCAGAGATGTTGCAGAGGAAGCAACATCCTCACCCACTTTCCTTCCCTCCAGTGAGATCTGGAAGCCCTGCACAGTGGGTATTGGGAGCATCTCATGGAATTAAGAGCCCTACCTAAGGGAAGCGCCCCCCCTGACAATGTTATAGCACAGTCAGAGCTGGGGAGTGGGGAGGGTTAAGGCTGCTGTCTCCGTTTGAATCCCATGTCTGCTATTTGATGACTGTGTGGCCCTTGGGCAAAGCAATTGACCCATTCCCAGCCTTGGTCTACTCATGAATAGAGCTGGTCAGTGGTGACCATAGCTAACTCTTTTGCAATGACTGAAGAGGACAGTTCGGTCTGTAGAGCATCTAGCACAGTGCGTGGTGCCCAGTGGGCACAGCCGACCACACAGACTGTGCCCAGCCTCTGTCTGGCTTCACGGGCCTCGCTGGAGACTCAGGCCATGACCACACCCTTATCCACACAGAGCCCTGTGGAATTTTGTTATGTCTCCAAGCCCAGGAACTGAGGTTCCCATACCTGGGCAAGAGGGAGAGGCCCTCCTGTCAAAGCATCACCTCCATCTTTGTGTCCTTCCCTCCAGGGCCTTAAACTTTGGTGGCATCGGTGTCGTCGTGGGCCATGAACTGACTCATGCTTTTGATGATCAAGGTACGACTTCCAGCTGGGCACGATGGCTCATGCCTGTAATGTCAGTGCTTTTAGAGGAGAATTGCTTGAGGGTAGGAGTTTGAGACCAGCCTGGGCAACATAGCAGGACCTCCATCTCTACTAAAAAAAAAATTAGGGTGGGCATGGTGGCTTATGCCTGTAATCCCAGAGCTGTGGGAGGCCAAGGCAGGCAGATCACCTGAAGTCAGGAGTTTGAGACCAGCCTGGCCAACATGGCGAAACCCTGTCTCTACTAAAAATACAAAAATTACCTGGGCATGGTGGCTGGTGCCTGTAATCCCAACTACTCAGGAGGCTGAGGCAGGAGAATCATTTGAATCTGGGAGGCAGAGGTTGCAGTGAGCTGAGATTGTGCCATTGCACTCCAGCCTGGGTGACAGAGTGAGACTCCCTCTCAATAAAATAAAATAAAATGTATCTACTAAGAAAGTAAAAATTTAGCCAGGCGTGGTGGCAAAATTTTAATAGTCCTAGCTACTTGGGAGGCTGAGGTAGGAGGCTCACTTGAGCCCAGGAGTTTGAGGCTACAGTGAACTATGATTATGATCACACCACTGCCTGGTACAGGTTCCTTGGGCCCCTTCAGACTGGGCCAGTCGTCTTCCAGGCCCCACTGCCTCTGCTTTCTGTACCCTTCACTTCTTTTTTATTTTATTTATTTATTATTATTGTTTTTTTGAGATGGAGTCTCTCTTTGTCGCCCAGGCTGGAGTGCAGTGGTGTGATCTCGGCTCACTGCAACCTCCACCTCCCGGGTTCTCACCATTCTTCTGCCTCAGCCTCCCGAGTAGCTGGGACTACAGGCGCCCGCCACCTCGCCCAGCTAATTTATGTATTTTTAGTAGAGACGGGGTTTCACTGTGTTAGCCAGGATGGTCTCCATCTCCTGACCTCGTGATCTGCCCGTCTTGGCCTCCCAAAGTGCTGGGATTACAGGCTCTGCACCCTTCACTTCTAAGGTGTTAGCTTTGGAGACAGAAGGATCTGGGTTCAAATCCTTGCTCTGCCACCTGCCGATTATATGAAGTTTAGCAGGCGCTGTCATTTCTCCAGGCCCCCACATCTTATCTGTAAAAGGAGCGTGATGGTTCCACCCTCCCGTGGTGATTGGGAGGACTGTGAAGTGTGTAGGGAGGTGCCCCGCTCGTGGAAGTTGTCTGGCACTTGGGGTTCCTATTAGGTTTAGGAGGGAGTGGACATTTCTCCACCACTCCAGAGACTTCTCCAGTCCAACTGCAATCAGGGCGTTGAAGTCAGTCCCTCCTCCCCAACTAATGTCCAAAATCCTCCTCATTGCCTCCTACCTTGGGGACTCCCAGGCAGAGATGGAAGAGGCAGAGACCTGGGTGGCCTGGGCCTGTCTTGTGATCCTAAGTCGGCTGGCTCCATCTGCCTCTTCCTAGGCATCTGTTACTCAGGGTCAGTTAGGCAGTGTTGAAAATAGGCCAGGCGCGGTGACTCACACCTGTAATCCCAGCACTTTGGGAGGCCGAGGCAGGCAGATCACTTGACGTCAGGAGTTCCAGACCAGCCTGGCCAACATGGTGAGACCCCCCGTCTCTACTAAAAAAAAAATACAGAAATCAGTTAGACATGGTGGCATGTGCCTGTAATCCTAGCTACTCCGGAGGCTGAGGCACGAGAATCACTTGAACCCAGGAGGCACAGGTTGCAGTGAGCTGAGATTGCGCCATTGTACTCCAGCCTGGGTGGCAGAGTGAGACTCTGTCTCAAAAAAAAAAAAAAAAAAAGGAAAAAGAAAACAAAGCAAGCCCCACTGAGCCTCAGGCCACGATGGGACTTTCCCTGGATCTCTCTCCTCCATCCTCTCCCGCCTCTGACCGGCCTCCCCATCCATGTCCCTCGGCACTCACAGGGACCTCGTCTCCCCATGCTGGCTGGAGGACGGGGGTGGACGGATGAACCACTTCTCACCAGGAGGAGGGAGGAGTAGCAGGTCCCCGCTCTGCCACTCCCTCCCTTGACATGATGCCTCCCTCTGACCCACAGGACGGGAGTATGACAAGGATGGGAACCTCCGACCGTGGTGGAAGAACTCGTCCGTGGAGGCCTTCAAGCGTCAGACCGAGTGCATGGTTGAACAGTACAGCAACTACAGCGTGAACGGGGAGCCAGTGAATGGGCGGCACACCCTGGGGGAGAACATCGCCGATAACGGGGGCCTCAAGGCGGCCTATCGGGTGAGAGCCCCGCTCCCCACACACGCCTGGGCCCAGCGCTGGCTCCATCCAGATGCCTGTCTATAGAGGATCATCACGGACAACCGGGGCAGGCGCAGCAGCCATGCGAGCTTCTGTTTCCTCTTCTGCGAAATGGGGGGTGGTGAGGACCAATCATGAGGCTGACTGTGGAGGCCCCCGCCACAAGGGCTTGGCACCAGACGGCTTTGTGCCTTCTGAGTCTGGCCTGACAGAGACACAGGATGGGGCTCGGGCTGGATACGCCTGAAGAGCCTGCCTGTTCTCACCTTTGCAGGGGAGGCCACCACCAAGTCAGCCCCCTGTGGGTCTGGGAGGCCCCTGGGGACTAAGCAGCCAAGGCAAGGGACACTGGTCATGGAGCCAGTTCCGGGTTCAAGTCCTGGTTCTGGAGTAAGTTGCTGAACCTCCTTGAGCCTCACTTGACTTGGCTCTGATTAGCTACTACCTGCATTATTGGGTTGTTGGGAAGATAAAGCAAGATGATTTAGACACAGGCTGACCCCAGAGAGATACTCAGAGATGCTCCCCGAGTCAGATGGGAGAGGTAACAGAGGCCACGAGAGAAAAACAGTAGGTGTCTGTCAGAGAGAGGAAGACAGGGCTTCCTCCCAACCGCGGCAGTAAGAGCAGAAATCCGTAGAGCTGTCATTTATTGAGCCTTCTTAAGTGCCAGGCTTGGAGTATTCCTAGCAGCTTTGCTGTTAGGTATTATAATCCCCGTTTTGCAGATAAGCAAACTGAGCCCAGAAATATTGGATATTAGGTTGCTTAAAGTCCACGAGTCAATGAAAGGTATTGAGAATCTACCCAGCAGGGGCTGTGTCTGAAGCTCATCCTGCTCTCAAAAAGCTTATACCCTTAGTGGAGGCTGGAAGGGGAAGAAAGGCAAATAAATACATAATAAATCTGTAAGATAGGCCGGGCGCGGTGGCTCAAGCCTGTAATCCCAGCACTTTGGGAGGCTGAGACGGGCGGATCACGAGATCAGGAGATCCAGACCATCCTGGCTAAAGCGGTGAAACCCCGTCTCTACTAAAAAAAAAAAAAAAAATACAATAAATCTGTAAGATAGTGTCAGCTATTGATGAGGCGATGAATATAAACTGGGGCGAAGTAATAAGCAATAACGGGGTAAGAGGAATAATGGGGGGACGCTGGCCACGGCAGGCCTTCTCTGGGGTTATGACATTTGCATTGAGACCTACATGATGAGGAAGAGCCTGGGAAAAGCTGGGGAAAATGGTCTCAGCAAAAGGAAGAGCAAGTGCAGAGGCCACGAACTAGACACAAGCCTGGCACGTCCAATGATGGGAAGATGGGCGGGGCAGAGTGCAGGGAATGCAGGGACCAGACCACTCTGGGCTTGTTGGCTGTGGCTGAGGAAGGAGTTTGGGTTTTGTCCTGGTTATGATAGAGAGACACAATAGGGTTTTAAAATAGAGGAATGACATGACTCAACTTACCCTTTAAAACGGGTCAGCTGGGCTCAGTGGCTCATGCCTGTAATCCCAGCTACTTGGGAGGCTGAGGCATGAGAATCACTTAATCCCGGGAGGCAGAGGTTGCAGTGAGCCAAGATTGGGCTACTGCACTCCAGCCTGGGTAACAGAGCGAGAGACCGAGACTCTGTCTCAAAAAAATAAATAAATAAAAATAAAACAAGAGTCAGCTAGGTGCCGTGGCTCACACCTGTAATCCCAGCACTTTGGGAGGCCGAGGTAGGCGGATCGCAAGCTCAACTTCAAGACCAGCCTGGGCAACATGGTCAAACCCCGTCTCTACCAAAAATACAAAAAAATTAGCGTGGCATGGTGATGTGCATCTGTGGTTCCAGTTACTCAGGAGGCTGAGATAGGAGGATTGCTTGAGCCTGGGAGGTGGAGGTTGCAGTGAGCCGAGATTGTACCACTGCACTCCAGCCTGGGTGACAAAGGGAGACTCTGTCTCAAAAAAAAAATAAATAAAAATAGAACAAGAGTCAGCTGGGCACCATGGCTCACACCCGTAATCCCAGCACTTTGGGAGGCCGAGGTAGGTGGATCACAAACTCGACTTCAAGACCAGCCTGGGCAACATGGTGAAACCCCGTCTCTACCAAAAATACAAAAAAATTGGCTGAGCATGGTGGTGTGCATCTGTGATTCCTCCAGGAGGCTGAGGTGGGAGGATCGCTTGAGCCTGGGGGGTGGAGGTTGCAGAGAACCAAGATTATGCCAATGCACTCCAGCCTGGGCGACAGTGACCCTGTCTCCAAAAAAAAAAAAAAAAACTAAAAAACAAGTCAGTATAACTACAGCCATGGGCCAAATCTAGCTATGAGGCTGTTTTTATAGGTGAAGCTTCTTGGGGGTCACAGCTGGCTCCATTTGTTTCCATGTCTGTAGCTTTTTTTTTTTTTTTTTTTTTTTTTTTTTTTTTTTTTTTGACACAGGGTCTCACTCTGTCACCCAGGCTGGAGCGCAGGGGCATGATCTCAGCTCACTGCAACCTCCACCTTCCGGGTTCAAGTGATTCTCCTGCCTCAGCCTTCCGAGTAGCTGGGATTACAGGCATGCGCCACCGCGCCTCGGCTAATTTTTGTATTTTTAGTAGAGATGGGATTTCACCATGTTGCCCAGGCTGGTCTCAAACTCCAGACCTCAAGTGATCCACCCGCCTCGGCCTCCCAAAGTGCTGGGATTACAGGTGTGAGCCACCACGCCCGGCCATGTGGCTTACCTTACTGCTGTAGTAGCAGAATTGAGTCATTGCGATGGCAACCCTTAGCCCACAAATCCCAACGTACTCACTCTCTGGCCGTCCACAGAGAAGGGTTGCCAGCACCTGCTTCCTAAGGTTCACTGAAGTTACTTTGCCAGGAAGGGAATGGAATTGGATCAGCCTGAGTCAGAAGACTGATGAGAAAGCTGTTGTGAGGTTGTCCAGCCAGGAGACAGGGTAGAGCACTGGGAAGCGGGAGCAGAGCAGTGGTCAGTGTTTGATCTGAGAGAAAGAGAAGAATTGAAGAAGCGTTCTGGGTTTGGGGCCTGAGATGATGGATGGTGGTACCTTTGACCATGATGGGGAAGGTGTGTGTGTGTGTGTGCGCGCGTGCTGCCATTCTGTTTGTACCATGTTAAGTTTGAGATGCATCTTGACTGTCCAGCTGGCACAGTTAAATATACACATCAGGGAAGAGGCTGGAGCAGAAGGCGTAAATGTGAGAGCCATCAGTGCGTAGAAGGTATTTTAAGCCATAGGGCTAAATGAGTGCACATCAAGAAGAGGGCTCCCCTAGGCTGAGCCCAGGCCCAGATCCCCGGAAACTAGTACCTGCCCTGACATGGGGGAGCTCCCTGAGACCTCCATACCAGTCCCCTCCTTCACCACCTGCCATGGGAACCCCTGAGCTTTGGTTTTCTCTCCTCCCAGGCTTACCAGAACTGGGTGAAGAAGAACGGGGCTGAGCAGACGCTGCCCACCCTGGGCCTCACCAATAACCAGCTCTTCTTCCTGGGCTTTGCACAGGTGGGTCCATTAGGAAAACATGCCACACATGGTACATTCTGCCATCCTGATGTTTCAAGAGCCCAGAGAGCCGAAAGGCAAGTTCCCCACAGATTGAGGACTTCCCAAGTCCCTGGACCGTGCACCGCACATGTGCCCTGTCATTAGAGAGATGCACAGAAGGGCCAGAAGTACCAGTGAAGGGATTCCTGGATCTGGTCAATGAGAGGACGAGCTGATCACTCAGGACCCTTCTGGTTCTAGGGTTCTAGAGATTTCTTAAACATAAGATGCCCAGCCAGGCACGGCAGCCCACACCTGTAATCGCAGCACTTTGGGCAGCCGAGGCAAGCAGATCACCTGAGGTCAGGAGTTTGAGACCAGCCTGGTCAACATAGTGAAACCCTGTCTCTATGAAAAAATACAAAAAAAAATAGCCAGACGTGGCAGTGGCTGCCTGTAGTCCCAGCTACTCAGGAGGCTGAGGCATGAGAATCACTTGAACCCGGGAGGCAGAGGTTGCAGTGAACTAAGTTCATGCCACTGCACTCCAGCCTGGGCAACATAGCAAGACTCTCAAAAAAAAAAAAATGCCCCAGATCATGCCTTCACTCGGCATTCATCTGGTAGCCTTCTGCTGGCACTCAGAGCTACCAGGCCATTAAGACAATTTGTTCTGCCCAGGAAACGAGAGATCTGGACTAAATCCAAGCTTTTCCAACTGGTGTTTGGACACAGTCCTTTGTTCAGATGGAATCGAATGCGGGTGCCTCAGACAGAGATGCTGCGCTGGCTGAAGGAGAACAGTTTGGAGACAACTGCGTTAGAGGCTGCTGGCATGGGGAGTGGCACACACCAGCCCTACACCAGTCCACTTTCTCTTCCTGACCCACTCAGGGGGTCCTCCTGACTCCCCGGGATCTCAGGATCAGTTTGGGGGCTCATCCCCCTGGTGTTGTTTTTCTGAGTTTTGTGTTTTTGGAGCCGGAGTCTTCCCTCAGTTGCCCAGCCTGGAGTGTGATGGCATGATCTCAGCTCACTGTAACATCAACCTCCCGGGTTCAAGTGATTCTCCTGCCTCATCCTCCCGTGTAGCTGGGATTATAGGATGCACCACCACACCCAGCTAATTTTTGTATTTCTAGCACAGCCAGGGTTTCACCATGTTTGTCAGGCTGGTCTCAAATTCCTGGCCTCAAACGATTCACCCCTCCTTGGCCTCTCAGAGTGCTGGGATTATAGGCATGAGCCACCACACCCAGCCTTATTTTGTTTTTTGAGACAGGATCTCACTCGGTCACCCAGGCTGGAATGCAGTGGCACAATCTCAGCTCACTGCAGCCTTGACTTCCCCAGCTCCAGTGATCCTCCCGCCTCAGCCTCCCAGGAGCTGGGACCGTAGTGCACACCACCACGCCTGGTTAATTTTTTTTTTGTGTAGAGATGGGGTCTTGCCATGTTGCTCAAGCTGGTCATGAACTCCTGGGCTCAAGCAGCCCTCCCACCTTGGCTCCCAGAGTGCTGGGATTACAGGTGTGAGCCACTGCACCTGGCCTCCCCTGCTGTTATAATGGGGACAGTCTGGCAGCCCCAGGGCCCCACAGTGACCCTGGCCTCTCTCTCTTGTCCCTTCAAAGGTCTGGTGCTCCGTCCGCACACCTGAGAGCTCCCACGAAGGCCTCATCACCGACCCCCACAGCCCCTCTCGCTTCCGGGTCATCGGCTCCCTCTCCAATTCCAAGGAGTTCTCAGAACACTTCCACTGCTCACCTGGCTCGCCCATGAACCCGCCTCACAAATGCGAAGTCTGGTAAGGACGAAGCGGAGAGAGCCAAGACGGAGGAGGGGAAGGGGCTGAGGACGAGCCCCCCGTCCAGCCTCCAGGGCATTGCTCAGCCCGCTTGGCCATCCGGGGCTCTGCTTCCCCGCACTGGAGGGCTTTCAGCTGGAACCGAGCCCATGGTGTCGGCTCTCAACAGAACCCACCATCTGACCCCTGTGAAGAGCCGGACATCCAGGCACACACGTGCGCCACCTTCAGCGGGCATTCGGGTGTCGGGCGGGTGGCTCATCAGGCCTGGGCCCCATGCTGACAAGCGCCAGATACGCCACAAATACCACTGTGTCAAATGCTTTCAAGATATATTTTTGGGGAAACTATTTTTTAAACATTGTGGAATACACTGGAAATCTTCAGGGAAAAACGCATTTAAACACTTTTTTTTTTTAAGGAAAGAATTGGTATATTTATTATGTTCTGTTTTTCTAAATAACCTGTGGACAAGGGAAGCCCCACTGATTTACCCCCTTTCTTCCCCACTCCCTGTGGGGCTGGGCTGAGGCAGGGATCCCTCTTCCCCACTCCCTGTGGGGCTGGGCTGAGGCAGGGATCCCTGGGCCACAGAGCAAGTCTCCAAATCAGACAGCTGCCTTGGCTCTTGGGATGTGTGATTTCAGCTCCTGTCACCTCGTGCAGAGGCATGGAGACCAGTAGAAGTGTGGAGGCCAGGCAGAGGGAGGAGCCGGCTCTGGGAGGTCCCAGCTCATGGGCACTGCCCCTTCAGCTAGCCTGCCTCTGTCCCCTGAGTCCAACAGTGGGAGCCCTAGCAGGGAAGTTCTGATCCCCAAAGCCACAGCAGGGGACTGATGGCTACGGCAGAATGAGGCCAGGTCAGGACCCTCAAACATCATCTGGGCGTACCAAGCACCCTGAAGCCAGACTGCAGGAGCCCTGCAGGGTGAGACTCTATTGGAGATACACTGCTGGCCACAGGTGTCCCCTCTCGGTCCCACCTTTTCAGGCTGTCCCATGTCTATCTCAGGGGCCCATTACCTCTCTGCAGCAGTCCCCCATCCCAGCCACACCAGGGTCTGTCTGGCCAACCTCTTCCCCAGGAAAGGAGAAAAGAGAAAATAGGCTGGGTACGGTGGCTCACTCCTGTAATCCCAGCACTTTGGGAGGTCAAGGTGGGCGGATCACCTGAGGTCAGGAGTTCGAGACCAGCCTGGCCAATGTGGTGAAACCCCATCTCTACTAAAAAAAATACAAAAATAAGCTGGGTGTGGTGACAGGCACCTGTAATCCCAGTTACTCGGGAGGCTGAGGCAAGAGAATCACTTAGACTCAGGAGGCAGAGGTTGCAGTGAGCTGAGATTGCGCCACTGCACTCCAGCCTGGGTGACAGAGGGAGACTCTGTCTCAAAAAAAGAAAGAAAAGAGAAAACAGCTCTCACCTCCCACAGGACCCAAATCCTCTCCCTCTCTAAGCACCGTCATCCACCACATGGCTGGGCCTGGCTCCCAGGACCAGTCCAGTCCTCTAGTGCCTTATCTGAGGCTGCAGCCACCAGTCTCCACCCCAAGGAGACAGCCCCTGCCCCTAGATGCTCCTTGGCCTCCTCAGTGCAGCCCCCAGGTGTCCTGACGGAAGCACAGGCTGTAGCCCCATTTCCCCGGTGCCTGCAGGGCTAACCCCCACGGCAGCCCAGGAGCTCTGGCCTGCAGGTCCGCGACGTGGGGCATCGGAAGACTGCAGAACTGCTGGACTTACCCTGGGTGGCAGCCCATTGTTGGCCCCTGGGTTGAATCAAGATAGTACTTGTAGCTAGATGGATGGACTCCCCTTTGAGGGATGCTTTTAGCCAGAGGACACTGCGAGAGGAAGGTTCCTCAACCCAGTCTGGCCGGTGGTGTCTGTCCCTTGCCTGAGACCACAGCTTCTCCAATAGCAGATTGACAGGCTCCACCAAGTGGAAGCACCTGGAGCGGTCTCTGCCGTCCAGTGGGGAAGCCAGGCCCCAAGACAGAGGCGGGGGCAGCACGTGCCCTCCACAGCCACCGCTTTTCCACCTCAGCAGCCCAGGCCTCCTGACCTAGCCCTGCCCGGAGAGTGGGTTCCCCTCACCCGGGAAGCTGGAATCCTCCTGCCTGAGAGGAAGCAGACAGCACAGGGACACGCCTGCCACCTTGGGGTCAGCCTCCGAGCTGGTGCAGGGTGTCGAGAGTGGATTGCAGAGGGAGGCCCTGGTCCCAGCACGCAGCAATCCTGGTAGCTCTGCAGAGGAGACAGGAACCCGAGAAGGAGCTGGGGTAGGAGGCGGCCGTAGTCTGCTTGCCACATAGAGGTGGGCTTCTCCCAGCCATGGTGTCCCCTCTGCCTCCCCTCCCCTGACCCTCCTGCCTTCCACGTGGAGATGGTCCTGCAGTGTCAGCACCAGCACCGTGGGCTTGGACCCCCTGGACTGAGGCAGGTGTCCTAGGGCTGGGGGTGCAGCCCGAGGGAATGGAGACCACACTCCTGGCTCAGGTCTGCTGGGGCCGGCGGTGGGTTGGGGAAGAAGAGGGCTCAGGCCCAACAGGGGTGGAAGCCCCTGCCACTGCTACTACCCCCTCCAAAGCTTTAAGGAAGATGAAGTGAGACCCCTCCCCTTAGGCCTGGGGAGCCAGAGGGCTGGCTTCTCTGTGGGTGCGTGGACGTGGAGTTGGGAGCTGGGAATCTATTTTTTGTATTATGTTTTGTGCTACTGTAGTTTTGGTGTGGCACTATTGTAATGGAAATAAAGTACTTGTAAGGAGGGCCATGTGTCTGGGTGTCTGTCCTCCCAGGGTGCTGTGTGTCCTGAGGCCGGCACAGGGCTGCCCACCCTAGTTTCTCCAGGGCTGGGCGCACTTGCCCCTGCGAGCAGGGACCTTGGACCCTGACAAATGCCAGAAGGTTGCTCAGTACCTGTGCCCCCAGCCACCCTTCCTTCACCTACAATTGTGTGAGCACCCCCTGCTGGTGAGAATGATGCACATCACCACCTGGGTCCAAGAGGCCCTCCTGGTAAAAATAATTTTTCTGTTATCTTCGAGCAAGGGAGTTGCCAGGTCTCAGATGCTTGGGCAGGGCAGGAAGTAGAGAAAATCAAAGAAAGGTTCAAGGAGGGCCGGGTGCGGTGACTCTTGCATGCAATCCCAGCACTTTGGGAGGCCAAGGCAGGTGGATCACTTGAGGTCAGGAGTTTGAGACCAGACTGACCAACGTGGTGAAACCTCAGCTCTACTGAAAATACAAAAATTAGCCAGGTGTGATGGTGCACACCTGTAATCGTAGCTACTCGGGAGGTTGAGGTGAGAGAATCGCTTGAACCTGGGAGGCGGAGGTTGCAGTGAGCTGAGATCACACCACTGTACTCCAGCCTGGGCAGCAGAGCGAGACTCCATCTCAAAAAAAAAAAAAAAGAAAAAGCCAGGCACAGTGGCTCACGCCTGTAATCCCAGCACTTTGGGAGGCTGAGACGGGTGGATCACTTGAGGTCGGGAGTTTGAGACCAGCCTGGTGACCATGGGGAAACCCCGTCTCTACTAAAAATACAAAAATTAGCTGGGCACAGAGGTACACGCCTGTAGTCCCAGCTACTCAGGAGGCTGAGGCAGGAGAATCACTTGAACCTGGAAGGCAGAGGTTGCAATGAGCCAAGATTGTGCCACTGCACTCCAGCCTGGGCGACAGAGCAAGACTCTGTCTCAAAAAAAAAGGAAAGAAAAGTTCAAGGAAGAGTCTCTGATGGTCACTATACCTCCTGGGGTTTGCATATGTTCTTCACTCTGCCTGGAATGTTCTTGCCTGATAAACTACCCATCCTTGAAACCCCAGCTCAGCATCTCCTCTTCTAGGAAGCCCTTCCTAACCTCCCAGTCAGTATCAGGAAACTCACACAGGCTTCTATCAGAGTGTATGAGTTTGCTAGGGCCACCCTAACAAAGTACCACAAACTTGGGAGCTTGCATAGCTCCCAGTTCTGGAGGCTCAAAGTCCAAGATCGAGGTGTTGGCGACATTGACTCTTGAGGGCTGTGAGGAAGACTCGGTTCCAGGCTCTCCTAGCTTCTGGCAACTGTTGGTGCTCCTTGGCTTGTAGAAGCATCACCCGGACCTCTGCCTTCGTCTTCATATGGTGTTCTCCCTGCAGGCGTGCCTGTCTCTGTCCAAATTTCCCCCTTTTATGAAGACACCAGTCATATTAGATTAGGGCCAACCCTAATAACCTCATTTTAACTAATTACATCAGCAGTGACCCTATTTTCAATTTTTTTCCTTTTTTTTCTGAAACAGAGTTTCGTTCTCATTGCCCAGGCTGGAGTGCAATGACGTGATCTCGACTCACCACAGCCTCCACCTCCTGGGTTCAAGCGATTCTCCTGCCTCAGCCTCTCGAGTAGCTGGGATTACAGGCACACGATGCTACCATGCCCGGCTAATTTTTTGTATTTTTAGTAGAGATGGTGTTTCTCCATGTTGGTCAGGTTGGTCTCAAACTCCCAACCTCAGGTGATCCGCCCACCTTGGCTTCCCAAAGTGCTGGGATTACAGGAGTGAGCCACAGCAGCTGGCCTTTATTTTTTTTGAGACGGAGTCTTGCTCTATTGCCCAGGCTGGAGTGCAGTGGCCGGATCTCAGCTCACTGAAAACTCCGCCTCCCGGGTTCACGCCATTCTCCTGCCTCAGCCTCCCGAGTAGCTGGGACTACAGGTGCCTGCCACCACACCCAGTTGTTTTTTGTATTTTTAGTAGAGACGGGGTTTCACCGTGTTAGCCAGGATGGTCTCGATCTGACCTTGTGATCCGCCCACCTTGGACTCCCAAAGTGCTGGGATTACAGGTGTGAGCCACCACGCCTGGCCTTTTTTTTTTTTTTTTTTTTTTTTTTTTTAGATGGAGTCTCACTCTGTTCTCAAGTGATCCACCTGCCTCCGGCCCCTATTTTCAAATAAGGTCACATTCTGGGGTGCTGGAGTTTAGGACTTCAAGACATGAATTTGGGGGGGAAGACAATTCAATCCATGACACAGAGGTCCCAATTCTCTGGGCTATGGAGGTGCCAGCACCATTTCCAGTAGCCCAGTGCCTGGCTGAGGGCCAGGCACATAGCAGGGCTCAGTGACTTGGCTACATGGACGGGGGGATCGAAGGATGCTGGAGGGCAGATAGCCATAAGCAACATATGACTGAAGTGACTGAAGGGACCACCCCACAATACACCAGTGCCAGGGACAGGACAACCTGGTGGGCTAGGGTGACCAGAGAAGATTTCCTAGACAGGAGAAATTCCAGGTGAGCCTTGACCCAGGATTTACATCCCATGGTAGACAGAGTGATGGCCTGCACAGGCACCCGTGCCAGGGACAAAACTCACCCGGACTCTGCTCCTGCCTTGCTTTAAAAGGAGGGAGTAGACCGGGCGTGGTGGCTCACGCCTGTAATCCCAGCTCTTTGGGAGGCCGAGGTGGGCGGATCACGAGATCAGGAGATCGAGACCATCCTGGCTAACACAGTGAAACCGCGTCTCTACTAAAAATACAAAAAATTAGCCAGGCGTGGTGGCGGGTGCCTGTAGTCCCAGCTACTTGGGAGGCTGAGCAGGAGAATGGCGTGAATCCGGGAGTGAACCGAGATCGCACCATTGCACTCCAGCCTGGGTAACAGAGCAAGACTCCATCTCAAAAAAAAAAAAAAAAAAAGAGTAGCCAAGCAAGACATTTTTGAGAAAATAGAACAATGAAGTAGCTGGCCCAATCAAAATGTTATAAAGCGATAGTAAATTACATATATGGTATTGGTGTGGGAATAGAGAAATTGAACACTTAGAATGGATTAGACAGCAACAATACTTCTGTGTCTATGTGGGAATTGGTATAGGATAAAGGGGGCACTTGTGCAGTGGCACACGCCTGTAATCCCAGCACTTTGGGAGGCCAAGGCAGGAGGACCGCTTGAGCTCAGGAGTTCGAGACCAGCCTGGGCAACACGGCAAGACACTTGTCTTTACTAAAAATACAAAAATTAGCGGCCGGGCGCGGTGGCTCAAGCCTGTAATACCAGCACTTTGGGAGGCCGAGACGGGCGGATCACGAGGTCAGGAGATCAAGACCATCCTGGCTAACACAGTGAAACCCTGTCTCTACTAAAAATACAAAAACTTAGCCGGGCGAGGTGGCAGGCGCCTGTAGTCCCAGCTACTCGGGAGGCTGAGGCAGGAGAATGGCGTAAACCCGGGAGGCGGAGCTTGCAGTGAGCTGAGATCCGGCCACTGCACTCCAGCCTGGGTGACAGAGCGAGACTCCGTCTCAAAAAAAAAAAAAAAAAAAAAATTAGCCTGGTGTGGTGGCACATGCCTGTGGTCCCAGCCACTCGGGAGGCTGAGGTGGGAGGTTTGCTTGAGCCAGGAGGCAGAAGTTGCAGTGAGCTGAGATCACGTCACTGCACTCCAGCCTGGGTGACAGAGTGAGACCCTGTCACAAAAAAAAAAAAAAAAAAAAAGGAGGCTGCAACTCCATCTCCTTTTTAAAAAGATAGGGAAGCTGGGTGCAATGGCTCATACCTGTGATTCCAGCACTTTGGGAACCTGAAGATTGCTTGAGCCCACGAGTTTGAGGCCAGCCTGAACATCGTAGCAAGACCCCCGTCTCTACAAAAAAATACAAAAATTAGCAGAGTGTGGTGGCATGTGCCTGTAGTCCCAGCTACTCTGGAGGCTGTGGTGGGAGGGTCACTTGAGCCCAGGAGGTCAAGGATGTAGTGAACTGTGATTGCACCACTGCACTCCAGCCTGGGTGACAGAGTGAGAGTCTGTCTCCGTCAATCAATCAATCCATCAATCAATCTAGTAGGAAAGACTAACTAGACTGAGGCTAAAGAAAATAGTTTTTAAAATCATGGAAGAATTTTAATTTTCCTCATTGATATCCTTAAACCACACTTCATTTCCAAATACACACAATAACAAAGTCATACTTAACACCTAACATGGTACAACTATCCTGCATGCAACCAAAAACACACCAACCCTTCCCCAGGAGAAGATACAAAATCCCTGGATAATGTTCATTCTTCTCTTTTGATATCCTGTAACCTAAATACCGTAATATAAAGTTAATTATTATTTTATTTAGTTGTTTATTTTGAGACAGGGCCTCACTGTATCACCCAGGCTGGAGTGCAGTGGTACAATCTCGGCTCACTGTAGCCTCCACCTCCTGGGCTCAGGCAATCCTCCCGCCTCAGTCTCCCCAGTAGCTGGGACTACAGGTGCACGCCACCACCCCCAGCTAATTTTTTGTATTTTTTTGTAGAGACAGGAATTTTGCCATGTTGCCCAGACTGGTCTCAAACTCCTCAGCCTCAAGTAATTGCCTGCCTTGCCCTCCCAAAAAGCTGGGATTATAGGCGTGAGCCCCCGCACCCCGCTTAAATTATTAATACATCTCATGTTAGATGATAAGGGAATAAGAGGGAAGAAAACAAAAATATTTGGTTAATCTGTATACAAACATTCATAACAAAATAAGGAAGAAATACTCATAGTTATTACTGTCCTCATTTCTGCAACTGGTCATGTGGTCAGAGCTGGTCTTTATAATTCCCTTCCTCCACTGCCCTTTCTGTATTTCCTTTTGCCTCAGCAAGCACCTCATCTGGTCATGGTTCTTTGCCTGGTGGGGTGACCCAAACCTTCATTCCTGAGATTCCTGGACCATTAATATTCCTGCCTGAATTAGGCTGTTGTCACTTTTGTTTATTTTAGTCACAGGACGTGGTACCGATGCTCCTCCACTTACAATGAGGTTATGTCCTGATAAATCCATTTTTTTTTTTTGAGATGGGGTCTCTATCACCCAGGTTGGAGGGCAGTGGTGCAATCTTGGCTCACTGCAGCCTCTACTTCCCAAGCTCAGGTGATCCTCCCACCTCAGCCTCCATGCACTATCACGCCTGGCTAAATTTTTTGTATTTTTAGTAGAGACGGGGTTTCACCATGTGGCCCAGGCCATTCTTGAACTCCTGGGCTCAGGTGATCTGCCTGCCTTGGCCTGAGCGCTGAGATTACAGGTGTGAGCCACTGCATCTGGCCCTCATAAATCCATCTTAAGTTGTAAATACCCTAAATTGAAAATTCACTTAATGCATCTAACCTACTGAACATCATAGCTCAGCCCTTAAATGTGCTCAGAACACTTCCATTAGCCTGTGGTTAGGCAAAATCATCTAACACAAAGCCTATTTTGTTGACTAGATATGTTGACTATCTCACGTAATTTATTAAATACAGCGCACTGTAGAATACAGTATCAGCTGTCTACCCTCATAATCGTGTGGCTGACTGGGAGTCACAGTCACCGCCACTGCCCAGCATCATGAGAAAGCATTGTACTCTATATTGCTAGCCCAGGAAGAGACCAAAATTGACAATTCAAAGAACAGTTTCTACTGAATGTGTATCACTTCTGCCCATCATAAAGTCAAGAAAATCATAAGTCAAATCATCATAAGACAAAGACTGTCTGTATTAACAGATGCCCTAAGGGAGCTCCTGTATTCCAGATATACTCTTCCTTACCTCTGTTGTGTAGCAGCAATACAGGGTCCCCTTGGTAATCAAGGCCAGTCATCCCAGCCAGTACAGTGACCTCCTTCTTTGCCTATTAATTTTGGGTAAGGGGAGCACAAGGCGACTGAGTGGCAGCCTCAACCTCCAGTTCAATGTAATCATTGTGTTGCCTAGTGGAAGCATTTCTCCCTTTGGAACCAACCTCTAAATTAGCAGAGCCTAAGGTCATGGGGACGGGCAGCAGAAATGCTGCTAGTGCATCGGTAGGGATAAAAGTGATTGGAGGCTGGGCGCGGTGGTTCACAGCTGTAATCCCAGCACTTTGGGAGGCCGAGGCAGGCAGAACATGAGGTCAGAAGATCAAGACCATCCTGGCCAACATGGTGAAACCCCATCTCTACTAAAAATACAAAACTTAGCTAGGCATGGTGGTGTGTGCCTGTAATCCCAACTACTCGGGAGGCTGAGGCAGGAGAATCACTTGAACAAGAGAGCCAGAGGTTTCAGTGAGCTGAGATCGTGCCACTGCACTCCAGCCTAGTGACAGAGCAAGACTCCATCTTAAATAAATAAATAAATAAAGGTGATTGGAGCCACTCCTAATTTCTACCCTTTGACTCCTGGCCCTGTGAAACCTGGCTGTAAGAGAAATAGCACTGTATGCTGGACACTGATTTAGAGGATGTACAGCATCCTGCAGGGCATTGCCCTAGCCCTGCAAAGTATTGTCACCTAGATGGCATTGTCACTGAGTCTTCAAAAGGCAATTCACTATTCTGTCAAACCAGCTGCTTCAGGCTAATGGGAACATGGTAAGACCAGTCAATTATGGTGAATTCCATATGGTGAATTCACCATATGGAATGACCAATGAATTCTAGGCGCATTTCCACATCTCATATGCAGTGAAGTGAGCTGCTTCATCAGAAGCAATACTGTGAAAATCCATGGAGCTGGGTGTCGTGGCTCATATATGTAATCTCAGCACTTTGGGAGGCTGAGGCGGGCGGCTCACCTGAGGTCAGGAGTTTGAGACCATCCTGGCCAACATGGTGAAACCCTGTCTCTACTAAAAATACAAAAAAATTAGCCAGGTGTGGTGTCACAGGCCTGTAATCCCAGCTACTCAGGAGGCTGAGGCAGGAAAATCACTTGAACCTGGGAGGCAGAGGTTTTTGTTGTTGTTGTTTGTTTGTTTGTGACGGAGTCTCGCTCTGTCCCCCAGGCTGGAGTGCAGTGGTGCAATCTCAGCTCCCTGCAAGCTCCGCCTCCTGGGTTCATGCCATTCTCCTGCCTCAGCCTCCTGAGTAGCTGGAACTACAGGCGCCCGCCAACACGCCCAGCTAATTTTTTGTATTTTTAATAGAGATGGGGTTTCACTGTGTTAACCAGGGTGGTCTCGATCTCCTGACCTTGTGATCCACCCGCCTCAGTGTCCCAAAGTGCTGGGATTACAGGCGTGAGCCACCACACCTGGCCGAGACTCCATCTTAAAAAAAAAAAAAAAAAACTGGAGAGTTCATATATCCCTGAGATAGGACAGTGAAGGTGTTGCTGAAAGCAAACTGCTTCTGGTGGTCTTTATGGACAGGGATGGAGCAAAAGGCATTTGCCAAGTCAGTAGCTGCATACCAGGTATCAGGGAACATGCCAATTTGCTCAAGCAGTTAAACCATATCTGGAACAGCAGTGCAGTTGAGTTGCTGTCTGATTCAGTTTTTGATAATCCACTGTCATTCTCCAAGATTCATCTGTTTCCTGCACAGGCCGAATAGGTAAGTTGAATGGGGATGTAATGAGAATCACCACTCCTGTATCTTTTAAGTCCTTGATGGGGTGCTCATCTCTGAAGTCTCTGCGAATGCAGGGTGGTTTTGGTTTACTAATTGTGCAAGTAGAGGCAGCCCTCGTGGCTTCCATTTAGCCTTTCCTACTGTAATAGCCCTTACGCCACAGGTCAGGGAACCAATGCAGGGATTCTGCCAGTTGCTGAGTGTATCTATTCCAATTATGCATTCAGAGCTGGGGAAATAGCCACAGGATTGATCTGAGCATTCACTGGGTCCACCATAAGTAGGACCTGAGCTAAAACTCCATCAGTCACCTGACCTCCATAAACCTTTACTGTGATGAGGGACCACAGTGACATTTTGGGTCTCCAGAAAAAAAGTGTCAATTCAGAGCCAGTGTCCAATAATCCCTGGAAAGTCTGACTCCTTCCTTTTCCCCAGTATGCTGTCACCCTGGTAAATAGCCACAGGTCCCTTGGGGAAGACTGGGAGAAAGACTAACAGTATATGTTTTTGGCAATGTAGCAGGTCTTTCATACAGCATTTGTCCTCCCTTTCATTCAAGGGATTCTGGTCTCTGAGTCTGAAAATTGCCTCAAGTGTAGAAACTGGTTGAGAGGCCATGATTCTCTGTTTTGGTGATTCAAATTAGACTTCATTCACTCCATAACTCTTCTGCTTATACAGATCAAGTAAGAATTTAATAGGGTGTGTGCAGTGGCTCATGCCTGCCTGTAGCCTCAACACTTTTGGAGGCCAAGGAGGGAGGATCAGTTGAGGCCAGGAGTTTGAGACCAGCCTGATAAACAAAGTAAGACCCTGGCTCTACAAAATATATATAAAAATTAGTGGCCAGGAGCTGTGTGCGGTGGCTCACGCCTTTAATCCCAGCACTTTGGGAGGCCGAGGCGGACGCATCGCGAGGTCCAGAGATCGAGACCATGCTGGCTAACATGGTGAAACCTCATCTCTACTAAAAAATACAAAAATATTAGCTGGGCATGGTGGCGGGCACCTGTAGTCCCAGCTACTTGGGAGGATGAGGCAGGAGAATGGCGTGAACCTGGGAGGCGGAGGTTGCAGTGAGCTGAGATTGCACCACTACACTCCAGCCTGGGCGACAGAGCAAGACTCCATCTCAAAAAAATAAAAATAAAAATAAAAAATTAGTGTCCGGGGGCTAGGCACAGTGGCACACACCTGTAATCTCAGCACTTTGGGAGGCCAAGGAGGGTGGATCACCTGAGGTTAGGAGTTCGAGATTAGCCTGATCAACATGGAGAAACTCCGTCTCTACTAAAATTACAAAATTAGCTGGGCATGGTGGCACATACCTGTAATCCCAGCTACTCGGGAGGCTGAGGCAGGAAACCCACTTGAACCCAGGAGGCAGAGGTTGTGGTGAGCCGAGATTGTACCATTGCACTCCAGCCTGGGCAACAAGAGCAAAACTCTGTCTCAAACAAAAAAAAAGAAAAAAAAAAATTAGTGACCGGGCGCAGTGGCTCACGCCTGTAATCCCAGCACTTTGGGAGGCTGAGACAGGCTGATCACCTGAGGCCTGGAGTGCGAGACCAGCCTGACCAACATGGAGAAACCCTGTCTCTACTAAAAATACAAAATTAGCCAGGCGTGGTGGCGCGTGCCTCTAATCCCAGCTACTTGGGAGGTTGAGACAGGAGAATCGCTCGAACCCAGGAGGCAGAGGTTGCAGCGAGCCAAGATTGTGCTGTTGCACTCCAGCCTGAGCAACAAGAGTGAAACTCTGTCTAAATACACACACACACACACACACACACACACACACACATTTATATATATATATGTAATAAATTAGCTGGGTGTGGTGGCATGTGCCTGTAGTCCTAGCTACTCAGGAGGCTAAGATGAGAGGAGCGCTTGACCCCGGGAGGTCAAGGCAGCAGTGAGCCATGATTCTGCACTCCAGCCTGGGTGACAGAGTGAGACCCTATCTGGGAAAAAAAAAAAAAAGACTTTAATAGATTACTCATATTATTCTTTTCAAGGGATGTCATGATCAACGAGCCAATGAATGCATAGGTCTCTGTGAGTCAGATCATTCTGGTTACTATTTTGGCTCTGCTGTTCATTACAGCACCTGTGCACCATGGTTTTGGCAAGTAAGTACTGCCGCTTGACCCCTGCTATCCCAGGATCTCATTATCCACATTGTATTTAGGGATCCCAGTTCAATGGGAAATTATAGCAATTCCCACAGTAATTTCTTTTTTCTTCTTCTTCTTTCTTTCTTTTTTTTTTTTTTTTTTTTTGAGATGGAGTCTCACTCTGTTGCCCAGACTGAAGTACAGTGGCAGGATCTTGGCTTACTGCAACCTCCACCTCCCAGGTTCAAGCTATTCTGCCTCAGCCTCCCGAGTAACTGGGACTACAGGTACACGCCACCATGCCCAGCTAATTTTTGTATTTTTTTTAAGTAGAGACAGGATTTCACCATGCTGGCTAGGCTGGTCTCGAACTACTGACCTCAAATGATCTGCCTGCCTCGGCCTCCCAAAGTGCTAGGATTACAGGGGTGAGACACCTCGCCTGGCCTCCACTGTAATTTCTAACCAAAAGAGAAAAAAAGACCACAGAGCTCTTCAAGGATGCTGAAGCTCCTCTCAAAAATGTATTTACCACAGTGGTGAAAGGTGTGTCCTCTGGATCCTCCCGTGGTGGGTAAATAGGTCTTCCATGACGAATGCACTCTGCATTCCAATCCCCCTAAGCCTTTGGATCCTTCTCTTTGCAGGACAGCAAGGCAATTCTGGCATTTCAGCTTCATTTACTCATTTACCTTCCGGTCCACATTTCATACAACCAACCAACCTGCGAAAGCCTTTTTTTTTTTTTTTTTTTTTGAGATGAATTTCACTCTTGTCACTCAGGCTGAGGTGCAATGGCATGATCTCAGCTCACTGAAACCTCCACCTCCCAGGTTCAAGCAATTCTCCTGCCTCAGCCTCCCGAGTAGCTGGGATTACAGGCATGTGCCACCATGCCCAGCTAATTTTTGTGTTATTAATAGAGATGGGTTTTCACCATGTCGGCCAGGATGGTCTCTAACTCCTGACCTCAGGTGATCCACCTGCCTTGGCCTCCTAAAGTGTTGGGATTACGGGCGTGAGCCACCGCGCCCAGCCTGTGAAAGCCCTTTAACTCTTTGAGTGAAAACACTAATTTCAGAATCTCTGCTCAGTGGACCCATACTGCACTGGTTGGCAAACATTTTCTCTGTAGATGGCCAGCTAGTAAATACCTTAGGCTTTGCAGACTATTCTGTCTCTGTCACAATTACCAGGTTCTGCTGTTGGAGCACAAAAGCAGCCATAGGAAATACACAAATGAGACAGCATATTCCAATTACATTTCCCTTATGGACGCTGAAATCTGAATTCCATATAATTTTCAAGTGTCATAAAAGATGATTCTTCTTGGCCGGGCGTGGTGGCTCATGCCTGTAATCCCAGCACTTTGGGAGGCCGAGGTGGGTAGATCACCTGAGGTCAAGAGTTTGAGACCAGCCTGGCCAACATGGTGAAACCCATCTCTACTAAAAAATACAAAAATTAGCTGGGTGCAGTGGCAGGTGCCTGTAATCCCAGCTACTTGGGAGGCTGAGGCAGGAGAATCACTTGAACCCAGGAGGTGGAGGTTGCAGTGAGCTGAAATTGTGCCATCCAGCCTGGGTGACAGAGCAAAACTCCATCTCAAAAAAAAAAAAAAAAAAAAAAAAGTATATTTACAATTCATCTCTTCTATCTTTTGTGTATTATTGTCATATATTATTTATTTATTTATTTATTTATTTATTTATTTATTTAGAGATAGGGTCTCACTCTGTCACCCAGATTTTTTGGAGGGCAGTGGCACGATTTTGTCTCATTGCAACCTTTGCCTCCCAGGTTCAGGTATTCCTCCCACCTCAGCCCCCCGAGTAGCTGGGACTACAGGTGTGTGCCACCATGCCTGGCTAATTTTGTATCTTTAGTAGAGATGGGGTTTTTGCCACGTTGCCCAGGCTGGTCTCAAATTCCTGGGCTAAAGGAATTCTCCTGCCTCGGCCTCTCAAAGAGCTGCGATTTTAGACATAAGCCACCACACTAGGCCAAAAATTGTACACATTTATGGTGTACAAAATGATGTGTTTTTTTGTTGGTGGTGATTTTTTGTTGTTGTTGTTGTTGTTGTTTGAGACGAAGTTTCACTCTTGTCCCCCAGGCAGAAGTACAATAGCGCGATCTCGGCTCACTGCAACCTCCACCTCCCAGGTTCAAGTGATTCCCCTGCTTCAGCCTCCTAGTAGCTGGGATTACAGGCACCTACCACCATGCCCGGCTAATTTTTGTAATTTTAGTAGAGATGGGGTTTCACCATGTTGGCCAGGCTGGTCTCGAACTCCTGACCTCAGGTGATCTGCACACCTTGGCCTCCCAAAGTGCTGGGATTACAGGAGTGAGCCACTGCGCCTGGCCCAACATGATGTTTTGATATGTGTATACACTGTGAAACTGCTACATCAAATTAATTAACATATGCATTACCTCTCATACTTACCGTTTTATTTGTGGTGAGAACTTTAAAAATCTACTCTCTTGGCAATTTTTAAGTACACAATATATTGTTAACTATAGTCACCATGATGTACAAAAAAACTCTTCAACTTATTCCTCCTAACTAAAATTTTCTGTTCTTTGACCAATATCTCTCCTATCCCTCCACCCTGCTCGTATTTTTCCACATCTATAAATCAACAATACATTGCTATTACTATTATTATTATGAGACCCGGTTTTGCACTGGTACCCAGGCTGAAGTGTAGTGCCACGATCATAGCTTACTGACACGTCAGCCTCCCGAGCAGCTAGGACCACAGGTAGGCACCAGTACACATCCAGCTAATTTTTAAATTTTTTTTGTAGAGACAGGGTCTCACTGTGTTACCCAGGCTGGTCTTGAACTCCTGAGCTTAAGTGATTCTCCTTCCTTGGCCTCCCAAAGTGCTAGTATTATAGGCGTGAGCCACTGTGTCCAGCCCACATTGCTGTTATTTTTGCTTTAGATTGTCAATTATCTTTCAGGGTAATCAGAAATAATTTTTTTTTTTTTTGAGATGGAGTCTTGCTCTGTCACCAGGCTGGAGTGCAGTGGCGCAATCTCAGCTCACTACAACCTCCGCCTCCCAGGTTCAAGTGATTCTCCTGCTGCAGCCTCCCAAGTAGCTGGGACTACAGGTGTGCATCATCACACCCAGCTAATTTTTGTATTTTTAGTAGAGACAGGGTTTCACCATGTTGGCCAGAATGGTCTCAATCTCTTGACCTCTGATCTGTCCGCCTCAGCCTCCCAAAGTGCTGGGATTACAGGCGTGAGCCACCGTGCCTGGCCTAGAAATAATTTAAACATGTCTTTTGGCAGGAGGTGGTGGCTCACACCTGTAATCCTAGCACTTTGGGAGGCTAAGGAGGGAGGATCACTTGAGCCCAGGAGTTTGAGACCAACCTGGGCAATATAGTGAGACCTCACCTCTATAAATAATTTTAAAAATTAGCCAAGTGGCCAGGCATGGTGGCTCACGTCTGTAATCCCAGCACTTTGGGAGGCCAAGGTGTGCAGATCACCTGAGATCAGGAGTTCAAGACCAGCCTAGCCAACATAGTGAAACCCTGTCTACTAAAATTACAAAAATTAGCCGGGCATGGTGGTAGGTGCCTGTAATCCCAGCTACTCAGGAGGCTGAGGCAGGAGAATTGCTTGAACCTGGGAGGTGGAGGTTGCAGTGAGCCGAGATCATGCCATTGTACTCTAACCTGGGAGGGAGAGTGAGACTCTGTCTCAAAAAAAAAAAAAAAAAAAAATTACCCAAGTGTGGGGGTGCACACCTGTGGTCCTAGCTACTCAAGAGGCTGAGGCAGGTGGATCACTTGAGTCTGAGTGGTCAAGGTTGAAGTAAGCCAGGATCACACCTCTGCACTCCAGCCTGGGCAACAGAGCAAGAGCCAGTGTCAAATATATATATTATATAATATAGTATATAATATATATTATATATATTTGATATATTTTATATATATTATATAATATATATATTTATATATATATATATATAAATAAAAGCATGGTGGTATATGCCTATAGTCCCAGGTACTTGAGGGACTGAGGTGGGAGGATCACTTGAGCTCAGGAGATGGAGGCTGCAGTGAGCTATGATCCTGCCACTGCACTCCAGCCTGGGCAACAGAGTGAGATCCTGTCTCAAAAACAAAACAAAACAAAAAAACTAAATAAATAAATATACAGGCCGGGCGCGGTGGCTCAAGCCTGTAATCCCAGCACTTTGGGAGGCCGAGACGGGCGGATCACGAGGTCAGGAGATCGAGACCATGCTGGTTAACACGGTGAAACCCCGTCTCTACTAAAAAATACAAAAAATTAGCCGGGTGAGGTGGCGGGCGCCTGTAGTCCCAGCTACTCGGGAGGCTGAGGCAGGAGAATGGCATGAACCCGGGAGGCGGAGCTTGCAGTGAGCTGAGATCCAGCCACTGCACTCCAGCCTGGGTGACAGCGCGAGACTCCGTCTCAAAAAAAAAAAAAAAAATAAATAAATAAATAAATAAATAAACCTCTTTATATTAAAATAATTAAATGAATCTATAAAATAATTATAGATTTATAGGAAGTTGCAAAAAATAGCATTGAGAGCCCTGCTTACCCTTCATCTAGCTTCTCCTAATGGTAACATTTTAAATAACTATGTAAAATATCAAAACCTGATATTGTCAATTCAAGACACTGACATGAGTACAATGATTTTAAGCAGAATACAGACCTTATTCAGATTTCTCCTATGTGAGTTTTTATACATATTCCAGTGTGTGCATGTAGAGGTCTGTGCAATTTACACCATGTATGAATTCGTTACCAACACCCTCACTTTTGAAATCAATTCTTGCAACATATAGAATTCTGGGTTGATGGTTTCTTCAGCACTAAAGATGTCGGTTCATTGTCTTATGCTTGCATGGATAGTTTCTGACAAGAAGGCAGGTATAATTCTTATCTTTGTTCCTCTGTATGTAATAACGTGTCGTTTTTTCCCCTTTGGCTGTGTGATGATTAATTTTAGGTGTCATCTTGACTGAGCCATGGGGTGGTCAGATATTTAGTCAACAATTATTCTGGATGTTTCTGTGAAAGTCTTTTGGATGAGTTTAAATCAGTATCAGATTCAAATCAGTAGACTAAGTAAAGAAGTCTGCCCTCCCTAATATGAGTGGGCCTCATCCAATCAATTGAAGGCCTCAATAGAACAAAACGGTTGACTGTTCCCTGAGTAAGATACTTCTTCCTACCTGACTGCCTTCAAACTGGGACATCAGCTTTTTCCTTTCCTGCCTCAGACCAGAACTGAAATGTCAGGCCGGGCGCAGTGGCTCACATCTGTAATCCCAGCACTTTGGGAAGCCACCTGAGGTCAGGAGTTTGAGACCAGCCTGACCAACATGGAGAAACCCCGTCTCTACTAAAAATACAAAATTAGCCATGCATGGGGGCACATGCCTGTAATCCCAGCTACTTGGGAGGCTGAGGCAGGAGAATCTCTTGAACCCGGGAGGTGGAGGTTGCGGTGAGCTGAGATTGTGCCACTGCACTCCAGCCTGGGCAACAAGAGACAAAAAAAAAAAAAAAAGAACTGGGCCGGGCGCGGTGGCTCAAGCCTGTAATCCCAGTACTTTGGGAGGCCGAGGCGGGTGGATCACGAAGTCAGGAGATCGAGACCATCCTGGCTAACATGGAAACCCCGTCTCTACTAAAAATACAAAAAACTAGCCGGGCGTGGTGGCGGGCGCCTGTAGTCCCAGCTACTCGGAGGCTGAGGCAGGAGAATGGCGTAAACCCGGGAGGCGGAGCTTGCAGTGAGCCGAGATCGGGCCACTGCACTCCAGCCTGGGTGACACAGCGAGATTCCGTCTCAAAAAAAAAAAAAAAAAAAAGAACTGAAACATCAGCCCTTCCTGGGTCTCAAACTTCCCAGCCTTTCTGCAGAAACTATTCCATTGGCTTTCCTGATTCTCATGCCCTCGGACTGGAACTAAACCATTGACTCTCCTGTGTCTCCAGCTTGCTGACTCATCCTGCAAATCTTAGGACTTGTAAGCTTCCATAATTGCATGAGGCAATTTCTTATAATACATCCCTATCTATCTACCCATCCATGTCTTATTGGCTCTGTTTCTCTGGAGAACCCTGACTAATACAGGCTGCCTTCAAAATTGTCTCTTTATCTTTGGTTTTAATTTTTAATTTTTTTAAATTTTTTGTTTGTTTGTTTGCGACAGGGTCTCCCTATATTCCCAGGCTGGAGTGCAGTGGTGTAATCACATCTCACTGAAACCTCCGCCTCCCAGGCTCAAGGGATTTCCTATCTCAGCATCCCAAGTAGCTGGGACTACAGGTGCGCACCTCTACAGCCAGCTATTTTTGTTTGTTTTGTAGAAGCAAGGGTCTCGCCATGTTGTCCAGGCTGCTCTGGAACTCCTGGGCTCAAGCAATTAACCCACCTTGGCCTTCCAAAGTGCTGTGATTACAGGCGTGTGCCACTGCACCCAGCATATCCTTGGTTTTTAGCTTTTTTACTATGATGTATCTAGGTATGGTTTTTGTTTTTTGTGGAGATGATATTTATACTATATAATGTTCTCTGTGATTTTTGGACATATGTTTTGATGCCTTTCACTATTTTTGGAAAATTCTCAGCCATTATCTCTTCAGACATTTCTTCTCCCTATTCTCTTTCTCTTCCTTCTTTGAGTCCAATTACATGCATATTTGAAAACCTGATGTTGTCCCACATTTCTCAGATGCTCTGTTCTTTGTTTTTTCACCTTCCTTTCTTCCTTTCTTTCTTTCCTTCCTTCCTTCCTTCCTTCCTTCTTCTTTTTTCAAGACAAGAGTCTCACTTTGTTATCCAGGCTGGAGTGCAGTGGCGCAATCTCAGCTCACTGCAACCTCCACCTCCCAGGTTCAAGTGATTCTCCTGCCTCAGCCTCCTGAGTAGCTGGGATTACAGGTGCAGACCACCATGCCCAGCTAATTTTTGTATTTTTAGTAGAGACGGGGTTTCACTATGTTGGTCAGGCTGGTCTCAAACTCCTGACCTCGTGATCTGCCCACCTCAGCCTCCCAAAGTGCTGGATTACAGGCATGAGCCACCACGTCCGGCCTCACTTATTTTTCTCTTTGTATTTCAGTGCAGGTAATTTCTATCAACCTAATTTCAAATTTTTTAGATTCTTTCTTCAATTTTGTGGAGTCTGCTGATATAGATACACCCTTAGAAGGCATGCCTCCTCTGTTACCATGCTTTTATTTCCAGAATTTCCACTTGACTCAAATAGTTTCTATCTCTGCTGAAATTGCGCATCTGTTTATGTTTGTGGTCCATCTTTTCTACTAGCATCTTTCACATATAAATCATGACTAAAATTCCTGTCGCTTTCAACAACTGCATCATTTTTTTAGCATTGCTGGCTTAGTGGATTACTTTCTGTCTCGTTTGTTTATTTGTTTGCTTGTTTTGAGACAAAGTCTTGCTCTGTCATCCTGACTGGAGTGCAGTGGCATGACCTTGGCTCACAGCAGCCTTGACCTCCTGGACTCAGGTAATCCTCCCACCTCAGCCTCCCAAGTTGTTGGGACTGCAGGCATGCATCACCACACCCAGCTCTGCTTTGTATCTTGACAGTAGATTGTTATTTTATTTCTTGCTTTTTAGTGTTTTATAATTTTTGAATAAGTGCCTGACATTGTGTGTAGGACAGTTGAGACTTAAATAGTATTCATTCCTGGAAATGGGCATGTAGCACTTAGTATTGGAGCTGAAGTTAGTCTGGTCAGGAGTTGGGTGGGGTTTGGATTTCGTTGTTGCTAAGATTACCTTTATTGTTGCTATGGTTACCTTCACTGTACCACTGGTTCTTCATTCTTTTAGCATCATCTCAAGCTGAGGATGAGGGCGGGGTTGCTGGAGGGATTTACTCTGTGTTACTGCTCCTACCTGTCAGCTTTCCACTCCTAAGTTAGATTGCTAGTGCTTGTTACTTGATGCTTGCTAGCCTTAAAACCAGGGGTGTCTGTTGTCCTGGTTCAAATTCAATCTTATGCAAACTCCATCGCCCTAGGTCTTGAGAGTGGGGCTTCCTCAGTGATCTTGCTCCTTCCCCCTTCCCACAGCACCAAAACTCTGCCTGGTACGTTTGGCAGATCGTATATGAGAGCTTCTTGCCCCTTTCCCGAAAGTAGGAACCTTGTAATGGTATTGGCATACAATCCTGGGTCAAGGATGGTTTTCCATCCCTCCCTCTTCCCCCAGCTGCAATGGGTCTTCACATGTGCCCTGGATGTGAAGGTTCACTGCCGTTTCCCTGCAGCCTAACACTTGTGCTCTACAAGGGGAAAGGGCCTGGGTGAGGCTGAGACCTCCCTGCATTCCTGCAGCTACAGCCCCTCCCTGCCGCCAGACTTGCACCTCACGGTGCAGAAATACAGATGCAAAGTGGCCACCTCTATAACTTTAGTGGTGAAGACTGTATAGTTAGTTGTGAGATAGTGTGAGACCATAAAGTAAGGTTGCCATGGTCATTTGCTGGCTTGTTCTGGGTGATGATACAGTTAGTTCATTATGAGATACGAGGGAAAGTAAGTTCTGGAATAAACTCCTGCGGTACTGTGGTAAGACACAATCTATTATTACCTAAGGAATAATACTTTGAGCTAATAGGAAACTAGTTCCTGATTATTAGCCACACATATGACTTTAAGCAATGGATAAACTGCAGCTGAGACTTACACAGATGAAATATGGCAGGCTCCCAAGCGACTTCTGAATTCTCGAATGGCTTCTAGTTCTTTGGATTGCTGCCTTCACTCACTTACTCATTCAACTAGTGTTCAGAACCTACCATGTGCTAGGAATTGTGCTAGGTGCTGGGAATATAGCATGGAACAAGATAGGGTTCTTGTTAGCTATGAAGAAAGGTTGGGCCAGAACTGGTGGCTCACGCCTGTAATCCCAACACTTTGGGAGGCCAAGGCAGAAGGACAGCTTAAAGCCAGGAATTTGAGACCAGCTTGATCAGCATAGTGAGGCCCCATCACTGCAAAAAAATTAAAAATAAGCAAAAGGCAGTCACCAGACAAGTAATTACAATCCCAAAGAATACTCTAAAACTGGAAGTGCAGGGGAATATAAAAGTGTATCTCTGGGCCAGGCGCGGTGGCTCACACTTGTAATCCCAGCACTTTGGGAGGCCAAGGCGGGTGGATCACGAGATCAAGAGATTGAGACCATCCTGACCAACATGGTGAAACCCCGTCTCTACTAAAAATACAAAAAAAATTAGCTGGGCATGGTGGCACGCGTCTGTAGTCCACTTGGGAGGCTGAGGCAGGAGAATTGCTTGAACTCAGGAGGCAGAAGTTGCAGTGGGCCGAGATCACGTCACTGCACTCCAGCCTGGTGACAGAGAGAGACTCTGTCTAAAAAAAAAAAAAAAAAAAAAATTATCTCTGCCAGGTGTGGTGGCTCATACTTGTAATCCCAATACTTTGGGAAGTCAAGATAGGGGGACCACTTGAGACCAGGGGTTCAAGACCAGCCAGTGCAACATAGGGAGACCCTGTCTCTACAAAATTTTTTAAAAATATTAGCCAGGCGTAGTGGCATGCACCTATGATCCCAGCTACACAGAAGGCCGAAGTGGGAGAATCACTTAAGCCTGGGAGGTTGAGGCTGCAATGAGCCATGATCACACCACTGCACCCCAGCCTGGGTGAAGAGTGAGACCATCTCAAAAATTAAAAAAAAAAAAAAAAAAAAGTGTATCTCGGCCAGGCATGGTGCCTCACCCCTGTAATTCCAGCACTTTGGGAGGCAGAGACGGGTGGACCACGAGGTCAGGAGTTCAAGACCAGCCTGGCCAAGATGGTGAAACCCCATCTCTACTAAAAATACAAAAATTAGCCAGGCGTGGTGGTGGGGGACTATAATCCCAGTTACTCGGGAGGCTGAGGCAGGAGAACTGCTTGAACTCGGGAGGTGGAGGTTGCAGTGAGCCGAGATCGTGCCACTGCGCTCCAGCCTGGGGGACAGAGCGAGGCTCCATCTCAAAAAAAAAGCGTATCTCTAGGGAAGTACCTTTAAACTGAGACTTGAAGAACAAGCAAGAATTTGCTAGGTGTGCCAGCCAAAGGGAACAGCATGTGTAAGGCCGAATTAGGAAGAGGCTTGGACATATGTAAGCAACTGGAAGAAGGCCCAGTGAGGCTGAAGATGATGGAGATGGAGGGGATGGAGAGAGAGAGGTATACGGGTCTTATGACCCGTATGCATCCTGCGGGTCATAAGAGGACGACTGGACTTTATCCTGAGAGCAATGGGAAGCTACTGGGGAGTACAGGCAGGGAGCAAGTCACCTGATTAGTTTGGGTCTTTGAAAAGCTGTTCAGCAGGCTGTGCAGACAATGGATTGGAGGAGGGCCAGAGTGGAAATGGGGAGACCAGTCAGGAAGCAGAAAAAAAAGGGGAGCATGGCACATCCAGGACAGCAGGGAGATTGCACCTCAACCCTTTTTAATTTTACTTTTGTATTTTCATTTATTTATTTATGTTTTTAGATGGAGTTTCACTCCTGTTGCCCAGGCTGGAGTGCAATGGCGCCATCTCAGCTCATTGCAACCTCCGCCTCCCAGGTTCAAGCGATTCTCCTGCCTCAGTTTCCCAAGTAGCTGGGATTACAGGTGTCCGCCACCACGCCCAGCTAATTTTTTTTTTTTTTTTTTTTTTTTTTTAGTAGAGATGGGATTTCACCATGTTGGTCAGGCTGGTCTTGAACTCCTGACCTCAGGTGATCCACCTGCCTCGGCCTCTGAAAGTGTTAGGATTACAGGCGTGAGTCACCGCGCCTAGTCAACTCTTTTATTTATTTATTTATTTATTTATTTATTTATTTATTTTTATTTTTTCAAGACAGTCTTCCTCTGTCACCCAGGCTGGAGTGCAGTGGCATGATATCAGCTCACTGCAACCTCCACCTCCCGGGTTCAAGCAATTCTCCTACCTCAGCCTCTCAAGTAGCTGGGAATACAGGCACCCGCTCCCACACCCAGCTAATTTTTGTACTTTTAGTAGAGACAGGGTTTCACCATGTTGGCCAGGCTGGTCTCAAACTCTTGACCTCAGGTGATCCGCCTGCCTTGGCCTCCCAAAGTGCTGGGATTACAGGAGTGAGCTACTACACCCAACCTATTTATGTATTATTTTTTTGAGACAAGGTCTTGCTCTGTCACCCAGGCTGGAGGATAGCGTTGCAATCACGGCTCACTACAGCCTCAACCTCCTGGGCTCAAGCAATCCTCCTGCCTCAGCCTCTCGAGTAGCTGGGACCACCTGGCTAATTTTTCAGTTTTTATAGAGATGTGGGTCTCACCATGTTGACCAGGCTGGTTTTGAACTCCTGGGTTTAGGCAATCCTGCCACCTTGGCCTCCCTAAGTACTGGAATTACCGTGTGAGCCACCATGCTTGGCTGCCTCAACCTCTTATACCACTTCCGTTTTTTTTCCAGAGCACTAAGGCAAAAACGTTGTTCTATAGAGGGAGTGTGCTGGGAAGTTCAGGTGAGCTGTTTCTTGCTAGTTTCAAGATTTACCACCAGAGGGCAGAAAAACCCAAAGAGACGCTTGGAAGAGGCCCCGGGTCCACTTCCTGGAGACCGAATCCTGGGATGCAGACAGCTGAAGGGCGTACCCTCCCGTTGCCCAGTGAGACGGCTGACTCGGCTGACGGGAGCCAGTCTTTCTGTTTTTCAGATGCTGGTTAGAAGGCAGTGAGTAAACTGAAGGAATTCTGAACTGGGTGCTTGAAAATGTGAGTTCTAGTTCCTGCCCCTCAGTTTCCTGACTTGAGCAAGTTACTTCACATTTCTCAGCTCCCAATATCGGCAAGAATGGAGCTGATAATCCCTGCCCCAGGCCCTTAGCCCTAAATTCAGAAGGAGACCGAGTAATGTGTTCAGAATCTGGTGTTTGAGTGACCTGGGTTTAAACCCAACCCCAACTATAAACTAGTTCTATAACCTTGGTCAAGTGGATTCACTTTTTTTTTTTTTTTTTAAGACTGTCTTACTCTGTCGCCCAGGCTGGAGTACAGTGGCGTGATCTCAGCTCACTGCAACATCTGCCTCCTGGGCTCAAGTGATCCTCTCACCGTAGCCTCCCAAGTAGTTGGGACTACAGGCACATGCTACCACGCCCAGCTAATTTTTGTATTTTTGGTAGGGACAGGGTTTCACTGTTTTGTCCAGGCTGCTTTCGAACCCTCAAGTGATTCTTTCCCCCTCGGCCTCCCAAAGTGCTGGGATTACAGGTATGAGCCACCACACCCAGCCTGCAGAGCTACATTTTCTCTTTTTGTTAAATGGGAATTCTAACACATCTTTTGCATATTTGTAAGTTGTAAATGAGATAATGTCTATTAAGTACTTAGCACAGTTGCTTGTTCAATATATGTTTATTATTCACATAGCAATTTAAGAAATTTAGCTCACTTATTAAGTGATTACTTTTTTTTTCTGTCTTTTTTTTTTTTTTTTTTTTTTTTGAGATGCAGTCTTGCTCTGTTGCCCAGGCTGGAGTGCAGTGGCGCAATCTCAGCTCACTGCAAGCTCCGCCTCCCGGGTTCATGCCATTCTCCTGCCTCAGCCTCCCGAGTAGCTGGGACTACAGGCACCCAACAATGCCTGGCTAATTTTTTGTATTTTTAGTAGAGACGGGGTTTCACCATGTTAGCCAGGATGGCAAGTGCTTACTTAAAGGGCTTACTTAATGGATTTCTGGGACTGGGGTTCTGCTGGCAATTCCTTTTGTAGCTTTTAGCAAGATTCCTTCCCTTTTCTGAGCCCCAGTTTATCCAATAGAAAAATAAGGGGTTACCATCAATCAATGAGTGGATAAATAAACTATTATATATGTGTGCATACACACACACACACACACACACACACACACACATATATATATATATAATGGAATACTACTCAGCCATAAAAAAAGGAATGAATTAATGGTATTCACAGCAACCTGGATGGGATTGGAGACACTTAGTCTAAGCGAAGTAACTCAGCAGTGGAAAACTAAACATCATATGTTCTCACTCATAAGTGGGAGTTAAGCTATGAGGATGCAAAGGCATAAAAATGACACAATGGACGTTGGGGACTCAAGGGGAAAGGATAGGAAGGGGGTGAGGGATAAAAGACTACAAATTGGGTTCAGTGTATACTTCTCGGGCAATGGGTGCACCAAAATCTCACAAGTCGCCACTAAAGAACTTACTCATGTAACCAAATACCACCTGTTCCCTAAAAACATATGGAAATAAAAAAATTTTAAAAAAAAGAAAGAAAGAAAGAAGGAAAAAGGGCCGGGTGCGGTGGCTCACGCCCGTAATCCCAGCATTTTGGGAGGCCAAGGTGGGTGGATCACGAGGTCAAGAGATCGAGACCATCCTGGCCGACATGGTGAAACCCCATCTCTACTAAAAGTACAAAAATTAGCTGCGCATGGTGGCGTGTGCCTGTAGTCCCCACTATTTGGGAGGCTGAGGCAGGAGAATCACTTGAACCCGGGAGTCTGAGGTTGCAGTGAGCCGAGATTGCGCCATTGCATTCCAGCCTGATGACAGACCCAGACTCGTTTCAAAGAAGAAAAAGAACGGGTTAGATTAGACTGGATACTCATAGGAACCCTTCCAGCTCTGACATTCCAGGATGCTTCTCTTCCTCTCCTTTCTCCCTCCCAGTCTTCTACTTACTCATCCATTATTCATTCCTTCAACAATTATTAACTGAATATCTACTATAATCCAGATGCAGGAAATAAAACAGACCCACATCAAAACAGGTGTAATCAATGGAAGCCAGTCCTTTGGAAGCGTATTTGTTCAAAGCCTTTATCGTCTTCTCCAGCAATCAATCCTTGCAGGTTATTTTGTGTTTGGAACAGGAAAAAATGGTGCCAAGAGTTTATTTCCATGTATCTCTGTGTGACCACGTACACACAGGAGCACACACACACGTTTATATATAACATTTGCAGCAGTGTTGCCATGGGAACCATTTTTTGGTGTCGCTGGGCATGAGGGATGCCTGCAAGTGGAGAAGCTTTTATGGAACACCCCCTGCATGCACTTTTGTGTGGCATGAAATCCCGCTGGGAGAGTTGCCCCAAGAGCCTTGGTTGGCCCTTTTGATCATCGCTGCCTATTTTTCTCATTGATCTTGTCAAATATGAGTGAATTTGACCGAGGGAGCTGAATGTCAAACTTGGTGACTGGCAGAGCAAGATCCTCTGGGACATTTGCCAACACGGTGGTGTGGATAAGTCAGCTTGGGCTTTTTGTCTTGTGAAACCCTTGATTTGGGGATGTTTAAAGGTTTGGAGAAGACTTGGATGGAAAGACAAAAGCAGTCAGGGGGTATATTTTCAGAAACGACAGCTGCAGCAGCCGCTTTTGAACTTGGTAGGCAGTGCCAGAGTGGGGAGGGGGCAGAATGGCAGCAGGAGAGTGAGGAAGGGAGTCACTGTCCCCCAAGCATCTCCTCTGGACCTGGCCCCATTCTGAGTGCTTTGCATATGTTATTTCCTCTAATCCTCAAATCAGCTCTGTAAGATAGACATTGTTGTTCTTAGCAGGAAACTGGAATATGGAGAGGAAAAGGAACCCATCCAGGAAGCTGCAAAGCTCAGATTCCTGCCCAGGTTGGGCTGGACTCCAGAGCCTGGGCTTTGCCCACTATTCAGTGTCACTGGCATACACTCAGTTTGGTCATCCTCATAGCCGCCCATGGCTGGATCTGCTACAGTGACTTTGGTTTGTCTGCAGCTCGGTTTTCCTTTACTTCTATGCCAGAAATAGGGTAAGGGGTCAGGGAATGGCAGTCCAGAGATTCAAGTCCTGACAAACCAAAGTCACTGTAGCAGATCCAGCCATGGGCGGCTATGAGGATGACCAAACTGAGTGTATGCCAGGATTACATTCACCTTAATACAGGAGCTGGCTCAAGTCTTGGTTTTGTGAGGGCTTATTGCACACAAGGCACTTTCTCACTTACTCATTACAAAGTCTTATGAGATCGATGCTATCATTATTGTTACTATAATGCAGATAAAGAGACTGAAGGCTGGGCATGGTGGCTCACGCCTGTAATCCCAGCACTTTGGGAGGCCGAGGCAGGCAGATCACGAGGTCAGGAGATCGAGACCATCCTGGCTAACACGGTGAAACCCTGTCTCTACTAAAAATACAAAAAAAATTAGCCGGGCATGGTGGCTGGCGCCTGTAGTCCCAGCTACTCGGGAGGCTGAGCAGGAGAATGGCGTGAACCCAGGAGGCAGAGCTTGCAGTGAGCCAAGATTGCACCACTTCACTCCAGCCTGGGCAACAGAACAAGACTCCGTCTCAAAAAAAAAAAGAGAGAGACTGAAGAAGTCCAGGTATGGTGGCTCACACTTGTAATCCCAGCACTTTGGGAGGCTCAGGCGGGAGGATCACTTGAGCCCAGAAATTCAAGATCAGCCTGGGCAACATGATGAAACTCCTGTCTCTACCAAAAATACATAAATTAGCCAGGCATGGTGGCACGTGCCTATAGTTCCAGCTATTCAGGAGCCTAAGTGGGAGGATCACCTGAGCTCAGGAGGTCAAGGCTGCAGTGAGCTGTGATCAGGCCATTGCATTCCAGCCTGGGCAACAGAATGAGACCCTTTCAAAAAAAACAAAAAAAAGACTGAAGTAGAGAGAGATTAAATGTATTGCTCAAGGTCACACAGCTAGTGAGCTGAGATTTGAACCCAAGCAAACTGGCTCAAGAGCCTGAGCTCCTAACCACTGTGCCTTTCTGGCCATGAGTTAGAGCTGGGTGTGAGTTAGAGCTGGGCATAGTTCTACGACTGAGACACATGGAATTTTCTCTCCCTAAAGATCGTCAGGAAAGATGAGGAAGACTTTGTGAACGCTGAAAATCTGATACAGGTCTCAGTTAATTTAGAAAGTTTATTTTGCCAAGGTTGAGGATGCACACCCCTGACATAGCCTCAGGAGGTCCTGATGACATGTGCCCAAGGTGGTCGGGGCAAAGCTGGGTTTCATACATTTTAGGGAGACATGAGACATCAATCAATATGTGTAAGATGCACATTGGTGATGCAGGATAACTGGAAGTGAGGAGGGGGCTTCCAGGTCATAGGTAGATATGAGACAAATGGTTGCATTCTTTTGAGTTTCTGATTAGCCTCTCCAAAGGAGGCAACCAGATATGCATTTATCTCAGTGAGCAGAGGGGTGACTTTGAATAGAATGGGAGGTAGGTTTCCCCTAAGCAGTTCTCAGCTTGATTTTTCCCTTTAGCTTAGTGATTTTGGGGCCCCAAGATTTATTCTCCTTTCACAACTGGAAGGGAGAATAAAGGAGATCCTTTCCTCTCCTCTCCTCTCCTCTCCTCTCTCCTTCCCTCCCCTCCCCTCCCCTCTCCTCTCTTCTCCTTTCTTTTCCTTTCCCTTCCCCTTCCCTTCCCTTCCCCTTCCTTCCCCCCCTCCCTCCCTCCTTCCTTATTCCTTCCTTCCTTCCTTCATCTCTCTCTCTCTCTCTCTTTTTTGCTCTTTTTTTTTGAGTCCTGCTCTGTTGCCCAGGCTGGAGTGCAACGGAACTATACTTATTTCTTGACCACCTCTTATGTGTCCAGTGTTATGCTAGATCTTTCTACCTCGCACCTTTGCTGGAACACTGGAACTACTATAATCCCCTTCATAGAAATGAGAGAAATCAAGGCTTCCAGGGTGGCTTAACTAAGGTCTCAGAATTGGGATTGGAGCCAAGGTCTATTGTTTTGTAAAACCTACGCCACAGATGTAGAATAGTCCTGGGCCCTTCTTCTCCCACATTTCTCAGTTATGATGCCAAAGAGAGGGGCTCAGGTGCTCTCCTAAGAGCAGGGAAGGCCACTCCAGAAACTCTTGTACAGGAGAGAACTCCAGCCTCCCCAGGTGTTCCCCACACCTGCCAGAGTAGGGTTATACCCAATACATCAATCAGCATCCATCCCTCCACTGTTCATGGAGCACCTCTTGTGTGCCAGGAACTGTGTTGGACATACAGCAATGAAGATGAAGGTCACAGTCCCTGTCGTTGGAGCTTACTCTCTAGCAGGGAACAGTCATGATACAAGTAATTATAAGCCTGAGAAGTGAAGGGAGCTCCGGGCTGATAACAGATATGGGCGTTTTCCATGTATTTAAGGGTGTGAGGGCCCTTTCCAACCCTTTGGGTTGAGAAGTTCGAAAATGGTAACTTAGTGTTCTTGGCCAAAGCTGAAAGCCAGCCATGCTATGGCATGAAATGAAAGAGGTTCCTATTTTCTTGATGTTCAAAGAGCAAGTTTTGATAGTCTCCCCAAGCCATTTCCGGCTTCATAGAGGATATAAATAAGCTAATGTTTATTGAATACTTCCTATGTGCCAGGTACTAGGCTACATAAACTTTTTATTAATATAGTGCGATAGAATCACAAGAAAATAATGTCTCAGCACAGAAGTAGCAGGGGGAGGGGGGGCGATTAAGTCTGTCTAGCTGGGAGAAGGGAACCTAGGAAAGTTTATCTCAGATGCCACCTGAATAGGTTTTGTTTTGTTTTGCTTTTTTGAGATGGAGTCTCTATCTCCCAGGCTGAGGTGCAGTGGTGCAATCTCAGCTCACTGCAACCTCTGCCTCTTGGGTTCAAGTGATTCTCCTGCCTCAGCCTCCTAAGTCACTGGGATTACAGGCTCCCGCCACCACACCCAGCTAATTTTTTTGTATTTTTAGTGAGACGGGGTTTCACCATGTTGGCCAGGCTGGTTTAGAACTCCTGACCTTGGGTGATCCACCCACATTGGTCTCCCAAAGTGCTGGGATTATAGGCGTGAGCCACTGCACCTGGCCTTAAGCTGGGTTTCATTTATTTATTTATTTATTTATTTATTTATTTTTGAGACGGAGTCTCGCCCTGTCGCCCAGGCTGGAGTGCAGTGGCTGGATCTCAGCTCACTGCAAGCTCCGCCTCCTGGGTTCACGCCATTCTCCTGCCTCAGCCTCCCAAGTAGCTGGGACTACAGGCACCCGCCACCTCGCCTGGCTAGTTTTTTTGTATTTTTTAGTAGAGACGGGGTTTCACTGTGTTAGCCAGGATGGTCTCTATCTCCTGACCTCGTGATCTGCCCGTCTTGGCCTCCCAAAGTGCTGGGATTACAGGCTTGAGCCACTGCGCCCGGCCTTAAGCTGGGTTTTAAAAGATAAATTGGAGCTTCTAGGCAAGCCAGAAGCAGGAGATATGCTAGGTGGAGGGAACAGCAAATGGAAAGACTCAGAGACATGAAAATCCATGGCTGTTCAGGGTGCATGTCAGTGAGAGAGGGCTGGGAACTGAGGCTGCAGGGATTGGCAAGAGCCAGAAGTGATGGAGCAGTAGGTGCCCAGCTGAGGGACCTGGACTCTACCCAATACCCAGATACCCTGCATGAAAGATGAGAACCAAGCATCTTCTTCATCTTCTCTATTCAAGTAGAAGAAAAGGCATGCAATGAAGGTGGAAAAAACAAGGAGAGAAAGATTGCCAAATTTGGGAAACCGAAACATGTTCATCTGCAGAATTAATTCTAAATCACTGCTATTTTCACTCTCCTGCTGGTGGGAAAAGGCATAGCATAGCAACGCTTCAGTCTCTTTCTAGGTGTCGGGAGTATGGGCAGGCCAGGCCAGGCTGGCAGGCTGACTCCCACAGAGACCACTGGAGCCAGCCTGGTGCTTGACACCAGCTGTGGGCATCTGGAAATCCACCTTCCTCTTCTAGTCATTAGATAGGAGGTAAATCAGTGTCCAAGGTTTTCCCAAGGCAGCAAGCTTGGCAGGATATTTAAATGGCATCAGGTTAAACCAGGGCCAGGGGAAGGCTGCGCCACCCAGGGTAGAAGGATGTGGTTTCCAGATTCAAGATGAGAAGTGCGGGTGAGTGGGTGAAGCCCCTTGGCTTAGAGACTGCTGGAGGCATGTTAGGCATGTATTAGAGACCTTCACTGAGCCAGGTTTGGTGGAGGTGTATGTCGATTCAGCAACGGGGTAGCTTAGTGGATTTGGCGTATGTGAGGGTTGTGCTAATAAGGCCTGGCATTAGCAAGGTCTAAGGCTACCTCGACCCCAGGTCCAGCGGCTTCCTCCTGAACATATTGGGTGATTAGCCAGAGGAAAAAACGAAGCCCCTGCCACGGCTCACCTCCTACATGCAGGCATTATTCATACACAGAGCCTGATTAAATGAGTTAAGGCATGTCAAGAGCTTTGCCTAATACTTGGCACATAATGAGTGCTCGGCCAATGTTAGTTGTTGTTTTTATCGGACAGACACACTAGTGGTTGATTTTAGCTTGCTAGCCTACAGCCCTCACAATAACCCTTGGAAGTAGAAATTAATAGTTTTTAACATTTTTTGTGTGTTTGTTGAGACAGGGTCTCACTCTGTCACCTAGGCTGGCTGGAGTGCAATGGGGTAACCAGAGCTCACTGCAGCCTTGATCTCTCAGGCTCAAGCAATCCTCCCACCTCAGTTTCCTGAGTAGCTGGGACTACAGGTGCACACCACAATGCCTGGCTAATTCTTAAAATTTTTAGTAAAGATGAGTCCAGGCTAGTCTCGAACTTCCGAGCTCAAGTGATCTTCCTACCTCGGCCTCCCAAAGTGCTGGGATTAGAGGTGTGAGCCACTGTGCCTGGCCAAAATTTGTTTTTTTGCAATTTAGTGAACTGAGGCACAGTGCCTCAAGGACACACAGATAAAAGTGGCAGAGCTGGAAAGAACTTCTACAACTAACAATAACAACAACAAAATAAACAACCTGATTTAAAAATGGGCAAAGAGGCCAGGTGCAGTGGCTCACACCTGTAATCCCAGCACTTTGGGAGGCTGAGGCGGTCAGATCACTTGAGGTCAGGAGTTTGTGACCAGCCTGGCCAACATAGTGAAACCCCCATCTCTATTAAAAATACAAAAATTAACTAGGCATGGTGGCAGATGCCTGTAATCCCAGCTACTTGGGAGGCTGAGGCATGAGAATTGCTTGAACTTGGGAGGCGGAGGTTGCAGTGAGCCAAGATTGCGCCACTGCACTCCATTCTGGGCAACAGAGAGAGAGAGTCCGTTCTCAAAAAAAAAAAAAAAAAAAAAAGGCAAAGAACTTGAATGGTCATTAAAAACACAAAAAAGATGCTCAACATCACCAATGATTAGGAAAAGCAAATCAAAACCACAAAGAGATGTCACTTCACAACCATTCAGATGGCTATTATATGTTTATATATTTATATATAATAAATATTTTTATATATTTATATATATTAATTTATATATTAAATATCTATTTATATATATTTATATATTTATATATATATAAAAAAATAAATTAAATGGAGTTTCTCCATTTTGGTCAGGCTGGTCTTAAACTCCCTACCTCAGATGATCCACCCGGCTCAGCCTCCCTAAGTGCTGGGATTACAGGTGTGAGCCACCATGCCCAGCCTATTATATATTAATATTATATATTATAACCATTCGGATGGCTCATGCCTGTAGTCCTAGCACTTTGGGAGGCCAAGGCGGGTAGATCACTTGAGGCCAGTAGTTTGAGACCAGCCTGGACAACATGGTGAAACCCCATCTCTACTAAAAATATAAAAATTAGCCAGGCATGGTGGCACGTGCCTATAATCCCAGTTACTCAAGAGGCTAAGGCAGGAGAATTGCTTGAACCCGACAGGCGGAGGTTGCAGTGAGCTGAGATTGCAGCATTGTACTCCAGCCTGAGGGACAAGAGCAAAACTCCGTCTCAAAAGAACAAAAAAAGTAAAAGAAAACACAAAACAAACAGAAAATAACAAGTGTTGGTGAGGATATGGAGAAATCTGAACCCTTGTGTGTTGCCGGTAGAGATGATGTAAGATGGTACAGCTGCTATGGAGAACAGTATGGTGGTTCCTCAGAAGGTTAAATATAGAATTACCATATGATCCAGCAATCCCATTTCTAGGCATATACCCCAAAGAATTGAAAGCAGGAATCCAAACAGATATATGTACACCCAAATTCATAGCAGCATTATTCGCAATAGCCAAAAGGTGGAAACAACTCAAATTCCCCCAGTGTTTGAATGGATAAACAAAATGTGGTATATCCACGCCATGGAATATTATTCAGCCCTAAAAAGAAATATATATATATATATATATATATATATATATATATATATATATAAAGATACAGGAATTAGCTGGGCATGGTGGTGGGCGCTTGTGATCCCAGCTGCTTGGGAGGCTGAGGCAGGAGAATCACTTGAACCTGGGAGGTGGATGTTGCAGTGAGCTAAGATCGCGCCATTGCACTCCAGCCTGGGCAACAAGAGTGACACTCTGTGTCAAAAAATAAATTAATAAATAAAATAAAAGAGACAGGGTCTTGCTCTGTTGCCCAGGCTGGAGTGTAGTTGTGCTGTCAGTTCACTACAGCCTTGAACTCCTGGGATCAAGCGATCCTCCTGCCTCAGTTCCCTAAGTAGCTGGGCTTATAGGTGGGAGCCACTGTGCCCGGTGACTTTGACTTTTTTTTCTTTTCCTGGGTTGAGATACGGTCTTGCGCCGTTACCCAGGCTGAATTGCAGTGGCACAATTGCGGCTCACGGCTGGGCTCAAGTAGCTGGGACTACAGGAATGTACCCCACACACAGATAATTTTTTTTTTTTTAAGTGGGGTCTTGCTATGTTGCCTAGGCTGGTCTTGAACTCCTGGGCTTAAGCCATCCTCACACCTTGGCCTCCCAAAGCATTAGGATTACAGGTGTGAGCTACAGAATACCGACCAGGTTTATCCTACTTTTTTTTTTTGAGACAGGGTCCCGTTCTGTCACCCAGGCTGGAGTGCATGGGCACAATCATGGCTCACTGCAGCCTTGACTTTCTGGGCTCCAGTGATTCTCCTACCTCAGTCTCCCGAGTAGCTGGGACCACAGGGGCGCACCACCACTGCCTGGCTAATTTTTGTACTTTTGGTAGAGACAGGGTTTTGCCATGTTGCCCATGCTGGTCTCAAACTCCTGAGTTCAAGTGATCCACCCACCTTGGCCTCCCAAAGTGTTAGGATTACAGATGTGAGCCACTGTGCTCAGTAGGATCCTACTTCCAGATGAGAGGATAGGATCACATCGTGAGAGACACCTTAGAGAGGAGTTCAGTCCTGGCTCTGCTGTTCATTTACTTGAGAAAATCCTTTTCCAGCTCTGTGCTCTATGCCTAAACCAGGAGCCCGGGAAAGGTAGTCCTTAAGGGTGTTTCCAGCCCAACCAGACTCTGTAATATTTGTTAAAAATTGTGCTAAAACACACATAGTAACACTTACCATCTTAAACATTCTATGACAATACTTTTTGCTCTCTTTTGCATCCTAGTGAACCTGAACTATCTAAGGCCACATTGGCTGCAAGCGCTGTGGTCAACGCTAGGAATTGCTGACAGCTGTAAGAAATCACACATGCTGTGGGCAATAGGACAGCTTAGCCCCAGAAGTGAGAGTTGATGTTAAATCAAAGAGGCTGAAAGTTCGCCCTGAGGGGAATAGGGAAGGAAGTAAGGGTTGCTGAGCTGCCCACTGTGCCCTAGGCCCTGTTGACAGTCTCTGCAGACAAGTTCCTTTACTTCTTGTTCTCGTCTGTTAGAGGCTGACTTATTTTCATTTGGTAAATGGTCCAGAGAAGTCAGGAAACTTACTTAGGGTGGTACAGCTTAGTCTATCAGGTTAGAATCCAGATCTGTCTTAAAGTCGTAAAAGGAACCACGACCCTCACACACCACCACATATCCCTGGGCCCTAATGCATTTGGAAGGGCCAGCTGGCTCAGCTCTATGTGGATGAGCATTTGTGGCCCATCATGAGCATATTTGCATGCACGGGGAATGGAGCTAATCATTACTTTTCCAATTGGAGTTTCTTCCTCCATGTCTATTTCAGGTGGGAGCCCCACAGTCTCTTCTTCCTTTATATTTATTTTTTAGAGACAGGGTCTTATCTTGTAGCCCAGGCTGGAATGTAGTGGCACAACCGTAGCTTACTGCAGCCTTGAACTCCTGAGCTCAACAGATCCTCCTGCCTCAGCCTCCCAAATAGCTTGGATTATGGGAGTGTACCACCATGTTTGGCTAATTATTTATTTTATTATTTACTTATTTTTGAGACAGGGTCTCATTCTGTTGCTCAGGCTGGAGTGCAGTGATGCCATCATAGCTCACTGCAGCCTCAAACTCCTAGGCTCAAGTGATCCTCCTGCCTCAGCCTTCCGAATAGATGGGACTACAGACACGTGGCATCACACTCAGCTAGTTTGTAAACTTTTTTTGTAGAGATAGCAACTCACTGGTTTCAAGCGATCCTACTGCCAAGCCTCCCAAAGCATTGAGATTACAGGTGTGGGCCACAGTGCCCAGCTTCCTCCCCGCCACCTCCTTTTTTTCTCCTCTTCCTCCTCCTTTTTCTTCTCGTCCTTCATCTTCTTTGTTTTCTCCTCCTCATCTTCTTCCTCCTCCTCCTCTTCCTCCTTTTCCTTCTCCTCCTTCCTTTTTTTTTTTTTTTTTTTGAGACGGAGTCTCGCTCTGTCACCAGGCTGGAGTGCAGTGGCACGATCTCAGCTCACTGCAAGCTCCGCCTCCCAGGTTCAAGTGATTCTCCTGCCTCAGCCTCCTGAGAAGCTGGGACTACAGGTAAGCGCCACCACACCCAGCTAATTTTTGTATTTTTAGTAGAGACGGGGTTTCACCTTGTTGGCCAGGATGGTCTCAATCTCTTGACCTCATGATCCACCCACCTCGGCCTCCCAAAGTGCTGGGATTACAGGCGTGAGTCACCACACCTAGCTGTCCTTCCTTTTTAACCCCTTTGGCCTCCCATCTCTATGCCTTAATTACCTTGGGTCTAGATCTATTCTCAGCACGCCTTGGTGGACGTTTGCATATTTCTGTGCAAAGTATCTAATGATACTCAAGTCTCTTTGGGCTAATACAAATGCCTTCTCTTGGCATAACATGGCTTACTTTTTTTCTTTTCTTTTTTTTTTTTTTTTGGAGACGGAGTCTCACTCTGTCGCCCAGGCTGGAATGCAGTGGCCGGATCTCAGCTCACTGCCGGGTTTACGCCATTCTCCTGCCTCAGCCTCCTGAGTAGCTGGGACTACAGGCGCCCGCCACCTCGCCCGGCTAGTTTTTTGTATTTTTTTTTTTTTTGAGACGGAGTCTAGCTCTATTGCCCAGGCTGGAGTGCAGTGGCCGGATCTCAGCTCACTGCAAGCCCCGCCTCCCGGGTTCACGCCATTCTCCTGCCTCAGCCTCCCGAGTAGCTGGGAGTACAGGCGCCCGCCACCTCGCCCGGCTAATTTTTTTTGTATTTTAGTAGAGACGGGGTTTCACCGTGTTAGCCAGGATGGTCTCGATCTCCTGAACTCGTGATCCGCCCGTCTCGGCCTCCCAAAGTGCTGGGATTACAGGCTTGAGCCACCGCGCCCGGCCAGTTTTTTGTATTTTTTAGTAGAGATGGGGTTTCACCGGGTTAGCCAGGATGGTCTCGATCTCCTGACCTCGTGATCTACCCGTCTGGGCCTCCCAAAGTGCTGGGATTACAGGCTTGAGCCACCGCGCCCCGCCAACATGGCTTACTTTTAAAGGCCAGTCCCTCCAGGAGGAAAATGAAAGGGTCAGAAAACTCCAGCTTGCCACAACATTTTGGAAATTTTTTTTTTTTTTTTTTTTTTTTGCGGGGGGTGGTGGGCGGGTGATGAACTTTACCCTTAGGGACTGGAAAATTTAGATTACCAAGCCACTTTCTTCAAAAAGACTTTGTCACCAGGACACAGCAAACCAAGTCTCATGGACTTAATTAAGAACTACTGAGTAGTCCCCCTGGGGCCAATCCTCAGCTCACTGAGGGAAAGAGAGCCATGATCCCACATGGTAACAAGCAATGCACCATCACCCAGCTATGAGGAAATGTACAAGTTTACAAGCTGAGTCTTCATCTGTCATCTAGCTCTTTGGGAATGTAGGTCTTTGACAGAGGCTGCAGTGGGCTCTGGGAACAGTGGATGGCTGGTCAAGGACACAATGTCCCTCTCATGGGCTAGCAGTGCCTGCTCTAGGATACTCTTGCGTTTCTCTCTCCCTGTGCAGTGAGACTCAGTCTGGGCTCTTGTGTTACTCAAAATTTCTCCAGGGTAACACCAAATCTTTAGGCAATTCATGATTATTCAGTCATTCAGCAAATTTCACATCCTATTTATTGAGTGCTAGATGTCAGAGATATTTTAATTAACTAAGTAATCTCCGGCCGGGCATGGTGGCTCATGCCTGTAATCCTAGTACTTTGGGAGGCCGAGGCGGGCAGATCCCCTGAGGTTGGGAGTTCGAGACCAGCCTGACCAACATGGAGAAACCCTGTCTCTACTAAAAATACAAAATTAGCTGGGTGTGGTGGCGTATGCCTGTAATCCCAGCTACTCGGGAGGCTGAGAAAGAAGGATCGCTTGAACCTGGGAGGCAGAGGTTGTGGTGAGCCAGAGATCGTGCCATTGCACTCTAGCCTGGGCAACAAGAGTGAAACTCCGTCTCAAAAAACAAAACAAAACAAAAAAGGCCAAGTAATCTCCCTGCATAAATGAAAAAAAAAATAGCTAAAACGTATCCAAGAATTACTATTAGCCAGGGACTGAGCTAAGTGTTTTGCATTTGTTTTATTTATTAATTAATTTATTGAGATGGAGTCTAGCTCTGTTGCCCAGGCTGGAGTGCAGTGGGGCAATCTTGGTTCACTGCAACCTCCACTTCCTGGGTTCAAGCGATTCTCTTGCCTCAGCCTCCAAAGTAGCTGGGATTACTGGCGCCGCCACCACGCCCAGCTAATTTTTTTTTATTTTTAGTACAGATGGGGTTTCACTGAGTTGGCCAGGCCGGTCTCAAATTCCTGACCTCGTGATCTGCCTGCCTCAGCCTCCCAAAGTGCTAGGATTACAAGCATGAGCCATTGCGCCTGGCCACTTTTATTATTTATTATTTATTATTTTTTTGAGATGGAGTTTTGCTCTTGTTGCCCAGGCTGGAGTGCAATGGTGCAATCTTGGCTCACCGCAACTGCCACCTCCCAGGTTCAAGTGATTCTCCTGCCTTAGCCTTCCCAAGTAGCTGGGATTATAGGCATGCACCAACAAGCCCGGCTAATTTTGTATTTTTAGTAGAGATGGGGTTTCTCTCTGTGGGTCAGGCTGGTCTCGAACTCCTGACCTCAGGTGATCCACCCACCTCAGCCTCCCAAAGTGCTGGGATTACAGGCATGAGCCACTGCGCCTGGCCTATTTTATTTTTTATGATAACTCTAGGAGGTAGAACCTCTTTATTTTACAGATGAGAAAACCAAGGCTTGGAGAAATTAAGTGTGTTCTCCAAGATCATTCAGCTAATCAATGGTAGGGCAGAGAATCAAACTCAGGTCATTTGCTTCCAGTGGCTGCACTCGTGGAGAGTGCCCTGAGAGTTTTAAGCATCTACTGCCAAGAGGATCTAGAGGAAGGGTCCCTAGTTCAGCTTGGGGAGTGAAAAAAGGCTGCCTTGAGGAGGTGATGCTTGAGCCAAACCTTCAATCAGGAATTAGCCAATTGGCTAAGGGGAGTGAGGATGTTTTAGGGATACAGGGAGTAGCAGCAGGCTGCACATGCGCCCCAGCGCAAGGAGAATGGTTTCGTTTCCAATAGACCAAGGTGGCTGCCGCTCTGAATTTGAGGTAGTGCGGGGCAGATTGGAAGCAGAGCCCAGACTCTGAAAGACCTTCGATTTAGATTGGATCCTGAAGGTGATGGTCACAGGAAAGTTAACAAAACTAGCTTTTCTTGTTGACAGTACCTCTGGCCATAGTGGGTAGGTTGCTATGGTGAAGGCAACATGGCAAATCAGACCTAGAGTCAGATGCCTTGGGTTTGAATCCCTGTACATTTACTTAGAAGTTACAAGAATTTTCACATCTTTGAATCTCAGTTTTTAAATTTGTAGAAGCAGGGAGTGGTGGTTCACACCTGTAATTCCAGCACTTTGGGAGGCCGAAGTGGGCAGATTACTGGGGCCCAGGAGTTTGAGACCAGCCTGGATTACATGGTGAGAGCCCTGCCTCTATTAAAAAAAAAAAAAAAAAAAAAAAAAAATTAGCCAGGCATGGTGGTGCGAATCTGTAGTCCCGACTACTCAGGAGGCTGAGGTGGGAGAATAATCTGAGCCCGGGGAAGTCGAGGCTGCACTGAACTGTGATTGTGCCACTGCACTCCAGCCTGAGACCCTATCTCAAAAATAAATAAATAGGCCAGGCATGGTGGCTCACACCTGTAATCCCAGCACTGTGGGAGGCTGAGGTGGGCGGATCACTTGAGGTCAGGAGTTTGAGACCAGCCTGGCCAACATGGTGAAACCCTATTTCTACTAAAAATACAAAAAATTAGCTGGGCGTGGTGATGCACACCTGTAATCCCAGCTACTCAGGAGGCTGAGGCGGGAGAATCGCTGGAACCCAGGAGGTGGAAGTTGCAGTGAGCCGGGATCGTGCCACTGCACTCCAGCCTGGGAGACGACGAGACTCCGTCTCAAAACGACTCTCTCTCTCTATATGCCACTTGTTATATAGATATATTAGCTGCTGTATGCAAGTGAGGAGGTCTTGACTTGAGCAGGGCCACTCTTTTGGACGAAAGAACAGAGCTCTACCTTTTTGACTTTGTTCCCAAACGTTCTCGATTGCCTGCGGCCAGAATCTTATCAGGGACTTTTACATTATTTTGCCCAAGGTCTGTCTGTTTTAAAACAGATAATGTTCATAAAGTGCTTAGCTAAGACTGGCACACAGTAATCGTCTGATGCTTGCAGCTATTATTAAGTTAGAAAATGAAACTAAGCTCAGAAAAGAATAACAATTAGGCAATTATCAGCCTGTTATCACTCTAGTGTAAATGAGAAGTCAAATCCTTTCCTGGGAACAGGTTTTGATTGGGATAAGGATGCCTGAGATTTCAGAAAATGAAAGGAGAATCTGGGGAACTGAAGGACCACTAGGAAATTCTTCCTGGAGCCAATCATGCCTGGAGAGGAGCAAAAAATTCCATCCTAAATAATCAGGTGTTACAAATCCAGACAGTTTAAGATGCCACAGTATGAAGTAGCTGCTGTCTTTCAGTCTGGAGACGGGGGATGAGGCATCCTTTTCAATGTCAGAAACTATGGAGTCCTAGCTAGAAAGACGCCGTAGGGGGTTGTGGTATCACTCTCTTTCAGATGCTCTTTTTTTTTTTTTTTTTTTTTGAGACGGAGTCTTGCTCTGTCGCCCAGGCTGGAGTGCAGTGGCCGGATCTCAGCTCACTGCAAGCTCCACCTCCCAGGTTTACGCCATTCTCCTGCCTCAGCCTCCTGAGTAGCTGGGACTACAGGCGCCTGCCACCTCGCCCGGCTAGTTTTTTGTATTTTTTTTTTTTTTTTTTGAGACGGAGTCTCGCTGTGTCACCCAGGCTGGAGTGCAGTGGCCCGATCTCGGCTCACTGCAAGCTCCGCCTCCCAGGTTTACGCCATTCTCCTGCCTCAGCCTCCGAGTAGCTGGGACTACAGGCGCCCGCCACCACGCCCGGCTAGTTTTTTGTATTTTTAGTAGAGACGGGGTTTCACTATGTTAGCCAGGATGGTCTTGATCTCCTGACTTCGTGATCCACCCGCCTCGGCCTCCCAAAGTACTGGGATTACAGGCTTGAGCCACCGCGCCCGGCCTGTTTTTTGTATTTTTTAGTAGAGATGGGGTTTCACCGTGTTAGCCAGGATGGTCTCGATCTCCTGACCTCGTGATCCACCCGTCTCGGCCTCCCAAAGTGCTGGGATTACAGGCTTGAGCCACCGCGCCCGGCCTCAGATGCTCTTTTATCCCAGCAAGAGCATTTGGGGCTCCCAGGGATTGTCACAAATTAAGCATCCACTATGTGTAGAGCTTTATATGAATTAAAAACAACAAAAGGCCAGGTGCAGTGGCTCACGCCTGTAATCCCAGCACTTTGGGAGGCTGAGGCAGGTGGATCACCTGAGGTTGGGAGTTTGAGACCAGCCTGGCCAACATGGAGAAACCCCGTCTCTACTAAAAATACAAAATTAGCCAGGTGTGGTGCGTGCCTGTAATCCCAGCTACTAGGGAGGCTGAGGCAGAAGAATCGCTTGAACATGGGAGGTGGAGGTTTCGGTGAGCAGAGATTGTGCCATCGCACTCCAGCCTGGGCAACAAGAGCGAAACTCCGTCTCAAAAAACAACAACAACGAAAAAGGAAGGCAGTGTGTGACGCAGGATAGCAGCAGGAGTCAGAACTAGATGCTAATCTTGGCTCTGCAAACCACACTGTCCATGCAACCTCGGGAAAGTCTTTTGTGCGTTTTGAGCCTCAATTTTCTCAGCTTTTCTGTTGTTGGATGGTATTGAGCCTCCCCAGTCTCAGTTTATTCATTTGTAAAATGGATACTACCTATTTCACAGGACTGCTTGAGATAACGAAGGGTACAGCACTTAGTGCCATGTCTGATAACTATTATATTAAAACTTGATTGCCCCATGATGCCTGCCATTGTTTTTTCTTCTTTTCTTTTTTTTTTTTTTTTTGAGACGGAGCCTCACTCTGTTGCCCAGGCTGGAGTGCAATGGCACTCTCTCGGCTCACTGCAGCCTCCGCCTTCTGGGTTCAAGTGATTCTCCTGCCTCAGCCTCCGGAGTAGCTGGTGCCTGCCACCACGCCTGGCTAATTTTTGTATTTTTAGTAGAGACGAGGTTTCACCATGTTGGCAAGGCTGGTCTTGAACTCCTGACCACAAGTGATCCACCGGCCTAGGCCTCCCAAAGTCTTGGCCCACAGGCGTGAGCCACCGCGCCCGAACGATGCCTGCCATTCTTTCCCACTCAGTGCTACTGTGCTTCGGACAAGGCCGCTGCTAAGGAGTGGAGTGTGCGGGGTTGCGGGTGGGAGGGATCTTGGCAGGTCTAGCTGGGAAGAAAATCCGTATCAACAAATGTCACCCAGCGTAGGACACTGGGGAGCTGATCAGTGGCTGCTGGTCAAAAGGCGCTCCAGTCCTGGGGAAGGCCTAGGTTTGAATCTATCCACAGACCTCAGTTAAGGCTGCTGATTAGATATGGCGGCTCAGATCATGTCCCCAGCCAACATGGGAGGCGGCAAGGTTCATCCAGATGAAGGTGGCATTTAGATTTAGGCTCTGTCCTTTCCCAATAAGATGACCTTGGGCCAGTCACGTTTCCTCTGTGTCCTCCGGAAATGGTGCTCCTCATTCACCTCTCAGAGCGTCTGAAGAGGAAGTGTCGACACAATGGGTGTGAAATGCGTGGGTTACGGGCCGGCGGGTAGCACTGGTTATGCGAAGTCCCCGCGGGGGGTCCTTATCCAACGGGTTCCATTCCGGTTAAGCGGTTCCTTACCCAGGAACCGGGGTTTCTCGCCTCGCCGCTGCCTCTCCGCCTCTGCGGGCAGGGCTCAGCGAACAGCCGACTCCAGGGCCATTACCATTGTTCTTCGAGGCTGGGCCGCAGGGAGGACTCCCGCAAGCCAGACCTCGCCTTTGGTCTCTCCCTCCGCCCCGCGCCCGCGCCGCTGTAAACCGGAGAAGCCCCTCTCGCCGATCTTTGCCGAGGAAGCGAGTTAGCCCCTGAGCGCTCCCGAACGAAGGCCGAGGACGCACCCGAGCGTCTCCGAAGAATCCCGACCCCTCGCAGTCTCCGGAAAGAGCCGAAGAGGCTTCCCACCGTCGGCCTCCCGAGTCATTCCGAAAAAGCCCGAAGTTTTCCGAGCGGCCGTCCTGCCGGACTGCTGGAGGCGGCCACAGCGCCATGTTGGATGCTCTGCTCGTTGAGTGAAGAAAATCCGCCGGCATCGCCTAAGCCCCGCTACCGAGAAGGGCGCCGCTTCCCCCGGGGAGGGGGATAAAGATCCCCCGCCGCCGGCCCATGAGGATATTGCCGTGAAAGGTCCGGTCTCTCCGCCTCCTGCCCCCGCCGGGTCCGGCCCCCCCCCTGGGGTCGCGTTGTCACGGAGACCGGCAGCCGGTGGTGCTGGCCCGCGGGGCGGCTGCTGCTGCCGGCGGCGGCGGCGGCGGAGGCGGCGGCGGCGGCGGCGTCGGGCGTGTGTGACCGGCCCCGGCCCCCTCCTCCTCCTCCTCCCAGGCTCCCCCCAGCCCCCCGCTCCCGCCGCCTCCCCGGGTCTGCCCCCATCCCGCCCCCCCGCTGCCCCCGGCCCCTGCACCCCGCCGCGCCCGGTCCCGCTCTGGGGGGGTTGGTGGCTTCGCTTTGCCATGAGTTTACCGCAGAAACCGGCTCTGAAATCAGGCACAGCGACTGCAGCAGGAACCGGACCCGGCACCGGAGCGGCGGCGGCGGCGGCAGCAGCGGTACCGCCTCCTCACCCGGCGGCGGCGGCAGCGGCGGCAGCGGCGGCGGCGGCAGCGGCGGCGGCGGCGGCGGCCCCCCCTCCTCACCCGAACATCAGGGCCCTCCAGACCCAGGCGCCCCAACAGTATCCTTTTCACCTTCCTGTCGGCCCTTCGGTTCTCGTCATCGCAGCCCAGGGGACCCTCCTGTCGGCCGCCACAGCCCAGCCTGGAAAGGGGCAGCGGCTCAAGCCCCTGCATCGGGCTTGGCCGGAGCTTTTGGGGTGCCCCGGCAGCCGCACTGCGGGGGGACCCCGAGACCCTCAGCAATACTGTGAAAGCTAGCTCCACTTGGCCATGCTTCTGCAGCCCCTTTTAGAGCTTGGGGACCCTTCTCCCCTAAGGTGCCTTCCCCCTCTTTATTGGGCAGAATTTGCTTGGTGTCTGAGACCAACCCTGCAGGGAGGGCTTTTCTCTGGTGGTTGTGAGGATTACACCCTTCTACTCACCTCCCCTCGGCTCCCCCTACAGCGGGACACGATGGGCTTCCCTAATTATTATTAGTACATAATAAACTTTATCGGTAAATTTCTTGTTTGAAACTAATCAGCTCGTTTCCGAGGTAAGTTGGATTTTCAGTCTAAGGTGAAAATGTACAGAAAGCAGTTCCTCTGGATAGTTTTTTTAGTAATGGGAGAGTTGTGATGTGGTTTGTGGTAGATCGAGATCTAAGGAGGAAATGTGACGCCGGACGCTTCCCTGTCTTTGACCTTTTTAAAGGAAGAGGAAGTTCACTGACATTACCCATCACTCACAAAAGTCTCACTTCTTGGAAGATTTGCGTTAGGCTGAATATTTTTAATGGGCTTTGATTTACTCTTCATAGGCCTGATGATGTCTAGAGAGTTACCAGGGCTTCTGGAGGAAAGTCTAGTATTGAATGTTTCTAATTTCATGTTATTTGCTCGATTGTAGAATTTTGGACAGCTTTGATTGAAAAGACTTGGTGATGGGGTATTTTAGTCAAAAACTAACCGGTGAAGGTAAAACGTTGAATTTATGAATTCCACGGAGATTTAGAAAGGTATTGCGTACCTGAGAATAACATTTCATCATGCATCACCTCCTCCCTGCACCCACTGTATTTGTGTAAATCAATAATGATTGGATGTTAGATGTGTTGTTGTATTTGTGTCATCGTGTATTTGACTTTTAGAGATTGTAGGATGTTTGAGCAAGTAAGAAGCTAACTGCTGTGAGGTCCCCAGATTATTTCACAGTCTGTAGTTTGATTCTTGTCTGTATAGATTACTTTGAGAAGGGAAAGCAGTCTCCCTTCTAGAGTCATTTCAGGTCATTGTTTTCTGCCAAGTGTCATTTTCTCTGTTCTTTAAATCTAGTTCATGTTTTTCAATCCAGGCACCATGGTGCAGTGTAAAGATAAATTCCTTTCCAGTGTGACGTGTGTACTGATTTCATAATGTTTTTATCCTGCGTGATTGTGTTCAATTAGGAATTGTTCAGCGATGAGAAGGTGTAGTGATAACTTAGCGTTGCTTGTGGAAAACCTGGTTAGTTTTGGTCAGTGTCTCCGGGGTTGGGGAAGGTTGGCTGGTTTGCCGACTTCAAGGCAGAGTTCAGTGTTGGATCTCTTAAACCTGTCTTTGCGTACTACTTTGTGAGTTTAAATTCCTTTCTAATTTCATGTTTTGCCTTGATTGCCTATACTTGGTTAGGACTTTTAAGTTTCTGAATTGTGCCACTAAGTAAATTACTCATTACCTGCATCTTTGAGTTGTTTTGGTAATTAAACAGAAATGAAAGGAAACCCATAGTGGGTGTCCTTGATGTACAGAGTAGTAAGGACCGCAGTCCTGAATGTGACACTGCTTGGTGAATTTGGTGGCTTTTTAGGACACAAAGAGCTGTGTTTCAAGTATGCTTTTTCTCAGTGCATTTCATCGAAGGACTTATAAAAGCTCTGAGTTGGTTGCAACATTCAAGTAGTTAAAAACTGAAACTTAATTTTCTTTTGAATAAAAAGCAGCTGTTAAAGAGATAAATTTAAGTGTAATTTCCAGTGTAAATAATTTTAAACCAATTTTAGTTGAATGGAATACTTACTTTTATGTGGCTTTAAGTTTTTACTTTGCCTCATGCCATTGAAGCTAAAATTAATCTTCCTCTTGACGTGTTTCACAGCTCTTATTATTTTCTGTTTGCTTTTACACACTGAAAGGTTACAATTGCTAAAAATAGAACATTTTATTGTATAAACAGTAAATGAAGCATAGGTTATAGATTTCATCAGAACATACCAGTGGTGAAGTGTTATCAACTGGTAATGGGGTATTGATTAAAAAAGGATTGCAATAGAGCAGTTCTGCTTTTCTATCCCGAGGGAGTATGGGCATTTGTATTTGACGCAAGTGGTCACTGTTCAATAAGTTGATAACATTTAAACATCTTGGCAGGAGTGCATAGCTGGAGTTGCACTTTTCATGGCTTGAATAGATTTCCAGACCCTCAAAGTATGTGAGTATAGTTGTGTTTGCATTGAATTAATAAGTTCAGACAGTTTTATTTATTCATTTTTTGAGACAGAGTCTCGCTGTGTCGCCCAGGCTGGAGTGCAGTGGTGTGATCTCGGCTCACTGCAACCTATGCCTGCTGGGTTCAAGGGATTCTCATGCCTCAGCCTCCTGAGTAGCTGGGATTACAGCTGTGTGCCACCACGTCCAGGAAATTTTTTGTAGGGTGTGATCAGCGTCCCAAACTGCTGGAGTTACAGGCGTGAGCCACTGCACCTGGCCAGACGGTATTTTAAATTTGTAAAAATACTAGAAAGATTTGCATGGCACTATGTCCTTCATTTATACTTAGTGTTCAAGTGACAAATCAGAAATGAGGAGAAGTGTTAACATTAACGGATTTGAATGTAAACCGAAACACTTAAAAGTAGGAATCAGTATTGCATGGCAGGGCCCATAAGGCCATTTCAAGTAGTGGCCTTTGGCTTAAAAGCAGCAGATGTTGGGGGCCTGGCAGAGGGCAGGCCAGGATGGCAGAGGCTGGAAAAAGAAAAACTCTGATATGAAAAGTGCTAAAGGAATGGCGAAATAGGCTTAGGGTTTTCATAACATAATCCAGCATGAAGTTTATAGGTTATGAAATTAGCTCTTTAAAATATTTGCCTTGAGATATGCTCACCCTCACTTTCCCGTATGAGGTTCCAAGAGGTTCTGTGGAGAATCTTAACAGTGATTCTTAACCTTTTCTGGGTAACAAACAACTTTGACATTTTGATGAAAGCTATAGGGACCCTTTCCACAGAAAACTGTGCATACACAGAAACTGTTGCTTACATTTTTTTGGGGGGGCAGTTCTTGGCCCCCCTCTTAAAAGCCTAGCCCTTTAGATTGAAATTGCTCACCCTTCAGATAATTCAAGATAAATGAGTTTGAATTTAGGTATCCAAGTAGTTCTGACTTAAAAAGTACAACTTTGCAGTCTGTTATGAATACACAATGTTCTCTCTATATGGAAAGACTTCAGGGTGTAATTTCTCTCAGGGTTGCTGACACTTCTGGGGAGTCTAGTTACTGTTTTGGGGCAGCCAATATAGTTAAGAAAATCAAGCGGTGGGTTCTTACTAGGAGCTAAATTTGGGAAAGACCTGCATCAACCGGAAAATACCTCATGTTCTTAGCTAGTTTGTCATACATATATGACATATATATTAAAAACCACTATTCCTGTAATATTTTGGTATTAGAGTTTTCCTTTTTAATTTCTGTATTGATATTCAGTTTTATCTTACAGGCTGAAGCCAATAACATTTTCTGTCTTCTTTTTTGCCTGTCTACCAAAGCTAAATCTGAATAATTAATAATAGTATTTATTTATTGAGTTCCTACTATCCTGGGAGCCAGACATGCATGATTTTATTTAATTCCCAGGAGAACTTTAATAAGGTAGTCGGTATTGTCCGTATTTTATAGGTGAGGAAACTGAAGTGCAGAGAAGTAATGTTTCCAGGGTTCTCCTAGTAAGTGGTGGTCTGTGATTCAGACTGGTATGACTGACTCCAAAGCCCATGAATGCCTTTTTTACTATGCTTGGCTGTTTCTCCCCAAGCCTGTATGTGGGAATGGGAGGAAGAATACTCTCCTCTATTTGAGAGCCAGGGGAAGGTCCGTATACAGAAATGAGGTTCTGTGGAGTAATCTAGAACACAGTGATACTGTACTTTGTTTTAATTAGTTAATAGTCACATACTGCTAGACAAGTAGGTTATCTTTAACTTATTGAGCCTTAAGACATAGGCCTTTGGTTCAGTGCATGTTCCTGCTTGTTCAGAAGTTAGCAAGGCCTCAAGCAGAATACCGTTATAATTAGCAATTAGAATTGTGTAGCTCATTTAGTGGCCAGCAGTCTTTCTGCTCCTAAGCCCTACCATCAAGAAAACGTCATATATTGAGTACAGATCCTCCTATAGGAGGACAGAGGGCAACAGATACAAGATGGAGATAAGGAAGAAAGTTACTCAGATGCCTGAGTTCCAGCTCAGCTGCTGCTACTTCCTGTCCTAGGTTTATGGGTTTCAGAGGGAAGTATTTTCTGTACCTGATCTTAGCTAGAAAGTCAAGAAGTGATCAAAGTGAAGTATTTTCTATCAAACCATGAGAGTTTAAACCAACTTAGGACTCATGCGTTGATTTTCCATATTGGGGTTTCTGAAAACCTTTTTGATTTATTATTATTATTATTTTTGAGACAAGAGTCTTGCTCTGTCACCCAGGCCAGAGTGCAGTGGTACGATCTCAGCTCACTGCAACCTCCATCTCCCGGGTTCAAGTGATTGTCCTTCCTCGGCCTCCTGAGTAGCTGGGATTACGGGTGTGTACCACCATGCCTGGCTAATTTTTGTGTTTTTAGTAGAGACTGGGTTTCACCATGTTGACCAGGCTGGTCTTGAACTGCTGGCTTCAGGTAATCCGCCTGCCTCAGCCTCACAAAGTGCTGGGATTACAGGCATTGAGCCACTGCACCCGGCCCTGATCTGGTGAAACCCGGTCTCTACTAAAAATACAAAAATTAGCCTGGTGTGGTGGCGCCTGCCTGTAATTTCAGCTACTTGGAAGGCTGAGGCAGGAGAATCGCTTGAACCCAGCAGGCAGAGGTTGCAGTGAGCCAAGATTGCACCACTGTGCTCCAGCCTGGGTTACAGAGTGAGACTCCGCCTCAAAAAAACAAAACAAAACAAAACAAAACGAAATCAAAGGTCTTCTAGAAAATGTTTGAAAACCACATCTTTTTTTTTTTTTTTTGAGACCGAGTCTCGCTTTGTTGCCAGGCTGGGGTATAGTGGCACGATCTTGGCTCACTGCAACCTCCGCCTCCTGGGTTCAAACAATTCCCCTACCTCAGCCTCCTGAGTAGCTGGGACTACAGGTGTGTGCCACCATGCCTGGCTAATTTTTTGTATTTTAGGAGAGACAGGGTTTCACCGTGTTAGCCAGGATGGTCTCTCTCTATCTCCTGACCTCGTGATCCGCCTGCCTCGGCCTCCCAAAGTGCTGGATTACAGGTGTGAGCCACTGCGCCCGGCCGAGAACCACGTCTTAAATCAATGGAGAGGATTCCTGTAATCCCGACACTTTGGGAGGCCGAGGTGCGCAGATCATGAGGTCAGGAGATCGAGACCATTCTGGCTACCACGGTGAAACCCCATCTCTACTAAAAATACAAAAAATTAGCAGGGCATGGTGGCAGGTGCCTGTAGTGCCAGCTACTTGGGAGGCTGAGGCAGGAGAATGGCGTGAACCTGGGAGGCGGAGCTTGCAGTGAGCCAAGATTGCGCTACTGCACTCTGGCCTGGGTGACGGTGAGACTCTGTCTCAAAAAAAAGCAACAACAACAAAATAAATAAATGGAGAGCGTTGCCACATTTTGCCATTTATATTGAGGCTTTAATAGGTGTGGCAAGTTTATGAATTCATTAATTCAGCACCCACTGTGTGCTGCTACACTAAGTGCTAGATGTAGGATTGAAGAGCTAAGGTAGAAATATTTGCCCTCAAAGAACTTTGTCCTTTTGGGTAGAGGTGTGTAAACAAAACGTCATGAGGCAAGTACAGTGATAATTCTGCTGTGAGGGTAGTCTGGGGAAGGAGGAGTTAAGACTTTCTAAAAGAAGTTGACATCTCGGCCGGGCGCGGTGGCTCAAGCCTGTAATCCCAGCACTTTGGGAGGCTGAGGCAGGCGGATCACTAGGTCAGGAGATTGAGACCATCCTGGCGAACACGGTGAAACCCCGTCTCTACTAAAAAAATACAAAAAACTAGCCGGGCGAGGCGGCGGGTGCCTGTAGTCCCAGCTACTCGGGAGGCTGAGGCAGGAGAATGGCGTAAACCCGGGGGGCGGAGCTTGCAGTGAGCTGAGATCCGGCCACTGCACTCCAGCCCGGGCGACAGAGCCAGACTCTGTCTAAAAAAAAAAAAAAAAAAAAAAAAAAAAAGAAGTTGACATCTCAGCTACATTAGAAGAATGAATAAGAACCCAGGTTTACATAGCTTTCTCTTCTGCCGGCCTACTTTTCCCAATTCTGTTGCTGCTGCGTAGAGTTTTAACAAATGGATTTCAGTCACGTTTCAGGCCTTTTTTTTTTTTTTTTTTCCTGAGACGGAGTCTCGCTCTGTCGCCCAGGCTGGAGTGCAGTGGCCGGATCTCAGCTTACTGCAAGCTCTGCCTCCTGGGTTTACACCATTCTCTTGCCTCAGCCTCCCGAGTAGCTGGGACTACAGGCGCCTGCCACCTTGCCGAGCTAGTTTTTTGTATTTTTTTTTTAGTAGAGATGGGGTTTCACCGGGTTAACCAGGATGGTCTCGATCTCCTGACCTCGTGATCCGCCTGTTTTGGCCTCCTGGAGTGCTGTCATTACAGGCTTGAGCCACCGCTCCCGGCTGCTTTTTTTTTTTTTTTTTTGCTAGAGGAGATACCAGAAAAAGTGACAAACATGAGCTAAAAATTCAAAGTATTTTCTGTATCATAATCTGAGGAATTAGTGTATGAAAAGGAGCTACATATCTGATCTGATCTGTGGTTGGTCTGTTCCTGGTCTCCTTCCCACTGCATCTTATAATATCCTTGCCCTTTTGATACTAGACTTTGGCTTAGAAACAGTACTTGCTAGCCTTAAAATAGATTTACCTTGGTGTATTGAGAAGTGCACCTGATTTGGAGGCAAAAAAACCTGGATTTGAGTTTGGCTCTTTCATTGTAATAGATATCTTATCTTGGACTAACCATGCAACTGCTCCAGGCATTGGTTATCCCTTCTCTGAAATGTAGGGGCTAGACTCATTTATTCAGTGACCTTCTTGAATTATAATTGCTTATGATTGTCCTTTGAGATTTGTGTTATTCTTGCAAGTAGAGGGGAGGGATTTACAGAAACCAGTTAATGGTTTCTTTGTCTGATGGTAAGTGACATGTTTTTGTGGTGGCTTATTGATATTAGAAGATACTAACATGGGGCAGAGGCAAAGCGGTTTGCTCATATAAGCTGCTTCTGGTTTTAGGCTTGTTAATGTTAGATTCACCCAAAGAGATTGAAGCTCTCTGTAACTTTAGTGGTGAAGACTATATAGTTAGTTGTAAGATAGTGTGAGACCATAAAATAAGGTTGCCATGGTCATTTGCTGGCTTGTTCTGGGTAATGATACAGTTAGTTCATTATGAGATACGAGGGAAAGTAAGTTCTGGAATAAACTCTTGTGGTACTGTGGTAAGACACAATCTATTTTTGCCTAAGGAATAATACTTTGAGCTAATATAATAGGAAACTAACTAGTTCCTGATTTTTAGCCACACATATGACTTTAAGCAATGGATAAACTGCAGCTGAGACTTACACAGATGAAATATTGCAGGCTCCCAAACGACTTCTGAATTCTCGAATGGCTTCCAGTTCTCTGGCTTGCTGCCAACCAAAAGGAATTTTTCAATCTCCTGTAGCTCAGCTGAAATTTGAGATAGTTAAACTATTTTAAGTGCATTTGAAATTTGTTGGTTTTTATGACTTACTTTTTTTTTTTTTTAGGATTTTGCTCTGTCACCCAGGCTGGAGTGTCATCTTGGCTCACTGCAACCTCTGCTTCCTGGGTTCAAGTGATTCTCATGCCTCAGCCTCCCAAATAGCTGGGATTACAGGTGTGTACCACCACACCTAGCTAATTTTTGTAGTTTTAGTAGAGATGGATTTCGCCATGTTGGCCAGGCTGCTCTTGAACTCCTGACTTCAAGTGATCCATCTGCCTTGACCTCCCAAAGTTCTGGAATTACAGGTGTTAGCCGCTGTGCCCAGCCATGATCTTCATTAACTAGTAATTGTTTTGTACTTTTTTTTTTTGAGACAGAGTCTCTGTTGTCTAGGCTGGAGTGCAGTGGCTCAGTCTCGGCTCACTGCATCCTCTGCTCCTGGGCTCAAATGATTCTCTTCCCTTAGCTTCCTGAGTAGCTGGGATTATAGGTGCGTGCCATCACACCCATCTAATTTTTGTATTTTGGGTACAGGTGGGGTTTCACCATGTTGGCTAGGCTGTTCTCGAACTCCCGACCTCAAGTGTTCTGCCCATGTCAGCCTCCCAAAGTGCTGGGATTACAGGCGTGAGCCCCGCACCCGGCCTGTTTTGTACTTTGTTGAACCCGCTGTGTGCTGCCTGACTCTTAGAAGACATTGAATTTTGTTAATAGAATGTAAACTCTATGAAGGCAGAGATTTTTGTTTGTTTTGTTCACTGTGGAATTGCTAGCATCTAGAATAGTGCTTGACAGAGAGTAGGCAGTCTGTAAATTTATTTATTTATTTTTGAGATGGAGTTTCACTCTTGTCGCCCAGGCTGGAGTGCAGTGGCACAATCTCAGCTCCCTTCAACCTCCACCTCCAGGGTTCAAGTGATTCTTCTGCTTCAGCCTCTAGAGTAGCTGGGACTACGCACCACCTCTGGCTGATTTTTGTATTTTTAGTAGAGATGAGGTTTCACCCTGTTGGTCAAGATGTTCTCAATCTCCTCATCTTGTGATCCGCTCGCCTTGGCCTCCCAAAGTGCTGGGATTACAGGTGTGAGCCACAGCGCCTGGCCTGTAAATATTTATTAAGTGAAATGTTAAGTGCGTTGGACTTTGGGAATCAATTTGAAGATTAGTTTTAGGATTAATATAGATGGCATCACAACTCACTCACAGCATTCAGAGCTGCCCTCAAATTATTTTGCACTGATGTATAATTGAATTGAAAATAATTCTATAATTTTCTTTCAGATAGAATAGCATTGACCCAGTTTACAAAGCCATCTGAAGTGTCTGAGTTGTATTTGAAGTACATATAGATACTGAGGATTAGGGTTGGTATGAAGGCCAAAGAGGAACAACATCTGTAGTTAAATATTATTGTTAAAAAGTTATGATTATAAGAACAACATATAATTAAATGAGAATTTAGGAAAAATATAGAAAAGAGAAGTAAAAAATAGTAAAAAATCACTCATAATCTTATTAGTAGAGAAAACCACTTTTTTTTTTTTTTTTTGAGACGAGTCTCACTCTTGTTGCCCAGGCTGGAGTGCAGTGGCGCAATCTCGGCTCACTGCAAGCTCCGCCTCCCGGGTTCACGCCATTCTCCTGCCTCAGCCTCCTGAGTAGCTGGGACTACAGGCGCCCACCACCACGCCTGGCTAATTTTGTTTTGTATTTTTAGTAGAGACGGGGTTTCACTGTATTAGCCAGGATGGTCTTGATCTCCTGACCTCGTGATCCGCCTGCCTCAGCCTCCCAAAGTGCTGGGATTACAGGTGTGAGCCACCATGCCCGGCCTTTTTTTTTTTTTTTTTTTTTTTTTTTTTTTTTTTTTTTTGTGGGGGGACTGAGTCTTGCCCTGTTGCCCAGGCTGAAGTGCAGTGGCACAATCTTGGGTCACTGCAACCTCTGCCTCCCAGCTTCAAGCAGTTCTGCCTCAGCCTCCAGAGTAGCTGGGATTACAGGTGCGTGCCATTATATGCGGCTAATTTTTGTATTTTGGGTAGAGGTGGGGTTTCACTATGTTGGCCAGGCCGGTCTCGAACTCCTGACTTCAGGTGATCTGCCCACCTTGGCCTCCCAAGGTGCTGGGATTACAGGTGTGAGCCACCGTGCCTTGCCACTCTTTTTAAGAGACAGGGTGGTCATGTCTCACTACAGCCTTGACCTCCTGGGCTCAAGCAATCCTCCCACCTCCGCCTCCCAAGGAGTGGGGACCGGACCACAGGTGTGTGCCACCTCGCCCAGCTAATTTTTTTGTAGAGATGGGGTTTTGCCATGTTACCCAGGCTGGTCTCAAACTCCTGGGCTCAAGCCACTTGCTCACCTTGGCCTCCCAAAGTGCTGGGATTATAGGCATGTGTACCACTTTTAACATTTTGGTGTATTTCTCTCCTGATTTTTTTTTTTCTGTGGATTTTGATATTCGTGGACATACATTTTTGTAACATAAAGTCAGATTATGTACATAGTTTTGTATCTTGCTTAATTTGCTACCTAAGTGTCTGCCATGAAAAGTACTTTTTTTGGCCAGGTATGGTGGCTCATGCTTGTAATCCCAGTACTTTGGGAGGCTGGAGCAGGATGATCACTTGAGTTTAGGAGTTTGAGACCAGCCTGGGCAACACAGTGAGACCCCGTCTCTACTAAAAATTAAAAAATAGTTTGCCAGGAGTGGCAGTGCATGCCTGTAGTCCCCACTACTCAGGAGGCTGAGGCTGGAGGATTGCTTGAGCCCGGGAGGTCAAGGCTGTAGTGAGACCTGATTTTGTGCCATTGCACACCAGCCTGGGTGAAAGGGCAAGACTCCAAAAAAAATAAAAAGAGGTACCTTTTTTTCTTTTTTAAATTGAGACAGAGTCTCACTCTGTCACCCAGGCTGAAGTGCAGTGGCACAATCTCAGCTCACTGCAAACTCTGTCTCCCGGGTCAAGCAGTTCTGCCTCAGCCTCCCGAGTAGCTGGGATTACAGGTGTCCTCCACCACGACCGGCTAATTTTTTGTATTTTTAGTAGAGACGGGGTTTCACTGTGTTGGCCAGGCTGGTCTCAAACTCCTGACCTCAAGTGATCTGCCCACCTCGGCCTCCCAAAGTGTTGGGATTACAGGCGTGAGCCACCGCGTCCACCCAAGAGATACTTCTTGAATAGTTTTATTCTATATCTACTTGGAATGTAAGTTAACTTTTTGTTTCTTTGGAATGTTTTTCTTGGGAATATTTTTTCACCTTTGGCTTTTAGCTTAGAAGTTATGACTGCACATTACAAAGGGGAGTGTTCAAACCTTTATCAATAAGTCAAACATCTTTTGAGTTGTTGTTCCTGTAATGTTTTGCGTTATTTACAAGAGTAAAACTCTGTGTAACATCACAATTTTTTTCCCATACAATTATTTACATTTCTTTATTATCCCTTTACGTTCATCTTTATATGTTCAAGTATTCTAAGTTTTTAAAAAAGGCTGGGAGCCACAGTCCTAATTTTTTTTTTTTTTTGTGATGGAGTCTCACTCTGTTGCCCAGGCTGGATTGCAGTGTTGCTGTCTTGGCTCATTGCATCCTCCACCTCCTGGGTTCAAGCAATTCCCCTGCCTCAGGCTCCTCAGTAGCTGGGATTATAGGCACCTGGCACCACCCCTGGTTAATTTTTGTATTTTTAGTAGAGGCAGGGTTTCGCCATATTGGCCTGGCTGGTCTTGAACTCCTGACCTTGGCCTTCCAAAGTACTGGGATTATAGGCATGAGCCACCGTACCTAGCCTGTTTATGTATTGACCAGGCTGGTCTCGAACTCCTGACCTCAGGTGATCCACCCGCCTCAGCTTCCCAAAGTGCTGGGATTACAGGCGTGAGCCATCGTGTCCAGCCTTTAGTTGGTTTTCAGGAAGTGTTAGTATCATAAGGAGTGATTGAAGGAAGGAGGAAAAGACCACAGGGATTCATGTGGGATAAGTGAAAGAGGATTGAAGTGTGGGAACAAACAGAATTTTGGAATAAGGAGAGCGAATTAAGTGGAAATAGAAAATGAATACAGCCAGTTTTAAACCAGAATACTATTTTTACATTGAGAATGGAAAGGACCGAACCTTGAAGGGACATAAGAAAGGGTAAATGAGATGATTCCTGACCTTTTTTCTGGGTCCTAGTAATTACTATATAAGAAGTAGAACTTGGTCGGAGAACTTCACCAGGTGCGGTGGCTCATGGCCTGTAATCCCAGCACTTCAGGAGCCCAAGGTGGGTGGATTGCTTGAGTTCAGGAGTTTGAGACCATCCTGGATGACATGACAAAACCCTGTCTTTAAAAAAATACAAAAATTGGCCGGGCGCGGTGGCTCAAGCCTGTAATCCCAGCACTTTGGGAGGCCGAGGCGGGCGGATCACGAGGTCAGGAGATCGAGACCATCCTGGCTAACACGGTGAAACCCCGTCTCTACTAAAAATACAAAAAGAAATTAGCCGGGCGTGGTGGCGGGTGCCTGTAGTCCCAGCTACTCCGGAGGCTGAGGCAGGAGAATGGCGTGAACCCGGGAGGCGGAGCTTGCAGTGAGCCGAGATCGCGCCACTGCACTCCAGTCTGGGCGACAGAGCGAGACTCCGTCTCAAAAAAAAAAAAAAAAAAAAAAAAAAATACAAAAATTAGCCAGGTGGAGTTGCAGGTGCCTGTAGTCCCAGCTACTTGGGAGGCTAAGGTGGAAGGATTGCTTGAGCCTAGGAGGTTGAGGCTGCAGTGAGCCATGATTGCACTGCTGCCTTCCAGCCTGGGTGACAGAGTGAGATCCTGTCTCCAAAACCCCCCCAAAACAAAAAAAAACCCTTAATTCATTCATTTATTTATTTGTTTATTTATTTATTTTTGAGACAATCTCGCTCTGTCGCCCAAGCTGGAGTACAGTGGTGCGATCTCCATCTCAGCTCACTGCAACTTTTGCATCCCAGGTTCAAGCGATTCTCATGCCTCAGCCTCCCGAGTAGCTGGGATTACAGGTGCATGCCACCACATTGGGCCAATTTTTGTATTTTTAGTAGAGATGGGGTTTCACCATAATTGGCCAGGCTGGCTTCAGACTCCTTACCTTAAGTGACCTGCCTGTCTCAGCTTCCCAAAGTGCTGGGATTACAGGCATGAGCCACTGTGCCCAGCTTATTCATTTTTTTGGATGGGGTCTGGCTGTGTCGCAGTGGCACAATTATGGCTCACTGTAGCTTTGACCTGCTGGGCTCAAGCAGTCCTCCTGCCTCAGCCTCTTGTGTACCTGGGACCACAGACACACTCCGCTATGCCTGGCTAATTTTTGAGTTTTTTTTTAGAGATCTCAGTTTGTTCCCCAGGCTGATCTCAAACTCCTGGGCTCAAGGGATCCTCTCGCTTTGGTCTACCAAAGTGCCGGGATTACAGGTATGAGCAATTGAGCCTGGCATGGAAATATGAATTTTTAAAAGGAAAAAAAAAGAGTTTAAGACTATAGTCGGGGTTTGGATAGGCAGAGGAGGGTGGTTTATGATGAGTGGGTGATCAATATGAACAAAAGATTTGGGCTTGAAGCAGGTGTAATGTATGCTGTCTTCTAAGGATTTGGATCTGTGTGCTTGGAATGGAGGATTCTCATGGTAGAATATTCAAGATAATGGATTCAGATTCTAGAGCATTTTGAATAAGAGGAAGTTAGACTTCAGCTGTGTGAAACCATTACTTTCTTTAAAAACAGCTTTATTGAGATGTAGTCCACATGTCATACAAGTCACCCATTTAGATTGTATAATTCAGTGGTTTTGAGTATATTCAAAACTAGTTGAGAATTGTACAACTACCATCACAATTTTAGGATATTTTTGTCACTCCCCAGAGGAATCTGTTTGACTCCCCGTTTTCCCCCAATTCTCCCTGCCCTGGGCAAGTCCAAGTCTATTTTTTACTTCTATATATCTGCCTATTTTGAACTTTTTACGTAAGTGGACGAATTTTTTTTTTTTTTGTGATTTGTTTCTCTCAGCATAATGTTTTCAGGGTTCATCTGTGTTGTAACCATGTATTAGTACTTCATTTTTAAAATTGTTGAATAATATTCCATGTACCATGGACGTTTGGGTTTTTTCAACTTCTTGGCCTTTGGATAATTAATAGCCAAAAAGTTGGATAAAATTTCTGCCTCTGAATGATGTTGCTGTGAACATTCATGGACGTTTTTATATAGATGTTATGTTGCAATTTCTGTTGAGTATATACGTTGGGGTATAGTTGCTGGGTTATATGAGGTAACTCCATGTTTAACATCTGGAGGAACTGCCAAAATGTTTTCCAAAGTGGTTGCACCATTTTATGTTCCTGTCAACAGTGTATGAGGATTTCAGTTTTTCTGTATCCTTGCCAACACCTGTCATTATCTGTCTTTTTGATTATAGGCCATCCTACTGGGTGTAAAGTGGTATCTCATTGTGGTTTTGATCTGCATTTCCCTGATGGCTGATGGAGTTGAGCGTGTTTTTGTGTGCATTTGGCCATTTGTCAGTTACGGAGAATTATCTATACAACTCCTTTGCCCAGTTGTTAATTGGGTCATATGTCTTTTTATTGTTGAGTTGTAAAGAGTTCTTTATATATTCTGAATATAAGTTGTTTAACAGATATAGGATTTGCAAGTATTTTCTCTCATTTAGTGGATTATCTTTTCATTTTCTTGAGGTCTCTCTCTGTCACCCAGGCTGGAGTGTAATGGCACAATCAGATCTCACTGCAGCCTCGAACTCCTGAGCTCAAGGAGCCCTTCCACCTAAGCTTACTAAGTAGCTGGGACTAACTGAGTGTGTGCGCCACTACCCCCAGCTACTTTTTGTATTTTTTGTAGAGATGGGATTTCACCATGTTGCCCAGGCTGGTCTCCAACTCCTGGGCTCTAGTGATCTGCCTACCTTGGCCTTCCAAAATGCTGGAATTATAGGTGCAAGCCACCACTCCTGGCTAGTTTTTTATTTTCGGTAGAGACAGAGTCTCACTGTGTTGCCCAGTCGTGTCTCAAACTCCTGAGCTCAAGTGATTCTCCTGCCTTGGCTTCCCAAAGTGTTGGAATTACAGGCATGAGCCACCCCACCTATCCTTGCATGTTAAGGTTATATAATCCATTAAGTGCTTGAAATTTAGTGAGGTGTGCTATTTATAAAATAAGGCCGGCCGGGCGCGGTGGCTCAAGCCTGTAATCCCAGCACTTTGGGAGGCCGAGGCGGGTGGATCACGAGGTCAGGAGATCGAGACTATCCTGGCTAACATGGTGAAACCCCGTCTCTACTAAAAATACAAAAAACTAGCCGGGCGTGGTGGCGGGCGCCTGTAGTCTCAGCTACTTGGGAGGCTGAGGCGGGAGAATGGCGTGAACCCGGGAGGCGGAGCTTGCAGTGAGCCGAGATCAGGCCACTGCACTCCAGCCTGGGAGACACAGCGAGACTCCATCTCAAAAAAAAAAAAAAAAATATATATATATATATATATGAAATAAGGCCTATTGGATAAATGAACTTTGACCATTTCTGTCCTTTTTTATGCCCAGAAAACAAGTGTTGCCTCCTTTTGTCATTAAGATAAATTACTATTAAGCAGCAATAGTTTTGTAAAACAGAGTATAAGCATTTGACTATTTTGCTGTCCTGTGAATAATTGAAATTGTGTGTTACAAATTCTTAGGTTTTTGGATTTTGCATAGGGTTAGTTCTGTCAGGTTAAAATTGGTTGTTGATTGATATGAGGTTATACTCTCAGGCTATTCTAATGTATATGTTATTATAAAGAAACAAAATTGGGGCGGGGCACGGTGGCTTACACCTGTAATCCCAGCACTTTGGGAGGCTGAGGTGGGCGGATTACCTGAGGTCAGGAGTTCAAGACCGGCCTGGCCAATATGGAGAAACCCTGACTCTACTAAAAAAATACAAAAATTAGCCGGTTGTGGTGGCACATGCCTGTAATCCCAGCTACTTGGGAGGCTGAGGCAGGAGAATCTCTTGAGCCCGGGAGGCAGAGGTAGGCTACGGTGAGTTGAGATCATGTCACTGTTCTCCAGCCTGGGCTACAGAGCCAGACCCTGTCTCAAAAAAAACCAAACAAACAAAAAACAAAATTGGGAAATACTGCTTAATCTCTTGTCTAGCGGGATTCTTTTTGCTATTTAGGAAAAGACCACATTAAAGAAGAGGTTATTTTGTTACCTTTAGGTGTAATAAAAAGTTTGTTTTGGGTAAAGACTTTCCACAAAAAAACTCTTCAATTACTTGAAATTGGGAAGTGGGAATGAGTGGAGTTGCTGATTTTATAAGATTATATCTGCTTTAGGTTTTAAATTATTATGCATGTCTCTAGCTTAGCTCTTACTCAATATTCAAAGGAAGTAGGTCTTAATTAGTCCATGTATAATTTTAATGGCATCAAGTACCTAATTAATATTGTTGAATCTTTGAGGCTAATGTAGTCAGCTGATACTCCCAGTATTACATTGTTGATCTTTTTCAGAAATATTAGAATTTGGAAGTGGTTCAACTTCCTGGAATAAATGCTGTTTCAAAAGCAGACTACAGAGCACTTGACCTTAGCTTTTTACCTTTTATATTGTGTGACTGAGTGAGTGTATTTAAATGTGGTACATTTTAGGTAAGGCAATGAAAGCTGAATGCGGCTCCAGAATGTCACTGATTTCATTCTTGATCTTCATTAGAAAAATCATAGTTAAAGGATCCAAATATAAGTATGCATTAGCTTATTTTTCCTTTACACATAATAGACACTTAGTAAATTTAAAAAGAAATGTCTTTGAAGGGTACCACCAAAAACCAATGATTTTTCTAAGCTGGAAAGGAGTTTGGGGATTTTTCTGGTTCAACTTTCTGGCCCCTCTCCTGCCTTTGTTCCAGAGGCTGAGGGGAGGTGAGGGAAACTTGCCTAACCATAAAGTTCATGCCATCGCAAGGTTATTTGAGGTCTTTAACAACACTGACCAGTGACCTACTTATAGATCCTGTTTCTCCTGTAATGGTCTTGGTTTGGATAGTAATTTATATGGCTACCCCTACCTGTTAACCATTACATGGCTTAGACAATTAGGAATCAATCTTCCTCCCTCCCTCCCTCCCTCCCTCCCTCCCTCCCTCCCTCCCTCCCTTCCTCCCTTTTCTGTCTTTCTCTCTCTCTCTCTCTCTCTGTCTTTCTGTCTGTCTATTTATTGGAGATGGAGTCTCGCTCTGTCCCCCAGGCTGGAGTGCAATGGTACCATCTTGGCTCACTGCAACGTCTGCCTCCCAGGTTCAAGCGATTCTCCTGCCTCAGCCTACAGAGTAGCTGGCATTATAGGTGTGTGCCACTACACCCAGCTAAGTTTTGTATTTTCAGTAAAGACAAGGTTTCTCCATGTTGGCCAGGCTGGTCTCGAACTCCTCAAGTGAACCTGCCTCGGCCTCCCAAAGTGCTGGGATTACAGGCGTAAGCTACTGTGTCCCGCCTTTTTTTCTGTTTCCATGGTGACTTGCTCAGTTGCCCAGGCTGGAGTGCCATGGTGTGATCTCAGCTCACTGCGACCTCCTCCTCCTGGGTTCAAACGTTTCTCCTGCCTCAGCCTCCAGAGTAACTGGGATTATAGGTACCTGCCACCACACCCGGCTAATTTGTATTTTTAGTAGAGACAGGGTTTCTCCATGTTGGCCAGGCTGATCTTGAACTCCTGACCTCTGGTGATCTGCCTGCTTTGGATTAGTTTAGATATCATTAATTTATTATAAAAGACTTGAAAATTATTTACATGATGAATGATTTTAGAACTTTAGTGGAATGGGCAGCTTCACATTGATGCCATTTCAGTAGTGATTTATTTCAGTTTACATACTTTCCAAGAGTATCACCATCTCTAAATGAATAATCCTTGTCACCTAGAGCTGCTTTGGCACCTCTAAATTCTGGAAGAACTTTATCTCCAACTTTTTTTTTTTTTTTTTTTTTTGAGACGGAGTTTTGCTCTTGTTGCCCAGGCTGGAGTACAGTGGCGTGATCTCGGCTCACCGCAACCTCTGCCTCCCGGGTTCAAGCAATTCTCCTGCCTCAGCCTCCTGAGTAGCTGGGATTACAGGCACTCGCCACCATGGCTAATTTTTGTATTTTTAGTAGAGTCGGGGTTTCACCATGTTGATTAGGCAGGTCTTGAACTCCTGACCTCAGGTGATCCACCTGCCTTGGCCTCCCAAAATGCTGGGATTACACTGGCACATGAGCCACCATGCCCGGCCTATCTCCAACTTTTACATTGACTGGTTGAATCTCTCTCTATCCTTTCGTTCAGAGCCTGATCCAGCAGCTACTTTGAGATTTTTCTGAAAGAATTATGCTTCCTTTGGTTACGATTTCAGTGGCACTTGTTTTTCTTTTTTTTGAGATGAAATTCTGCTCTTGTTGCCCAGGCTGGAGTGCAATGGTGCGATCTTGGCTCACTGCAACTTCCGCCTCCCGGGTTCAAGCGATTCTCAAGCCTCACCCTCCTAAGTAGCTGCGATTACAGGCATGCGCCACTATGCCCTGCTAATTTTGTATTTTTAGTAGAGGTGGGGTTTTGTCATGTTGGCCAGGCTGGTCTTAAACTCTTGACCTCAGGTGATGCACCCGCCTCAGCCTCCCAAAGTGCTGGGATTATAGGCATGAGCCACCAGGCCTGGCCGGCACTTGTTTTTCAACCAATGCTCAAAGAGGAAGAAACTTATTTTTTGAGACAGAGTCTCTCTCTCTTGTCCAAGCTGGAGTGCAGTGGCGCGATCTGTGCTCACTGCAGCCTCTGCCTCCCGGGTTCAAGTGATTCTGCTGCCTCAGCCTCCTAAGTAGCTGAGATTACAGGCGTGTACTATTGCTTCCGGCTAATTTTTGTATTTTCAGTAGAGATGGGGTTTCACCATGTTGGTCAGGCTGGTCACGAACTCCCGACCTCAAGTGATCCGCCCACCTTTGCCTCCCAAAGTGTTGGGATTACAGACCTAAGAAACTTTCTAAATGCTTTTCCTGCCATGACTCCCAGCACTACAGGTCCTGCTCTGCTCTCATACTGTGCTGGAAGGAGAGACCCCGATGTCCTTTTTCTGTTTCAGGATTCTAATTGCATTTTGTTATTTCTCTTTATTCTCTTACGGTTTGTAACTATTTCTGTGACTTTCCTTATGTTTTGTGACTTTGACACTTTTGAAGATTACTGATCCATTGTTTATAGGGTATGCCTCAGTTTGGATTTGTTTGATGTTTTCTCATGAATGGGGTGAGGTTATACATTCCTTCTCATTGTCCCATATCAGGAGATTCGTGATGTCAGTACGATGATGCTTACCTTGACTACTTGGTTAAGTTGGCGTCTTGAGAGTCTTTCTATTGTGGAGTTATTTTCTTTCCTTTTGTTGTTCATAAGTATCTTGTGGGAGATACTTGATGAGTTTGCAAACAATGTTAAAGTCTTCTCAAACTTTGGTTCTCAATTTTAGCAACTGGTGGAGCTTGTCTGCAAAATTTATTGCTTTTGTGGTTGCCTAACTGTGACTTTCTATTTCACTCTCTCCTTCTACATTTATTGATTGTAATTCTATGAGGAAGAGCTGTCTTTCCTCCATTTGTTTATTTATTATTCATATCACTATGGACTCGTGGGTATGTATTTTATTTTATGGGTTAAAATCTAGTAACTGTCATTGTTTTGTTACTCAGATTGTTCTAGCTTTGGCCATCAGGAATTCCTTTAGGTTGATTTCTGTGTTCTTTCAAGAAGCCATCATCTTTTTTTTGTTTGAGTTGGAGTTTTGCTCTTGTTGCCCAAGCTGGAGTGCAATAGCGCAATCTCGGCTCACTGCAACCTCTGCCTCCCAGGTTCAAGTGATTCTCCTGCCTCAGCCTCCTGAGTAGCTGGGATTACAGGTGTGCGTCAGTACTCCCGGCTGATTTTTTTTTTTTTTTAATTTTTATTTTTAGTAGAGACGGGATTTCTCCGTGTTGGCCAGGCTGGTCTCGAACTCCTGACCTCAGGTGACCTGCCCACCTCAGCCTCCCAAAGTGCTGGGATTACAGGCGTTGAGCCAATTCGCCTGGCCTTTTTTTTTTTTTTTTTCTTTTTTTTTTTTTTAAATGAGACAGGGTGTTGCTGTGTTCCCCAGGCTGGAGTGAAGTGGCTTGATCACGGCTCGCTGTGACCTCAACCTCCCTGGCCCAAGAGATCTCCCACCTCAGCCTCCCGAGTACCTGGGACTATAGGCATGATGGGCGTGCACCACCATACGTGGCTAAATTTTTTTTTTTTTTAGAGGAGTCTTGTTCTGTCGCCCAGGCTGGAGTGCAATGGCATGATCTTGGCTCACTGCAACCTCCACCTCGCGGGTTCAAGCAATTCTCCTGCCTCAGCTTGCAGAGTACCTAGGATTACAGGCACCTGCCATCATGCCTGGCTAACTTTTTGTATTTTTGTAGAGTTGGGGTTTCACCATGTTGCTCAGGGGTTTCACCATGTGAGCCACCGTGCCTGGCACGTGGATAATTTTTCAATTTTTTGTAGAGATGGTCTTACTGTGTTGCCCAGGCTGGTCTCAAACTCCCAACCTCAGTTGATCTTCCGGCCTTGGCCTCCCAAAGTGCTAGGATTACAGGCATGAGCCACCATACCTGGCTTTTTTTTTTTTCTTTTAAATAATCTATTTTTAATGTATCAGCTGCCATTGGAGCCATAGTACCAAAGTGTGATCAGAAAATTAAGCTTTTTCTTGCATGCTATTTTTTTTTTTTTGAGACGGAATCTCACTCTGTGTCAGACTGGAGTGCAGTGGCACGATCTTGGCTCACTGCAGCCTCCACCTCCCAGGTTCAAGTGATTCTTCTGCCTCAGCCTCCCAAGCAGCTGGGATTACAAGTGTGTACCACCACTCCTGGCTGGGTTTTTTTGTGTTTTTAGTAGAGACAGGGTTTTGCCGTGTTGGCCAGTCTTGTCTCGAACTCCTGACGTCAGGTGATCTGCCCGCCTCGGCCTCCCATAGTGCTGGGATTGCAGGCATGAGCCACTGTGCTGGCCTTTTTTTTTTTTTTTTTTTTAAACCCTTGCTCTGTCACCCAGGCTGAAGCGAAGTGGTTTGATCATAGCTCACTGCAATCTCGAACTCCTGGACTCAAGGGATCCTCCCATTTTAGCCTCCTAAGTATCTGGGACTACAGGCACACACCACTGTGCCCAGCTAATTTTTAAAATTTTTGGAGAGATAGGGATAGGGGTCTCACTTTGTTGTCTAGTCTGATCGGAAACTCCTGGGCTTAAGCAATCCTCCTGCTTCGGCCTCCCAAAATGGTGGGATTATAGGCCTGAGCCACTGTACTCAGCCCTTGTTTTTTTATTTTTAAGCTTTGCCAACATCTGAGTTTTCCAACAATCGTGTTCTTAATTCACGTTAATACGTTATTCGAGTTAAAAAGGATTCCTTCTTATATTGCAGATAAAAGAAGGAAGTGTGTAGAAGATTTTTTCTTTTTTTTTTTTTTTTGCGCCTCAAATTTGAAAGGCCTTCTATCTATAGATTGTACTAGGACCTGCAAATCCAATGTCTTTACTCCTCATAGGTAACAATTTGATTTAGTGAGAAAATATAGGTATTTCTGTTTTTGAGTTTTGTTAACAGCAAATTGTTTAGATGGGATTAAAGGCCCCAAATGTACTCTAGTTATCTTTGTGGAACCCATGGATGAACACCGAGAGAGAGAGAGAGAGAGAGTGTGAGTATGTACGTGTGTATACTCAAACCATTGGACTCAAACTCAGATGATTCTACTGCCTCAGCTTCTTGAGTAGGTGGGATTACAAGTGTGTGCCACTGTGCCTGGTTTATGTTGTGTTTTAGTGGTGTTAAATCTTGAGTATCAGGTCAGAGTGATTGTTTTAGTTGGAGGAGCTAAGTTGAAATAAATATTTGGTCATCATAAGTTACAGTTCATAAGCACTTTAAAAATAATCGCTTTTCTTCAATTAACTATATATTGGCTTGGCGTGGTAGCTTATGCCTGTAATTCTAACACTTTCGGAGGCCAAGGTGGGTGGATTGCTTGAGCTCAGGAGTTTGAAACCTGCCTGGGCGACATGGCAAAACCTCATCTCTACCAAAAATACAAAAGTTAGCTGGGCGTGGTGGTATGCGCCTCTCGTCCCAGCCACTTGGGAGGCTGAGGTGGGTGGATCGCTTGAGTCCAAGAGGTAGAGAGGCTGCAGTGAGTGGAGATCGTACTGCTGCACTCCAGCCTGGGTGACAGAGTGAGACCTTGCCTCAAAAAAAAAAAAAAAAAAAAAAAAAAAAAAGCTATGTATTTATCAAATAGAGTCCAGGCACAGAAAGGAAGTTTTCTTATGCTTTCAGTGCTTTCAGTGACATTGAAGGCTTTGGTCAGTTCTTAAGGGCACCAGTGTGAAATTAGTTGACGATAAGGACAATTGTGAGAAACCTCCAGTTGGTCAAATAGCCTTTGGAAACTTACTGCTCGTTATTCTTTCTGATTTTCTTGGAATTTTTTTTTTTTTTTTTTTTTTTTTTGAGACAGAGTCTCGCTCTGTCTCCCGGGCTGGAGTGCAGTGGCCGGATCTCAGCTCACTGCAAGCTCCGCCTCCCGGGTTTACGCCATTCTCCTGCCTCAGCCTCCCGAATAGCTGGGACTACAGGCGCCCGCCACCTCGCCTGGCTAGTTTTTTGTATTTTTTTTAGTAGAGACGGGGTTTCACCATGTTAGCCAGGATGGTCTCGATCTCCTGACCTCGTGATCTGCCCGCCTCGGCCTCCCAGAGTGCTGGGATTACAGGCTTGAGCCACCACGCCCGGCCTTTCTTGGAATATTTTGAGAGAAAAGTCATTATTCCCTTTTATTCCAGAATCATGTTAATGAGGTAGCTTAACTGCTATTCAGCTGAGGGCTCAACTGAGTATAAAAGGACAACTGGTAATGGTAAACTGAAGGAAAGACTAGTAGAATCTTGAGAAAGAATAAGAAAAAAGAGAAGAGAAATGTTATTGTTTTGATATTACAGATTAAGCTAACCACAGTACCTGATTCTTAGCAGGTGCACAATACTTATTTAATCAATAATTAATGGAGCAGATATTTATTAACTAACATTGTATGTCTGTGCTGTCTATTGAAGAATATACAAAAGAAACCTGAGGCTGGGTGTGATGGCTCACACTTGTAATCCCAGCACTTTGCGAGGGTAGACAGAAGGAGCACTTGAGCCTAGGAGTAGGAAGACCAACCTGGGCAACATAGGGAGATGCTGTCTCCACCAAAAAAAAAAAAAAAAAAAATTTAGCCACGTGTAGTGGTGAGTCTCAGCTGTGTGGGAAGGGCTAAAGCAGGAGGGTTGCTCTAACCCGGGAGGTTGAAGCTGCAGTGAGTCGTGATCATACCACTGTACTCCAGCCTGGGTAAGAAAGAGAGCAAGATCTTCTCTTTAAAAAAAGAAAAAAAGAATATACAGTACTCTCAAATGGAGGTAGGAGATCAGAAAGTCAGTGAGGACTAGAGGAATAGGAAGTAGTATTTGGGCTGACTTGAAGTTGAGGGGAAGGACATCTACAGTTGAGGGAAATGGTATGGGCAGAGTTGTCAGTGGTTAGGAAATGGTGTATGGTGTTATTTGGGGTAGTCTGAAGACCCACTGGGCTAAAATAGAAAGCAGTGAATGTGCATCTGACAATTTTGGAGACCCTTTGGATATCTAACTGTATAATTTATCGTTTATTTATTTTTTTTGAGACAGGGTCTTGCTTTGTTGCCTAGGCTGGAGTGCAGTGGTTTGATCATGACTCACTGCAGCCTCAACCTCCCAGACTCATGCAATACTTCTGCCTCAACCTCCCAAATAGTAGGGACGACAGGTGGTCCCAGGTTGATATTTTGTAGAGACGAGGTTTCACTATGTTGCCTAGCCTGGTCTTGAACTCCTGGGCTCAAGCGATCCTCTGGCTCCGGCCTCCCAAAGTGCTGGGATTACAGATGTGAGCCCCTGCGCCCAGCCTAATTTTTCCAAGGTTTTCCAAGGTTTTGCTGAGGTACATCCTGTCTAGAGGGAAATGGAAAGGAAAGGGTGATCGTATCATGAAAGCTATAATAAAGGAAGAAAAATAGAGATTTGAATATCTTTGATGAAAGAAGAGTTAAAATTGACTCCAGGGTTTTGAGACTAGAAAATGATGCTGTTCAATGATGTAGTAAGAAAGATGTAGGATTTAATTGTATACATTGTTTTGAGATAGTGGTCAGATAAATTCAGTTTAGGACGTTGGATTTGAAATGAATGAAATGTCCAATTCATTTTACAAACAAATGGAGATAACTGAAGATGTTTGGAAATGGGGAGATGGAAGTCAGATGAGCAGAAATGGTTGGAAAAACAAATCTGTGAAAATATAAGCATAATGGAGAGAGAGGGAAGAGAAAAGCATAGATTATTAGTAGTCTGTGCAGTGTCTGGTTACTTGAGGAGGATGAGGAAGCTTACAGAAAAGAGAAAGAAACTGCTGAGAGGAAAGAGGAGGATCAAGGCAGCACAACCTTTAAACTATCCAGAATAGATTCCCACTGAGTTTTGTTTATGTAATTGGAGGAAGTGACATTTAATCCTTGACAGCTAGTTTTTGATTGAAGACTCTTGAGTTTTTTTTTTTTTTTTTTTTTTGAGTCGGAGTCTCGCTCTGTCGCCCAGGATGGAGTGCAGTGGCAGTCTCGGCTCACTGCAACCTCTGCCTCCCAGGCTCATGCCACTTTCCTGCCTCAGCCTCCCGAGTAGCTGCAGGCACCTGCCACCATGCCCGGCCTATTCTGTGCATTTTTTTTTTTTTTTTTTTTTTTTAGTAGAGATGGGGTTTTACCATGTTAACCATCATGGTCTCGATCTCCTGACCTTGTGATCTGCCTGCCTCAGCCTCCCAAAGTGCTGGGATTAGAGGCGTGAGCCACTGCGCCCGGTCTTTTTTTTTTTTTTGGAGACAGAGTTTCGCTCTTGTTGCCCAGGCTGGAGTGCAATGGCACGATCTCAGCTCACTGCAGCCTCTGCCCTCTGGGTTCAAGCGATTCTCCCATCTCAGCCTCCTGAGTAGCTGGGACTACAGGCATGCGCCACCACGCCCAGCTGATTTTTGTATTTTTAGTAGAGTTGGGGTTTCACCATGTTGGCCAGGCTAGTCTTGAATTCCTGACCTCAAGTGATCCGCCTGCCTCAGCCTCTCAAAGTGCTGGGATTACAGGCATGAGCACCTGGCTTTTTGCGTGTTTCTCCTACAAGTCTAAAATTAGTTCTTTAGGGCTTTGGTTTGGAGAGTTACGTTTAAGTTTATACTTTTGCTTATTTCCTATAATCACATTTTAGAAATAAAAAAACATTTCAAAATATTTATTTATTTTTTTGAGATGGAGTCTCATTCTTTCATCCAGGGTGGAAAGTGGCGCTGTCATAGTTCACTGCAAACTCCTGGGCTCAAGCTATTCTTCAGCATTAGCCTTCCAAGTGACTGAGATTAGAGGTGTGAGGCACCGCAACTGGCTAAAACATCAAAAAGATGGAAACCACTTGCTATCTCCCTAATAGGCTGCTATTGGGGTTCTGGGCAGTAGTTATTGTGAAATCATTAATTTGAAACTGGAGTTTTCAATAAAAGATTTTCATATGCTAATCAGGAATTAGGCAGAGCATGATAAACTCCGTTACTATCCTTAGTTGATAAATTTTAAGCAGAAGAAAAGGAACTGTTTGAGTTAGCTTGTCTTGGCCTCATTATTGTGGATTTTCTGTTTTTTTTTTTTTTTTTTTTTTTGTGAAAGAGTCTTGCACTGTTGCCCAGGCTGGAGTGCAGTGGCGCAATCTCGGCTTACTGCAACCTCTGCCTCCTGGGTTCCAGCGATTCTCCTGCCTCAGCCTCCTGAGTAGCTGGGACTATAGGCGCATGCCACTGCTAGCTAATTTTTGTGTTTTTAGTAGAGGTGGGGTTTCACAATGTTGGCCAGGATGGTCTCGATCTCTTGACCTCATGATCCGCCCGCCTCAGCCTCCCAAAGTGCTGGGATTATAGGTGTGAACCACTGGCGCCTGGCCGATGTATAATTTCTTAGACTTTTTGATATAGTGAAAATAGCTTGTGGACGATGTGTTTGTGGGCCTAAGGCATCTTGCCCACATGTGGGGAACTCCTTTGTTAGCCCAGTATTTGAACCATTAGGAGCTGGTGATTTGGCAAGCTGTTTTGTATGGAGTGTTGAACAAAGCAGAGTTGGGATACTTTCTGCCTAGATTCTAAAGAGAAGCCTGTGTTCTCGTTGTGTATTCTGACTTGATCGTTCGGTAGATGTTTGTTTGGTAGATGTTAGAGCACTGAAAGTGTGTCCTGGGCTAAGCACTAGGGAATTAGAAATAAGACATAACCTTTGCGTTCAAGAAACTTACAGTCCTAGCCTGGGCAACATAGCCAGGCCCTGTCTCAAAAAAAAAAAAAAAAAAAATTTAGGCTGACATAGTAACGCCTGTGCCACTGTAGTTACAGTTACGAGAGGCTAAAATGGGAGGATGGCTTGAGGCCAGGAGTTTGAGGCTGCTGTGAGCTATGACTGCGCCACTGTACTCCAGCTTTGGTGACCGAGTGAGACCCTATCTCTTAAAAAAAAAAAAAAAAAAAATTGAAGAAACTTAAAGTCCTTATTCAGGAGACAGATATGTAAGAAGGTAAAGAGAAATCAGTAAGCAGAGGGCCTGTGAGAGCTCTGAGGAGGACCACTTAGCGGGTGAGTGGGAAAAGATTGAGAGAAATGAGGGAATTCAAAGGCTTCTTGGAGAAGGGTACTCCTCTAAACTGAAACTGGAAGGATGAACAAACCATACGAAGGAGAGCAGTGGGATAAAGAGAATTCCAGCCAGGAATCAGTGCATGCAGAGACTCAAGACAGTGAAAAATAACTTACCTATTATTGGTAGAGCAAGGATTTGAAGGGTAGTGGACAGATAATCAGAGGCCACAGGAAGGGCCTTATAAACCATGCTAAAAAGCTTGAAGATCACTCAGATGACAGTGAGAAGCTGTACTGAGAAGCTGACAGTAAGAAGCCGTCAGAGCTGTAGGCTAGGGAATGACTGGCCAATTTGTGTTTTAGAAGGACCCTTCTGGAAGCATGTTAGGAGGGAGGGTTGGGTTATATGTTTGTAGTGAGTAATTCAAATCCAAGATTGATGTGTGAATTAAGTTTTTTACTTAGGACTTTTATAGATTTTATATACTTTTCATAAGGATGACTTTTCAGATTACCTTTTTTTCTTCAGTTTTTCAAATAGGTATAAAAAAGCTTGTATCTAGGTAAATTCCCATGATTGTTATCCAGTCTGCATTTAATATATACATGTATGTATACATATATATGTATATTTTTTTGGAAACGAGGTCTTGCTCTATTGTCTAAACTAGGGTGCAGTGGTGTGGTCATAGCTCACTGCAGCCGTGACCTCCTGGGCTTGAGAGATCTTGTTACCTAAGCCTCCTGAGTAGCTGAGACCACAGATGTGTACCACCACACTTGGCTCATTTTTTTTTTTTTTTTTTTTGCTGGGCAGAGTGGCTCACGCCTGTAATCCCAGCACTTGGGGAGGCCAAGGCTGGTGGATCACCTGAGGTCAGGCATTCGAGACCAGCCTGACCAATATGGTGAAACCTCACCTCTACTAAAAATACAAAAAGTTAGCCAGTCATGGTGGTGTGCACCTGTAGTCCCAACCACTTGGGAGGCTGTGACAGAAAAATTGCATGAACCCGGAAGGCGGAGGTTGCAGTGAGCCGAGATTGTGCCACTGCACTCCAGCGTGGGCGACAGAGCAAGACAGAGATAGGGGTCCCCTTATGTTGCCCAGGCTATTCTCAAACTCTTGGGCTGAAGTAATCCTCCCACCAGGGCCTCCAAAAGTGTTAGGATTATAGGTGTGTGCCACTGTGCCTGGCCTACATATTTTATTTTAGTTTTTGAGATGGAGTTTCACTCTGTTGCCAAGGCTGGAGTGCAGTGGCGTGATCTTGGGTCACTGTAGCCCCCGCCTCCCAGGTTCAAGCGATTCTCCTGTCTCAGCCTCCCGAGTAGCTGGGATTACAGGCATCTGCCACCAAGCCTAGGTAAGTTCTGTATTTTTAGTAGAGATGGGGTGTCTCTGTGTTGGCCAGGCTGGTCTCGAACTCCTGACCTCAAGTAATCTGCCCGCCTCAGCCTCCCAAAGTTCTGGGATTACAGGCGTGAGCGACTGCGCCCCGCTGGCCTATATATTTAAAAAATATATTTCTGTTTTCAGTTTCAGCCTTTGTTTATGGTTAGTGAGTGGTTAGTAGCAGGTTTGTAGTAGATTGTTTATAAGTGAGTAAAATTGAGGCGTGTTGTTTTAATACTCAAATAATGAGACAATAGTGAAAGTACCTGCTCATCAAAAGGTAGGACATCTTTTATCATAGTGCTAAAGAGATACATAGATGGAGATATACATAGACGTATAGATACATAGCATATATCTGCATCTCCTTATTAATAGTTCAGCTAGAATTTGAAATGTTAGGTTAAATTGGCTGCCTTTGAATGAAAAAGGAACATCTATTTGTGTTCAGGGTGTAATGCTCAGATGAACCATTGGATATGAAACCAGAAAGCAGTTAGGAGGTGTTTTTCAGTTTAGTCCTTCACTGGAAACCAAAACTTTGAAAATTATATTTGGAGGGGAGGCTACTTATGACAGAATTCTTAAAGATGAACTACTTTTGACTCAGAAGTGAAACTGAGTTGAAAATATTCAAAACCAAAACAATAGATACTTTCATAGAATGTTGCAGGTTGTTTTGCCTTTCTGGCTCTCACAAAAAAGGTTAGTGATTGATATTGTATCTGCATATTTTCTATTCCTTTCTCTGTACTTTAGTTAATAGCATTTTGTGATTAAAAAAAATAATGCCCTTGACTTACTTTTTTTTGTTGTTATTGAAAGCAGTTTTTCCTGTGTCTGAGCATGTATAACATTAGTGGTTTACGTAGAGAGTTTGTTTATTGCAACCGGAGGCACATTCCTAGGCAAGAATGGTTTTTTAATGTTCAGTTATCCTATTTCCAGTAGGACATCTTCAGAAATGAGCAAATTCCGTTAAACCAATAACCCTGATTTTGGCGGATAAGCGCTTATACTAATTCTGCTTTGAGAAAAGAGATTGTTCATTCTACTTTAGGAACTACTAGCTAAGTCTGGTGCTTCTTAACCCTTAACTAAGAAAAATGAGGCTTGCTGACAATGGGTAGTTTTTACTGGCCTGTGAAACCCAACAGCATGTTCAGCAATGTAAACCACAGCAGCTGTCTTTTGCTGGCTTCACTGTTGTTTGAAGTATAATGAAACTGCTTCTTGGCCAGGCTCGGTGGCTCACGCCTATAATCCCAACACTTTGGGAGGCCAAGGTGGGAGGATCACCTGAAGTCAGGAGTTCAAGACCAGCCTGGCCAACATGGTGAAATCCAGTCTCTACTAAAAATAGAAAAATTAGTGCGGTGTGGTGGTGCATGCCTGTAATCCCAGCTACTCAGGAGGCTGAGGCAGGAGAATCACTTGAACCTGGGAGGCGGAGGTTGCCCTGAGCCGAAATTGTGCCATTCATTGCACTGCAGCCTGGATTACAAGAGCAAGACTCCATCTCAAAAAAAAAAAAAAAAAAAAAAAAGCTGCTTCTCACAAATGGCTACACCTGCTGACTCATCTTCCAGCCCCTAAACAACTGTAGTATCCAGCATTATTGAATGCTGGGACTTGAGAATAAAGAGAACCAGAATCTTCTTTTTTTTTTTTTTCATGTCATAAGTTTGTTGACAAACATACCTAGTATGCCATGAGTTAGAGTTTGATCCATTTCCAGAGGCTGTATCTCTTAAAATCCTCTTCATATCTGTTAAATGGACGAGCTGAAACATCCTTATGATTTAAGCAGTTGGTGTTGTACTATAAGGAAGGGTGCAGCAAATGCAGATCCAAAGTACAAGCACATCTTAACTAGTAACGCCCACTTGTTTTCCACTGAAAATGGTGAATACTTCCCAGGACCCTCCTCATAGTGGCTCCTATGGACCGCAGAGGTTGTGAACTTCCGGATGCTGTGGCCCAACATAGCGCTGCTGGAAGCTCTGCGAAAAGTGCAGAGACGGGGGATGGATGAAATGGCGGCACCTCATCAAGACCTTGTTTTCACGACCTTGTTCCCCCGTGCTCGAGAACCAGAATCTTAGAATGTGAGAGTTAGAATGGATTATGGAAATCTTTAACTCACCTCCTTCTCAAATGGCCTCAGCTATTAAAAAGAAATGTTACTGTGGTAGCTGTCATAGTAGGTAGTTAAAAGAATGATAGTGCTATTCAGAATGCCATTAGAATCTTCTAGATGAGTGAAGACGTTTGTCTGTCTAGGAGTCTTTGAGATGTAGTATCTTTTAGCCGCCTTTCAAAAATAACACATTCTGGCCGGGCGCGGTGGCTCAAGCCTGTAATCCCAGCACTTTGGGAGGCCGAGACGGGCGGATCACAAGGTCAGGAGATCGAGACCATCCTGGCTAACACGGTGAAACCCCGTCTCTACTAAAAAATACAAAAAACTAGCCGGGCGAAGTGGCGGGCGCCTGTAGTCCCAACTACTCGGGAGGCTGAGGCAGGAGAATGGCGTGAACCCGGGAGGCAGAGCTTGCAGTGAGCTGAGATCCGGCCACTGCACTCCAGCCTGGGCGACAGAGCCAGACTCAGTCTCAAAAAAAAAAAAAAAAAAAAAAAAAAAAAAAAAAAAAAAAAAAAAAAAAAAAAAAATAACACATTCTGAAAGTGACTGAAAGCTACTAGGGGCAGCACACATCCGGGCCTGCTATACACTTCAGGAGGACTGTGGGAAGAAGTAAAAATGAAGAGTGACCATTGTCCCTCAACATTTTCTAATCTAATTAGAAAATAGATTTGAGAAAGGAGGGAACTTTGGAGCATTTAGGAATCAATTTGTGATTATTTAAAAATTATTTTGGAGACAGCATATTTCTTTGTTTCCCAGGCTGGAGTGCAGTGGCTATTCACAGGTACAGTCATAGCTCCCTGCAGCCTCGAACTCCTGGCCTCAAGCCATCCTTCTGCCTCGGCATCTTGAGTTGCTAGGATGACAGAGTGTGTACATCGTGCTTGGCTTGAATGGATCTTTTATCTATGTATGATTTTGTAACATCATGCATTGGTTATTTGGAAGATTATAGGATTATGCATCAGTTATTTTGAAGGTAATTGTTCATTAAGTTATGTAAAATTTCCAAATGTTGATATATTTTTTATATGGCATAAAATCATGTTATTAATAGCTGATATCACTATGATCTTATAAGGAGAGTATTTTGGGAAGCTCTCTGGGTCATGGTAGTAGATACCAGCTTACTGTGACTTGTAACGGCTGGAAAGGTAATTGAAGTTGCATTAGGAAACAGTCTGGGAGTGGAAGGGAAATGGATTTTACTTTTATAAAAAAGTTTTATGGGCCGGGCGCGGTGGCTCAAGCCTGTAATCCCAGCACTTTGGGAGGCCGAGACGGGCGGATCACTAGGTCAGGAGATCGAGACCATCCTGGCGAACACGGTGAAACCCCGTCTCTACTAAAAAATACAAAAAACTAGCCGGGCGAGGCGGCGGGCGCCTGTAGTCCCAGCTACTCGGGAGGCTGAGGCAGGAGAATGGCGTAAACCCGGGGGGCGGAGCTTGCAGTGAGCTGAGATCCGGCCACTGCACTCCAGCCCCGGCGACAGAGCCAGACTCCGTCTCAAAAAAAAAAAAAAAAAAAAAAAAAAAAAAAAGTTTTATGTTGAAGGCCCTGTAGGGGGCATTTTATTTTTCTGGTTGCTTTTTTTTAGTGTTAGCAAGTTTGATTCCATCTAAGGAGTACGTAAGCAAAGGTAGTTGGCCTTTTCAAATCTGTGAACCCAAAGATTTAAAAAAAAATTTATTTGCTTTTATTTTATTATTTTATAGAGACAGGGTCTCGCTCTGTTGCCCAGGCCGGAGTACAGTGGCATCATCTTGGCTCATTGCAGCACCGACTTTCCAGACTCAAATTATCCTTCTGCCTCAGCCTCCAGAGTAGCTGGGACTGTAGGCATGTGCCACCATGCTCAGCTAACTCTTGAATTTTTTTGTAGAGATGGGATTTCACCATGTAGCTCAGGCTGTTCTCAGACTCCTAAGTTCAAGCAATTCACCAGCCTTGGCCTCCCAAAGTCTTAGGATTATAGGCTTGAGCCACCGTGCCTGGCCCGAAGAAATGTCTGTGATGGAATGTATAGTGTACTTCTGAGCTTGCCTGCTTTTTTTAGGTGCTTGGTTCCCTGTCAGTTATAAATCTGGGAGTCTTTAGAACTTCTTCTGAGCCTTTTAATCCCTCCATTCTCCAATCTAAAGCTAGACCTCATAATTGTCTGATTAGAGTCCTGGATCAGTCTTACCTCATGGAATTGGTTTCAGTTTTTCCCTAGGCTTAGTTACTATCTTCTTTTGTTTGAATTTAAGTCTGTTTTACTAAACTAGTATCTAGAGTGAGATAGGGACTAGGATGAATCTCTTTCCAAGTGGAGTGGGTGATGTAGTTTGATCTAGGAGTTTGTTTCTTGTGGCCCTAGGTGATGTAACAGAAACTGGACTGTTGTATTATATTTTGTTAGTATTCTAAGAGATTTTTTTTAACATACATTCAAGGGTTACCTTGAAATTAGCCCTGCTTTTTTTTTATTTAATACAATTTGCTTTTATAGAATTATACTTTGAAAGTTGGTATTCAAATAAAGTCCTGATCTCATGTCATCTTTCATGATAGTAAACCTTTTGAAACATGCTAAAGGCCTAGTAATATGACGTTGGGCAAATTACAGGCTATATAGGCATTGAAATACTATATAACCATTAAAAATGTTACAGAAACATTTACTGATATAAAAAAGTGCACATTTTCTCTGTGGAAGTTAGTTAAAAATAGCATGTATATTCAAATTTTATTTAAATACATTAGGAAAAGGTGCTTGATTATACAGCAGTGTTCATGTGGTTACTGGTTGCTGGTGAGATTAGGTCATTTGATTTCTTTCTGCAATAAGTAATATTTTGTTTAACCATGTTATTGATTGGTTGATTGATTGATTGATGGAGTCTCACTGTGTTGCCCAGGCTGGAGTGCAGTGGTATGATTCTGGCTCACTGCAACCTCCGCCTCCCGAGTTCAAACAATTCTCATACCTCAGCCTCCCAAGTATCTGGGATTACAGGCGTGTGCCACCATGCCCAGCTAATTTTGTATTTTTAGTAGAGATGGGATTTCACCATATTAGCCAGGCTGATCTCGAACTCCCAACCTCAGGTGGTCCACCCGCCTCGACCTCCCAAAGTGCTGGGATTACAGGTCTGAGCCACCGCACCCGGCCAGTTATTTTTATAATTAGCAAATTAAAGCTACTTCTATTTTGGAAAATCAAAACAAGTTAAAATTTGACTCTCCGTGAACTCTCATTCAGCAAAGATTAAATTACATTATTTTAAGACAGTGAAGAGGAATTTAAAATGCATTTAGATTTTCAACAGAAATCAAGGGAGTTTTTGTTGTTGTTGTTAACTATTAGTTGAGTAGAAGCTAAACTCGTTAAGCATTGTGTTCCCCATTCTGATTAATGTTGGTTTTACCATAGAATCAGTATAGTGCCGATCTCACATTTTGATGAATTAGGTTTCCTCAAATTTTTCATGATGCTATGAAAAACGGTTTAAAGTGCTTAAGTATAGGCATCTTTTTTTTTTTTAAACCTTATTTTAAATGACATGGCATATTATTGCAACATTTTTTATGATGCCTGCTTCATTGTTATTTTTGTTAAAGAGTTTCCATTTTAAAAGTCCTTTGCCATCTTGTCCTTACTGTCCTGGCTTTCATCTGGGACTGCAGCAGGGCTGAGCCAAAAATGGCTGCTGCAGCAGCAGGGGCGGGCATAGTATAGGACTTGGCTTCTGTGGTTCCTGTGAAGACGCAGGAAGAGAAGCTTGGGGAGAATGCCTTGACTCGGGATTCTCTTAATGGTTGTGGCCACAAGAATTGGGCTTTTCTTGTGGAAGAATTTCCATACTGTAGATTCTGCTGTTTGGAGGGAATGACACTGAGTATTGGGATTTACAGCATTAGTGGGGGACCCACCCATTCTCTACAGTAGAAGAAATCTTAGCTGATGCTGTCATTCACTGAGCAGGATTGGCTGTTTTCAGAAAGCAGCAAGGCTTACCTGTCTGTGTCAGTTGATGACAGATACATGTCCAGAATGATGGTGATTTCTAGCTTGGTGGGTGAATGTACTTAAATGCAAATTATCTCTCAGGGATGGAGTGGGTGGCATATAGTAGAGGATTAAAAAGGTCTTCCCTTTCGTGCAGCTCGTGTGAGGATTACTGTTCCATATAAAAAATCTGCTTGGTATGTTAAGGTGAGAGATGGGGAGTGGTTTGAGTAGAGAATTAAAGTTGCTGTATGTGCTCTTTGGGCCACTCTCCAAGAGGAAATACACTGCCATTTGGATGGGGTGAGTTTGTGCCTGAGTTCCAGTCCTTTCTGCCTGTGACTAGAGATAGGCATGATGTAAAAACACCAGGATCTGCTGCTTAGCAACCAGTAAAATACCGTGTATCTAGATAGGCAGTAACACAGTACTTCATTCATTTCTCTTTCAGTGTGATGAAGAGAAAAGGCTTTTTTGCTTAAGAAACAGAAAAACCCCCATTCTCTAGGAAAGCCATATGTAATCATTGTGGAAAATACAGGAAAAAAAAAGAAGTTTACTCATAACTCTAACTCATTGATGTATTTTGATAAATTTCATTGAAGGAATTTTTTGTTTATATATTATACATATTTTTGTACATATTTATGTACACATGGGTTGGCATATATGTGTTTATATGTATACACACATTTGCATAGCTGCAAATCATACTGTAAATGTAACTTTGTATTATTTTTCCTATTTTAACATATTGATATATTAACATTTGTTTCTTTTTTCTAGAGATAGAGTCTCTGTCGCTTAGGCTGGAGTACAGTGGCATGATCATAGCTCACTCTAACCTCCAACTCCTGGGCTCAAGTTATCCTCCTGCCTCAGCTTACCCAGTCGCTGGGATTGCAGGCATGAGCCACCTTAACTGGCCAGTATAGTCACATTTCAGTAAACATTTTGAAGGCATCTTTAATGGCTTTATAATATTAGATACATGACCGTGCCACAATTTACTGAAAACACATTCCTTACTGCTGGATTTTTTTTTTTTTTTTCTTTTTTTGACATGAGGATCTTGCTGTGTTTCCTAGGCTGACTTTGAACTCCTGACTATCCTCCCACCTCAGCCTCTCAAGTTGCAGGGATTACAGACATGCACCATTTACTCGATTTTTAAGTTAACAGTTTGCTATTGAAAGGAGTGCTGAGACCAGGCAGGGTGGCTCATGCCTGTAATAACCAGTTTGGGAGGCCAAGGTAGGCAGATTGCTTTAGGCCTAGGAGTTCAAGACCAACCTGAGCAACATAGCAAGACCTTGTATCTATGAAATTAGAAAAAAATTAGTGAGGCCTAATGGAGTGTGCCTGTAGCCGTGGCTACTTGGGATGTTGAGCTGGGAGGATTGCTTGAGCTCAGGAGTTTGAGGCTGCAGTGAGTTATGATTGTGCTATTGCACACTCCAGCTTGGGTGACAGAGTGAGACTCTTCTCTTAAAAAGAAAAGAAAAAAAGGAATGCTGGAAACCATCTTTGTGCATAATGCTTTTCAGTATTTTAGATACTTCCTTAGTAAAAGTAAAAATTACTGAGTCAACAGGTGTGAACACTAGGAAAATTGATCTATATTACCAGATACGAATTTTCACTTTACCTGCAGTGTACCCTAGTGCCTGTTACATTTTTAAAATTGTTTTTATTGATACATAATACATGTACATATTTTCAGGTTCTGCTCTTTTTATCAGCATTAAATATTGCAGTCTTTCAGTTTTTGTTTGTTAGGTGAAAATGATAGATGAGGCCGGGCGCGGTGGCTCAAGCCTGTAATCCCAGCACTTTGGGAGGCCGAGATGGGCGGATCACGAGGTCAGGAGATCGAGAGACGATCCCGGCTAACACGGTGAAACCCCGTCTCTACTAAAAAATACAAAAAACTAGCCGGGCGAGGTGGCGGGCGCCTGTAGTCCCAGCTACTCGGGAGGCTGAGGCAGGAGAATGGTGTAAACCCGGGAGGCGGAGCTTGCAGTGAGCTGAGATCCGGCCACTGCACTCCAGCCTGGGTGACAGAGCAAGACTCCATCTCAAAAAAAAAAAAAAAAAAATGATAGACGATTTTAGTTTGCATTTCTTTCATTACTTGTAAGGTTTATTTTTTCTCCTTTGTTTACTAGGTTTATTTATTTATTTTTTTTGAGACGGAGTCTTACTCTTTCGCCCAGGCTGGAGTGCAGTGGCTGGATGTCCGCTCACTGCAAGCTCTGCCTCCTGGGTTCATGCCATTCTCCTGCCTCAGCCTCCTGAGCAGCTGGGACTACAGGCGCCTACACCACGCCAGGCTAATTTTGTTTTTGTATTTTTAGTAGAGACGGGGTTTCACTGTGTTAGCCAGGATGGTCTCGATCTCCTGACCTCGTGATCCGCCCGCCTCAGCCTCCCAAAGTGCTGGGATTACAGGCGTGAGCCACTACGCCCGGCCATTTATTTCCTGTTTTGGAAATTATTTGTTCATATCCTAGGCTCATGTATTTTTTGAGATTTTGGTTTAGGTTCAAAATTTAGCAAAGGCTGGGCGCGGTGACTCACGCCTGTAATCCCAGCACTTTGGGAGGCCGAGGAGGGTGGATCATGAGGTCAGGAGTTTGAGACCAGCCTGGCCAACATTAGTGAAACCCCGTCTCTACTAAAAATACCAAAAATTAGTCAGGTGTGATGGCAGGCACCTGTAATCCCAGCTACTCAGGAGGCTGAGGCAGGAGAATTGCTTGAACCCGGGAGGCAGAGGTTGCCGTGTGCTGAGATTGCGCCATTGCACTCCAGCCTGGGCGACAGTGTGAGACTCTGTCTCAGGAAAAAAAAGAAAAAAAAACTTAGCAAAATAATGCATGTGTTTTATAAATAATACAAATTATATAGATTTATTTATTTATTTATTTTTTGAGACAGAGTCTTGCTCTGTCGCCAGGCTGGAGTGTAGTAGCATGATCTCAGCTCACTGCAGCCTCCGCCTCCCAGGTTCAAGAGATTCTCCTGCCTCAGCCTCCTGAATAACTGGGATTACAGGTGCCTGCCACCATGCCTGGCTAATTTTTTGTATTTTTAGTAGAGACGGTGTTTCACTATGTTGGCCAGGCTGGTCTCGAACTCCTGACTTCGTGATCCACCCGCCTCGGCCTCCTGAAGTGCTGGAGGATTACAGGTGTGAGCCACTGCACCTGGCCAATTATATAGATATATACCTTCATATGATGTATTTTAAAATGGGAAAAACTCTTTTCACTTATACTTTCATGATTAAAGGTTATCACAGTTGACAGTTTGGTGTGTCTGTTCTTACCTTTTTATATGCATTTACATAAAAGGAGAAGAAGAGGGAGAGAGAGAAAAGCAGAGGTTTTAGAGGATGGACTGGAGCTGGGCTTTGGTTTGTGTCCTGACTGCTGGAAATGTGAAGTATCACCTTGGTGGATTTGGAGTCCCAGCTCTCTTGATTTAGTGCTGTGTGTCTTGGGAAAGTGATTTAACCTGTTTGTGCCCTAGTATCCTTATATTTACAGAGAGTGGTAGTTATAGACTCTGGTGTCTTGAGTTCTGAGGATTAAATGAGTTAATACATTTAGAATGCTTAGAATAGTACCTGAGAACCAGTGTTATATAGTAAAATAGGTATAGTAGTTGCTGTTAATATTATTATTGTATTACATTACTGTGTAAAAGGAATGTAAGTAGGATTATACTGCCCATGCTTAGTGTCTCCTTATTTATGTATCATATAAATCTTTGCCATGTCAATACATACAGACCATTGTGTAGTCTAGTTGTACTATTATTTTTTTCCTATTTGTGGATATTAATGTAGTTTTTAATGGATATTTTGGTATTAAAGTTGTAGTGCATATCCTTGTACATATATATCTTTGTGTATATGTATTTTAGTAGAATGGAGTCCTGTAAATAGAATTGCTGAATTGAAAAGTATGTAAATAAAAGAGCAACAACTTGACAGTCACTTTTTCAATACTAAGAACTTTTCTTTCTGCTGCTTTTTTGGGGGCTAGCAATTGTACCTTATTTTATGACTTTAAACAATTTTTTTGAGAAGAGTCTTGCTCTGTTGCCCAGGCTGGAGTGCAGTGGCATGATCATGGCTCACTACAGCTTTGACCTCCCTGGCCAAAGTGATCCTCCCACCTCAGCCCTCCAGATAATTAGGACCGTAGGTGTACGCAGCCATGCTCAGCTAATTTTGTTTATCTTTTGTAGAAATGAGGTCTCACAACGTTGAACAGGCTCGTCTTGGACCCCTGGGTTCAAGCAGTCTTCCCTCCTTGGCCTCCCATGTTTTATGACTATTAATCACGAGTCTTTTCAAATATACTAATTTGAAATTTAATAAACCTTTTCCTATACTGTGCACCGTCTCTCTCCTCTGGGAGATCTCCTCTTTGTTCTTTACTTTGTTAATGTATGGTAATTAGTAGTTTCTATTCATAGTTATGAATGAAGGATGAGGTCTTCCAATAATTTTTTTTTGGTTGTCTGTAGGGAATTCAAATAATTTTTTAAAATGAATATATTATTTAAAAAAGTGGAAATACCTATGTTAATTCATGGTACGTTTGTATTATGGTCAGTGTTTTATGTCTGCATACTATTTATGTTTTGTGGAGTGGAGTTTCTTATACAGAATGTTTTCCAAATATATTTTAGTTGTGATTTTGGACCTATATCATCTCCTCAAAAAAATAGATACTGTGAGGTGGAAATCCTGAAATTTCTTCCTTTTTTTTTTGAGATGCATTCTCGCTTTTGCCCAGGCTGGAGTGCAGTGGCATGATCTCTGCTCACTGCAACCTCTGCCTCCTGGGCTCAAGCGATTCTCCTGCCCCAGCCTCCAGAGTAGCTGGATTACAGGCACCCGCCACCACGCCTGGCTGATTTTTGTATTTTTAATAGAAATGGGTTTTTGCCATGTTGGCCAGGCTGGTCTAGAACTCCTGACCTCAGGTGATCTGCCTGAGACTGATCTGCCTCAGCCTCCCAAAGCGCTGGGGTTATAAGCGGGAGCCACTGCACCCCACCCAAATCCTGAAATTTCTGAAATAACTGTATCTTTAGGTAACTTACTAGCTTTTGAAGAGTTCAAGTTTGCCTTTTATTACAATTATTGCATTGATAGTAGTAGTATTTTATAGACTTTCTTGTGTGAAATGAAAAGCTCCTTGTGACTATTAATTTTTCTTATTCCAGTTATTGAATTACTGTTGTCACCATCTAATATGTAATTTTATTTATTTATTTTTGAGATGGAGTTTTGTTCTTGTTGCCCAGGCTGGAGTGCAATGGCGTGATCTTGGCTTGCTGCAACCTCCGCCTCCCAGGTTCAAGCAATCCTCCTGCCTCAGCTTCCCTAGTAGCTGGGATTGCAGGTGCCCACCACCATGCCTGGCTGCTTTTTTTTGTAATTTTAGTAGAGACTGGCCATGTTGCCAGGCTGGTCTCGAACTCCTGACCTCAGGTTATCCACCCACTTTGGCCTCCCAGAGTGCTGGGATTACAGGTGTGAGCCACCGTGCCTGGCCAATTTTAATATTTTTTAAATATAAAATTGCCTCTCTGATTTGCATATTGTTTGTTATTGAAATTAACTGTTAATAACCATATGTTTGCCCTTCATTTACTTTACTTTATAAAAGTTCTTGAGACAGGGTCTTGCTCTATTGCCCAGGCGGGAATTCAGTGGTGCAGCCGTGGCTCATCTCAGCTTCAGCCTCCTGGGTTCAAGTGATTTTCCTGCCTCAGCCTCCTGATTAGCTAGGACTACAGGTGCACACCATTGTGCCTGGCTAATTAAAAAAATTTTTTCGGTAGAGACTGGGTCTCACTATGTTGCTCAGACTGGTCTGCGATTCCTAGGCTCAAGTAATCCTCCAACCTCTACTCCTGAATTTTTTTTAGTTTTGGAGACAGAGTCTCACTGTGTTGTCCAGGCTGGAGTGCAGTGGCACTATCTTGGCTCACTACAGCCTTGAACTCCTGGGCTCTGTTAATCCACCTGCCTCAGCTTTCTATGTAGCTAGAACTGCAGTCCTGTGCCCACTACAATCAGCTAATTTAAAAAAAAATTAAAAATATTTTTGGTAGCGATGAGGTCTTGCTGTGTTACCCAGACTGGTCTCAAACATTTGGCCTCAAGTGATCCTCCTGTGGTGGCCTCCCAAAGCACTGGGATTGCAGATATGAGCCACCACACCCAGCCCATTTACTGTAATTTTTAACCTGTGAGAATTTTGTGATATTGGCTAGATTTTGTCGTAGAGATTTGTATGGTACCAAATTTTATTCCTAATATACTGGATAACTAAATGGTTTTGGTGAAACTTTACCATTCACACTTGAATATTTATGTTTTCCTTAAGGGAAATCACAATGTATATAAGTTTTTAATTTTGTTTCAAGTGAATTCCATTTGATAAAACACGTAGCATAGCTGGGTGTGGTGGCTCAAACCTGTAATCCCACTGAGTCGGGGGCAGTGTGGAAGTATCCTTTGAGGCTACGTGTTTGAGACCAGCCTGGGAACCACAGTGAGACCCTGACACTTAAAAAAAAAAAAAAAAAAGGCATCAAATAAACTGGACACTTTAAGAGATATATTGGTCAGGATCATTGGGTTTAGAAGATAGAGCAAAACCTGAGAGTTAAACCCTAGGGTTTTTTTTTTTTTTTTTTTTTAAAGCTCTGGTTCTACTTGAAGTAGTCATGTGATCTTTGGCACTTCTCTTAATGTAACATCTTGGAACTTGGTTTCCTTGTCTATATCAGAGAGTTGATGATACCTTACAAGTTGTTCTGAGGATTACATGAGCCCTCTATGCAAAATACCAAATACATTGATAGAGATATGGTTGGTACTCAAGAAATAATGGCATAATTTTTTTTTTCTTGCTATGTAGGCTGGTCTCTTAACTCCTGGGCTCAAGCAATCCTCCCACCTTGGCTTCCCAAAGTGCTAGAATTACAGGCATGAGCCACCATGCCTGGCCAGGAAACAATGCTATTATTATTCTAGCCGGCATAAAACAAAACTCATTTCCTGGAGAATTAGACTATTTAACAAGGCACACGCTTATCAGTACGTGCTTTACCTCTTCTAGTGTTCTGCTGTGTTGATATTAGTGACCAAGATCTGCATAGTTTGAAAACCCTCTGTTTCAAGGATTAGAAGGTAGAAACCTTATGAGAAAGAAATCTGGCCTGGTAAAATGCGTCTTCATGGGCTTTTTGAAAGATGGGACTCATTCTTTGTCTTTTAATGGTTTATTTATTATAATCTATTGAAATTTACTTTATGACCTGAGACAAAGCCATTTTACTATTTAGGCGCAGTTTAACATGGTTAAACCTGTCTATTACTCAGAGTGTACCAAGGTGCTTTTATTTCTCAAGAGTTCTGTTGTATTTCATCCGTAAAAATGATTGAAGCAGGGTCAGGAACCAGTGGCTCATGCCTGTAAGTCTAGCACTTTGGGAGGCCAAGGTGGGAGGATTGCTTGAGACCAGCCTAGGCAACATAGTGAGACCCCCATCTCTGTCAAAAAAAAAAAAAGAAAAAAAAGGAAAGATGGGTGTGGTGGTGTCCTCCTGTAGTGTTTATAGTCCTGGCTACTCAGGAAGCTGAGGTGGGAGGTTCCCTCAAGGGGATCCCTCAAGATTGAGGCTAGAGTAAGTTATGATTGTGCCAGCGCACTTTAGCCTGCACAGCAGTGAGACTCTGTCTCCAAAATACATAAATAAATAGATTGAAGCAGATAACTGTTATTGTTATGGGAGAGATGTTATCTCCCAAAGATTACCCATAGATACTTGGAATTAATTTTTGGAGCTCTATTTTGACTATCAGAGCTCTCTTAAAACATGAAATTGCTTGCAGCAAAAAAATGGAAGCCGGGGGGTGGGGGGGGGGAAACATGAAATTGCTTCATTTTGTTATTTGCTTTCTTAAAAATATTTTGGATCTGGCATAGTGTCTCATGCATATGAACCTTGAGGCCAGGAGTTCGAAACAGGCCACAGCAACTTAGGGAGACCTCATTTCTTTTATAAATAAATTTTTTCTTTTTTTGGAGACAGTCATGCTCTGTCACCTAGGCTGGAGCGCGGTGGCATGATCTTGGCTCATGGCAGCCTCCGCCTCCTGGGTTCAAGTGATTCTGGTGCCTCAACCTCCTGAGTGGCTGGGACTACAGGCACGTACCACCATACCCAGCTAATTTAAAAAATATTTTTAGTAGAGATGGGGTTTTGCCATGTTGGCCAGCCTGATCCTAAACTCCTGGCCTCAAGTGATTTGCCCGCCTCGGCCTCCCAAAGTGTATAAATAAAAAATTTTCAAAAATATTTTGTATGTTTAATAATTGTTTGTTATAATGAAATTTATTTTGTGCTAAAGAAGAAATACATGTATCTTACTGTACATTATAGACATACATTAGTAAATGGAATTCCCTGTAGTTTCACACCTCCTTGGTTAACTGTTTGAAGTCTTTCTCCAGACTTTCTATGCCTATTACAACATTTTAAATTTTAACTAAAAAAAAATTTTTTTTTTTTTTTTGAGACGGAGTCTTGCTCTGTAGCCCGGGCTGGAGTGCAGTGGCCAGATCTCAGCTCACTGCAAGCTCCGCCTCCCGGGTTTACGCCATTCTCCTGCCTCAGCCTCCGGAGTAGCGGGGACTACAGGCGCCCGCCACCTCGCCCGGCTAGTTTTTTGTATTTTTAGTAGAGACGGGGTTTCACCGTGTTAGCCAGGATGGTCTCGATCTCCTGACCTCGTGATCCGCCCGTCTCGGCCTCCCAAAGTGCTGGGATTACAGGCTTGAGCCACCGCGCCCGGCCAACTAAAAAATGTTGTATACTGTTTTGTAGTATTCTTTCTTAGTTATACTGTTTTATAGTTTTCTTTTTCTTTCTCTTTTCTCTCTCTTTCTCTCTCTCTCTCTCTCTTTCTCTCTCTCTCTTTCTCCTTCTTCCTTTCCTTTGCTTTCCTCTCTTTCTCTCTCTTTCCCCCCTCCCCTTTTCTCCCCTCCCTTCCCCTTTTCTCCCCTCCACTTCCCTCCTTTATTTTTTTCATTTCTTTCTTGACGAATTCTTACTCTGTTGCCCAGGCTTGAGTGCAGTGGCGCGATATTGACTCACTGCAATCTCCGCTTCCTGGGTTCAAGTTATTCTCCTGCCTCAACCTGCCTCAACCTCCCTAGTAGCTGGGATTACAGGCGCCTGCTACCACACCTGACTAATTTTTGTATTTTTAGTAGAGACAGGGTTTCATCATGTTGGTCAGACTGGTCTCGAACTCCTAACTTCAAGTGATCTGCCTGTCTCGGTCTCCCATAGTACTGGGATTACAGGCATGAGCCACCACACCCAGCCTACTTTTTCTTTTTAGTGTAATTTCTATAGTAACAGTTTTATGTTTCAGTAATAGATATCTATTTCCATTTTTTGGAAATGACTAGAATTACGGATGCTGCTTAATTTATTTTTATTCAATTCTTGCTAATCTACTTGGGTTATTTCTGTTTTTCTTATGTTATGAACCATGCTGCACTTAACCTTTTTATACAACTTCTTTTACTTGAATGGATATTTTTTGGGATAAATTATAGAAGTAGATCAAAATGTATGAAGGGAAGTATGTCAGAGTATGAAGTAGGTAAAAAGGTTGTGGAAATTAAGTGTTAGCTATTATGAGTTTTAGATGGTTTGGTTCCTGGTTCCATTTATATCTTTATTGTTTTTCTTTTTTGTTTGTATTTACTTTGTATTATTTTGCTTTGTAGCATGTATTCTAGTTAGCCACTTAAAAAAATGTAATTTTGGGGGAGCTAGGGTCTCACTCTGTCACTTAGGCTGGAGTGCGGTTATACGATCTCAACTCACTGCAACTTCCACCTCCCAGGCTCAACCAATTCTCCCCCCTCAGCCTCCTGAATAGCTGGGACCGCAGGCACATGCCACCACACTGGCTAATTTTTGTATTTTTGTTTTGTTTTTTTTTTTTTTTTGTAGAGTGGGGGTTTCATCATGTTGCCCAGGCTGGTCTCAGACTCCTGGGCTCAAGCAATACACCCACCTCGACCTCCCAAAATACTGGGATTACAGGCGTGGGCCATTATGCCTGACCATTAGCCACTTTTAGAATCCTAATATATGTTTTTTTCCCTGAGACGACGTCTAACTGAGTTGCCTAGGCTGGCCTTAAATGCCCGGACTCAGTGTTCCTCCCACCTCAGACTCCTGAGTAGCTTTATGTTTCAGTAATACATATCTATCTCCATTTTTTGGAAATGACTGAGATTACAGGCACATGGCACTGTGCCAGGCTAAATTCTCTTTGTAACAAAATTAGGGAACTATTATTATCTTGAGTCCTTGGGTGGCACTGATTAGCATTTTTTTTTTTTTTTTTTTTTTTTTTTAGAGACAGGGTCTTGCTCTGTTGCCCAGGCTGGATGGAGCACAGTGGCACAGTCACAGCTCACTGCATCCTCGATTTCCCAGACTCAAGCGATTCTTCTACCTCAACCTCTCTGGTAGCTGGGACTACAGGCCCACACCACCACGACTGACTAAGTTATAAAAATTTTTGGTAGAGTCAGGGTCTCACTACGTTGTGCAGGCTAGTCTTGAACTCCTAGGTTCAAACTGTCTTCCTGCCTTGGCTTCCCAAAGTGTTGGGATTACAGGCATGAGCCACTGTGCCTGGCCTAATTAAAAAATTTAAAAAACCTTTTTCTGTTCCCTGTACCATTTCTCTCCTACAGGGTGGAATCTGCTTTTTGTCTTTGTTTCTTCACTTTCTTAATGTAAAATAGAAAACATACTGTAGTATTATAATCACTAAGTAAGCAGGATCTTGTTTTTTTTCTCTTGGTAGGAAGAAAAACACAAAGTTCTTTTGAAATAAAAATCTTTTTCCACACTTTTTTTTTCATACGTAGAACTACACACACACACACACACACACACACACACACACACACACACAGAAAGAAAAAAATATTTTTCTCAATTAGAAATGGTAATGTTCAATTAAAACACACATGCTGTCTCACAGCTTTTCTTCTTCTTTCAGTGTGTTGTAGATTGTTCTGTAACATGACACAGAAAGAGAAACAGTTTGGTGAGTAGTTAAGAACCCCAGTTGGAGTTGGTTGACACCTCTTCATTTATGTAGTATGACCTTGGGCAGACTGCATTGCTGCTATGCACTGGGGTTTTCTGTTTTGAAATACGGGAATTATAATTGTTCCTAGGATTTTTTTGAGGGTTAACATTGACTTGTGAAGTTCTTAGAACAGTTGGTTCAAGATATTTAGCTGAATAAATATAAACTGTAATGTAATGATTATAACTTTCTCATTTAAAAAATATATATGTTATGGATTTATCACATTCATTAAGTCATTCTCAAATTGATGTGCAGAAAACTTTATTTTAGAACACCTTATTTTTCCCTTAGATGCTTTCAAAGTGATAGTTGGTTTTTATTTTAGTAACTGGTAACAAGTCTTATTTTGTTCTTAATTCCTTGAGTGAAGAACTTAATTGAAGCTTCAGAGCATTTATAAAATAGGGAAGTAATTAATTGCTTTTCATTCCTAACCCTGGATATGTCTGCTTTTCTCAGGTTCTATTTTGTATAGTTTTTACAATATAGTCTTGTTTTCAAATAGTAGTCTTCATATCAGCCATTGCTGAAAACTGCTTACTTTAATTTTATCTTTTTATAACCTGCATAAGTAATTTTGCCAAGGCCAGGTGTGGTGGCTCAGGCCTGTAATCCTAGCACTTTGGGTGGCCAAGACAGGCGGATCAAATGAGGCCAGTTCAAGACCAGTCTGGGCATATGGTGAAACCCTGTCTCTAATAAAAATACAGAAACTAGCCATGCGTGGTGGTGCATTCCTGTAGTCCCAGCTATTTAGGGGGCTGAGGCAGGAGGCTCACTTGAACCCAGGAGGTTGAGGTTGTTGTGAGCCGAGATCGTGCTACTGCACTCCAGCCTGGGCAATAGAACAAGACTCTGTCTCAAAAAAAAAAAAAAAAAAAAAAAATTGCCCATGCTACTGGGACCTTCAATTTCAGTGAAAGGAAGAACATTTTATTGTTCCTATGCTGTTGTTTCTGTAGGTTATTCCCTTCTTTGCTATTGGAAAATCAGTTTCATAATGATTTTGTTACTGTGTTGGTTATCCACAAATGTCTAGAGAATATTTTCCTGAGAAAGACATATTATGACATACTCTTATAGAGAGAAGACAGACTGAGCTAAATCTGGAGAATGTTTTTAAGAATGTAAGAAATGTTTGCTAACTTTTTAAATCACTGAGCAAAGTTCGTTAATATTTTCATTAGACTTGGGTGACCCAAGTAAGGAATCCTTTACATTTTTTTCTAATGGAAGAAAATACTATCTTAATTAGGATGATTCTAGGGATGTGGTAAGGCTAGGATAGTTGTACTCAGTGCTGGCTGTTGGAGTCAGTTTTGTAGTTTAAATTATATAAACCAGGGTGGGTCTGTAGTCCTAGCTACTCGGGAGGCTGAAGCAGGAGTTTGGCTTGAGGCCAGGTGTTCAGGGCTATCCTTTGCGATGATCGTGGCTGTGAAGAGCCACTGCATTCTATGTTGGCAACATAGTGAAACCCATCTTAAAAAAAAATTAAACAGACCTGAATCAGATTTTGCAGCTTGAGTTTTAGATATACCATTTAGTTAAGACCCCTGGCTTAGAGAATTAGGATGCTCAGTAGTGAGTTCATTTAGGTCTTATATGTAATATAAAGGATATTAAATTGGTATTTGCCTTGTTATTTGCACAATATCTTTTTCGAAAGCTTTGAGTTACCAGTATGATGCTGATTGTTGGATTTAGAGCCTATCGTTTCTTAAGCTTTTTTTTGTTTTTTTCTGAGACAGGGTCTCACTCTGTCACCCAGACTGGAGTGCAGTGGTGAGATTGTAGCTTACTGCTGCCTCAAACTCCTGGCCTCGAGCAATTCTCCTGCCTCAGCCACCCAATGTTCTGGGATTACAGGTGTGAACCACCACACCCAGCCTTCTTGTGAAGATTTTTGGCTTGTCATGATCCAGAAATAAGTTGATTATTTCTCAGTGGATATATTCTTTTAGTTTCTTTTCTAGAGTAATAGTATAAACAGGGTTTGGTGTATGAGTAGAGGAAGATGTTTTTTCCCTTTGAAGTGGATTTGTTTTGGGACCTGATAAAGTGCAAACCAAGCATGTTGTACTTGACACCTTCTTAGAACTTGGAATATTTCATTACCAGTTATCTAATTGGTCAAAGTTAGAAACTAAGCTGGGCACAGTGGCTCATGCCTGTAATCCCAGCATTTTGGGAGGCCAAGGCAGGAGGATTGCTTGAGCTCAGGAGTTTGAGACCAGCTTGGGCAACATAGTGAGAGCAAGTCTCTACAACAAATTAAAAAAAAAAAACATTAGCCTGATGTGGTGGTGCACACCTATAGCCCTAGCTACTCAGGAGGCTGAGGTATGAGGATTGCTTGAGCCCAGGAGGTCAAGGCTGTCGTGAGTTGTGATCACACCACTGCACTCTAGCCTGGATGGCAGGGTGAGACCTTGTCTGAAAAAACAAAGCAAAAAAACCCCAAATTAATGGGCAATGATAGTATTTAGCTCTTTTTTCACATTAGGAAGTGAGTTTTTTTTAAAATTTTTTTGAAATAGTCTTACTCTGTTGCCCAGGCTGGAGTACAGTAGTGCGATCTTGGCTCACTGCAACCTGTGCCTCCCAGGTTCAAGCGATTCTCCTGCCTCAGCCACCCGAGTAGCTGTGATTACAGGCGTGTTGCCATCATGCCTGGCTATATTTTTAGTAGAGACGGGGTTTGGCCATGTTGGCCAGGCTGACCTTGAACTCCTGACCTGAAGTGATCTGCCTGCTCAGCCTCCCAGAGTGCTGGGATTACAGGTGTGAGCCACTGCGCCCCACCGGACATCTTGATATTAAGATCATTCATATTTCCTTTGGTTTGGTCTGTGCCGAACCTTCTCAGCCATGTACAACCTCCTTGGTTTGGGGAAGGAGGGCTTAGGAATTCTCTCTTTTTTGTTTGGAGTGAACTTGAGGATTTTTTACTCTTGCTCTGTTCCACGTTTTTTTCAGGTCACTCTGGAGGAACTTGGGTCATTGTGATTCATGTACCTATTTTGAGTTATTTTTCATGACTTCTTTCTAGACAGTGAAGAGCCAGAGCTCTGACTTTTAGCTTCAGGGGACTGATTCTATAAATATGGATGGACAGGTAATTTAAATGGATTGCATTAATACAGTTAATGGTGTTTCCAGGATGTTTTGAAATTTTCCCCTCTGTGTTTCCTATGAAAAGAGCTTAGGTTTGATGTTGTGGTCTGACTTTGATGAACTGTGTTAACTGGGCTATTTCTAGTGTAATTAATGCAAAACGAGGAGGAACAGTTTTACTCCATATCGGTTAATTCAGAAAAGTAGAGTTGTGGTTTTAATTTGTTGAGTTAATGAGTGTCATTGTCAAACCATAAACGTGACCAAGGTAATTAGGATTCTGAGAGCGTAGGTCTTTTCTTTGTTTGCTTTTTAAAAAGATAACATTTAGATTTAGTTATGGATTACTTTAGCTAGTTATTTTTGAAGTTTCAATCTGGGATTCACATTTAACTATCTTTTTTTTTTGGAGACAGGGTCTTCTGTTGCTTAGACTGGAGTGCAGTGGCGCCATTGTAGCTCACTGCAGCCTTGACCACCAGGCTCAAGTGATCCTCCCACTTCAGCTTCCTGAGTAGCTGGGAGTACAAGTGTACACCGCCATGCCTGGCTATTATTGTTATTATTATTTTTTAATTTTGTAGAGATAAGGTCTTACTATGTTGCTCAGGCTGGTCTCAAACTCCAAGGCTCAAGTGATCCTCCTGCCTCTGACTCCCAAAGTGTTGGAATTACAGGCATGAGATGAGCCACCATGCCTAGTCAACTGTACTTTGTTGAATACTTCTGAGGTGCATTATGTATACAGTTTAATTTTTTTCATAGATGATGGTGTCCAGTACATAATGTGAGACCAGGTGCAGTGTCTAATGCCTGTAATGCCAGCACTTTGGAGGCTGAGGCGGGATCTCTTGAAGCCAGAGTTTGAGACCAGCCTGAGCAATGTAGGGAGACCTTGTCTCTACAAAAATTAAAATAAGTTATCCAGGTGTGGTGGTGCACACCTGTAGCCCCAGGTAGTCAGCAGGCTGAGGCAGGAGGATCACTTTAGCCCAGGAGTTCAAAGTTAAAGTGAACTATGATTGTGCCACTGCAATCTAGCTTGAGCAACAGAGTGAGACCTAGTCTCCAAAAAAAAAAAAAAAAAAAAGGAAAAACAAAAGTAATGTCACATGAACCACCCATGTAATTTTAGATTTTAGATTTTCTAGTAGCTACATTAAAAAGTAAAAAATAGGAAAAATCAATTTTAATATTTAACTCAATATATAAAAATATTAAGACATGATCATATAAAAAATTGTTAGTGAGATACTGTATTTTACATTCTTTGTACTAACCCTTTGCACTTCAGTGTATGTTTTACACTTACAGTAATAGCACACCTTGTCTTGAACCAGCCAGATTTCAAGAGTTCAATAGCTCAGCATTCCTGGAGGCTACCTATTGAACAGTGCAGTTCTGTAATATATTAAAGCGTAAATACTGTTTTCTGGCTGCTTTCAGAAAGGATCAGAACTAGCAGATTTGAAGTGCAAGGGAAAGGATGAAGAGGCAGAAGTGTATGACGGGCAATACCTATCAGTATTGTGATGATTCCTACCATTCCCTTCCTGGGTTAGTTACTCTACTAACAGCTATGGGCAACTTTTTACAGGCATTTGGGTACTGTATTGTGATGTTATTATTTATCAGGTTTTCCCATTAAACAGTGTAGTTAAGGCAAGGGAGTATTTTTTTTTTTTTTTTTTGATACGGAATCTCACTTTGTTACCCAGGGTGGAGTGCAATAGTGTGATCTCGACTCACTGCAACCTCTGCTTCCCAGGTTCAAGCAATTCTCCTGCCTCAGCCTGCTGAGTAGCTGGGATTACAGGCATCCACCACCAGGCCTGGCTAATTTTCATATTTTTAGTAGAGATGGGATTTCACCATGTTGGTCAGGTTGGTCTCGAACCATGATCCACCTGCCTCGGCCTCCCAAAGTGCTGGGATTACAGGCATGAGCCACCATGCCCAACCTGTTGTTTTCTTTTTTTTTTTCTTTGACAAGGGAGTATGTTCTTTGTTTCTGTTTTCATAAGGGTCTGTCTATGCTAGGAATAAAGTAGGTCCTATATTTATTATTAGAAGTCTTTCTAGTGAGAACAGGGAGCTCTGGCATGATTGATTATATGCTTGGGACCTGGGTGTGTTACATCATCCATATTAGTTATACGTGAATTCATTCCCAGGCTTATTCTACAAATTGGGAGTCAGGGAAAATATATACACCATCAGGAGTAAGACCACATATGAGGACCGTAGTGTTATTAAATACCGACACACGGTCTCATATGTTTGCATCTTTATAGGTTAGCTTTTGCCAGGAGTAATAACTAACTTTTGATGAAAATATTCTATGTGGACTATTCATTTTTTACCTTGTTGAATTTTCTTTCTTTTTATTTTAATTTTTGAGACAGGGTTTCGCTCTTGTTGCCCAGGCTGGAGTTCAGTGCCGCGATCTCTGTTCGCTGCAACCTTCACCTCCCATGTTCAAGCAATTCTCCTGCCTCAGCCTCTCCCAAGTAGCTAGCATCACAGGCATGCGCCATCACACCCAGCTAATTTTGTATTTTTAGTAGAGATGGGGTTTCACCATGTTGGCCAGGCCCTTCTTGAATTCCTGACCTCAGGTGATCCACCTGCCTTGGCCTCCCAAAGTGCTGGGATTACAAGCGTGAACCACCACGCCTGGCCTACCCTGTTTAATTTTCACAGTCCTGCTGTGACTATGCAGGTGGTGTTCACCTCGTTGTATAGATGATGAAAATGGGTTTTACTATCTTCTGTTACAAAAGGCATTTGCATCTCATGAACGGAATTTGTAAATTTAGTGTATGTGGTGGGACGTATATCTTAGAATCTATAATAGTAACATGATGATGATGTTTTATGTGAAATTTATGTTTGTATTTAGGCAGATATAAAGTGGCACATCTGGTTTGAAAACCTAAAACAATTGTATTTTAAAATATTGCATATGTGTTTGAGATTGGTAGCTGTAAGAGAATAAAACAAACAAACAAACAAAACACTGCATAGTATTATATAGAAATACTCTATAATATAGCAAAGCAATGCATTCATCAGCTGGCTTCACAAACAAATATAACTAAAGTCCCTTGCATGTACCCTCCGCGATCACTTGCTTCTCTCTTTCACCAGAGATAACTGGTATCCTGAATTTGGGATTCATTAGCCCAATGTATTTCTGTTATTTTTATTTTTGTTTTTTTTTTTGAGATGGAGTCTCATTCTGTCGTCCAGGCTGGAGTGCAGTGGTGCGGTCTCAGCTCACTGTGACTTCTGCCTCCCGGGCTCAAGTGATTCTCATGAATCAGCGTCCCGAGTAGCTGGGACTGCAGGTGTGCACCACCATGCCTGGCTAATTTTTGTATTTTTAGTAGAGATGGGAGTTTCACCATGTTGGCTAGGTTGGTCTCACACTCCTTACCTCATGTGATCCTCCCGCCTCAGCCCTCCAAAGTGTTGGGATTACAGGTGTGAGCCACCGCACCTGGCCAGCCCAATGTGTTTCTATATTTACTATATATGTATATCTGAGTTTTCTAGGTGTCTATTTTTATTTCAGCTGAAGAAGAAATCAGAATTATTGAATCTCAATTGACATGTTTGTATTTTTTCAGCCTGTAAGGTATTTTCTGAACTTAGTTCCAACATTGTATTTCTGGAGAGTTATTAAGTCATATTATGACTGAGATACAGGAATGTAAAGTTTGAAAGAGCTAATCTTAGTATTAATACCCAATATTTTGAGCTGTTAAGATTTTAATCTTATAAAGGGCAGGAATGGCCGGGCGCGGTGGCTGAAGCCTGTAATCCCAGCACTTTGGGAGGCCGAGACGGGCGGATCACGAGGTCAGGAGATCGAGACCATCCTGGCTAACACGGTGAAACCCCGTCTCTACTAAAAAAAAAAAAATACAAAAAATTAGCCAGGCGAGGTGACGGGCACCTGTAGTCCCAGCTACCCGGGAGGCTGAGGCAGGAGAATGGCATAAACCCGGGAGGCGGAGCTTGCAGTGAGCTGAGATCCGGCCACTGCACTCTAGCCTGGGCGACAGAGCGAGACTCCGTCTCAAAAAAAAAAAAAAAAAAGGGGGGGGGCAGGAATAAGACCGTTTAAAATTATTTTGTTCAGTGAAGTAAAATTCTAATACGAGATTTATTAAATATGGTCTGTTTTACTGTATTTAGGCGTAAGCATAGAAGCAGCAAGTGACATTGAAATCCATGGTGTAAATCTTGTAAATCTTGGCAATAAGTACAGTTCAACGACTGAGAACAGTGTGATGATGGTGACCTTTAAGCATCTGAATTCTGATGATACTTACTTATCTATAAATGAGAATGACAGTACTTAGATTATTAGGATAATGGGGAGGACTAGAGTATATAAAGTGCCCTGAATCATCCTGGGTGCTCTCTTAGTATGCCAGATATTTTTCAAACCTTAGTATTTGTGGCCTTTGAATTTAAACAGTTGCTGTTATTAGCTTCATTTGTTAGAGATAGTGTCTATGAGTGGAATATGACAGCTAGAAGCTACTCCTTTTAGATTTTCAACACTCTGGAAGGTAGGACTATGTTTCCTTCTTGATTGTTGCATCTTCACCCTCCTGTAGGGAGCCAGTGGTACTCCAAACCAATAGCCTAGACAACAGTCATTAAGAAAGAAGGCTTAGGCTGGGTGTGGTGGTTCACACCTGTAATCCCAGCACTTTGGGAGGCCGAGGTGGGCAGATCATGAGGTCAGGAGTTTGAGACCAGCCTGGCCAATACGGTGAAACCCCGTCTCTACTACAAAAATACAAAAATTAGCTGGGTGTGGTGGCGGGCGCCTGTAGTCCCAGCTACTGGGGAGGCTGAGGCAGGAGAATGGCATGAACGCAGGAGGCGGAGCTTGCAGTGAGCTGAGATCGTGCCGTTGCGCTCCAGCCTGGGTGACACAGCGAGACTCCGTCTCAAAAAACAAAAAAAAGAAAGAAGGCTTTGGAAGGCTTTGTGCTTGACCCCAGCCCTGTCTGTGAAGTGTAATCTTATTTAAATCTGGTACATTGTCATTTTTGTTTAATAGGATATTTTTCCATTTGAAACAAATTTAGTAAATATTCATAATGAAAAATTTGGGGCTGGGCGTGATGGCTCACACCTATAATCCCAGCACTTGGGGAGGCTGAGGTGGGTGGATTGCTTGAGCCCAGGAGTTCAAGACCAGCCTGGGCAACATGGTGAAATCCCCTTCTCTACTAAAAATACAAAAATTAGCTGGGCTTGGTGGTGTGCACCTGTAATTTTAGATACTCAGGAGACTGAGGTAGAGAATCTCTTGAACCTGGGAGGTGGAGGTTGCAGTGCGCCGAGATCACGCCACTCCAGCCTAGGTGACAGAGCGAGACCCCATCTCCAAAAAATAAAAAAAATAAAAAATAAAAAAAAAGGAAAATTTGAAAGTTTTCCTGTGAAAGCTGGGCATGGTAGCTCATGCCTGTACTTCTAGCATTTTGGGAGGCTGAGATGAGAGGATTGCTTGAGCCCAGGAGTTTGACACTAGCCTACACAACATAATGAGACCCCATCTTAACAAAAAAACACAAAATATGCTTGGTATGGTGGCTTATGCCTGTGGTCCTAGCAGTAATACTTGGGAGGCTGAGGTGGGAGGATCAGTTGAGCCCAAGAAATCCAGGCTCTGGTAAGCACCACTGCACTTTAGCCTGGGTGACAGAGCAAGACTCTGTTTCAAAAACAAAAGCTATGAAGAGACAAACCCTAATTTCACTATTCAGAAAGAACCTTTTTTTTTAATTCAGCATTTTTTTCCTAGGCTTATTTAATTTTCTTTTGGTTGCTTTAACTAAAGCAACACAGTGCTCCTCCAGAGCCTTCCAAGCTATAGATGGGACAAGCAATATCAGAATTAACAGGGAGGATTTCTTTAGATGGTGTTTAGAAAAGCTAAACTTTCATTGAATGTTAAGGAAAATGTTTGAGTCTCCCAGTTTTTAAACCTCATTTGAAGGACAAATATCACTTTGACTGTGTTTATTAAGTTTTGAGTAAAAATATCTAACAATATATTTACTTTGGTATGGAGAACATTATTTATATTGATGATACTGATCTTTATATTGCCTTCATTTTTGAAAAATATTTTTCCTGATATAAAATTCTGTGTTGACAAGTTTTTTTCTTTTTTTGATTATTAAAAAAAATGTTTTTTTTGAGACAGTGTCTCACTGTTTCCCAGGCTGGAGTGCAGTAGTACAATCATGGCTTACTATAGCCTTGACCTCCTAGGCTCAGATGATCCTCCCACCTCAGCCTCCCAAGTAGCTTGGACTACAGGTGCACATGACCACGCCTGGCAACGTTTTCAATTTCTTGTAGATTCCATGTTGCCCAGGCTAGTCTCAAACTCCTTGGCTCAAGCTGTCCTCCAGCCTCAGCTGCCAAAAGTGCTGGAATTACCAAGCTCGGCCACACTCTTTTAAAGTAGTGCAAATGTCATTGTTTTCTGACTTGTATTGCTTCTCACAAAGTCTGCTGTAATTCTTATCTGTTTACTTAAGTATATGTGTAATTTTTTGTTTTCTTCTTCTTGCTGCCTTCATGCTGTTTGACTTTGATGTTTCCAGGCTTGTGTGTTTGTTGGTTTGTTTTATATTTATCCTGCTTAGGATTTCTCTAAACTTCTTGGATCTGTGGTTTGGGATTTTAAATTTTTTTCTGGAAAATTCTAGCTCGTTATCTCAAGTATTTCCTTTGTTTTAGTCTCTTTTTTCTTCTGTGAATCCAGTTATATGTATATTATACCATTTGATACTTTCCCACATTAGTGGAACCTCTTTTTCTTTTTCTTTTTTTTTTTTTTTTTTTTTTTTTTGAGACGGAGTCTCGCTCTGTCGCCCAGGCTGGAGTGCAGTGGCGCAATCTCGGCTCACTGCAAGCTCCGCCTCCCGGGTTCACGCCATTCTCCTGCCTCAGCCTCCCGAGTAGCTGGGACTACAGGCGCCCGCCCCTGCGCCCGGCTAATTTTTTCTATTTTTAGTAGAGACGGGGTTTCACCATGGTCTCGATCTCCTGACCTTGTGATCCGCCCACCTCGGCCTCCCAAAGTGCTGGGATTACAGGCGTGAGCCACCACGCCCGGCCTGGAACCTCTTTTTCTTTTTTTTTTTTTGAGACGGAGTCTCGCTGTGTCGCCCAGGCTGGAGTGCAGTGGCGGGATCTCAGCTCATTGCAAGCTCCACCTCCCAGGTTCACGCTATTCTCCTGCCTCAGCCTCCCAAGTAGCTGGGACTACAGTTGCCCGCTACCACGCCCGGCTAGTTTTTTGTATTTTTTTTAGTAGAGATGGGGTTTCACCGTGTTAGCCAGGATGGTCTCGATCTCCTGACCTCGTGATCCACCCTCCTCAGCCTCCTAAAGTGCTCGGATTACAGGCTTGAGCCACCATGCCCGGCCTCTTTTTCTTTTTATTTTCCTCCCTATGTTGTAATTTGGGTAATTCCTATTGATGCATCTTCATGTATCTTTAAGTTAATTGACTTTTTTTTTTTTTTGAGACAGAATCTCACTATGTCGTCCAGGCTGGAGTGCGGTGGCATGATTTTGGCTCACTGCAATCTCCATCTCCTGGGTTCAAGTGATTCTTGTGCCACAGCCTCTTGAGTAGCTGGGATTACAGGCGTGCACTGCCATGCCTGGCTAATTTTTGTATTTTTGGTAGAGATGGGGTTTTGCCATGTTGACCAGCCTGGTCTTAAACTCCTGATCTCAGGTGATTCACCCACCTTGACCTCCCAAAGTGCTGGGATTATAGGCGTGAGCCACCGTGCCCGGCCCAAGTTCATTGATTCTTTCATCAGTTGGGCCCAGTCTGCTGACATGGTATTTTTTATTTCTAGCACTTGCATTTAGCTTTTGAAATTATTTTCCATCTAAAAATAATTTTTCTTCCTGAAATTACCCATCTGTTCATGTATGTTTTCTCCTTTTTCGCTTTGTCCTTTAATATACTAATCATAATTACAGAGAAATCCCTTTCTTCATTTTTCTAGCTTCTGTGTCATCTCTGAATCTTGTTGCATTAATTACTTTTTCCTCTTCATTACAGGTGTTTTTTTTCTATATGTGGGTCTCCTAAGTTTTGATTAAGCGTTGAACATTGTATGGAACAGTAGAGACTGAGATAAGTAACATTTATGTTTGGAAATGGGCATGCCTCTTCTTCCTTCAGGCCTTTAGCGTAAGGTATTAGGTGCTTAGTTGAGCTAGCTAGCTCATGCCTGTAATCCCAGCATTTTGGGAGGCCAAGGCGGGTGGATCACTTGAGGTTAGGTGTTCGAGACCACCCTGGCCAACAGGGTGTCTTTTCCTGCCACCCACTTCCCTTTTTATTTTAACCTTAATGCCAGTAAATTTTAAGACAAATTTTTGGCCCAAATGCTCTGATCTATTAATACTTTTTTTTTTTTTTTTTTTGAGACAGTCTTGCTCTGTTGCCAGGCTGGAATGCAGTGGTGTGATCTTGGCTCACTGTAACCTTCACCTCCTGGGTTCAAGCGATTCTTGTGTCTCAGCCTCCTGAGTAGCTGGGACTACAGGTGCGTGTCACCACAGCCAGCTAATTTTTTGTATTTTTAGTAGAGACAGGATTTTGCCGTGTTGGCCAGGCTGGTGTTGAACTCCTGGCCTCAAGGGTTCTGCTCACCTCAGCCTCCCAAAGTGCTTGGATTACAGGCATGAGCCACTGCACCTGGCCTCTGATTTACTTTAGTTTAGGTATCGAAGGCATCACTTCTTTCTTTTTTGGATGAACCGTTTTTTCCACAGTGTTATGTCTTGTGTTATTTAAGCCTACCACTGTCTCAGAGTCATGTGGACTAGGGCCGATTAAGAAAATTGGAGATCCTTTTGCGACTAGGTAGATGTCTTACAACTTTTAAATATTTTGATAATTTACCATTAAGAGAGGATGGCAATGATAATGAAGACACAAGACGAAAAGGTTGGCCATCAAGTTGTATAGCAGTTTTCCAGAGGCTTTTACTTTTTATTGGGGTTGGATTATATTGCCCTTTCGTTCATGTTGCAACCATGTAATTTTGCCTCAGTACATGATTTTAACTTGTCTCTAGCTTCTGTAGACATCATCATTCCTGTCTTGCTTGAATCTGAATCTGTATAGCTTGAAAAAACATTATTACTAGTATAAGTGCAATTACACATCATCCATATGTGTAATACAAACTGGCAAGACTAAGACCCCAGCTGATATGTTAAATGCATTGGAAAGGAGTTTTTCACACATTTAAATTGTGTTTTCTTACATGAAAGTGCTCAATATTATTGGTTTGGACTATAATAATTGAATCACAGTTGAACTTGAATTCACCCAAACTGAAAAACATCTCGTTTGACCTGTTCTGTATCAGTGTGCTAACTGCTGAAGGTATTAAAACATTAGGTGTGTGAAAGCATATTAAATAAGGAGATGTTTATTTAAAAAACATCAAGTTTGAATTTGCAGCTAATTTTCCAGTTTATGACATGCAGAAAAAGTAATTCTTTTCTCTCACCTTGTAATTTATAAAAATCAACAGAAAAATAAGTTACATGGCTTGAATTAGTCATTTAGGTTTTTGGTTTTCCAATATATGGGAGGATAGAAATTATTTGACTTCTTGCTTCTGTTTACATGATTTTGCTGTTGGTAATTGCAATTTATTCTTTGGTATAAAGGAGTTTTCATATTTTGAAAATTGTCCATCTAAGGGTAAGCATGGTATGAATGTAATGTTGTAGAAATACTATATTGAGAGCTCATCTAAACTATTTCAAATTCAAATGTGTCGTTGTTTAAGCAGAGTTCTCTCTAGTCCTAACCCAGGAAGTCGAGACTGTAGAGAGTCATGATCATGCCACTGCACTCCAGCCTGGGTGACAGAGCGAGACCTTGTCTCAAAAAACACCCCAAAAACCATTTTACAGGTTAGGAAACTAAACTTGTTGGTCTGACTTAAGTTTATGCTTCACACTTAGGAAGCTAGTAAAAAGTAAAAAGGAAGGTAAAGTTCATACTCGTGCTCTTATACTGAGATGCGTATTAAGTAATGTGAGTTGAGATTCATATTCAGTGCCATAGTCTTTTTTTTAACCCCATCATCAACTGGGATATGCATATTTAAAACTGGTATCTTTGATCTATTAGGACATATTTACTGAAGACTGTATGTATTTGTATAATAGTACGTTTGTTTGTTTGTTTGTTTGTTTTTTGAGATGGAGTCTCACTCTGTTGTCCAGGCTGTAATGATCTCAGCTCGCTGCAGCCATTGCCTCCTGGGTTCAAGTTATTCTCCTGCCTCCTGCTTGAGTAGCTGGGATTATAGGCATGAACCACCATGCCCGACTAAGTTTTGTATTTTTAGTAGAGACGAGGTTTCACCACATTAGCCAGGCTGGTCAGGCTTCCAAAGTGCTGGGATTACTGGCGTGAGCCACCATGCCTGGACATAGATTTTTATTTGTTGATTTTTTTTCGTCAGGACATGGAGTGCTATTGCTAGTTTATGATTTGACCTAGTTTTGCTTACAAAGGAGTGATTACTCAATTGGAACAGACTTAATGATGTATAATTGAGAGGAAATGGAAGAAAAGAAGATGGACTGGATTGATAAATTGTAAGTTTATAGATTATGTAACTTGTCAAAAGTGACAGCATCATTTATCAAGTATGTATGTTTTAATTTTCTGCATAGTATGAAAATAAATGCTAAAAACGATCTTTGCAGATGGAATATTAGGCCACATTCTTAAGAATTTGGTATATTTATTTTCTGTTTTATAACTTTTACCAACAGTCTTCATCATATGTTTTCATAATTGTGAATAAGACCCATATTTTAGAAATTTTCTTATACCTCTAGAGCTGACATTTTAGATAATTTTAGAACAATCACAATGATTAATTTTAGAAAATTTTTAAGAGTCGTTAAATCGATAAAAGTGTATGTGTAGAAAATTTCTGGAAAGATGCATAAGAAACTCGATAGTGGTTACTTTTGGAAGAAAAAGATTGGATGATGGAAGATACTTTCTACCTTACATCCTTGTATCCTAGTCCTTTCTCTTTTATAGCCTCTGTACTATATAAATGTTTTTCTTTAACAGTAATTCAGTGATACTTAAAAAAAGTTAGAGTTAATAGCACAGGCCATTTGCAGATCTACAGGTTATGGTTATATCTATAGTTTCTTTGTCCTTTTTCACATTACATAATATTTACTTTTTGTTTGCCAAATAAAGTTAACTTATATTCTTTGCATATCTTTTTCCTTTTATTCTCACTGAAGTACCATTTTCTTTCACTAGTCAACATGATTTCCAGAAAATAATAGTGGCCCTTTGGGACTACATTATTCATTTGCAAATCATGACCCAGGAAAGGTTGCAAACTGTACATGAATTTGGCATTTTATTCTCTGTAGTCATTTTATAAAGGAAATTTAGCTATGTTACCTTCAATAGATTACTTTATTTCTCAAGTCTTTTTTTTTTTTTTCTTTTCTTTTTTTTTTTTTTTTTTTTTTTTGAGACGGAGTCTCTCACTCTGTCACCCAGGATGGAGTGCAGTGGCCGGATCTCGGCTCACTGCAAGCTCCGCCTCCCAGGTTTACACGATTTTCCTGCCCTCAGCCTCCCCAGTAGCTGGGACTACAGGCGCCCACCACCTCGCCCGGCTAGTCTTTTTATTTTTTATTTTTTAGTAGAGACAGGGTTTCACCATGTTAGCCAGGATGGTCTCGATCTCCTGACCTCGTAATCCACCCGTCTCGGCCTCCCAAACTGCTGGGATTACAGGCTTGAGTCACCGTACCCGGCATTTTTTTTCCTTTTTATTTAGTCAGACTTTAATTTCATAAGATTATCTCCCAGGACTCTTTCAAATCTCATTCAGTAAGCATTTCATACCCATTTCAACTCAAAAGATGGCATTCAGTAGTTCTGTTTTTTTTTTTTTTTTTTTTTGAGACAGAGTCTCGCTGTGTCTCCCAGGCTGGAGTGCAGTGGCCAGATCTCAGTTTACTGCAAGCTCCGCCTCCCGGGTTCACGCCATTCTCCTGCCTCAGCCTCCCAAGTAGCTGGGACTACAGGCGCCCGCCACCACGCCCAGCTAATTTTTTGTATTTTTAGTAGAGACGGGGTTTCACCGTGTTAGCCAGGATGGTCTCGATCTCCTGACCTCGTGATCCACCCTCCTCAGCCTCCTAAAGTGCTGGGATTACAGGCGTGAGCCACCACGCCCGGCCTAGTAGTTCTTAAAGTAGTGTTACAAACAAAATTTCTTGAACTAGATGGACTTCAGAATAATCTGTAATTATTAAAATGCATTTTTTTGCAATCTAATTTGTCTTACAAGCGAATTCTAATGTAGCTCTTCATAAAGTCAGCCATATACTACTTAAAATCTTAGTCATGGAGTTGGATTTTTAAAAGAAAATTTCCAGAAATGAAGATATATTAACTTCATATATATGTATTTTTTAAAGAAAATAAACATTTCTTCTCTCTTTTTTTTTTTTTTTTTAATAGAGGTTGGTTCTCAGTATGTTGCCTCGGCTGGAGTGTGGTGGCTATTCATTGGTATGATTCTGATGCACCTATAGCGGGGAGTATAGGCATGTGCCACTGTGCCCAGCTCTCAGCATTTCTATTTCTTTGTTTTATTTTGAGACGTAGTCTTGCTCTGTCACGCAGGCTGGAGTGCGGTGGTGCGATCTTGCCTCACTGTAACCGTTGCCTCCCAAATACGAGTGATTCTCCTTCCTCAACCTCCCAAGTAGCTGGGATTACAGGCACCTGCCACCACACCCAGATGATTTTTGTATTTTTAGTAGAGACGGGGTTTTACCATGTTGGCCAGGCTGGTCTTGAACTCCTGACCTTAGTGATCTGCCCGCCTCCGCCTCCGCCTCCCAAAGTCTTGGGATTACAGGTGTGAGCCACTGCGCCGGGCCCAACATTTCTATATCTAATCTTAATACTAGAGAATGAGTCTTTTTTTCTTTGTTTAGAACCTGAAAGGAAGTGATGTCTTAGGCTACCTGTAGCTTCGCAGATAATTACACGGTGGGTTATCAACCAAAGCTAATTAAACTATGACAGTTTCTTTCATTAATTGCATTTTAGTTGGTTCAGTTATGGCAATGAGGAAAATAGTTATGATCCACACCCTGAGGGTTTATTGTGTTCAAAGTGTTGTATACTGCAATATGGAGATGTCTGGTTATGAATGTGTATTACTTGTTCATATGTGAAGTACTTAATGAGACAGTGAACTGTTAACTTCATGGAGAACTGCATTTGGTTATGCGGCCTTTGAAAAGTGGACAAAATCATGAAATTTCTTAATAACTTTGCTAATGTCTTCTCAAATAGAAGGAGTGGGATTATCTTTGCTGGAGTCCAAATTGTAAGCCAAAAGACTGTGTCCTCTGTGGATTTCTCAGTGAACTAGTTTGCAGGGGCCAATGTGAAATAAAAATGCAATTCCTGGAATTTGGTTTAAGAGTAAAGTGAAATGTGGTATAAGTAGGGTACACAAGTCCTTTTTTTGGCTGGTCTGTGTTGAGCAAAGACCTAGTAGCTGCATGCTTGGAAAACTTTCCTGTGTTCGTGCAGTCTTCGTCCTTATTGTAGCCAGGCAGCTGAGGAGATATCCCCTAAAGAGGCAGAACTCCCCATCCTCCCTGTTCTCCTGCTTTAAATTTTTTTTTTTTTTTTACACTATATACTGGGACAGTGAAAGGCCTTCCATTGACCAGAAAGACAAAGGGTGCTTTCATACTCAGGGTTTAGCCATACCCAGTGTACAGGGCTTTTGTTAGGGCTTGCACTAGTCGTTTCTCTCTTACCTCCCTCAATCTTATTATTCATACTTTGCAGCAGCAACTATATCGTTTTGAAAATTTTACTTCCTAATTTAAAAATAAATAGTTGCAACAGAAAAATTCAGTTTCTTATAATGAACAATGCAAAGCAAAGCTTTTCTTGTATTTATTTGGATAAAGAAGGTACACTGTTACAGCTGAGTGCCACACTGCAGCATTTGGTTTTGTTGGAATTACTGTGTCATTTAAAAAGTACAGTCAAAATAAATATTATTTTTTTGTGTGTGACTGTATCTCATCTAACTCATTGTTGGTGCTTGATACTCATTCATGAAATACAAGAATCTTTTACCAGTGCCAGGTGATTTTGAAATTACTTAATATTTTTATGTTTTATTAGATAAGATGAAGAGGAGAGTTTAGACAATTATGTGGATAATTTAAAAATGCCTTTAGCCTCAGTTCAGATTGACATATCTCCTTAAGATAAACCTTGTAGTATTGTCTTTGTCTTTCACCTTTCTTGTATAGAAGTAAACCATTAAGATGAAATAAAAAAGTCATTATTTAATAGATGTTACATTTGGATAGGTAGGCTTTATCAGATAGAGCTGGACTATATTTTACAATTTTATTTCCAATTTGCAATACCCAAGAATTCTCTTTCATTTTTTTATGCAAGTGATTAATCTTTTAATGAAATGTTTAATGCATATGGAAAATTATAAAAATAATACAACAGATGCTTGTGTGCCTGCCACCTAGCTTTGTTGTACTTGCATGTTTTTTTTTTTTTTGAGAAGGAGTCTCGCTCTGTCGCCCAGGCTGAAGTACGGTGGTGGGATCTTGGCTCACTGCAACCTCCGCCTCCTGGGTTCAAGCGATTCTCCTGCCTCAGCCTCCTGAGTAGCTGGGATTATAGGCGTCCGCCACCACGCCCAGCTAATTTTTGTATTTTTGGTAGAGACAGGGTTTCACTTTGTTTGTCAGGTTGGTCTCGAACTCCTGACCTCGTGATCTGCCCCCCTCAGCCTCCCAAAGTGCTGGGATTACAGGCGTGAGCCACTTGTATTTGGATTTTTAAACGAGATTTTGGAGGATTTTGTTGATCCTAATATCTGAATCTGTGTCTTATTTATGATTATTTTATTTTCTCATTTGTCTCAAATTTCCCTCCTAGACAAGTCATTTGTTAAGATAAACCTAGTGAGTGCTCTTGATTACCCTTGATGTTACATGGTTTCTGGTTGGAAAGTATCAAATAGAACTTTCAAAATTATGTTTAACAATCTCAATATTAAACAAACTGATACACTAAATTTTTAGATACTAAAGCTTGGTTGTCACATATTCGAAGAAGGGAATATAATGTATTACACATAGTGAAAATTTATGTGTATATAAATTTTACTGTTATATATTACATAGACTGTTGTACAAATACAGGGTTGAAGTCTGAGAGAAATTTTCTGTTATTCTGTCATTAATTCAGCTGCTATTAAAGTATTGTACCTCATTTTGACCTTTATTATTAGACGATTGCTCTTAGAGGTCATAATAGTAGCAGTGGTTTGTGGTATGCCTACAATATACAAGGCACTGGGTATCCTTTAAATTGTCTGGGCACAGTGGCTCACATCTGTAATTGTAGCACTTTGGGAGGCTGAGGCAAGAGGATTGGTTAAGGCCAGGAGTTCTAGACCAACCTGGGTAACATGATGAGACTCCTGTCTCTGCAAAAACAAAAACAAAAACAAAAAAATGAATTAGCTGGCCATGGTGGGTCCCTACCTGTATATTCCTAGATACCTGGGAGACTGAGGCAGGAGGACTGTTTGAGCCCAGGAGTTCACGGGTGCAGTAAGCTATGATCATGCCATTGCATTCTGCCTGGGCAGCAGAGTGGGACCCTGTTTCTTTAACAACAACAACAACAACAAATTATTCTAATGAATCATCTTATTTAACTCTATATCAGCTCTCTGAAGTAGTACATGTTTTTTTTTTTTTCTCCCTTCATTTTGCAGGTGAAGAAACAATCTTACAGACACATCTCACTTTATTTCACCTCAGTCTGTTGCACTTCACATTACTTTTTTGTTTGTTGGTTTCCTAACAAATTTAAGGTTTGTGGCAGCTGAATGAAGCAAAGCTTTCGGCATCATTTTTAACAGCATGTGCCCACTTCGTGTCTCTTTATAATTATTTTTAGTGATCTTTGATCTTACTATTATAATTGTTTTGAGGTGCCATGCTCATGTAATATGGCAAATGTAATAAAAAATACTGTGTGCTGATTGTTCCACTGAAAGGCCATTCCCCTCTCTCCCCATGGGCCTTGCTCTTTTCTGAGATATGACAATATTGAAATTAGGCCCATAACCCTGCGGTGTCCTCTAAGGGTCATGTGAAAGGAAGAGTTACATGTCTCACTTTAAATCAATAGCTAGAAATGATTCAGCTTTGCAAGGAAGGTGTTAGCCAAGTTGTGAATGCAAAGGAAAAGTTCTTGAAGGAAATTAAAAGTGCTGCTCCAGTGAACACATAAGATTATAGTAAGATTTTTTTTTTGCCCTTATTTTGTATACATTTTCACCAATTGTGAAAATGTAAACTGTAATTGTAAATAAAGAAACATGTTTTTTTTCCCATAGAGATGGGGTCTCACCATGTTGCCCAGGTTGGTCTAGAACTCCTGGACTTAAGTGGTCCTCTTGCCTCAGCCTCTCAAAATGCTAGGATTACAGGCGTAAGCAAAGTGACTTGCACAATTGATTTGTTGCTGGCACCTTAGCACAAATCAAGATAGTGGTACCAAACCATGCTAATAGTAACGATTGGGTTTTTCCCCAACATGCACACTCAAACAAACAAACAAAACAGCAGTTTTACTTTTCATTTAATATCTTTGATGAAACAGCAAAAAAATTTTTTTTATTAATTCTTGGCCTTTGAATATACATCTTCTTAATATTCTGTGTGATAAAATGGGAAGTACACATACAGCAGTTCTGTTGCATAATTGTCCAATAGTGGTCTTAATGAATAACACTTGTGTGAGTGAGTGGCAAGCCCAAATAGCGGCTTCTTTCAGGCATCACCATTTTGAAATGATAAACTGGTTATTTCTGCTTGGATATTTTCCAGACAAATTATCAAAAATAGATGATTGTGCTTGTGATTTCAAGGAAAACTGTTGCCAATGGTAAAATTACAGCTTTGAAGGGCCGGGCACGGTGGCTCATGCCTGTAATCCCAGTACTCTGGGAGGCCAAGGTGGGTGGATCACGAGGTGAGGAGATCGAGACTATCCTGGCGAACATGGTGAAACCCCGTCTCTACTAAAAATACAAAGAGTAGCTGGGCATGGTGGCACGCACCTGTAGTCCCAGCTACTCGTGAGACTGAGGCAGGATAATGGCTTGAACCCGGGAGGTGGAGGTTTCAGTGAGCCAAGATCACGCCACTGCACTCCAGCCTGGCGAGAGAGTGAGACTCCGTCTCAAGAAAAACAAAACAAAACAAAATTACAGCTTTCAAGTGAAAATTAGAATTTTAGACACTTGAATCCACCGCCATGAACTTGACAACTTTCCAATACTTAATAGACTTTTCTGATGATATCAGTAGAGATATGAACAGATAAAGTTAAAAAAAAATTGAGGCAGGATGTCACTGTGTCACTCTGGCTGGAGTGTAGTGGTGCAATCATGGCTCACTACAGCCTCAACCTCCTGGACTCAGGTATTCTTCCCACTTCAGCCTCCCAAATAGCTGGGAATACAGGCATGTGCCACCACATCCAGCTAATTTTTTGTAATTTTTGAAGAGATTGGGTTTTGCCATGTTGCCCAGGATAGTCTCAAACTCTTGGTTCAAGGGATCCTCCCGCCTCAGCCTCTCAAAGTACTGGGATTCCAAGTCATGAGCCACTTTCCCTGGCCCAGATAAGATTTTTGATACTGTACAATGAAATGTGTCAAGGAAGTCCTGTATAACAGTGCACCAATATTTTCCGGGTGACCAATGCATGATGTTACAAAATCATGGACAGGTGAAAGATACATTTAAAATTCAGTATTGACCAGTTGATTTTAGTGTAACAGCATATGAAAAGTTCATTCATTTGGTTTTAGATTAGAACTTAATCTAATTTAGATTAGCACCTAAGTCTTAAAAACTATCACTCATTGAATTTTGGTGTAATGAAAAAAAAATGCCCAGTATTTAGGAAACAGTATTAAAATACTCATCCTTTTTTTCTGGTGTGAGACCAGGTTTTTTCCACAGACTTCAAAATAACATGTAACAGATTAAATGCAGAAGCACATCTAAGAATTCATTCTTCTGTCTGAATCCATTTGATAGAATTAAAAAGAAAATCATTCAGCCTAAGAAAGCTTATTAAAAAAAAAGAAAATAATTCAGCTGGTCTACCATTAAACCAGACATGAAAGTGATTTGCAAAAAATGTACAGTGCGGCTCGGCACGGTAGCTCAAGCCTGTAATCCCAGCACTTTGAGAGGTCGAGACGGGCGGATCACGAGGTCAGGAGATCGAGACCATCCTGGCTAACACGGTGAAACCCCGTCTCTACTAAAAAATATAAAAAACCAGCCGGGTGAGGTGGCGGGCACCTGTAGTCCCAGCTACTCGGGAGGCTGAGGCAGGAGAATGGCGTCAACCTGGGAGGCGGAGCTTGCAGTGAGTTGAGATCCGGCTACTGCACTCCAGCCCGGGCGACAGAGCGAGACTCCGTCTCAAAAAAAAAAAAAAAAAAAAAAAAAAGTACAGTGCTACTCTTCTCCCTTCATTAAAAAAAAATTACATGACTCTTTTTTTTGATACAGGGTCTCACTTTGTCAGCCGGGCTGGAGTACAGTGGCTCAATCATAGCTCACTGCAGCTTCGACTCCTGGGCTCAAGCCATTCTCCTACCTCAGCCTCCTTAGTAGCTGAGACTACAGGTGCACGCCACCATGCTCAGCTTATATGGCTATCCTTAAAAATTAAAAAAAACATTACTTAGGCCAGGCCAAGGAGGGAAGATTACTTGAGCCTGGGACGCGGAGATTGCAATGAGCCAAGATTGCACCATTGCACTCCACCCTGGGTGACAGAGCGAGACTCTGTCTCAAAACAAGCATTACTTACGATAACATATAGTTGGCTTATTATTATCCTAGAATAAGTTAATATTTAATTTTTTCTTAGTTTTAACTTCTAATTTGGCAAATATAGGTGGAAGTAACCTGTTTAAGCAAAAGCTGTTTATGTTGCTTGATAATTTTTAGATGTAAAGGGATTCTAAGACCATAAAGTTTAGATACACTGAATTAGGCCACTCCCAACAATTAAAGCTGTTGTTGCTTAGACTTGATTATTTTAATGAGGCAGTTAAATAAAGAGAGAAATAAACTTTTTCTGTTGTAACTTATTTAGTTGCTGTAATTATTAGGGATTGTATCAAGCATATCACATACATTATTTAATTTTCACTGCAACTATATGAAGTGTAAGGGCTATTAATCTTGCTGTTTACATATAGGAAAATTGGGGCTCAGAAAATAATGTGTCTCCACCACAAGTAGTAAGTGGTGGAGTCAGAATATGAATTAGGAACTTGACACCAGAGTTCACGTTTGTAATCACATAACGTGTTTGCCATAATGGCCTGCTTTTATTTTAGATTTAATGTCATTGTTAGCAAATGTATCTAAGATGACATCTACTTAAAATATTACCATAATTCTGTGAGACATCTGCTATCATTTATGAGGAAACTGAGGTTCGGGGAGATGAAGTGACTTTCCCATTTTAGAAAGTACAGGGATCAAGATTCAAAGTAAGATCATCTTTTTTCTTTTTTTTTATTTTTGAGACTAAGTCTCTTGCTGTCCCCTAGGCTGGAGAGCAGTGGCGCCATCTTGGCTCACTGCAACCTGCACCTCCAGGTTTCAAGCGATTCTCCTGCCTCAGCCTCCTGAGTAGCTGGGACTAACGGCATGCACCACCACGCCCGACTAATTTTTATTTTTGGGACAGAGTTTCACTCTTGTTGCCCAGGCTGGAGTGCAATGGCGCGATCTTGGCTCACCACAACCTCTTCCTTTTGGGTTCAAACGATTCTCCTCCCTCAGCCTCCTGAGTAGCTGGGATTATAGGCATGCGCCATCACGCCTAGCTAATTTTGTATTTTTAGAAGAGACGGGGTTTCTCTATGTTGGTCAGGCTGGTCTCTAACTCCCGACCTTAGGTGATCCACCTGCCTTGGCCTCCTAAAGTGCTGGGATTACGGGCGTGAGCCACCGTGCCCAGCCAGTGAGACCTTATTTTTTCTGCAAGTGAACACTTTTCATTTTATCTGCTGTCTCCCAAGTAACATGAGTGGATGGGGAAAAATGGAGGAGTCAGCACTTACTTTTCTACCCATTTTTTCCCCTGCCCCTTTTTCTGCATGCGTTGGGTATCTCCCCTGAACATGGGTCATTTGAGTGGTTGTTACCTCTCTTAGCTGACTGATCTGTGATGACTGTAGCTGGATAGGCTGGCTAGAAGAGAGGCAGGATTTCGATTTAGTACTTTGATTTGATGTTTGAGGCAATGTTTATACTCTTGTGGGAGATGCTGGTTTGGTGCTGGTGGCATGTCGTTTTTTTCCAGTCTTCACATAAGAAAATGATCCTTTTGGTCATTCAGACCAAGACTTGTTAATAATCCCTGCCTTCAAATCTTTTACCAGTATAGAAAAAGGGCAGGTAGCTTTGGGTTCAAATCAGCTTTGGAACTAATTTGCTTCTGTGGATTCTTCAACCATTCATCCTTCAGAAAGCGTATGTGTTCTAAAAATTAGCTAGGCGTGGTGGCGGGTGCCTGTAATCTTAACACTTTGGGAGGCTGAGGTGACTGGATCATCTGAGGTTAGGAGTTCGAGATCAGCCTGACCAACATGGAAAAACCCTGTCTGTACTAAAAATACAAAAATTAGCTGGGCGTGGTGGTGCGTGCCTATAATCCCAGCTGCTTGGGAGGCTGAGGCAGGAGAATTCCTTGAAGCCGGGAGGCAGAGGTTGCAGTGAGTTTGAGATCATGCCATTGCACTCCAGCCTGGGAGACAAGAGCAAGACTGTGTCAAAAAAAAAAAAAAAAGTCTGTGTTCTAGTTGGAGAAAAGATGTGAACATAAGAAATAACAACATCATTTACTGAACACCTGTTATGTACTACGTTTTTTATAAGGATTATTTCATTTAATCCCTACAACATTCTTTGTACAGCATTTCATTATTTCATGTTTCCTTTTACAAATAAATAGATAACTGAGGCTAAGTGAAAGGAAGCCCATGTGATCTTTCTTTAAATTCTTTTAGAGACAGTGTCTTGGTCTGTCACCCAGGCTGGAATGCAGTGTCACCATCATAGGTCACTACAGCCTCAAACCCCCAGGCTCAAGTGATTGATTCTCTTGCCTCACCCTTCTGACTAGTTAGGACTACAAGTGCATATCACTATGCCCAGCTAAATTTTGTATTTTTGGTAGAGATGAGGTTTTGCCATGTTGGCCAGTCTGGTCTGGAACTCCTGACCTCAAATGATCCACCTGCCTCGACCTCCCCAAGTGCTGGGATTCCAGGCGTGAGCCACCCTGCCTGGCAGAGACTGGCATTTTGATTAATTAATTAATTTATTTTGAGACGGAGTCTTGCTCTGTCACTCAGACAGGAGTGTAGTGGCGTGATCTCGGCTCACTGCAACCTGTGTCTCCTGGGTTCAAACAATTCTCCTGCCTCAGCCTACAGAGTAGCTGGGATTACAGGTGTGCGCCACCATGCCCAGCTAATTTTTTTGTATTTTTAGTAGAGACAAGGTTTCGCCATATTGACCAGGGTGGTCTCGAACTCCTGACCTTGTGATCCACCTGCCTAGGCCTCCCAAAGTGCTGGGATTACAGGGGTGAGCAACCATACCCTGCAGGGACTGGTAGTTTTTATTTAGGGAAGGTTTCATGGTGTGGAGTATAAAAATAGGTTTAGTTGGAGGGATCCCATGTATGGTGGTAATTGAATCACAGGGTCTGTACTTGGAGGTAAAAAATAACATTTGATGTTCATTGATGACTATAATGTTCATGAAGATTGGTCTGATAATATTGTGCTGTATGAATTTAAGTGGAAGAGATTCCAGTCAGGAAAGTCCAAGCAGCTACTGCAGATAGAGAGGCTACAAGAGAAGAAATAAATATCTGAGTTGTAGTGGTGGCCATGGGCTTGGGAAATGGAAGATGAGGGTGGCTTTTAGAAAAATTTTACAAGAGGTATAGAGAGGAAATTGAATGAATTTGAGGGCTAAAATTGTATACTAGCAATTAGCTTGCATATTAGTTAATAATTGGACTGTTGTATTAGGTAATTTTAAGAACTATACAATTGATAAACCAACCGTATGTTAACATTTTTTATTTTAGAAAATAGTCATATATATTTTTTTAATTTAGGGAAAAATGGTATTGTTTTACAGTGTTTGCAAACCTCATTAATATCTTGTGTAATAGAAGACTGGCTGAATTCTTACATGTAGCACAAAGACCAATTTTACCCAGTAGGATTTTTTTTCTTGAATTTTAAAAAAATGTAGTATAGCTCATTAATGTATTATATAACATTTTGGCTTTTGGATAGAATCATTATATTATATTGATCTCTGCAGAGATTGGTAAGAATGTGACTGATTTGGCCTTGGAACAAAGTTGGACACTGAGTAATGGGAGAGTGGTTGGGATATTTTATACACAGTGGTGTGCTGGTGTGAGGGATGGTTAATTATGAAGCTGCATAGGGTCAAAATTACTTTTGAAAACCTTTTTAAAGTGGTCATATCAGATATACTGTACTGTGTTTCAGTATGTCCAGCACAGTCAGTTTTTTTTTCAGTTTATATTTCCTCCCTGTCTGAGCACAGGATAATTCACTGTTACTTAGAGGTCAGATTGTATAGCAAATTATGTGCTTGACATTAGAATCACACTTAGGATCTTGAGAACTAAAGAAATTAGTTGGTTTAGATCTAAGTCTCATGCAGACTCTGGAGCTCCTTGAGTGGAATGACAGGAGTCAGCACTGTTCACATTTCTCTGCATCTCTCTTCTCCTCTACCTTTCCCATGGCATGGTTGAGTTTGTTCAAGTGTAGGAATTGTGCAGGATTGATGGGACTCTTATCTATACAAATACATAATCCATACACATGCATGTTGTATTTTATGTATGTATATATATAATCAGAAACTAGACGACCCTATTAATTTCTGTGGCTTCAATTCTAAAAGGAATGTTTCTTTAAATGTTATAGAAACAGGAGTTAAATTTGAATTAAAAATAATTTGTTACATTTGCATAGCCTCACTATCTTGAACCTACTTCCTCCTGCCAAGTAAGTTGAGCAGTAACTATTACGGTATCAATGATATCATTTAACTATTATATCAGTGTACACACGTTACACTTTTTTTTTTTTTTTTGAGATGGAGTCTTGCTCTGTCGCCCAGGTTGGAGTGCAGTGGCACGATTTCGGCTTGCTGCAAGCTCTGTCTTCTGGGTTCACACCTTTCTCCTGCTTCAGCCTCCTGAGCAGCTGGGACTACAGGTGCCCGTCACCACGCTCGGCTAATTTTTTGTATTTTTAGTAGAGACTGTGCTAGCCAGGATGGTCTCGATCTCCTGACCTTGTGATCTGCCCACCTCAGCCTCCCAAAGTGCTGGGATTACAGGCGTGAGCCACCGCGCCCAGCCAATTTAGTGATTTTTAAATCACATATTAAAAACATAGTATTTGTAGGTTTTTGGTAGACAATGAAAAAGTCAAACATGACAAAAGAGTGTATACATTGAAAAGTAAATCTCCTAATATTCAATTCCCTAACTCCCTTTCTTAGGGCAGCCACTGTTGTCATTTTATTTTCTTTTTTTTTTTGAGACAGTGTCTTGCTCTGTTGCCTAGGCTGGAGTGCAGTGGAGTGATCTTGGCTCACTATAACCTCTGCCTCCCGGGTTCAAGCGATTCTCGTTTCTCAGCCTCCTGAGTTGCTGGGATTACAGGCTTGTGCCACCACATCTTGCTAATTTTTGTATCTTTAGTAGAGATGAGGTTTTGCCTTGTTGGTCAGGCTGGTCTTAAACTCCTGGCCTCAAGTGATCCTCCTGCCTCGGCCTCCCAAAGTGCTGGGATTACAGGCATGAGTCACTGCACCAGGCCTGTTGTCAGTTTCTTATGTGCTCTTTCAGAGGTGTTTTGTGCATATGCATGCATAGAGTAAAGCTTTTAAACATTTAACATTCGCAGAGCCATCAAATATATTAAATATTTCTAGGTACCAAGCAATTGTAGAAAATTTTCCCAGTCCTTAAAAAAAACAGTAGTAAATTTTAATGGAGAACCAGGTTATAGATTTTAATCCTGATTTTATGGTTTCTATCCTGTGTAACCTAGGGCAAGCTGAATTTCAACTTTTGCCTTTATATAATTAACATTTATTAGGCTTATAATGTATTTAGAATTCTATGCAACTTTAGTGGTTTCTTTTTAATAGAGAAACCATACGTAATTTTGTTATAGGCAGTAGATCTTGAGAATCTAGATTGCCTACTTAAGCATTTTCACAAGATTTTTATGTTCAATTAGCAAAGCTAGAAAGTATACAGCATCCTATTGGACTCAGTTATCAGCTTAGAGGGAAGCCTCTACCTTAGCCTGACTTGAACATGTAATGGTCTGAATGGGATATTTACGTGAAAAATGACCAGAATGGGATACTGAGAGGGAGACGTGAATCAGTGGGGTAGAAGAGGAGCAGCGTTCTTGATTAAATGTTCACATTCTGGTGGCATTGTTTTATTTGAAGCATTATATAATTTTAGAATTTTTATATACCTATCAATGCTTGAATATTTTATATACCAAAGTATATTAGAACTGATGATAAGTTTCTTCTTATTAAAATATCACTTGATTGGCTGGGCACAGTGACTCATGCCTGTAATCCCAGCACTTTCGGAGGCTGAGGTGGGTGGATCATCTGGGGTCAGGAGTTTGAGACCAGCCTCGGCAACATGGTGAAACCTCGTCTCTACTAAAAATACAAAAATTAGCCAGGCATGGTGGCGGACGCCTGCAATCCCAGCTACTCAGGAGGCTTAGGTAGAATTCTTGAACCCAGGAGGGGGAGGTTGCTGTGAGCCAAGATCATGCCGTTTGCACATCAGCCTGGGCGACGAGCAAAACTCTGCCTCTAAATAAATAAATAAATAAATAAAATATCACTTGATCTTTTTTGTTTTGTTTTAAGATGGAGTCTCGCTCTATTACCCAGTCTGGAGTGCAGTGATGCAATATCGGCTCACTGCAACCTCCGCTTCCTGGGATCAAGCTATTCTCCTGCCTCAGCCTCCCGAGTAGCTAGGACTACAGGCACGTGCCACCACGCCTGGCTAATTTTTTTGTATTTCTAGTAGAGACAGGATTTTACCATGTTGGCCAGGCAGGTCTCGAACTCCTAACTTCAGGCTAACCGCTCGCCTCTGCCTCCCAAAGTGCTGGGATTACAGGCATGAGCCACTGCGCTCAGCCCTTTTTCTAAATATGTTTCTGATTTTTACCACTCACATTTATTTTAAAGTCACTTTATAAATTGGCTATCTTTGAGAAATGGCATTTGATTATTCAAAACTTTTTTTTTTGGTAGACTCTTAAATTTGGACTTATGATACTGGATAAGTAGTGATTACATTGTGCTGAAATTTATGGAAGAAAGTCACTTTGAGTATACCCCTTCTACATAAGAACATAGAATGTGCTGAAAAGCTTTCTATTTGAGAATATTTTTATTATAACATGCTTTCCTTTAGGCATTTTATTTTAAATGAAATGCTGCTGAATGCTATAAGAAAGAAAACATCTTTGTGGGAATTCGGTCTAGAATGAGAAAGTAAAATATTGCCTGTAGAATTTTTATACCTCAGAAAAACCAAATAAAGTAACATTGACTTCACATGGGTATCCATCTTAAGAAATTATATTTAGAGTTTTGATAGTTTGTAGGATGTTTTTTCTCAGTAAGGGCATTTTAATTGAATTTAGGAAGTAAATTATAAATGATGTAAAAGTTTGTATTCTTCTTGTTCATGTTATAACCAAAAGCTAAAGATAATGTAGTTCACTTTTGTGCTTAGTGGTCAGACATTTTATTTTGTTTATTCATTGCTGCTCACTAGAGGGCCTGCTGTCTTAAGCAGCTCTGAGTGGGGTGAGACTGGCTTATAGAATGGTTTTCAACTCTTACTGGTTGTGAATTTACAAATACAGGTAGTGATGAAAAGTGTTTCCAGTGTACTTTGATATTGTTAAGAATGATGACTCCAGGATGAAGGAAGAGAATTATATTTTCTGAGTGGTGGTAGCTAATATTTTATGTTGCTGTTGATATTCATCAGATCATTCTTCTTTAACGGGAAAAATAGACTTAATTAAAAAGTGTAAGTGGAGGCCTTTGGAGAAAAGTCTTGCTAATAAAAGGAGTAATGAATTTTTTCATAATTTTCCTTGATAGCTGGCATGGTGAGAACAAGTATATTCAATAAACTAGATCTTTGGAATGTGACAAATGGGTGATTAATTTGGCTAATGACACTAGTCGTTTAGATGTAAGTCATTTAGATGTAAGTAAGAAAAGCAGTTTTCTCTCTGACCCTTCTGTGAAAACTACTTTGAGCAGAGAACTGTTATTATTCTGTAGTATTCCCACCTTGGGAATAGCTGTTAAATCAGAATTAACAGCTTTCATGGCAGAGAGACATTCTTTCAGGAAGTGAATAAATGCACATAAAAGTTCACCATGCAAAGTAGCAAAAGTGGATCAATATCTTTCAGAATTTTGTCAAATGTGTAGCAGATTGCATTCTTTTTAGCTTCTGTTTTGTATGTCATGATATGTGTATGTATCTGTCTATCTCACATGCTCCCAAGGACCTACTTTTCCTTATAATATATTTTATTGTAGCTTTTCTAAGCTCTAAAGAATGAAGTTAGGAGATCTGTTGGTGTTCTTAGATAATTAGGAATCTGGGAGAGATGTCTTAAAGGCGGTGTCACCTGGATAGTCTGCAGAAAGGAAAACTCATGATCTTTATGGAAGAGTTATTTATAATAATGAAGTATTGCTTATGTGCTAAGCCTATCCTAAGCCTTATTTTGCTAATTCTTTCCAGCAGTCTCACAGAGTATTGATGAGGAAACTGAAGTTTGGAGAGATCACATCATTTTCCCAAGATAATCTAACTGGCAAACAAATCTAGGATTCAAATTTTCGTTTTTTCCAGCTTCAAAGTCCATGCTGTCATAGAGTGCTACTTGTTTGTTAGTACTCAGGAATGTGCAACACATTCTAAAAGCAACAGAAATTGTTCATTTTGTCCTGAAATGTATCTTGTGTTTACATTCAGTGACAGATTAACTTTATAGCCCATGTAATTAAATTTTCATTATCTTATTTAACAAGAGCCTGAAAGTTCCTTTTCTGAACGTATTTTCTTGAAAGATAAATTATCTAAGATTAGTTCAAAGTACAGTCTTAGGTGAACTACTTGTATGTGTGTTTTATGTTCTTCATAGTTTAACAGAGAAAGTCAAGTGTTTTAGCATAGATTGGATGCAGACATTAAGGAGGAAACAAAAGCGTGTATTAGTTGCAATGGTTGAATAATACAGTATTTTGAAAAAATTACTCTGGGTCTGGGCGCAGTGACTCACGCCTATAATCCTAGCACTTTGGGAGGCTGAGGTGGGTGGATGACTTGAGGTCAGGAGTTTGAAACCAGCCTGGCCAACATGGTGAAACCCTGTCTTTACTAAAAATACAAAAAAAAAAAAAGGCTAGGCGTGGTGGCTCATGCCTGTTATCCCAGCACTTTGGGAGGCTGAGGTGGGTGGATCACCTGAGGTCAGGAGTTTGAGACCAGTCTGACCAATATGGTGAAACTTCATCTCTACTGAAAATACAAAAATTAGGCCAGGCGTGGTGGCTCATGCCTGTAATCCTTGCACTTTGGGAGGCCAAGGTGGGCGGATTGCCTGAGCTCAGGAGTTCAAGACCAGACTGGGCAACATGGTGAAACCCCGTCTCTACTGAAATACAAAAAATTAGCTGGGCGTGGCGGTATGCTCCTGTAATCCCAGCTACTCAGGAGGCTGAGACAGGAGAATCACTTTAACCTGGAGGGTGGAGGTTGCAGTGAGCTGCGATTACGCCACTGTACTCCAGCCTGGGTGACAGAGCAGGACCCCGTCTCAAAAAAAAAAAAAGAAAAAGAAAAAGAAAAAGTTGCTCTGAAACCTGTGCTGAATTACAGCATTTAGGTGTTGAAATAAGGGCTCCCTGTAGAATATTGGTTAGATTTGAATATGAATTTACTTGCCTTGTCATCAAATTATCCTTCTGAGAAATTAAAAAAATATAGAAATTATCCTTATGATTGTGCACCTTTATATTTCACTTTACTTTAAAGTTTCTACTTTAAAATTTGTTGGTCGGGCATGGTGGCTCATGCCTATAATCCTAGCAGTTTGAGAGGCTGAGACAGGTGGATCACTTGAGGTCAGGAGTTTGAGACCAGCCTGGCCAACATGGTGCAAAGTTTCCATCTCTACCCAAAATACAAAATTTAGCTGGGTGTGGTGGCATGCACCTGTAATCCCAGCTACTTGGGTGGCTGCAGGAGAATCGCTTGAACCTAGAAGGGGGATGTGGCGGTGAGCCGAGATCATGCCACTGCACTGCAGCCTGGATGTCGGAGTGAGATGCTATCTCAAAAAAATAAAAATAAAAAATTTATTTATTTATTTATTTATTTTTTATGAAGTGTATTTTTTTTCTGTTGAAATGGGCCATACACTTCATTTCAGTGTTGTGTTAGTCCTCAAAAATTGGTATTAATTCCTAGAGGAACTGCAACATTCAAATACTTCTTCTGTTCCTTGCATTAAAAATTGGGAATTACGGGCCGGGCGCGGTGGCTCAAGCCTGTAATCCCAGCACTTTGGGAGGCCGAGATGGGCGGATCATGAGGTCAGGAGATCGAGACCATCCTGGCTAATACGGTGAAACCCCGTCTCTACTAAAAAATACAAAAAACTAGCCGGGCGAAGTGGCGGGTGCCTGTAGTCCCAGCTACTCGGGAGGCTGAGGCAGGAGAATGGCGTGAACCCGAGAGGAGGAGCTTGCAGTGAGCTGAGATCCGGCCACTGCACTCCAGCCTGGGTGACAGAGCGAGACTCCGTCTCAAAAAAAAAAAAAAAAAAAAATTGGGAATTACGCAAATGATACTGCGGCCACCAGGAAACTATGAACCAAATTAATGGCCCAAGTTTTGCAATATTGTGGGAATTTATAGACTGCTAGTCTATGTCTTATTATTTACTTTCATTTAAATATTCTTCTTCTTCTTGTTTCTTTTATACTTATTTTAATTTTATAGAGACGAAGTCTTGCAATGTTGCCCGGGCTCGTCTGGAACTCCTGGGCTTAAGTGATCCTTCTGCTTCAGTCTTCCAAAGTGTTAGGATTACAGCATGAGCCACCATGTCTAGTCCCATTTAAATATTCTATTATATATGTTTTTTGTAAGCTATCTCAGATCCATTGTGGAATAAAGCAAGACATAAAATAGGGGAAAAATAAACATCATGACCAGGGCTGAAACAAAGTAAGGGTATAAAACCCTTGTAGTTTTTTCCTTGAGACAGTCTTGCTCAGTTGCCCAGGCTGGAGTGCGGTGCTATGATCTCAGCTCATTGCAACCTCTGTCTCCCAGGTTCAAGCGATTCTTGTGCATCAGCCTACCGAGCAGCTGAGATTACAGACGGGCACCACCATGCCCAGTTAATTTTTGTATTTTTAGTAGAGATGGCGTTTCTTCATGTTTGCCAAACTGGTCTCAAACTCCTTGCCTCATGTGATCCACCCGCCTTGGCCTCCCAAAATGCTGGGATTACAGGCATTGAGCCACCACACCTGGCCCCTTGTAGGTTTTTTCTTTTCTTTTTTTTTTTTTTTGAGACGGAGTCTTACTCTGTCGCCCAGTCTGAAGTGTATTGGCGCGATCTCAGCTCACTGCGACCTCCATCTCCCGGGTTGAAGTGATTCTCCTGCCTCAGCCTCACGAGTAGCTGGGATTACAGGCGTGTGCCACCACACTCAGCTAATTTTTGTATTTTAGTAGAGACGGGGTTTTGCCATGTTGGCCAGGCTGGTCTCGAACACCTGACCTCAGGTAATCTGCCCGCCTTGGCCTCCCAAAGTGTTGGGATTACAGGCGTCAGCCACCACACCTGTCCCCTTGTAGTTTTAGAAGATAAAACATTTATTTCTTTAACATCTTTTTGCATTTATATTAGTACTTTTATATTTAAGCCTTCATATTCAGAAATTAATAATGAAATGAAATACGTTACTAAACTTTAAAACAGTGTCCTACACTGGAAGGATGTAATACAGTAAAATTGACAACCCGTTTTGTCAACATTCCCCTCCTTTCTCCATTGTCTAATAATCTAATGAGGAGTGAAAAGACAATAGTAGAAGTGGTTATACATATTTATATATATTACATATAAACATGTACAATAGTTTATATGTAACATAGGGAATTGATTTCTGAATAATAGGGTTGATTGTACATCTATTTTATATACCTAGCTTATTTTAGACCTTCCTCATGGATATTACTTAAGAGATGGTTTCTTAGCAAGTGGTCAGATTTTCTTTGTTTATTCTTTCAAAGATTGTATTTTTTCTTTGTTTGAGACAGGGCCTTGCTATGTGCAGCGGTTGGAGTGCCCAGGCTGGAATGTAGTGGTGTGATCTCAACACTGCGTCCTCTGCCTCCCAGTCTTAAGCGATCCTCCCACTTCAATCTTCCGAGTAGCTGGGACTGCAGGAGTGTGCCACTGTGCCTGGCTAATTTTTTTATTATTTGTAGAGATGAGTTCTCCTTGTGTTGCCCAGGCTGGCCTTAAATTCCTGGGCTCAAGCAGTCCTCCTGCCTTGGCCTCCCAAAGTTCTGGGATTGCAGGCATGAGCCAATCTGGCCAAAAAAGAATTGTAACTTGTGTGACCTGGGCATGGTGGCGCGTGTCTGTAGTCCCAGCTACTCAGGAGGCTGAAGCAGGAGAATTGCTTGAGTCGGGGCAGTTGAGGCTGCAGTGAGCCATGATTGTACCACTTCACTCCAGCCTGGGTGACAGCATGAGATCCTGTTTCAAACAAGAAGAAAAACAAACCAAATAACTTGTATGAATAGCTGTAATGCTCACACTAATAGTATCACTTGTTTCATTAATAAAACTTTATACATTTGACAAACCTATTAAGATTGTAGCTATCTCGTGGAGACCCCTGCTCTGGAACCTCAGAACTCATCTCTTAGCCAATAAAACTTGTGACTGTAAATGCTAAGCCATTTTTAAAAATTGGATAGTTTGCAGGTCGGGCGCAGTGGCTCATTCCTGTAATCCCAGCACTTTGGGAATCTGAGGCAGGCAGATCACTTGAGGTCAGGAGTTTGAGACCAGCCTGGCCAACATGTCCAGTCTCTACTAAAAATACAAAAAAATTAGCCGGACATGGTGGTACACACCTGTAGTCCCAGTTATTAAGGAGGCAGAGGCAGGAGAATTGCTTGAATTAAGAGGCAGAGGTTGCAGCGAGCCAAGATGGTGCCATTGCATTCCAGTCTGGGCAACAGAGTAAGACTCCATCTCAATAAGTAAATAATAAAATAATAAATTGGATAGTTTTCTTTTTTTTTTTTTTTGAGACAGAGTCTCGCTCTGTCGCCCAGGCTGGAGTGCAGTGGCTGGATCTCAGCTCACTGCAAGCTCCGCCTCCCAGGTTTACGCCATTCTCCTGCCTCAGCCTCCCGAGTAGCTGGGACTGCAGGCGCCCGTCACCTCGCCCGGCTAGTTTTTTGTATTTTTTAGTAGAGACGGGGTTTCACGGGGTTAGCCAGGATGGTCTCAATCTCCTGACCTCGTGATCCGCCCGTCTCGGCCTCCCAAAGTGCTGGGATTACAGGCTTGAGCCACCGCGCCCGGCCAAAAAAAAATTGGATAGTTTTCTAAATAACCACCATGATAGTAACATTTATTGAACTTTCCTATCTGCCAGACACTGTTAGATACTCTGAATGTATTATTTCAGTTCCAAGAGAGAGTTTGCATTTTCCCATACTTTTTTTTGTTTTGAATGCTGAAAAAAATTTTAGCAATATGTTGTATAGAGTACAGTAGCCCATGTGGTGTGAAACTTGATTCTCTGGTTTCCTGTAGGGCTGGTAGGTAAGTTGCCCTTGTCCTGATGTGTCAACAATAGAATGTAAAGTGTGAAGAGTATTTTGAATACAATAGTTCCTTCTGTGAATGGTGGTGTCCTAACATCTGTTTGTTTTCCTCCGACCTCAGTTGCCACTTCTCTGCAAGTTGCTTTTCTAATTCCTCCTTTGTCTTATTGTCAGGTCCTTTACCTCTTCCTTTTTTTTTTTTTAAATTTTTTATTTTGGCATTAAATGCCATTTTTATGTTCATTACTTTCAAATTTGTATCTTTGGATCAGAGTTTTAGCCTGAATTGCATATTCATATATTCACTTTGTGTATTTACATCTCCTCCTGGATTTTTCATAGGCATTTCAGAATTTATATGCTCAAAATAGAACTTTTGATTTCCTTTATACTTCTATTTCAACCTGTTCCTTTCCAGTTTTGGCAACTAGTACTGCTGTCTGCTTAACTACTCAAGATAAACTATCTGTAAACTATTCTTGATTATTCCTTTCCTTCATGCCTCTTATGCAATAGCTAATCCCCTTGGTTTTACTATTTAAACTAGTCCTTTTCTCCTCATTCATTTCTGTTTTCCTACTGTCTTCTAGGCCACTACCTTTTATTTGGACAACTGCTATAATCTCCCAGCTTCTTTTCTTTCCTCTCCTACCCTTCTCCGGTTTTTTTTTTTTTTTAAATAAACAATGAATGGTCTTTAACAGTACTATTATGGATCTCCTCTGTTTAAATTCTCCCATTGTTGCCTGTTAATCTTAAAAGAATTCATATTGCTTACCAGGCCCTACAAGCCTCTCAGTGATGTAGCTCCGGCTTAAATTTCCAAACTCTAATTACTACTCTCTGCATAGCTCCCTTGATCCTTAACAAAAAAAAAAAAAAAAAAAAAAGAGAGACAGGGTTTTGCTGTCATTCAGGCTGGAGTGCAGTGGCACATTCATAGCTTACTGTAACCTTGAACTCCTTGGCTCAAGCGACCCTCCTGCCTCAGCTTCCTGAGTAGCTAGGACTACAGGCACATGCCACCATGCCCACGTAATTTTTTATTTGTATTTTTGTAGGGATGAGTTCTTGCCAAGTTGCCCAGGCTGGCCTCGAACTCCTGGCTTCAACTGATCCTCCTACCATGACCTTCCAAAGTGCTGGGATTATAGGAGTGAGTCTCTGTGCCCGACCACTCTTATCCTTGATCACAGCCCTTTTCCACCTAAAACCTGTACGCCAGATGCCTACCTTCCTGGAATGTTCTTTCCCTTTCTCTTCATAGGATGGGCTTATTTGTATTATTCAGATTTCAATTCAGAAATTACTTCTACTTTGTCTGGAATACTATTGCCTTCCTCTCATGTCATTTAACAAAATTTTCTTCATACCATTTTCACTATTTTTTATGTATTTTATTTAATCTTATAAAAACATTTTAGGTTCAGGGGTATATATGCAGGTTTGTTTATATAGGTAAATTGCATGTCATGGTGGGGGTTTGGTGTACAGATTTTTTTTTTTTTTTTTTTTTTTTAAAGACAGAGTTTCTCCCGTTGCCCAGGCTGGAGTGCAATGGTGCAATCTCCGCTCACTGCAACCTCGGCCTCCTGGGTTCAAGTGATTCTCCTGCCTCAGCCTCCTGAGTAGCTGGGATGACAGGCTTGCGCTACCACCTTTGGCTAATTTTTGTATTTTTTTTTTTTTTTTTTTTAGTAGGGATGGGGTTTCACCATGTTGGCCTGGCTGGTCTCGAACTCCTGACCTCAGATGATCAACCTGCCTTGGCCTCCCAAAGTGCTGGGATTACAGGTGTGAGCCAACGCGCCTGGCCTGTACACATTATTTTATCACCCAGGTAATAAGCATAGTACTTGGATAGGTAGTTTTTCGATCCTCACTCTCCATTCACACTTCACCCTCAGGTAGGCCCTGGTGTCTGTTGTTCCCTTCTTTGTGTTAATGTGTACTCAAATTTTAGCTCCCACTTGTGAGAACATGCAGTATTTGGTTTTCCGTTCCTTCATTAGTTGTCTTAGGATGACTTCCAGCTCCATCCGTGTTCCTGCAAGGGACATGATCTCATTTTTTTTTAATGGGCATATAGTATTTCATGGTGTATATACTACATTTTCTTTAGTCTACCACTGAAGGGCATTTAGGTTGGTTGTATGTCTTTGCTGTTGTGAGTAGTGCTATGACAAACATACCTGTGCATGTGTCTTTATAGTAGAACGATTTATATTCCTTTGGGTATATACCCAATAATGGGATTACTGGGTCAAATGGTTTAAGTTCTTTGAGAAATTGATAAACTGCTTTCCACAATGACTGAAGTAATTTACATTTCCACAGTAGCAGTATGTAAGTATTCCCTTTGCTCCACAACCTAGTCAGCCTCTGTTAGTTTTTGACTTTTTAGTAATGGCCATCGTGACTGGTGTAAGGTAGTATCTCATTGTGGTTTTGATTTGCATTTCTTTAATGATAGTTATGTGGAGCATTTTTTCATATGCTTGTTGGCTATGTATATGTCTTCTTTAGAAAAGTGTTCATGTTCTTTGCCCACTTTATAATTTTTACTATTTTAATTTTCTCGTTTGTTTACTGACTTATGGTCTGTTTGCTCCCAATAGAATGTAAGTGCCACAAGTTGTTTGGTTTACTATTTTGTAGCTACTAATAAAATATTTGTTGAGGATGGTTGAATGAAGAAGGATGTTACTAGTGCTTTCAAGAAGACTTTTTTTTTTTTTTTTTTTTTTTTGAGACGGAGTCTCGCTCTGTCGCCCAGGCTGGAGTGCAGTGGCGTGATCTCGGCTCACTGCAAACTCTGCCTCCTGGGTTCACGCCATTCTCCTGCCTCAACCTCCTGAGTAGCTGGGACTACAGGTGCCTGCCACCAAGCCCGGCTCATGCTTTGTATTTTTTTATTTTTAGTAGAGACGGAGTTTCACTGTGTTAGCCAGGATGATCTCGATCTCTTAACCTCGTGATCCGCCCGCCTTGGCCTCCCAATAGTGCTGGGATTACAGGCGTGAGCCACCAAGAAGGCTTAAGCATTTGTCTTTCTAGTACCACTTTCCTGGTCATGATCATATCATATTACTTCTAGTTTGAGGGCCAGGAAGGGGAATTAACGGATTGAATATCGTGTACCAGGCATTGTGCAGAGTATTTCATGTAGTGATTTAGTTAATACTCAGAGCAATTTATGACTGTTTTTACTATCACCATTTTATAATTGAGGAGCTAATGCTTCGAGGTTAACTATGATTGCACAGTTTACTAAGGGATAAAGTTAGAAATGGAACCCAAGATTGTCTGACTCCAAAACACCTGCAGCATGAAATGGTAAGGAATTCTGTGGACAAAGTGCTATACGAACACAGAATTTTGGTCACTTAAAAAAGCAGAGATGGATCTTTTCTTTTTCTTTTTTTTTTTTTCCCTGAGACAGAGTCTTGCTCTGTCACCCAGGTTGGAGTGCAGTGGCGTGATCTTGGCTCACTGCAACTGCTGCCTCCCAGGTTTAAGCAATTCTCGTGCCTCAGCCTCCCAAGTAGCTGGGACTACAGACGCACATCACCACACCTGGCTGATTTTTTTGTTTTTTGTAGAGATGAGGTTTCACCATGTTAGCCAGACTGGTCTCGAACTCCTGGCCTCAGATGATCCATCCACCTTGGTCTCCCAAAGTTCTGGGATTGCAGGCATGAGCCAGCGTGCCTGGCCTGGATCTTGTTTCTTCATTCATTTTTCCTCTTTCATTCTTCCACTGCTGTAAGTTTATCCTCATAGTCACCATTTACCCATTCATCTCCAGATAAAATGAATCACACTCAATATTCTCTAGGGCATTATTTATAATTTTTTTATATATATATATATTTTACAGTTCTCTTAAAACAGGATTTATAAAAGTTAAGTGATACGGGGTAGGGAGGATTTAGCATTCCTTTTTGGTTGCCTCCTTGCCTCCTTGCTGTGTAAATAGTGAACTTTTGGTGTAGGGGACTGGGTAGATAGTAATAGTCAAGAGTATGGAAGAGGGACAGGGAAAGTGAATAGAAAGTGATATAGGAGTAGAGTTTAGCTGACCATATGAACTGGGTTGCTGGACTGCAATTTTCAGTCTGTTATTATAGTACATTAAATCAAACAAATCACACCAATGCCTATCTTAAAAGCATTAAGGAGCTTTAGTGAGACATTGTGCTACGAGGAGATCCATGTGTTTTTACAAATATTATCAATTAAAAAAATACATCCAAATATTTCCCCTTTATTATAGTAACTTTGTCAGAATTAAAGCATATTTGGTTTCAATATAAATTTTTAGTACTAGTGAAGGTGGTTGAATAGGAAAGAGAATTGAAATGGAATGTATTTGTGATCCTGTTCCTTTTACTATGGATGGATACATCATTTTTTTTCTCTTGACATCTATTATTTTAATTTTTAAGTAATTACTTGAGGTTATAGAATAAAATTACTTAAGAATTTACGGCCATTATTACTGAATTAACATTTCAGTGGACTATTGGCATATCAGAAATTGCTTTAATTATTGATGACTATGAAGAATATCTGGAGAGGAGGAAAATTAGGAGGATGGGGTGGAAGAGATGCCAAGAGTCAAGGCGGTGGGAGGGTGTCAATTAATAAATAAATTGCTCTAATTATTAAGAACCTAGTCCTGAGTTTAAGTCATGTATACTCTTTCAAATAATACCATCAAATTTTTATTAATGATGATTTTAAGAATGTCTCTTTAGCACTGTCCATTTATTAACATAGCACTATAAGTATATCATGGATTAATTTAATTAATGTTTGGTAACTTACAGTTTTTGTTATCAAATGTATTATATAACCATAGCATTTATAAGCTGAACTGTTTTATTAGGTAAAAATCAGGGTTTGCAATCTGTGGCCCACTGGCTGGCTACCTGTTTTTATAAATAATTTTTGTATTTTTAGTGGAGACAGGGTTTCACCATGATGGCCAGGCTGGTCTCAAACTCCTAATCTCAGGTGATCAACCCGCCTTGGCCTCCCAAAATGGTGGGATTACAAGCATGAGCCACCATGCCCAGTCAGAAATACCTCCATTTTTAAAACTATTTCCTTTTTGGTGTTTTCTTTTTTCCTCAGATAGCTTACCATATAAAACTAGCAACATTCTTTAGTTGCATTCTAGGCCTGAGAATTCACAGCATCTTAATTGGGCTTTGGCACGTATTTCATAAATCTTCTCAAGCTTATTCCATTTTTAATTTGTAATTTATGATTTCATTTATAAGTTTTTTGTATATAACTTATAACTTTAGCAGATGGCCAGTCTCTCAAGTGTGATGAAAAGAAAGTTTTTTTTTTGTTACCGGTTATACTCTGAAGGTCTGGATGTACTTTATTGTAGCTCCCTGCCTGTGTGTGCAGAATACAAGTTATTTGATTCCAGAAAGTATTTATGATACGTTCTTGGACAATATAATGATTTAATAAATACAATAATAACATAAAGGTGAAATTTGTAGCTGTTTCATCAGTTTCACTCACAGTGGTATTGATTACATTGATTTAAAGTTGGAGGAATGTCTGTTGGAATGAGTCCCTCCCTGCCTCCCTCCCTCCGTTTCTTCCTTCCTTGCTCTGTTTTTTTGAGACCCTGTTGCCCAGGCTAGAGTGTAGTGGTGCGATCTTGGCTTACAGCAACCTCTGCCTCCCGGGTTCGAGCGATTCTACCACCTCCGCCTCCCGAGTAGCTTGGAATTACTAGTGTCCACCACCACGCCTGGCTAACTTTTGTATTTTTTGGCAGACACAGAGTTTTGCCATGTTGGCCAGGCTGGTCTCGAACTCCTGACCTCAAGTGATCCGCCCGCCTCAGCCTCCCAAAGTGCTGAGTTTACTGATGTGAGCCACCGTGCCCGGCCCTATTGCATATTTTATCCTGCAGTGATTTAAATTAAGATGAAATTCTTGACCAGGCACGGTGGCTCATGCCTGTAATCCCAGCACTTTGGGAGGATGTTTTTCTCTGATAATTAACCATGATTTTTCACTTCATGAAGTTATTTTTACCATTAAACTTTGATCTCTTTTATCTGAAAATAACGTTGACTTATTTCTAGGCGCCGTAACTAAATCTCTCCTTAGGTATGTTGACAGTCTTCATCCACTGATTTAGTACAAGTGTGCTTTGACTTGGGTTTATTGGCTGTGGAGAAGGATCTTTTCTTGATATTAGTGAAGAGAGAATTTTGTTAGGAGTAGTGTCAAAAAGCAGGTTGGGCGGGTTTCCATCTTGTGAGGTCATTAAGCAAGATTTCAGGAGTGTGGATATTAGATTGCTTTTTTCCTGTCCTTGAAAAAGGACGTAGTTTGTCGCACAAGCCCAGCTGTTTTCCTGTGTGGTGCCTGTTTATTCCTGTTGCATAACAATTCTCTTTGTTTGTGTAGGTTCGCAGGATGAGCCATACTCCTTTTTTTTTTTTTTTTTTTTAAATTTGTAAGAGATGGGATCTCCCTGGAGAGCAGCTTGGGATAATCATAGTGCATTTCAGCCTTGAACTTCATGGACTCAAGGAGTCCTCCTGCCTCAGACTCCTGAGTAGTTGGGACTATAGGCATGTGAAACTGTGCTTGGCAAGCCATACTTTTTTAAAGTCTGTTGAACCAGATCATGAAGATGAAACATTTTGAGTTTATGACTTCTTTCTGCAATATTCTGGATTCTGGGGTGAGAGTGGTAGAACAGATAAGATGCTTGTCTCACCATGGAGTTCTATATTTGTAAATTACATGCAATAATATTTACTTTTTTTGGTAACAGCATTATTGAGATATAATTCACACACCATAAAATTCACCCAATTAAAATGTAAAAATGTACAGTTAACTGTATTAAATTATACTTAATATCCAGAGTTGTGCATCCATCACCACAGTTTGAGAATGTTGTTTATCTCAAAAGGAAACCCAGGATCTTTTAGCAGTCACCCTCCTTCCTCCCACCTCTCCCTTCAGCTTAGGCAACCACTAACCTACTTTCTATCTCTATGGATTTACCTATTCTGGATATTTCATAGAAGCAGAATCCCACGATATTACAGTCTTTGGTGATTGGCTTCTTTCACTTACCATATGTTTTCAAGGTTTATCTGTAATATACATGTATCAGCACTTTCTTTTTATTGCCAGATAAAATCCCATTGTATTGATTTGCCACAATTTGTCCATCTAACAGTTGATGGACATTTATCCCCACTTTTTTGCTATTATATATAATGCTGATGTGAACATTCATGTACCAGTTTTACATGGACATGCTTTTTATTTTTCTGTTGAATACGTGCCTAAGAGTGAAATTACTGAACCCTATGGTGACTCTATTGCTTAACCTTTTGAGGAACTGACTATTCATTTATTTTAGATACATAGTTTATAAGTTCTGAAAAATGAATGGTTTTTGTAACCTACTACATAGAAGACACAGAAAACTTCCATTTACCCTGTTACATTCCTTTGACAAAGTCCGTTTGTGGATAAACTCTGCCTCCAACCTCTAGCCCCTGGCAAGCACTGATCTGTTTTCCATTTCTACAGTTTTGTGTTAAGTAGAATATTACATAAATGGACTTACAGTCTTTTGGAGTCTAGCTTCTCCACCACTTGCACTCCCTCAGGGACAGGGTCTCAGTCTGTTGCCCAGGCAGGAGTGCAGTGAGTCTAGGTTCTTTTACTTAAAATGATTAGCATTTGAGATCCATTCATGTCTTTGTGTCTATTAATAGTTAATTCCTTTTAAATGCCTACTAGTAATCAATTATATGGATGTGCCATAGTTTGTATATTGGCCAGAAGATATTTGACTAATTTCCAGTTTTTTTGAACATTATGAATGAAACTACTACAAGCATTTGTGTTCAGGGTTTTGTGTGAATTTAAGTTGTCATTTATCTTGGGTAAATACCTACGGGTGGGATTGCTGAGTCATATGGTTAGTGTATGTTTAACTTTCATAAGAAACTGCCAAACTGCTTTCCAAAGTGACTATACCATTTTGCACTCTACCAACAATGTGTGAGACTTCCAAATTGCTCCTCATCCTTGTCAGCACTTAATGATGTTTCATTAAGGAAATAAAGATCCTTTTGTGTCTTTATTTGCGACGTGTATATTTTCTTTGATTAGGTGTCATTCATTTAAGACTTTTCCCTATTTGAGGCCAGGCACTGTGGGTCATGCCTATAATCCTAGCACTTTGGAAGGCTAAGGCCAGGAGCATTGCTTGAACTCAGGAGTTTAGGACCAGCTTGGGCAACAGCGCGAGACTTCATCTTTACAAAAAATGAAAAAATTAGCTGGGCATGGTGGCACATACCAGTTACAGGTTGAGCTGGGAGGATTGCTTAAGCTGTAGTGAGCCATGATCCTGCAACTGCACTCCAGCGTGGGGCGACAGAGCAAGACCCTGTCTCTCAAAACAGCAACCACAGCAAACTTTTGTCCATTTGAAAAATATTAGGTTGTTTGTTGTCTTGTTACTGAGTGTTTAGTTTCTTTCTTCTTTCTTTCTTTCTTTTTTTTTTTTTTGGAGACAGTGCCTCACTCTGGTTGCCCAGGCTGGAGTACAGTGGCTCTATCCCAGCTCACTGCAATCTCCACCTCCTGGGCTCAGGTGATTCTCCCACCTCAACTTCCCAAGTTGTAGGGATTACAGGCTCCGACATGCCTGCCTAGTTTTTTGTGTTTTTAGTAGAGATGCGGTTTTGCCATCTTGCCCAGGCTAGTCCTGAACTCCTGGATTCAAGCAGTTCACCCACCACAGCCTCCCAAAGTGTTGGGATTACCAGCATGAGCCACTGTGCCCAGCCTAGTTTCTTCATGTATTTTCGATACAAATCCTTTATCTTATTTACGTAAGTTTTACAAGTATTTACCACAGTCTGTATCTTGTCCCTTTGTTCTTATAACAATGTCTTTCACAGTGGAAATGTTTTTAGTTTTGATGATGTTCAGTTTATCAATTTTCTTCTTTTTAAAAAATATTTTGAGGCCGGGCGCAGTGGCTCAAGCCTGTAATCCCAGCACTTTGGGAGGCCGAGACAGGCGGATCACGAGGTCAGGAGATTGAGACCATCCTGGCTAACATGGTGAAACCCCCGTCTCTACTAAAAAAATACAAAATAAACTAGCCGGGCGAGGTGGCAGGTACCTGTAGTCCCAGCTACTCGGGAGGCTGAGGCAGGAGAATGGCGTGAACCCGGGAGGCGGAACTTGCCGGAGTGAGCCGAGATCCAACCATTGCACTCCAGCCTGGGTGACAGAGCGAGACTCCGCCCCCCCAAAACAAACAAACAAACAAAAAAGTAAATAAAAAATATTTTGTAGAGACAAGGCTTTGCTTGCTATGTTGCCCAAGCTGGTCTCAAACTCCTGGACTCAAGTGATCCTCCCACCTCGTCCTCCCAAAGTGCTTGGATTACAGGCATGAGCCACTGTGCCTGGTCCTATCAATTTTTTTTTTTTTAAATAGATCATGCTTTTGATGTATTATCTAGGAACTCTTGGCCTAATCCAAGATAACAGTTGTTTCCTCTTACTGTTTCTTCTAAAAGATTCATAGTTTTCTGTTTTACACTAGATGCACACATTTTGAATTAATTTTTGTACAAAGGGTGCGGTATTGGTAAAGAGCGTCATTGTTTTGCATATGGTTTTTCAGTTGTTCCGGCACCATTTGTTGAAAAGACTATTTCTCTACTTAATTGCCTTTGCACCTTTGTGAAAAATCGATTCACCACATTTTTGTGGGCCTTCTTAAGGGTTTTACATTCTGTTTATTGATTTGTTTGCATGTCCTTTTGCCAGTACCACACTATCTTGGTTTTCAAGTGTTAATTTTAAGGTTTGGATGTTTATCTAAAGCCCCCTTCCTTTTGGTTTTTCAAAGTTAAAAACTTCAGTTTCATATCATAAAAAACAGCCATTTTATTTTACCTGAGGTAACATATAGCAATACCTCAAATTCATGAGTTTTTCCTTTCTTCCTATCTGAATTGAGAACCACGGTTTGGAATACTGAGGTAGAGGATATGTGAAGTTGAGGATGATGTGGATGACTGCTTGTCCTTTTTCCTAGGGATACATACTGAAAGTGGTTGCATTGCGTAGAAGTCTGATCGTTAGCTGCATCATCTTAGCACAAAGCACCTTTTTCGATGAAAAGAGTCTCACTTCTTTTACTCCAGGAAGGAAATACAAAATCGGAAAGATTGTGTATCCTTGATAGAATCTGCACGCTATTTGTACAGAATAGTAAAGCCAAACTTAGCTCCTCTGCCTATTCAATCATAGTCATGGTTCTTTTATCTATTTATTTTAAAAGTTTGTTTTTTATTGTGGTAAAATATACATAACACAGTATTTACCATTTTAATCATTTTTCAGTGTACAGTTCTGTCGCATTAAGTAAATTCACATCGTGCAGCCATAACCACCATTCATGTTCAAGATTAATCATGTTTTTTTTTTTTTTTTTTTTTTTTTGAGACGGAGTCTCGCTTTGTCGCCCAGACTGGAGTGCAGTGGCCGGATCTCGGCTCACTGCAAGCTCCGCCTCCTGGGTTTATGCCATTCTCCTGCCTCAGCCTCCTGAGTAGCTGGGACTACAGGCACCCGTCACCTCGCCCCGCTAGTTTTTTTGTATTTTTTAGTAGAAACAGGGTTTCACCATGTTAGCCAGGATGGTCTCAATCTCCTGACCTCGTGATCTGCCCGTCTCGGCCTCCCAAAGTGCTGGGATTACAGGCTTGAGCCACCGTGCCTGGCCAATCATGATTATTTTTTAACGTAAGTTCCATCACTGAAAGTTTTAGCACATTAAAGTTACATTCACTTTTTGAAATTACATATTAACAGTGCTCTAGCATTTCAGGTCAATGACAAGGCCTTAACATTTTTGTAAATCTTATAGTTACACCTATAAAAACTTTCAGCCAGTAGTATAACTTCCAGCAAACTTTGATTTTTATCATATGCGAGTAGCATTCAGTTATTCTTTAAAATATAGCTTTTTAAAGTCTGCCAAATGTATGTAGCTCACCTATTATTATCCACATCTATGTCCAGAGAAATTTGGTGAATCAGCATGTTTTATTTTGATTATTATCAAGGCCATTTGAGTGGTTCAGATGTAGGTCCAACTGGAATTGTTAACTTCAACTTGTTTTTGTTACTGATACTTCTTCAAGGTGGGCAATTAAAAAATTGTATAAATTTGTGGGGGACAAGTGTAATTTTGTTCAATGGATATATTGCTGTAGTGGTGAAGTCAGGGTTTTCAATGTGTCCATCACCTGAAAAACGTATGTTGTACCCATTAAGTAATTTCTCATCAACCCCCTACTCCCTTGTGAGTCTTTGTTTTCTGACATTCCACACTCTACCTCCATGTGTATACATTATTTAAATCTCATTAGTAAATGAGAACATGTATTTGTCTTTCTGAGTTGTTTCACATAAGATAATGGCTTCCAGTTCCATCTACGTTGCTGCAAAAGACATGACTTCATTTTTTATGGTTGAATAGTATTCCATTGTGTCTATATACCACATCTTTTTTATGCAGTCATCTTCTGATGGACACTTAGGTTGATTCCATATTTTTCCTATTGTGCAAGGTGGGCATTTTTGAGGAGAGAGGCTTACTTTGTTGCCTTCTGCCTTTGCTTTGTCATATGGATTGATTGTATTTGAATCTGAATTGGGCATTAGAAAACACTGTTAAAGCATATTAGTCTGTTGTAGAACTAAAAATGTGAGGGCATTTGAAACTTGTGAGTGTATCACTCATTTTTGCATGTGTATATCATTTTGTCTCACAGAAAATGTGTATTTTTATCTTGTGTAGAAATAACAGTGTAGTCAGCAGCCATTGTTGCATAGGCTGTGGCAATATTGTTTTGGTTTTTTGTTTGTATGTTTCTAAACTTATACACCGGATATGTTTCTGGGTAAACTTAAATATGACTGGTAGGAAATCAGTTAGCAATATGTGCTGACTTGTGTCTGAGTTCATAGAAAATCAGAGCCAGAACAAGGGGTTTTCTGGCTAAGCTCTTTGAGACTAATGTTTCTGAATTTGTTAAAAATCTAATATAGGTCAGGTGTGGTGGCTCGTGCCTGTAATCCCAGAAATTTGGGAGGCCAAGGCGAGAGGATTACTTGAACCCAGGATTTTGAGACTAGCCTGGGCAACATAGGGAGACACCACCTCTACCAAAAAATTTAAAGATTAGCTGAGCATGATGGTGCACACCTGTAGGCCCAGCTACACTGGAGACTGAGGTGAGAAGATCACTTGAGCTCAGGAGGTTGAGGCTGCAGTCAACTGTGATCAGACCACTATACTCCAAAAACAAAACAAAATCTAATGTAATGGTTTCTAGTTGTGTACATTCAGAGATACTAATTGCAAAGATTCAATGATAAAGATAGTATAGTCTTGCAGTTCTAAAATCCCAAGAGCTTGGAAAACTATTCTTTTTCTTGCATTGGTAAATTTCTGGACAGAAGGGTAGAAGTTTGAATATTCATATATTTTGCTGTAGAGATATTAATGTGTTTGATTAAGGGTGCTGCCTAGATTCTGCTAGGGGTGTTAGGTAGTATACATAAGCACTGTGTCTGCGCTCTAGTAGTGGAAAAATTCTTGATTTCCAATAGGGTTTTTGGACCTGAATTAACAGCCAGCATTAAGTAGAGTTGAAACAGAATTTAAAATTGGTTAGTTTTATTTCCTTAGATCTCAATGGTAAAAGGTAAGGAGAGTAAAGAAAGAATTGCCCAGGTGAATGTTTGGGCTCGAGGGATCCTGCCATCACAGCTTTCTTAGTGGCTGGAACTACAGGTATGCACCACTGTGCCAGGCTCTTTTTAAAAATAGGTTATTTTTTCTTTTGTAGGGGCTATTTACAAAAAGATCCTGGCTTTTTTTTTTTTTTAAATATATATTCATAGAGACAGGGTCTCTTGTGGGCTGGGCTGGAGCTGGTTTGTTTAAATTGGATTTTTTTAATTTTTGAAAAACATATTCGTGTGGTTCAGAAGTAATATTAAAAGACTGTAGCTATGGTCAGGTGTGGTGACTCGTGTCTGTAATCCTAGCACTTTGGGAGGCTGAGGTGGGCGGATTGCCTGAGCTCAGGAGTTCGAGACCAGCCTGGGCACCATGGCAAAGCCCCGTCTCTACTAAAAATACAAAAAATTAGCCAGCTGTGGTAGTGCATGCCTGTAGTCTCAGCTGCTTGGGAGACTGAGTCACAGGAGGCTGAGTCATGAGAATCGCTTGAACCTGGAACGCAGAGGTTGCAGTGAGCTGAGATTGTGCCACTGAACTCCAGCCTGGGTGACAGAGCTAGACTCTGTCTCAAAAAATAAAAAACTAAAAAAAGAAGACTATAGCTATTTCCAGAGTAACTGTATTTTAAAAAGTACATCTTTTGAGAAATTATGTTCGGCATCTTTGTGAAATAGTGTATAGTTTAGTAATTCTGCCATTATTTTATGTATTATAGAAGTTAACTTCCTTTTTTATTGTCAGAACTATGTAGAAATAAGAAGTAAAGAAAGCATAAATTGACATCGACATATTTGCCTAAATAATAAATAATATAGAAAAAGACCCTTTGCATTATTTTTTTATCTCCTGATACTAGTTGCTTATTTTACCTGTAAATCAGTATTTATTTGATGACATTGGTATCCTTGATCTTCCTTTCAATGAGGAAATGATAACCTGAGTCTTTCACTTTAAGAATATTGCTTATGCTGAACATTAGGGCAGTAGTTTTTCTTGTAGTGGAGTGGGGCAAGGTTTAGGAATGTTCAGCTGGGAATTATAAATGACTTTAGTATTTTGTTAGACTGAAAAACAATTTCTGTTTATTTTCACTTCTTGTTTTTACTTTGTGAAAATGCACCTTTTAAGGAGGTACTGACTATAAACAACTCCAGTGCCAGATATGATTGCCATTGATCAAGAGGGTTTATTTTGAAGAGAGTTCATCCTTCATGAAGTTTCATAAACATTTGTTCTTTAAAATGTATTGGAGCTCTCTTTTCTGCATAAGTGGGAAACATATCATTAATACATATCATGTAACCTCCTCATGGATTCTTGGACTTCTCTGATGAAATTTAGTCTCTGCAAGTGTATTTGCCTAGTTGGTATTTGTTGTAACATGTATGTAGTGAGTACTTTAATAATCAGAGTCTGTTGTGCTTCAGTAATCTTTAACCATCAAATTGTATTTATTTATGAAATTTGCCTTGTATTATTCTACTAGAAAAAGAAAGTGGAGAATTTGAAATTTTTTACATTTATATTTCTACTTAGAGTCTTAATTCAGTATTGCATACCATCTATATAATCTTACTAATAGTTTTGCTTGTATTTCCTAATGATATAAATTACAGCAATTTGAAATACAGAAATATCAAGTGGATGTACTACTGTATTTCAGTCATGGATTTAAAAAAATCAGCATTTTCTGGATTATTGTATGTGCATGTTACACTGCTCAATTATTGAATTAGAATTTTAAGTAGCACTATGAAAAGCTGTTTGGCCTGTATCTTGAGCTCAGAGAGAAAGAAACATCCAGTGATTTATGCTTGGAGATACAGAGTTCGGTGAGAACTGGTAATAAGCACGATGGCAGGCAGAATTAGGAAGGAAGTATGTGGTAGTGTACAAAGTTTTACGGGGGTCATTTCTTTGAATTCAAATTCTGTGGAAAATTTCTGGCAGTTCCTGTCTCATACTGATTTATTTAGGCTTTTTTTTTGGTAGAGAGGTGTGCTAATTGCAACTGGTTAAACTCCTGTGCTCAAGTGATCCTACCACCTCAGCCTCCCGAGTAGCTGAGACTACAGGTGCTGGCAGCCACACTCGGCTAATTTAGTAGAGACGAGGTCTTGCTGTGTTGCCCAGGCTTGTCTCGAACTCTTGCAAGGGGTTTAAGTAATTCTCTCAATTTGACCTCCAAAAGTGTTGGGATTATAGGCTTGAGCCACTGCACCCAGCCAGTTATTTTTAGTAGAAAATAAAGGTGGCAGAATCTCATCATGGGCCTCAAGTTTGGACACTTACTGTATAGTTGTGTTTGTTTTGAGATTCCATGGAATGTTTATCATGGGAAGGCTTTTGAAGAGATTGATATAGTCATTTTAGGACGTTTGAAGTATTTTATTTTTTAGTTTTGGTGGAGAAGTATATAACTTACTAATTGGGTGAAAGTGCTTAGGTCGTTGGTGGAAATTTGTGGTGGCAGTTGTCTCTTAACTATTAAGCATCCATTTTTGAATTCTCTTATCCTTAACTCGCTCTTCTAGAATTCCTAGAGGACCTGTGCAACAGCCTCTTGAGGATCGAATCTTCACTCCCACTGTCTCAGCAGTCTACAGCACGGTGAGTGTCTGCAGCTTGTCAAATTGTGTGTGTGCTTTTGTGTGTGAATCCTTGGTATTATAGGCAGTGTTTGATTGATACATGACAAATTTTCGGCAAAAAGTTCAATAAAATTCTGAATAGAATGAGATGTATGTAATAGGATAGGGTGAATAGGCTCTTTCCCCATCATCTTAATCTAAGAAATGGAGTGAAACAAATACTATGTTAAGATAGAGAGACTTGCCGGGTGCGGTGGCTCACGCCTGTAATCCCAGCACTTTGGGAGGCTGAGACGGGCGGATCACGAGGTCAGGAGATCGAGACCATCCTGGCTAACACGGTGAAACCCTGTCTCTACTAAAAATACAAAAAATTAGCCGGGCATGGTGGCGGGCGCCTGTAGTCCCAGCTACTCGGGAGGTGGAGCTTGCAGTGAGCCGAGATCGCGCCACTGCGCTCTGGCCTTATAATTATTATTATTATTATTATTTTTTTTTTTTGAGACGGAGTCTTGCTCTGTCCCCCAGGCTGGAGTGCAATGGCGCGATCTCCGCTCACTGCAAGCTCCGCCTCCCGGGATCCCGCCATTCTCCTGCCTCAGCCTCCTGAGTAGCTGGGACTACAGGCGCCCGCCACCGCGCCCGGCTAATTTTTTTGTATTTTTAGTAGAGACGGGGTTTCACCGTGTTAGCCAGGATGGTCTCGATCTCCTGACCTTGTGATCCGCCCACCTCGGCCTCCCAAAGTGCTGGGATTACAGGCGTGAGCCACCGCGCCTGGCTATTATTATTATTTTTTTTATTATTTTCGAGATGGAGTTTCACTGTGTCACCCAGGCTGGAGTGCAGTGGTATGATCTTGGCTTATTGCAACCTCCGCCTCCTGGGTTCAAGCGATTCTCCCTCCTCAGCCTCCCAGTAACTGGGACTACAGGCACGTGCCACCACACCGGGCTAATTCTTGTATTTTTAGTACAGGTGGGGTTTCACCATGGTGGCCAGGCTGGTCTCAAACTCCTGACCTCAGGTGATCTGCCCACCTTGGCCTCCTAACGTGCTGGGATTACAGGCAGCTTTGTATTCTTTTTGCACTCTGAGTTTTATTTTCTTTCTGGATTTTTTTTCTTAAAAATTTCACCAGTTTTATGTTTTCTAAACTTTAAATTTTTAAAATTTTACTTTTTATTCTCCTTGATTATGTATTTTCAAAATGCTGAACGTTTAGAAGAGTGAACACTTTTTTAAAAAATTTGAGATGGAGATTTGCTCTTGTTGCCCAGGCTGGAATGTAATGGTGCGATCTCGGCTCACTGCAACCTCTGCCTTCCCAGTTCAAGCGATTCATCTGCCTCAGCCTCCGAAGTAGCTGGGATTATAGGCATGCGCCACCACGCCTTGCTAATTTTGTACTTTTAGTAGAGACAGAGTTTCACCATGTTGGTTAGGCTGGTCTTGAACTCCTGACCTCAAGTGATCCACCGCCTCAGCCCCTCAAAGTGCTGGAATTATAGGTGTGAGCCACTGTGCCCGGCTGTGAACACCGTTTTTAACAGAAGGAAATTTAATTTTTTTTTCATTTTTAAGAGATCAGGTCTCACTCTGTCACCCAGGCTGGAGTGCAGTGGCATGATTATGGATTACTGCGCCTTGAACTCCTGGCCTCAAGTTATCCTCCTGCCTCAGCCTCCCAAGTAATTGGGACTACAGTCACATTGCTCTGTGCATGCTAATTAAAATAATTTTTTGGCTGGGCAAGATGGCTCACGCCTGTAATCCCAGCACTTTGGGAGGCCAAGGTGGGTGGATCACGAGGTCAGGAGAGCGAGACCATCTGGCTAACACAGTGAAACCCCGTCTCTACTAAAAATACAAAAAATTAGCTGGGCGTGGTGGCAGGCGCCTGTAGTCCCAGCTACTTCGGAGGCTGAGGCAGGAGAATGGCGTGAACCCAGCAGGCGGAGCTTGCAGTGAGCCGAGATTGCGCCACTGCACTCCAGCCTGGGCAACAGAGTGAGACTCCATCTCAAAAAAAAAAAAAAAATTATATTTTGGCAGAGGCAGGGTCTTACGATGTTGCTCAGGCTGGTCAGACTCCCAAACTCAAGCAGTCCGCCTGCCTCCACCTCCCAAAGTGCTGGGATTATAGACATGAGCCATTATGCCCAGCCCCTTTAATTTTTTATATTAGATGATTCAAATTCATAAATGAAGGGAAAATAATTATTTTGAGGATTCTTACTTGGTTGAGCAGGCTGGTTTCAGGTTCCTGGGCTCAAGTGATCCATCCACCTTGGCCTCCCAAAGTGCTGGGATTACAGGCGTGAGCCACCATGCCTAGCCATATGAAAGAAAATTTAAAAGTTAGAGGATGAAGGTAACAATATTAGAAGTAAGTTTTAGGTGTTTTACAGCGAGCCTAAGATAATTTAGGGGAATTAGGGAGTGAAACCTATCTTTTAAATATTTCGACTCAACATACCATTAGATAGAATGCCTTAAAAGGACTCACAGTCTACTGAGGGAGATAAGAAAATAAATAATTCTAATATAAAGTGATATGATAGAGAAGTGATTCATATGGTTTTGGGTTATGAATCACTTTTAGAATCTGAAAATAGTTTTAATGTTCTCTCTTTCAAGAGGAACATATATTCAGTGTTTACATATAATTTCAGAATTTCCCAGATGTCCATCAGGCCATTTCTTTTTTTTTTTTTTTTTTTTTTTTTTTGAGACGGAGTCTCGCTATGTCACCCAGGCTGGAGTGCAGTGGCCGGATCTCAGCTCACTGCAAGCTCCGCCTCCCGGGTTCACGCCATTCTCCTGCCTCAGCCTCCCGAGTAGCTGGGACTACAGGCGCCCGCCACCTCGCCCGGCTAGTTTTTTGTATTTTTTAGTAGAGACGGGGTTTCACAGTGTCAGCCAGGATGGTCTCGATCTCCTGACCTCGTGATCCGCCCGTCTCGGCCTCCCAAAGTGCTGGGATTACAGGCTTGAGCCACCGCGCCCGGCCCATTTCTTTTTTTTTGAGATGGAATCTCACTCTGTCGCCCAGGCTAGAGTGCAGGGGCTCGATCTCGGCTCACTACAGCCTCCGCCTCCTGGTTCAAGTGATTCTCCTGCCTCAGCCTTCCGAGTAGCTGGGATTACAGGTGCGCATCACCACACCTGGCTAATTTTTGTATTTTTAGTAAAGATGGGGTTTCACCATATTGGCCAGGCTGGTCTCAAACTCCTGACCTCCAATGATCCACCCACCTCGGCCTCCCAGTGTTCTGGGATTACAGGTGTGAGACCCTGCGCTCCACCTCATCAGGCCATTTCTAAGCTCCAGATTAAGAACCTTTGACTGGTGACAGGAACATGTTAATTGCATGCGAAAGGAAGAGGTGACTGCATTCAGAAAGTGACACTTAAAGCAGAAGATGCAAGACTTCTGTAGGTAGAGAAGGGAAGGCAAAGCCTTCTAGGAAGTGAAGATTCAGACGCGTGGTTAACGGAGTGGCCAGTAGTCAGTTCACTGTGACATAATATGAAGTGAAATAAAGAGTATGTAGGTTGGTTGGGGGGTGGGGGTTTAAGCTGACCTTTGTATATTTGCAAATTAACTAAGCATGGTGGCATTTACCTGTGGTCCCAGGTACTTTAGAGGCTGAGGCAAGGGGATCACTTGAGGCCAGGAGTTCAAGGCTGCAGTGAGCTTTGATCAAACCTCTATGCTCCAGCCTGGGTGACAGAGTGAGACCCTCAACAAAAAAAAGAGTATCATGTGCAGGTAATGGATAGGATGATAGTTTTTCTTGGTTTGTCTGAAACAAGGCTCAGTAACACCTATTGTAGATCAATTTATTATTTCTGCAGCCCTATTCACTCTTAGAATTGACCCAGTTTCTATTATAAATTATCTGGTCACCCTAATCATTAGGAATCTTCAATTCATTGAAAAATAACATTTTGAATAACACATTGAAAAATAACCTTTGGGCCCAGGGTGGTGGCTTACTCCTGTAATCCTGGGGGTTTGGGAGGCCAAGGCGAGTGGATCACAAGGTCAGGAGATCGAGACCATTCTGGCCAACATAGTGAAACCTCGTCTCTACTATTAATACAAAAATTAGCCGGGTGTGGTGGTGTGAACCTGTAGTCCCAGCTACTCGGGAGACGGAGGCAGGAGAATAGGTTAAATCTGGGAGGCAGAGGTTACAGTGAGCCAAGATCGTGCCACTGCACTGCAGCCTGGCGCCAGAGCGAGACTGTGTCTCAAAAGAAAAGAAAAGAAAAGAAAAATAACCTTTGGCTGATTGTGCTGTCTCCTACCTGTAATCCCAGCAGTAGGGGAGGCCAAGGCGGGAGGATTGCTTGAACCTAGTAGTTTGATACCAGCCTGTGCAACATAATGAGACCCCATCTCAACAAAAAAGAAAAAAAGCTAGCCAGTCATGGTGATGTGAGCCTGTAATTTTAGGTAGTTGGGAGACTGAGGCAGGAGAATCACTTGAGCCCAGGAGGTCGAGGCTGCAGTGCGATATCTGATTGTGCCTCTGCGTTCCAGTCTGGGCAGTAGAGCAAGACCCTGTGTCTTAAGAAAAAAAAGAAAACTTAAAATATTTTTTTTCTGGCACAACCTTCCTCTAGGTCTTAGTTTTTTATGGTTTTTAAAAAAAGTACTATGCAAAAGAACAGCATCATTGTCAGAATCCCTCTTAAAATACGATGTTTTCTAATTACCTAAGTGTACTTTCACCATTTAAATATTATTTTTAAACTAAGATAAGTGAAAGAAAATGAAAACTTGTAGTAATCCTGAGTGATTTATAGAGACAAATACTATAACAATTTTTGGGGTATAGTTTAGTTTGTCTTTCTTGTCTGTTTTGTAGGCCCTATGCTTTATCTTGTCACTTTATCTCATATCCGCTTTTCGTATGCCATTCCTTAGATAACAGTTCTTAAATAATAAGTGGTTATATATTGTTTATTATAGAATTTAATCACTCAGCATTGAATACTTAAGCTTAAGCTTTTACTGTGTGTCATGCAGTGGTCTAGGTGTTCAGGATATGGTAATGGAGCAACACAGACCCTCAGCCCTCATGGATATTACATCTTTATGGTATAAGAAGACAGCAAACAAATATATATATACAGTTTCCTATTGGGTTGTAATAAGTAGCTTGATGAGAATAAAGCAGGATACTGGTCATTCTACCTTAACTAATTATCTCAGGGAAAGTCTCTCTGAAAAGGTGGCAATTAAGCTGAAAGTAAAGATTTCTAGGGAAAAAAAGCATTTGTGGTAGAAGGAACAGCAGTGCAGACGCCCAGAGATAGTAGTGAGCTCAATGTAGTCTTAGAAATGGAAGAAAGCCAGTGTGGCTGGAATGGAGAGAGGTTGGATTTGAGACATCAGATTATGTGGACTGGTTTGGTTTGGCTCTGTGTCCTTACTCAAATCTCATGTGGAATTGTAATCCCCAACATGTCCGGAGGGACCTGGTGGGAGGTGATTGGATCATGGGGGCGGATTTTCCCCGTGCTGTTCTTGTGATAGTGAATGAGTTCTCCTGAGATCTGATGGTTTAAAGGTGCGGCGCTTCCCCCCTTGCTTTCTCTCTCTCTCTCCTGCCACCATGTAAGACATGCCTTGCTTCCTCTTCATTTTCCACCATTATTGTAAGTTTCTTGGGGCCTCCCCAGCCATGTGGAACTGTGAGTCAGTTAAACCTCTTTTTTTTTTCCTTTTTCTTTTTTCTTAATAAATTACTCAGTCTCAGGTAGTTCTCTGTAGCAGTGTGAGAATGGACTAATACATGGACATTACAGACCATAGTAAAGATTTTGGATTTTAATCTAGATATACTAGAAAGGCGTGGAGGATTCAGAGCAGTAGATGTGAATTTACTTTTAGAAGGTCAATGTGGCTGCTGTATGGAGAATAGACTGTGTGATGTGGACATGTGGTGGTGATTGAAGTGGGAGTAAGGAGAAGTAAAGTCAGTAGAATATGTTGATGTCTTGGATGTGGGATGTGAGAGAAAAGAGTAAAGGTGGTGTCATAGATCTTGGTTTGGACAACTCAGTAGTCCTGTTTGTGGAGATGAATACTGAATGAGGAACAAGTATTTTGTTGAAAAAACCTTAGTTATAAAACCTCATAAATGAGGACATATAATTCTGTACATTTATTACTTTGGAGAATAGATCATCAAAATCCTGTGAGCAACAGCACACTGCCTCTCATGTAGTTTACATGAAATATTTGAATCTAAGCTTTTGAATGTGTTTTTTGAGTTTGATCTAATTTGATTTTTACTATTTAAAACTACTGTCATATTTGTAGTCCTTTGATCAGTTTTAAAAAATCGAGACCAGGCATGGTGGCTCACACCTGTAATCCCAGCACTTTGGGAGGCTGAGGTGGGTGGATCACTTGAGCTCAGGAGTTTGAGACCAGTCTGGGCAACATGATGAAACCCCGTCTCTATTAGAAAAAAAAAAAAAAGTGTGTGTGTGGCTGAGTGTGGTGGCTGACACATGTAATCCTAGCACTTTGGCATGCCAAGGTGGGAGGACTGCTCGAGCCCGGGAACTTGAGACCAGCCTGGGAGACAGAATGAAACCATCATCTGCAAAAAAAAAAAAGAAAAAAAAATGTTTGTGTATATATTATATTTTATGCCTATTCTGGAAGAAAGGATTTTAGGGAGCTAGAAGTTACCTTAAAGTATGATAGTCTTTACTTTTTATTTATTTATTTATTTGACAGAGTCTCACTCTGTCGCCCAGGTCAGAGTGTACTGGCATAATTACAGCTCATCAAAGCCTTGAACTCCTGAGTTCAAATGAACCTCCCATCTCAGCTTCCTAAATAGCTGAGTAACTAGGATTGGAGGCACAAGCCACCGTACCCAGCTAATGTTTTATACTTTTTAACAGAAGCAGAGCCTTGCTGTGTTGCCCTGGCTGGTCTCAAACTCCTGGCTTCAATTGATCCTCTCGCCTCAGCCACTCAAGTGCTGGGATTATGGTGTGAGCTGCTTCATCCTGCTGGTTTCCCCTTTTTTGTTGTTGTTTTTTGTTTGTTTTTAGGTGGAACCTTACTCTGTCACCCAGGCTAGAGTGCAGTGATGCATTCTTGGTTCACTGAAACCTCCATCTCTGGGGTTCAAGTGATTCTCCTGCCTCATCCTCCTGAGTAGCTGGTACTGCAGGCATGTGCCACCACACCCGACAGATTTTTGTATTTTTTAGTAAAGAAGGAGTTTCGCCGTGTTGGCCGGGCTGGTCTTGAACTCCTGACGTCGAGTGATTCACCCGCCTTGGCCTCCCAATATGCTGGGATTATGTCATGAAGTAAAAGTTAACCCCCAGTTCACCTCCTACTGCCTTAGCATGTGGTGTCCATATGTCACTTTCATTGAATTGGTTAAATTCCTTGAAAGGCTTGAAAGACTCCTGGCCAGTCTCAAAATTACACAAAGATTGTACTTTTTTGTATCTGGTATGCAGGTTTTATACACTGATGTCCGCCATTTTACATAATAGGGATTTGCTGATAATCAAAGAAGCATTAAAAGTTGGACTTGGCCGGGCATGGTGGCTCACACCTGTCATCCCAGTACTTTGGGAGGCCAAGGTGGTGGGAGGATTGCTTGAGGTCAGGAGTTTGAGACCAGCCTGGGCAACATGGTGAGACCCTGTCTCTGTAGTTTTAAAAAATTAAGAAAAAAAAATTTGGGACTGTGCGTGGTTGGCTCACTCCTGTAGTCCCAGCACTTTGAGAGGCTGAGGTGGGTAGATCACTTGAGGTCAGGAGTTTGAGACCAGCTTGGCCAACATGGTGAAACCCTGCCTCTACTAAAAATACAAAAAATTAGCTGGGCATGGTGGTGTGAGCCGGTAGTCCCAGCTACTTGGGAGGCTGAGGTGTGAGAATTGCTTGAACGCGGGAGTCAGAGGTGGTGGTGAACTGAGATTGCACTACTGCACTCCAGCTTGGGTGATAGAGCAAGACTCTGTTTCCAAAAAAAAAAAAATTGGAGTCATCTTCTGGAATGTGTTCATGTTACATTTAGTCTAGTTATTTTGTATTTATTTTAACCTGCTTTATGCAAGTTTGCCCTGGGTACATTTATCAGGGATGAGAGGGAAGCTTATGTCATTATTCCTTATTAGCCATAACTGAGTGATTGATCATATGAACAAAAAAAGAATCAAGCACATATATATATGTATGTGTGTATGTATATGTATATGTGTGTATATATATGTATATATGTGTATATGTATATATATTTTGAGACAGAGTCTTGCTCTGTCGCCCAGGCTGGAGTGCAGTGGCGCCATCTCGGCTTACTGCAACTTCTGCCTCCCAGGTTCAAGTGATTCTCCTGCCTCAGCCTCCCGAGTAGCTGGGACTACAGGCACGCACCACCCATACCCAGCTAATTTTTTGTATTTTTAATACAGACGGGGTTTCACCATGTTAGCCAGGATGGTCTTGATCTCCTGACTTTGTGATCCACCCACCTCAGCCTCCCAAAGTGCTGGGATTACAGGCGTGAGCCACCACACCTGGCCCAAGCACATAGTTTTAAAAGGTCTAGTAAGAGCTACATATGTTAAATGGGGGAGGGAAAATGTCAAAACTACAGAAACATAGATTAATTTGAAATATTAATTAGTAACTTTCTTATATTGGCCTGCCTCTGCAGTATAAACTGTGGACTTTTACTGTGTTGTATAATTTTGTCATATATATTTTGCTTAGAGAAATTAGATTTTATGACTGTCAGGCTAGTATTTTTAATATAATTGCAGAGATGAATTTAGTAATAGAATAATGACATTTCTAAAAGAAGGAGACATTTATATTCTGTGCAATTGGAAGGGTTATCTTAATAACTGCTTATGAAAAATTCCTGACTGGGCATGGTGGCTCATGCCTGTAATCCCAGCATTTTGGGAGGCCAAGGCGGACAGATCACGAAGTTAGGAGCTTGAAATCAGCCTGACCAACATGGTGAAACCCTGTCTCTACTAAAAATACAAAAATTAGTCAGGCATGGTGGCTCACGCCTGTAATCCCAGCTACTCAGGAGACTGAGGCAGGAGAATCGCTTGAACCTGGGAGGCGGAGGTTGCAGTGAGCTGAGATGGCGCCATTGCACTGGAGCCTGGGCAACAGAGCAAGACTCTGTCCCTCGCCAAAAATAAATAAATAAATAAATAAATTTGTGTAAATTATTTAAAGTACTTCTTAATAAATGTTTTTATTTTTTTAATTTTTTTGAGACAGGGTCCTCCCTCTTGCACAGGCTGGAGTACGGTGGCGTAATTTTAGCTGACTATGGATAATTCCTCTTCAATACCATAAAATTTGTTTTCTTCTTTCTCTCGCTCTCTTTTTATTTTTTTTTTGGTTGAGACAGGGACTCTCTCTGTTGCCTAGGGTGGAGTGCAGTCGCACGATCATGGCTCACTGCAGCCTTAAACTCCTGGGCTCAAGCGATCCCTCCTCCCCTAGCTTTCCAAGTAGTTAGGACTACAGGCATGCATTACCATGCCTGACTAATTTTTCTTTTCTTTTTTTTTTTTTTTGAGACGGAGTCTTACTCTGTCACCGAGGCTGGAGTCCAGTGGTGGTACCATGTTGGCTCACTGCAACCTTCGTCTCCTGGGTTCAAGGAATTCTCCTGCCTCAGCCTCCCGAGTAGCTGGGATTACAGGCACCCACCACCATGCCTGGCTAGTTTTTATATTTTCAGTAGTGATGGGGTTTCACCATGTTGGCCAGGCTGGTCTCGAGCTCCTGATCTCAGGTGATCCACCCTCCTCGGCCTCCCAAAGTGCTGGGATTATAGGTGTGAGCCACCGCACCCGGCCCGTACCTGGCTAATTTTTAAAATTTTTGTAGAGATGAGATCTTGCTGTGTTGCCCAGGCTGGTCTTTAATGTCGGGGCTCAAGCAGTTCTCCCACCTCAGCCTTCTAAAGTGCTGGGATTACAGGCATGAGCCACCATGCCCAGCTATGCCATAAAATTTCATGATTTTTTTTTTTTCTTTTGAGATAGGGTCTTACTGTGTCATCCAGGCTGGAGTGCAGTAGCTCAGTCATGGCGCACTGTAGCCTCAACTTCTTAGGCTCAAGAGATCCTCTTGCCTCAGCCTCCCAAGTAGCCAGGACTACAGATGCACGTCATGGCTCCTGCTAATTAAAAAACATTTTTTTCTTTTCTGTAGAGACAGGGTCTCACTATGTTGCCCAGGCTGGTCTTGAACTCCTGACTCAAGCAGTGTTTCTGCCTCAGCCTTCTAAAGTGTTGGGATTATAGGTGTGAGCCACTGCTCCTGGCCTCATGATACATTTAGCCATTTTATACTTTAAAAAAATCTTGATTCTTTTACCCTAAAGCTTTGTTTAATTAGAGAACCATGCTTTTATTTCTTTTGCCAGGTCACTGTTGAGTATTTGCCAGGTCACTGTTGAGTAGGCTAGAATTTCAATGGAGATACCTCACCAGAGACAAAATTTAGCTTGGGTTGATCCATATTCTTTAGGCAGTGGTGTCCAGCCACGTGTAAATCTGTTTGATTGTCTTGTCATCTAGCACAGATGGCAAATACATCAGTTAAACTAAAGATTTATTTATAACTTTTTTTAGAAGAAGCATGTATTTATATCTCTGCTTTTAAAAATTGATACTTAGTAATTATTTGTGGGATACATGTGCTATTTTATTTATTTATTTGATACGGAGTCTCACTGCGTTGCCCAGGTTGGAGTGTAATGGCATGATCTCAGCTTACTGCAGCCTCCGCCTCCCAGGTTCAAGCTATTCTCCTGCCTCAGCCTCCATAGCTGGGACTATAGGTATGCGCCACCACACCTGGCGAATTTTTGTATTTTTAGTAGAGATGGAGTTTCATCATATTGGCCAGGCTGGTCTTGAACTCCTGACCTCAAGTGATCCACCTGCTTTGGCCTCCCAAAGTGTTGGGATTACAGGCATGAACACTGTGCCCAGCCACGTGTCATTTTGATGCATGCAAGTAATGTGTGGTGGTCAAATCAGGGTAATTAGGATATTCATCACCTCAAGTATTTTATCTTTTATGTTAGAAACATTTGAAATCTTCTAGCTATTTTGAAATATACAATAAACGAGTGTTAACTATAGTTGCCTTACTCTGCTAACACTAGAACTTATTCCTTTTATCTAACTGTATGTTTGTACTCATTAACCAACCAGTCTTCATATCTCATCACCCTTCCATGCTTCTCAGTCTCCGGTAACCATCATTCTACTCTGTACCTACATGAGATGAAGTTTTTGTAACTCCCACGTAGGAGTGAAGACATGGTATTTTTCTTTCTTGGCTTGGCTTATTTCACTTAACATCATTACCTCCTGTTCCATCTCTGTTGTTGCAGATGGATGTGGTTGACTGATATTTCATTGTGTATATGTGACACATTTTTATTATCCATTAATCTGTTGATGTATACTTACATTGATCCACATCTTGGCTATCGTGAATAGTGCTGCAGTAAACATGGGTGGCAGCTCTCTCTTTGCACTGAATTCATTGATAAATAAATGAATGCTATAAATTCTAAATGCTATAGAATTCACTTATAATTTTAATGCACTGATTTCCTTTCTTTCGGATATATACCCAGCAGTGGGATTGGCTGGATCATATGGTAGCTCTATTTTAGTTTTTTCATGAACCTTTATACTGTTCTCCATAGTGGCCATACTAACATATTCCCAGCAGCGGTGCGAGCATTCTCCTTTCTCTACTTTGTCGGCAGTGTCTTTTTTTTTTTTTTTTTTTGAGATGGAGTTTTCTCTGTTGTTGCCCTGGCTGGAGTGCAATGATGTGATCTCGGCTCACCACAACTTCTGCCTCCTGATTTCAAGTGATTCTCCTGCCTCAGCCTCCTGAGTAGCTGGGATTACAGGCATGTGCCACCACTGCCGGCTCATTTTGTGTTTTTCATAGAGATGGGGTTTCTCCATGTTGGTCAGGCTGGTCTCGAATTCCCGACCTCATGTGATCTGCCCACCTTGGCTTCCCAAAGTGCTGAGATTACAGGCGTGAGCCACCACGCCCGGCCCTTTTTTGTAGTATTTTTAATAATAGCCACTTTATTGGGAGGGAGATGATAGCTCATTGTGTTTCCCTGATGATCGGTGATATTGAGCACTTTTCATATACTTGTCAGCCATTTGTATGTCTTCTTTTGAGAAATGTCTGTTTAGATCATTTGCCCCTTTTTTTCTTCTAGGCAGGGCCTTGCTGTGTCGCCCAGGCTGGAGGACAGTGGTGCGATGCTCCTGCCTCAGCTTCCTGAGTAGTTGGGACTACAGGCATGCTGCCTCCACACCAGGCCAATTTATTTATTTTTGTAGCTATGGGGTCACACTGTATTGCCTAGGATGGTCTTGAATGCCTGGGATCAAGCAGTCCTCCTATCTTGACCTCCTAGAGTGTTGGGATTACAGATGTGAGCCACTGTGCCTGGCTCTGCCTGCCCATTTTTAAATTGGATTTTTTTTTCTTCTTTTCTTTTTGCTATTGAGTTGTGTTTCTTATATAGTTTAGCTATTAATCAGTTGTCAAATGGATAGTTTGCATGTATTTTCTCCCATTCTGTAGGTCGTCTCTTCACTCTGTTGACTGTTTCCTTAAATGTGTAGAAATTTTTTAATTGGATGTAATCCCATTTCTCTATTTTTGCTTTTGTTTTCTCTTCGTAGATTTTACCCAAAAGAAATAACTTTTTTCAGACCAATGTTCTGAAGCATTTCCCTGGTGTTGTCTTGTATTCGTTTCATGGTTTCAGATCTTAACATTTAAAAATTTAATCCATTTTGGTTTGATTTTGGTATATGGTTAGAGATAGGAGTCTAGTTTCATTTTTCTGCATGTAGATATCCAGTTTTCCCAGCACTGTTGGTTGAGGAGACTGTCCTTTCTCCTGTGTATATTCTTGGCACCTTTAAAAAGATGAATTGGCTGTAAATAAATGGATTTATTTCTTTATTCTCTGTTGTCTTCCATTGGTCTGTGTTTTTAGTCCAGTACCATGCTGTTTTGGTTACTGTAGCTGTGCAGTATAGTTTGAAGTTAGGTAGTATGATGTCTCTAGTTTTTTTCATTTTTTATTTTTATTTTTTGAGACGGAGTCTTGCTCTCTCTCCCAGGCTGGAGAGCAATGGCCAGATCTTGGCTTTTTTGCCTTTCTGCTCTTTTGCTTTTGCTTTTCTTTCTGCTTTTTTGATGTAGGTGTTTATTGCAATAAACTTTCCTCTTACTGCTGCTTTTGCTGTGTCCCATTTTGTTTTTCTACTGTCATTTATTTCAGGAAATTTTAAAAATTTCTTCTTAATTTCTTCATTGATCCATTGTTCCTTCAGGAGGATGTTGCTTAATTTCCATGTATTTGTACAGATCTATTTCCAAAGATCTTTTTGTTACTGATTTCTAGTTTCATTGTATATCGGTCAGAAAAGATACTTGGTATGATTTTATTTCTTTTAAATTTGCTGAGACTTGTTTTGTGGCCTAAGTGGTCTATTTTGGAGAATCCGTGTGCTGATGAAGAGAATATGCCTTCTGCAGCTGTTGGATGAAATGTTCTATAATGTCTGTTAGGTGTATTTCGTTTAAAATGCAGTTTAAATCCAACGTTTGGTTATTGATTTTCTTTCTAGATCATGTGTCCAATGCTGAGAGTGGGATATTTAAGTTGAATAATAGTTCAAGTCCCCAACTATTATTTTATTGTAGTCTATCTCACCCTTTAGATCAAATAGTACTCGCTATATATGTCTGGGTACTCTTTTGTTGCGTGCATATGTATTTATAATTGTTATATTTTCTTGCTGAATTGATCCATTTATCATCATATGGTGTACCTTTTCTGTCTTTTTTACAGTTTTTGACTTAAAACCTGTTTTATCTGATATAAGCATAGCTACTCCCGCTTACTTTTGGTTTGTGTTTGTGATGAATAACTTTTTTTATCTCTTCACTTTTAGTCTATGTGTGTCTTTTTTGTGTGTGTGTGACTTGGAGTCTCACTCTGTTGCCCAGGCTGAAGTACAATGGCACAATCTCGGCTCACTGCAACCTCCGCCTCCTGGGTTCCAGTGATTCTCCTGCCTCAACCTCCCAAGTAGCTGGGATTACCGTCACCCACCACCATACCTGGCTAATTTTTGGATTTTTAGTAGAGATGGAGTTTCACCATGTTGGCCAGCCTGGTCTCAAACTCCTGGCCTCAGGTGATCTGCCCACCTTGGCCTTCGAAAGTGCTAGGATTACAGACATGAGCCACCATGCCTGCCCTGTGTGTGTCTTTATGGGGAATTTTGTATAGGCAACATATAGTCATGTAATGTTTTTTAATCCAGCCAGTCTGTATTTTTTAATTGGGAAATTTAATTCATTTACATTCATGGTTATTATTGACAGATAAGTACTAATTCCTATCATTTTGTTAATTGTCTTCTTGTTGTTTTGTATATCCTTTGTTCCTTTTTTCCCTCTCCTTATTACTGTGGTTTGTTGGTTTTGGGTAGTGATAAGATTTTACTCTTTTTTCTTTCTTGTTTGTGTATCTGATCTATCAGTGAGTTTTATACTTTTCCATGTTTTCATGATTGTGATTATCATCTTTTCACTTATGGTAACCACCCCTGGTGAATACTTTACTTTTTGTAGAGGTGGGGTCTTGCAGTGTTTCCCAGACTGGTCTCAAACTCCTGGGCTCAAGCGCTCCTCTCACCTTGGCCTCTCCAAGTCCTGGGATTAAAGGCATGAGCCAGTGTACCTGGATTAGTTTTCTTTTTTAATGTAACATTTTTTAGGAAAATATTTTTCCAAGTTACTTCACAGCAGTTATAATCTTCCTAATTCTGTAGGAACATAATAATTAGGAATTTTTAAAGAACTTTCTTCTTAGCTGTTTAATCTTTTTTTCCTGTTTAATGCATTTGAATTATTTGGTATGGGAAAGTAATGAAATTTTCTTGATTGTTAAGACAAAAAGGATTTGGTTGTAAGAAGATTTATATATATAAATTATTATTATTAGTTTTTTCCAGTAGCATTTATGAGTGATAACTGACCATAGTTAGAAATCTAGATTTTTGTATTTGATAAATTTAAATAAAAGATGAAAACCATGTTTAGATATTTTCATAATGTTAGGCATTGTTATAATATTTAGCTTAGAATTTGCCAATCATTTGGAAATACCTAGGTCAGCTGTTCTCAACTGGAGGTGAGTTTACCCCCAGGTATATTTAGTTATGTGTGGAAATGTTTTTGACTGCCACAGCTGGTGAGGGTTGAGGAGATGGACAGAGGATGCTGCTGTCATTTAGTGGGTAGAGGCCAAGTAAGTATCTAAACATCCAAGTGCACATAACAATCTCATGATAAAGAATTATTCTGGCCCTAATGTCAGTAGTGTCACTGTTGAGAAACTTGAACCTAGATTTTCTCAAATGTTAGACAAAATTATTAAGATTAGTTAATATTACTAATATTTATTAATCTAGCCAGTATTTGTTCAATACTATCTATGTTACTATACTAGATGGTGGTAAAAAAAATATGAAAGTAAAAAATAATGGAAATTGTAGTAAGTGTTTAGAAATAGAGAAACAGTATTTAAAACTGATAATTCCTGTTAAGATATGAGAGAAGGTGGAAGGATCATTTGAACCTCAGAGTTCGAGGCTGCAGTGAGCCATTATCACACCACTGCACTCCAGCCTGGACAACAAAGTGAAAACCTGATTCCATTAAAAATTAAAAATATCTCTTCCAGGAATGTTGTCTACAGGCACTCAGAATGATCCAGCATATGACAATACCATTGTAGGCTTTCCTACAGTATAGCCTCTAACAAAACTAGGCTGTCATGAGCCCTTGGTAATAGAATTGTTGACCTTTATACCAAGAAGATTGGGAAAGAACTGAAATCTGCATGTGACGTGTGTCCAGGGAGACTTCGAGGGGTCCATGCTGTGAGGCTTACAGTTCTTAAGAGAAGATGGCATTTTAGGTGACATCTGAACCATGAAATGTATTCAGCTCTTCATGGATGAGGAGGAAGAGCATGAACCTTCCAAATAGATATTGCAGAGCTCCAAGGCTTTAAGGTGGGAGCCTCCTGATGATTGGAGGCTCAGAACCATGCTGTCTAGTAGAACATTTCCTTTTGAGCACTTGAAATGTGGGTAATGCAATTGAGGACCTGAATTTTAAGTTTTATTTAATTTTCATTAATTTAAATGTGAATAGCTGCATGTGGTTCCTACTAAATTTGAAAATGCCCTTCTAGAGGCCGACAGAATCTAGGTCATGTAATTTTATAAGGTTTTGATTAGGTATTTGGGTTTTATCTGATGTATAGAAGGAGCTATTGAAGAGTTTCTACTAAGGGAATGACATAATATTTAAATCATGAAAATACTCATTTATTACCAGATGAATTAGAGTTTATAGGTTACATGGGGAGCAGAATGTTAAGAGCAGCTAAGTGGCTCTGGAATCTGACCAAATGAATTCAGATCCTGGTGTTTCCACATAGCAGCTGTGTGTCTCATTGGGCAAGTTTCTTGCACCTCAGTTTCCTTCCTCATTAGTAAAATGGAGATAGTAGTGCTGATCTACGAAGGTCCTTATGAAGGTTAAATGGGACAAATCCATTTAAACCTCCTAGAGCTTGATACACAGTCATCACTCAGATATGTACTAGCAGCTGCTGCTACCATCAGTACTCTATTCTTACAACTAGGATGAAGAAACTATTCATACCATTTATTTGATACAAAATCTGAACAAGCTTAATGTGGTGTTAGATAAAACGCTTATGATTTTCATTTCAATAGTGTTGCTTTTTTATTTTTTAAAAATATTAAAAGCCGGGCATGGTGGCTCACGCCTGTAATTCTAGCACTTTGGGAGGCGGAGGCGGGCGGATCATGAGGTCGGGAGATCGAGACCATCCTGGCTAACACGGTGAAATCCCATCTCTACTAAAATACAAAAAATTAGCCAGGCGAGGTGGCAGGCACCTGTAGTCCCAGCTACAATGGAGGCTGAGGCAGGAGAATGGCGTGAACCCGGGAGGCGGAGCTTGCAGTGAACCGAGATGGCACCACTGCACTCCAGCCTGGGCGACAGTGAGACTCCGTTTCAAAAAAAAAAAAAAAAAAAAATTAAATGTTTTTTCTGTATAGACATGGGGTCTATGTTGCCTACACTGGCCTCAAACTCCTGGGCTCAAGCAATCCTTCTACCTCGGCCTCCCAAAGTGTTGGGATTACTGGCATGAGCCACTGCACCCAGCCAGTAGTGTTGCTTTTCAAACTTTAGTATTTATCATCAATACTTATTATATGTTTGTCATATTGGAATGTCCAACTTTATTACCTTAGAAAAGTAAACTCCTTTAATAAACTACTAGATATACATGATACAAAACTTAGGAAGTTAAGGGATAAAAGACTTGTGGTATAATTATCCATGTGTTAAATATATTTTCTCTTTTGACTTAACTGTTGCCATATTATTAGACCCATTGTTTTATTTTTAATAATTCCATACCAAATTGTTTGTAGAAATAATATAATTTTAATAGTGTTGCCCAGCTGTAGTTGTAGATTATTGTCACTTTATGTTTAAAAGCTATTTCTTTCTCTCTGTCTTTGACTTATTTGGGAAGTAGCTGTACGTGCTTTTCTTTTTCTTTTCCTCTTTTTTTTTTTTGAGGCGGAGCCTCGCTGTGTCACCTCGGCTGGAGTGCAGTGGCGCAATCTTGACTCCCTGTAACCTCTTCCTCCTGGGTTCAAGCGATTCTCCTGCCTCAGCCTCCTGAGTAGCTGGGATTACAGGCGTGCACCACCATGCCCGGCTAATTTTTGTATTTTCGGTAGAGACAGGGTGTCAACATGTTGGTCAGGCTGGTCTTGAACTCCTGACCTCATGATCCTCCTGCCTTGGCCTCCCAAAGTGCTGGGGTTACAGGCTTGAGCCACCATGCCTGGCCTTGTAAGTGCTTTTCAAATGCCAGTTTTGACAGATGGTAGTAGTGGATACAGTTTTTATCTGTGATGCCTTCTGTGGAGTGCCAGGACTGCACTAGAGGATTACATGGAGTAGATGTGTTTCTCTTTGTTTTTTTGGAGACAGGTTCTCACCCTGTTGTCCAGGCTGGAGCATGGTGGCACAATTATAGTTCACTGTAATTAACTTGGAACTCCTGGGCTCAAGCAATCTTCCTGCCTCAGCCTCCCAAGTAGCTGGGACTATAGGTGCATACGGTCATGCCCGGCTAATTTTGTTTTATTTCATTTTCTGTGGTGACAGGATCTCACTGTGTTGCCCAGGCTGGTCTAAAACTCCTGGCCTCAGACGATCCTCCTGCCTTAGCCTTCCAAGGTTCTGAGATTACAGACATGAGCCATGCCACCTGGCTATCATGTTTCTTATATTAGATGAATCATTTATTTTGGCTACTAAATCAAGCTAATGTGAATTTTTAATTTATTCTTTATATCTGATATGAATTGCATTAACCAATAGTGAAAATCAGTCATTTGCACTGAAGAACCTATTGTATGCAAGGTATGGTGGGTGGTAGTGGTTGTACCTACTCTCAAGATATGGAATGAAATAGAATAAAATGAAGTTACTAGACAGCAATAAATATCAATTAGTCCACTTTCAAGTTCTTTGGAAGTTTCTGTTTACACTTATAAAAATATTCAGTCTATTATCACTAGTTACTTAAGAATTATTATTGTGCTGTCAAGAATGTTTATGGAATATCAGTTTACCTTTGATATTCTAAAACTGCCCTCTCTCAAGTTTTTGGGTGGTTCCAATTTATATTAATTGCCATTTCTGAAACTTAGCAAAAAGAAGGTAGTTTTTTTGTTTGTTTGTTTGTTTGTTGTTGTTGTTGTTGTTTTTTGAGGCAGAGTCTCGCTCTCTTGCCCAGGCTGGAGTGCAGTGGCCGGATCTCAGCTCACTGCAAGCTCCACCTCCCGGGTTTACGCCATTCTCCTGCCTCAGCCTCCCAAGTAGCTGGGACTACAGGCGCCCACCACCTCGCCCGGCTAGTTTTTTGTATTTTTTAGTAGAGACGGAGTTTCATTGTGTTAGCCAGGATGGTCTCAATCTCCTGACCTCGTGATCCGCCCGTCTCGGCCTCCCAAAGTGCTGGGATTACAGGCTTGAGCCACCATGCCCGGCTGGTAGTTTGTTTTTTATTTTATGTTTGCACATACATGTTTGGCTCTTAAAATGTTAGTAGGTTATATAGTTCTTTTCATTAAGGGGTTTTAAAAAAATTAGTAGTTAAAAAGAAAGTAGTTACTACTTAATTTAGAACAAGAATGAAGCAGGTATGTTTATTGACTTGGAAAGATCTCTAATGTTTTGATAAGTGGAAAGGAAAATGTCATTGGATATTTATTATTATATTGTTGCAATTATTTTTATACATTTGTAAATGTATAGAAAGGTTTGTAATAATGTGCTTCAGAGTATTAATCATTTTGCCATAGGGAATGGAGTGGGATTTGAAGGGTGAAGTGGGCACTACTTTTTCTTTTTTTGAACAAAAATCATGTTTATACATTATTTTAGCAATTACAGAAAGTGAGCATCAAGCTCTTTTTTTTTCTCACAATCTTAGTTGCCACTGCCTGATACGCAAATTGGTAATAATTCTATCCTGATTCAATCACTAGATGCAAATGGTTTTCCACAGTGGCCTTAAAAATTTCCCAGATTATTGAAAAATCAGATTGTATTAGTTGTGACTTGCAGTTTTCCTTTGTGGTCTGAAATTTATTTTTCCAAAATTTTAATATAGGACAGTTAGCTGAGTTCAGGTCTTGCATTACTTTGAAAGATCATCTTTGACTGAATTCTATTATGATTTATAAGATACCCACGATTGAGTATATTTCGTTTCCCTATTCTTCCTGTGCTCTTTTACTTTAAAAAAAAAAAAAATCTCATTCTTACCCATGATTAACTCATCCTCTTTTCTTTCGACAAACTTCACAGTCAGCGTCATCAAATATTTGTGAAATCCAGATGCTGCTGCTGCACCCCCACCCTCCCCCGGTAAAAATTCCTACGAATTAGACTCAGTCTTTTTTCTGTTTTGCCTTTCTTTCTAAATAGAGAACAGCTTTTCCTGTTGTGACAGTCTAAAAAGTGTTTGAAGTTACTTTTCTGTGTTGTCCTAAGTGTAAAATAGCTGAAAGATCCTCTGGCCTCTTGGAGCTTGCTTTTCCAGGGGCCTAAACATTGGAGATGTTGCAGAACTTTTAAGAATATTGAGATAAACTTAATTTAGAAAACAAATATTGAATGAGAGCCATATGCAAGGTTTTGTGCCTGGTAATGTGAGAAAGCAGTGGTGGACACTATGATCCTTGTCTTTAAGAGTGCTCATTTTACACTGTTTTAAGTACATATGGGAATGTGAGGAAGAGACAATGATTATGTAAATGAGAACAAAAATATGTAAATAAGTAGTAACACTTACTGGTGTAGTTTTCCTGGATTCTCATTAAGCAAAAGTACTTGGAGGAGTGAAGCAGGGTTATAATAGAGAAAGATGGTATCTAGATGAACTCTTAAGAAGCCATGAAATGTAGATGGGCAGCAAATTTGGACTGCATCTTACAAGATACTGGAATGAGTGTACACACATCAGTTAAAGCCTTTGAGGTGGAGGATAAGGTTACAGCTACACAGTGTAATGAGCCATGAAATAGGTATGAAAATTGACCAAACCCAGGCAGAGGTGTTAACTGGTAAAAAACTTGATAGAATAGTTTATACAGGTTGAGCATCCCTAATCAAAACATTCAAAATCTGGTATGTGCTAAAACCTGAGACTTTTTGTGTACCAGCATTATTCTCAAAGGAAATGCTCAATGGAGCAGTTCAGATTTTGGATTTTCAGATTGGGGATGCTGAACTGGTAAATATAATGCAGGTGTTCCAAAATCTAAAATCTGAAACATTTCTGGTTCCAAATTTTTCAGATAGGGATACTCACCTGTAGAATATTTTCTTTATTACTATAAGTAACACTTACTTGTAGCAATTACTTTTCTAAGCATTTTAAGTATTTTTTTTTTTTGGGGGGGGGATGGAGTCTCGCTCTGTCGCCCAGGCTGGAGTGCAGTGGCGCGATCTCCACTCACTGCAAGCTCCGCCACCTCCTGGGTTCATGCCATCCTCCTGCCTCAGCTTCCCTAGAAGCTGGGACTACAGGCGCCCGCCACCATGCCCGGCTAATTTTTTTATGTTTTTAGTAGAGACGGGGTTTCACTGTGTTCGCCAGGATGGTCTTGATCTCCTGACCTCGTGATCCGCCTGCCTCGGCCTCCCAAAGTGCTGGGATTTCAGGTGTAAGCCACCGTGCCTGGCCGCATTTTAAGTATTAACTCAACCCTTATGACAACTGTATGAGGTAGGTATAATTACATTCCCCATTGTTAGTTGGCAAATAGACACAGAGGTGACGTATCCTGCCCAAAGTTATCCAGGTAGTGTGTGGTAGAGGTTGGATTTGAACTTTGGTGGATCTTTAACATTTATTGAGTGATTACAGTGTCCCAGACACTGTGCTAAATGCTTTACATTCATGATGTTTAATACTTATGACAACCTTTATTTACAAAAAAGGAAAATGGGACTTGGAAACATGTAATTTGAATACAGGTCTGTTTGAGTCTATAAGTTCATGTGAAGTATTCTGTTTTACTGTGTGGGAACCCCCCCGTTTTTTTTTTTAAGACAAGAGTCTCACAATGTCACCCAGACTAGAGTGCAGTGGTACGATCTTGGCTCACTGCAACCTCCGCCTCATAGGTTCAAGCAATACTTTTGCCTCAGCCACCTGAGTAGCTGGGATTACAGGTGCCTCATGCCCAGTTAATTTTTTGTATTTTTAGTAGAGACAAGGTTTCACCATCTTGACCAGGCTGGTCTTGAACTCCTGACCTCAGGTGATACACCCACCTTGGCCTCCGAAAGTGCTAGGATTATAGGCATGAGCCACTGTGCCTGGCCCCTTCTTTTTGTTAAGATCACAAATAAGGTCAAAAGCAATACTCAATTTTGGGGGGATTAGGACCCTTTTGAAAATCTGATGAAAGTTATGGATCTACTTTGCATAACAATAAACATACAAACATAGGGGTTTTCTTTTTTTATTTTATTATTATTTTTTTTTTTTGAGAGATGGAGTCTCCCTCTGTCGCCGAGGCTGGAGTGCAGTGATGTGAGCCACTGTGTGTGGCCTCTTTTTATTTTTTAACTGCAGTTTTAAGAGAGTTCAATAACTCTCACTGATAAGATTCCTTATTCTAGTTTAGACAGATTTTCTCCTTGCAGGGGTGCTGTGTTGCACGTTGACCCTGATTCCTAGGATTTGGAAATAGCTCACCTTCGACTTTATAGTGTATTGAATGGATAGGTATCTTATTAAGATTTTATTTACCCTTCTATTTTGAATTATTTTCTTAAAAAGCATTTTTACTTGTGGTACTTAATTGTGTTCTGGTTATTAACAATTTTATGTCTTTTTCTACCCATCATGGTATCTGCTTGCTGATTAATGATATTTATCAAAGTTAGGATTCCTTGTTGTTAATATTTAATATGAATTTGCTCATTAAATGTTAAATCAGATACCTTGTTAAAATATTATTTAGTAAAAGCTGGACGTGGTGGCTCATGCCTGTAATCCTAGCACTTTGGGAGGCTGTGGTGGGCACATCACCTGAGGTTGGGAGTTCGAGACCAGCCTGGTCTCTACTAAAAATACAAAAATTAGCCAGGTGTGGTGGTGGGCGCCTGTAATCCCAGCTGTTCGGGAGGCTAAGGCGGGGGAATCCCTTAAACCCCAGAAGCAGAGGTTGCAGTGAGCCAAGATCATGCCATTGCAATCCAGTCTAGGTGACAAGAATGAAACTCTATCTCAAAAAAAAAAAAAGAAAAAGAAAAAGAAAAATTAATATATATTTATTTGATTACTTTTCTTCAGAATTAACCTTAAAGATACAAAGGTGTGTTCTGTTGTTAAATGCCAGTTATAAATGTCTTTTGAATTTCTGGGATAAGAAAACAGTAGAAATAATAATAAAGTTCTTTAATGTTTGAAAACTATGAAAATGTGTTTCTTTGAAGTGTGGGGTGTTCCCTTCACAGCAATTTTACAAAGTATATGTACTGTTTTTAAAAATAAAACAACTGATATGGAGCACATTTAACTGAAATGAGTCATAGGAAATTAGATTTTAATAACTAGTTGTGTGGTAAATGAAGTTTAATTATTTTAAGGAAAAAGAAACAAAGACCATTAGTATCTCCAGGCATGGATTTATTATTGCCGTGAAGTTGTTGGCATGAATAGAAAGATCAGTTTTTACTGTAAACTTTGATAGGCACTGGAGCATTTAACTTCAACTTTATACAATTCCGTTTTTATCTTTTAAAAGCACGTCTGGCTGTCAGGGGAATTCTGTAGGCAAGAAATTGTGAAGGGTTAGAAACTGTTCTTTGTGCATTTAAACTGTCATTCTGTGGTTGCTTAAGTGCCATATAGAATGCAGAATGCTAGATTAGAAAGGTGTTTAGTTTCTTTAGCTGTTACAAATCCCAAATAACTTTTGACTATGTTAATTTCTTATGGCTGTAACATTTCTTTCTTCCTTTTTTTTTTTTTGAGACAGCGTCTTGCTCTGCCGCCCAGGCTGGAGTGCAGTGGTGCAATCTTGGCTCACTGCAACCTCTGCCTCCCGGGTTCATGACATTCTCCTGCCTCAGCCTCCTGACTAGCTGGGACTATAGGTGCTCACCACCACGCCCGGCTAGTTTTTTGTATTCTTTAGTAGAGACAGGGTTTCACTGTGTTAGCCAGGATGGTCTCGATCTCCTAACCTCGTAATCCACCCGCCTCGGCTTCCCAAAGTGCTGGGATTACAGGCGTGAGCCACCGTGCCCGGCTGGCTATAACATTTCTATGTTAATTTTTTACATATCTAATGTAAAATCAGTGGTATATTGTTATTCTTTGTTCACTAATCATTTGTTTAGTAACTATTTTTTTTAATGTTTTTATATTTTTTACCTTTTTTTCATTTTTTACCTCCAGGAGTGGACTGAGTCTGATGAGGCTGCAGGACCTGTCCCCTCATGCTTCCCCGTCCCCCAATAACTTTTTTAAAAATTCAGAAAAATCAATTAGGATGAGGTGTCAAGTATTTAGTTATTTGTTATTATTAATTTTCTTTTGAGACAGAGTCTCACTCTGTTGCCCAGTGGTATGATCATGGCTCACTGCAGCCTTGACCTCCTGGGGTCAGTTGGCAGTCTCCCACTTCAGCCTCTTGAGTAGCCACAGCCTCTGGCTAATTTTTGTACTTTTATTAGAGACAGGGTTTTGCCATGTTTCCTAGGCTGGTCAAGTATTTATTTTAAACTTGCTTAAAGGATTAGACTTTGAAAGACCAATTTAGAGCTTGTTCTCTTGATAAAGACATTTATAGAAAAGAAAAGGAAAGAGGTACAGTCATGCATTCCGTAATGACATTTAGGTCAGTGACAGAGTGTGACAGTGGTGCCACAAGATTTCTACCGTATTTTTACTGTACCTTTTCTATATTTATGTATACAAATACCTACTGTTGTGTTACAATTACCTACAGTTTTCAGTACAGTAACATGTGCAGGTTTGTAGCCTAGGAGCAATAGGCTGTACCACATAACCTAGGTAGGTGGTAGGCTGTACCATCTAGGTTTATGTAAGTACCCTCTGTTTGCACAGCATCTAAATCACATAATAATGTGTTTCTCAGAGTGTAGCCTGTTGTTTAACCACACATGACAGTATAATATTGAAATCTATGACTAAAGATTATTTGGCTGCATTGGGTGGGAAGCTTTCTGGAGGACAACTCATTAACGTCTGTGAAAATTGGTCAAGTATTAGGAGTCCCAATTATTTTTTAAAAGAAGCTAAGAAATGTTATAAAATAAGTTTAACCCAGGTCATGTTTAGGGGCAGATTTTTTTTTTCTCATTGTTATTATTTGTTGGGTTAGGTTCTGTGGGAGAAAAAACAATGGAAAAGAGGGTTCTCTTTATATTCTTACATTTTGGCTGGAAAGACAAAATGTACTCAGAAGTTGGTGAGTAGCTAAAAGAATTAGAGGAAAGAAATTGTTCAACACTTTGTTGGAAGTGAAGAAAATAATCAAATAGTAACACTGAACAAAAGCAAGGTCCTGTAATTTAGACAAAGCAGATACTGTATCATTGAGCCAAAGTTCTTATGCTTCCCTGGCAAGGGTTTTTCCCCCCAGACCATAGCCTGTTCCTCTTTTTTAGAGTATCTGCTTGCAAGCATTGTGCACAGTAGATACACTGCTCCCTGCCCTCAAGGTACTTACAACCTAGTGGGAAAGCTGAAAGTGAAGTCTAGTTTAAGTGCAGTGAGATAAATGCTTATAGAAGGACAGGCAGAGAATGTCTTGCTATTCTTGTAAGTGTGGAGCAGCAGTGTGAAACCCAGTTAGGGAGACAGGGTTTTAAGAAATTTTTCTCATGGGAGGTGAGATTTGGGCTGAATTTCTTTCTTTCTTTTTTTTTTTTTTTTTGAGACGGGAGTCTCGCTCTGTCGCCCAGGCTGGGGTGCAGTGGCCGGATCTCAGCTCACTGCAGGCTCCGCCTCCCGGGTTTACGCCATTCTCCTGCCTCAGCCTCCCGCCTCAGCCTCCCGAGTAGCTGGGACTACAGGCGCCCACCACCTCGCCTGGCTAGTTTTTTTGTATTTTTTAGTAGAGACGGGGTTTCACCATGTTAGCCAGGATGGTCGCGATCTCCTGACCTCGTGATCCGCCCATCTTGGCCTCCCAAAGTGCTGGGATTACAGGCTTGAGCCACCGCGCCCGGCCCTGGGCTGAATTTCTAAGGATAAGTGGAAAGTATGCAGAAGAAAAAGATTTATATGTTTAGGAGATTGGAGGAATACTAGGGAACTAAGAAAAGGTATCAGAATATTGGTTGAGTTTCGATGCCCACCTAAGATTATTAGAAGGATGGAATAACAAACAAGTAAACTTATAGCCTCAGGTTGGAATGTTGGTAGCAGCTGAAAATCATAGCTAACTGCATGATAGCAAATGTAGATGCAGAAAAGTATACAGACTGGTTTAGAGTTTTATTGACACTTCATGAAGTATATTTGTGCATAAAACTTGGTGTTCATAATGATGAATTTATGTGGCCAAGAAAAAAGTTTGGATGACATTCAATGCGGACAATGCTAAAGATTTCCATTTAAAACAGTTACATGAGGAAAATAAGTTTTGTAAAGAGATTAATTCCTAGCATTCTGGAAAATCTAGTAGTGTAGTCAGTTCTTCCCTCAAGGATTTCAAGAAATTGAGGTTTTACCATTAACCTAGTATAAGATGTTCCTTAGGTGCAATGTGAATGCAGGATAAAGGAGAGAGCAGGATGAGTCTGTTAAGTCAAGAAAGTGGTTTTTACCTTTTTTGGGGGAAGAAAGCACATTTTAGGGATAAAAAATGTTTATAAATGACAGTGTTCCATCATACCCAGCAATAATATAGTATAGCCATATATATGTCCAGTAATCTGTCTTTTGCTAATTTGTGTTGTAATTCAGCAGATTAAAAAAAGAAAAGCAGGCATATCATGCAGGTGCTGTGAATGTTAGTGCAAACTTGCCATTATTGTGTTTAGGTCAGTGGTTGTTAACTGGTGTGTTTGTTAACCATACGTTTATGGGTCTCACCCCTGGAGTTACTGAATCAGCAGGTCTTGGTGAGACCTGTGAATTTGTTTTCAGAAAGTTTCTAGGTGATGCTTATGCCTCTGGTCTAGGGACCACACTTTGCAAACCACAGCTTTAGGGTTATTGTAACACCCTCACTCCCATTTGTATAAATGAAAATCAAGCAGGAATCATTTCACCCCAAAAACTGTTCTACACTTACTGGCTTAATATTAGGATTTTAAACCAACAGTTTAAATATTGGTAAATAATTAAACACAAAGAGCTACCACTTTAGAACACTTTTTATATACTGGGCGTTATGATAAATATTGTCTTAATGTGTTGAATAAATCAGCGTGATAAGACCTTACTTTTCACTTTTACAGAAGAGGAAACTAAATTTAAGTAATTTGCTTATATAGTTTCTGTGTAGTAGAGCCAGAATTCAAACTTAGGTCTCTGAAACCCATGCTCATTTTTTTCTTTTTTCTTCCCCCTGCTGCCACCACAGTTTTTTTTTTTTTTTTTTAAGATAGGGTTTCAGTCTGTCTCCCAGGCTGGAGTGCAGTAGCATGATCATAGCTTGCTGCAACTTCTGGGCTTAATCCTCCCATCCCAGCCTCCCTAGAGCTAGGACTACAAGTGCACACCACCATGCCTAATTTTTTTTTTTTTTGGTAGAAACAACTGTGCTCTTTTATTGATGCTGTTTAGCCTACTTGGATACCTTGAATCTGTTTACCTTCTGCTTATGTTCCTTCTTTCAAGTTTGTGTTTGGAAAGTAGTAATTCATGACTCAGCTGCAAAAGGGGGGCACATATGTCTCACATCTTATATGATTTGGGATCTGTGTCAGAGGAACTTAATATTGTGGTTTTGATAATATAATTGAATGTGTGCTTATTTATAGTTGAATACTAAAATCTGAGATTTGTTAATACCTTGGAATTAAAATAGAATTCACTTACCTTGGGTCAGTTAAATAACTAGTTGATTAGCAACTGACTAAAGATCAACAGGGAAATAGTAAAGCATTAGTTTTAAAAAATTAAGTTGTAAGTTGGTAAATGACTAATTCCATTGCAGTCACTGAATGTATATTAGTAATCTCCAGACTCACATACAACCTTGTCCTGGTGGAAAACTCTGACTGTGGGTTTTGAACATAAGAAAGAGAATGTGAGTGTCTGTTAAAAGCTATCACTCCTCAGAAGATCAGTTGTCACGTGTTCCTGCTTCTGACCACAGGGACAGCAGTTGGTCTCTAATATATGTATATTCCTTGAAAAAGTAAGGAGTTAATTTTTTGTGCTTATGTAGATTTTATTAATTTTATGTGTAGTTCTACTAAATGATTAGATTTAGTAGAACAGATAAACCTTACCACCCTTTTTTTTTTTTTTTTTTTTTTAATTCAAGACAGTCATTCCTAACTGATCAAGGTTTAGCTGTTGAACTGGGAAAGGACCTTGGAATTGTAATACAGTTCTCCAGGATTCTATTAGCAGTGAAAGAAATAAAAATCTTTTTACTATCTTGGCTTCCTCCCTTTAGGCTGTAAACCAGCCCTGGCTACCTGATGTCTTCATGAGTTGATATTCTAAATAATTTTACCCTCAAATAGCCATATAATAGTAAGATTTGGTTGAGTTAGTAACAGAGAAAATATTTATACTTAAACGTCTGAGTATCCACTGGTCTGCAAGCACTCTCATAAGTATTCATTAAGTCTTATTCCTGTCCACAAGGATTGCAAGTATGCAAACAGATGATAAGAATCAGTGATCACTCACTGATTGTGTCCTTGCAGTCTCTGGGTGACTGCAGCGCACAAAGGATAGCATGAACCTCGCCATCCTCAACTACATCATTGGCTTAAGCAGGATTTTATAAGACAGTCTGGATACCTCACTGCCAAGTTCCAAATAGCAGATTTTGCTCACCGTAAAATTAATGTGTCTGCTAGAAAAATTGAAACACAGAGAAAAGTATGACAGGAGACTGGGCACAGTGGCTCACGCCTATAATCCCAGCACTTTGGGAGGCTGAGGCAAGCGAATCACTTGAGGTAAGGAGTTGCAGACCAGCCTGGCCAAGGTGGCAAAACCCCATCTCTAATAAAAATACCAAAAAAAAAAAAAAAAAAAAAATTAGCTGGGTGTGATGGCATGTGCCTGTAATCCCAGCTACTTGGGAGGCTGAGGCAGGAGAATTGCTTGAACCTGGGAGGCAGAGGTTGCAGTGAGCCGAGGTTGCACCACTGCACTCTAGTGTGGGCAACAGAGTGAGACTCCTTCACCCGCAACCGCTCGCCCCCCCGCCCCTGCAAAATGAAAAGTATGACAGGAAAAACATGATCCATGATGTTGTTAACAAAAGACTCATACCACCCATTTTAACAGGATCCTTCAAGTTGTTTTGCTGTGCACTTAAAAAAAAAAAGTTATCAGTGCACCACAAATTTCTGTCCTGCTTTCTTTACTTAAAATTATACCATAAGCAACTTCCCATTTTTAAAACATTTTTCTAAATATATATTGTAAGAATGTGTTTACTTGTTCTCTAATGAGTTAGTATTTTTTACTCTTACAGTGTTCAGACAACTGTCACATAGTTTCTTGGCATCTATTAATTTTCTATATTTTTTAATGCTCTCTCAACAGAATCAATGTTTTTTTCAAAATACTGCCTCTAACTTTTGATCTGAACTGAACCCTTGTTGTTCTCAAGGTGTAAGTCAGATGCCACTAAACCCTTCCAGATTCTTCTCAGACCTGGTTACTTTATTTTTCAGCAGTACTTTAAATATATCCTATTAGCCGGGCGTTGTAGCATGTGCCTGTAGTCCCAGCTACTCAGGAGGCTGAGGTGAGAGGATTGATTGAGCTTGGGAAGTGGAGGCTCCAGTGAGTTGTGATTGTGCCACTGCATTCTAGCTTGGGTGACAAAGTGAGACCCTGCCTCAAAAAAATAAAACTAAAAAAATAAATTTTCTATGGTATTTATCACATAATTCATTTATGATGACAGAGTAGGTGAAATTAGGAATCATATCAAATTGGTTTGGATTGCTGTATGGTATCCTTCCTATCCTTTATATTCTGTCCCAGCATCAGCAGACCCATTATTTAAAAAAATAGGCCGGGCGCGGTGGCTCAAGCCTGTAATCCCAGCACTTTGGGAGGCCGAGACGGGCGGATCACGAGGTCAGGAGATCGAGACCATCCTGGCTAACACAATGAAACCCCGTCTCCACTAAAAATACAAAAAAATTAGCCGGGCGTGGTGGCGGCGCCTGTAGTCCCAGCTACTTGGGAGGCTGAGGCAGGAGAATGGCGGGAACCCGGGAGGCGGAGCTAGCAGTGAGCCGAGATCGCGCCACTGCACTCCAGCCCGGGCGACAGAGCGAGACTCCGCCTCAAAAAAAAATAAAAATAAAAAAAATAAAATAAATAAAAAAATATATATCAGCTGGGCGTGGTGGCTCATGCCTGTAATCCTAGCACTTTGGGAGGCCGCGGTGGGCGGATCATCTGAGGTCGGTAGTTCAAGACCAGCTTGGCTAACATGGTGAAACCCTGTTTCTATTAAAAATACAAAAAATTAGCCAGGCGTGGTGGCGCGCGCCTGTAATCCCAGCTACTTGGGAGGCTGAGGCAGGAGAAACGCTTGAACCCGGGAGGCAGAGGTTGCAGTGAGCCAAGATTGCACCATTGCATTCATTCCAGTTTGGGCAATAAGAGTAGAACTCCATCTCAAAATAGATCAATATCTATATCTATATCTATAGCTATATCTATATCTATAGATATATCTACTGCTTGCGTCTTCTCTGTGGTGCTAGGTCCATATCCATCCTGAGACTACTGACATTGGTTTGATTGTTCCTTAGTCACCATTTGCCTGTATTTTGAAATTTTGAGATTCTGACTTTGATTTAATTTTAGTTTAGGATATTACTGATTTATTCTCTGATGATCATGTGTTTTTTCTTTTAGAATTACAAGCAGAGGCTAGGAATAGTGGCTCATGCCTGTAATCCCAGCACTTTGGGAGGCTGAGGTGGGAGGATCGCTTGAACCCAGGAGTTTGAAGCCAGCCTGGGCAACATAGTGAGACCCTGTTTCTCCAAAAAATAAAACAAATTAGCCCAGTGTAGTGGCACACACATGTAGTTTTAACTACTTGGGAGGCTGAAACGGGAGGATTGCTTGAGCCCTGGAGTTTGAGGTTGCAGTGGGCTGTGATTGCATCCCTTCACTGTGCTTCAGCCTGAGTGACAGAGCAAGACCCTGCGTCAGAAACAAACAAACAAAAAGCAAGCAGAAAGACCGGGCGCAGTGACTCACGCCTGTAATCTCAGCACTTTTGGAAGTCTAAGACAGGTGGATCACTTGAGGTCAGGTGTTTGAGACCAGCCTAGCCAACATGATGAAACCAGACTATTAAAAATACAAAAATTAGCCAGGCATGGTGGCATGTGCCTGTAGTCTCGGCTGCTTGGGAGACTGAGGCAGGAGAATTGCTTGAACCCGGGAGGTGGAGGTTGCAGTGAGCCAAGATGCACCACTATACTTCAGCCTGGGTGACAGAGTGAGTCGCTGTCTCCAAAAAAACAAAAACAAAAAACCCTAAAAAACTAAGCAGAGAAATAAACCGTACTGATTACATAATGAGAGTAAGCACAACCTTGAGTATGTAACAATTGACATTGACAAAATTGATCCAGAAATAAATTTTAGCTTTGCCTTTTGCTGTCTTCCTCTCATACGTTTCCGACGTTTTCATCTGAAATTTGCTGGTTTTGATAATTAGCTTAGATGCTATGTGGAATGTTGGTATTGAACCTACCTCTAGATTTACTTGCTTGGCCCTGGCTGCTCTCCTGAGCTTAGATTCATATAGTCAACACACTATTTATTATTTCCATTTGAGTCTCTGATAGGCATCTAAAACTACTTGTGATTATCCCTTTCCCTTTGTCTATTCTGCCTCTAATCCTGTCTCACAGTAATACAGGTTGAACATCCCGATCCAAAAATATACAGTGCTTCACAGTCTGAATGTTTTGGAGTGCCAACATGATGGCTCAAGGGAAATGATCATTAGAGCATTTGGATTTTGGATTTTCGGATTAGGGCTGCTGAAGTGGTACGGTGCATACATTCAACAATTAAAAAAAACAACTGAAATACTTCTGGTACCAGGCATTTTGGATTAGGAGTACTTTCCCTTCTTCCCACCTAATCTTTCAAGCCATAAACTTAAAATCCATCCCTGATATTCATAATCTATCACTTTCAAGTACACTATATAATTTATTTGAGTATTATGGCTGTTAGTATTTCAGCTAGACTGTAAACTCCAGGAATGCAGGGATTTTAGTCTCTCTTACTCACTGATGTATTCCATGCACCCAGTACAACGCTTGGTATAAAGTTCTCAGTAAATATATGTTAAACGAATGAATCAATCAATCAGTCTACATTCCTTTCTGTCCCACCTGCTCAAACAAATTATCTTGTTATTACCATGTTCTAAGCCACCATCAGTTGTGGCCGAGATGATTGCAATAGCTTTTTTTTTTTTCCCCCTTAAGAGACACGATCTCGCTATGTTGACCAGGCTACAATGCAGTGGCTTTTCACAGGCATGATCATGGTGCCTTACAGCCCCGAACTGTTGGGCCTCTTGCCTTACACTCCTAAGTTGCTGGGACTACAGATGTGAGCCACTGTGGCCTGGCATGATAGCTTTTAACTAATCTCTCTGCTTCTATTCTTGTACTCTTCAGTTCTTATTCTTACAGAGCAACCAAAATGATCTTTGGAAAACATTGGATCTTTTCACACTCCTACTTAAAACTTCCTGTAGGTTCCCAATCATGTTAGAATAAAACCCTAAGTCCTTACCATGCCAACAAGGACTTAAATGTTTGGTGTTTTAAGCTGTTAAGTTTATGAGTTGTCTCTTGATTAATTCAGATAACTAATAAATTACCTAGCCACATCAGCCTACTATATTCACTGGCCCCCCTCTTTCTTCAGAGGAGGGAATTATTCAGGGTGTGTACACCAAGTATAGGAATACTGAGAGCCATCTTAGATTTGAATCCACCCTGGCTGGATGCGGTGATGCACGCCTGTAATTTCAGCACTTTGGAGGGCCAAGGCGGGTGGACTCCTTGAGCCCATAAGTTTAAGACCAGCCTGGGCAACATGGCGAAATCTTGTCTCTACAAAAAATAAAAAATTAGCTGGGAGTGGTAGTGCACGCCTGTAGTCCCAGCTACTCAGGAGGCTGAGTTGGGAGGATCACTTGATCCTGGGAGGTAGTTGGAACCTGCAGTGAGCCGAGATCGGGCCACTGTACACCTGCCTAGGCGATACAGACCGTCTCAATAAAAATAGTTTGCCCTGTGGTCCTCAAGGATTCACATATGGTCCACTTTCGCTAACCTTTAATACCTAGACATTTTTGGAAGTGTTTCTTTCTTATTTATTTTTTCGTTTGTTAGCATTGTTACTGACCCTCCAACTTTGAAATGTTCTTTGAAATAGAACATTTTCCTGTTTCTGTTGGACAGTTAGTAAATAAGAAAAGCAACCCTCAGAATTAAACCCAGTGCTGACAAAGTCCATAGTAGAACATATATGGTGTGTGTTTGCTTGAGTTTTTAAGTATTACTCAAATCATATAAAATTACCTTTTCTTTTTTAAGGTTAAAATATACTTGAATATCTGTAAATCTGGAATTTCATGTAATTCAACTTATTAAGTATAGGTAAGAGTAGAGCAAGGAGGAATACCATTTTCTATTTCTTTCTCTTTTTTTCTTGGTGGTTGTGGATTGGCAGTGATATTAACAGAATTCAAATAGTGTCAGGTATAAGTAAAACTTCCATCCTAGTATCCACTGTAGTGCTCCTTTTAGTTGAGCAGACCAGCTTTTATTTAGTTCTCAATATCTATGGATTTTGGAAAATAAATGATCTGAAGGAAGAACTAGGATGATACAAAATATTAATGAAGGGAAAGACTTCACTTATCTATTCTGCTGCTTGAGGAGCATAAACTATAGAAATTACCCAGGTAAGAAGAGCTTTGGGATCTTTCCGAACTACCCAGAATGGGACTTGGTTATTTCTGTGTATGAGTTGCAGCTGCTGAAATGTTTTTAGGTGACCTCGCTAAATAAACTTTATCTTGGGATTTATAAAATAAGGGACGTCACACACATAAACCGTGTGCCTTTTACCTTTATATGAATCATTTGTTGCTGAAAATTTAATTTACTTGATAGGAATCCTGGAGTTTCCTGTTATTCTTTTAGTAACTGATTAATTACTATACTTTTAAAAGCAGTATGTTTTTATTCATATTATATAAAATATATACAATAAAAACATAGTGCTTTCTGCGTGTGTTATATTTAACAATATATCTGTTTTCAGTCAATGCCTATTTGTGTAGAATCCAGTCACAAGTCTATATCTGAGTATTTATAGAAAGTTTGGCCAGGTGTAGTGGCTCATACCTGTGATCCTGGCACCTTGGGAAGCGGAGGTAGGAAGATCACTTGAGTTTCAGAGTTTGAGACCTGTCCAGACAACACAATGAGAACTTGTCTCTACAAAACACACACACACACACACACACACACACACACACACACACACACACACATATTACTGAGCCATCCGGACAACACAATGAGAACTTGTCTCTACAAAACACACACACACACACACACACACACACACACACACATTACTGAGCCATCCGGACAACACAATGAGAACTTGTCTCTACAAAACACACACACACACATTACTGAGCCATGGTGGCATGTGCCTGTAGTCCCAGATACTCTGTAGCCTGAGGTGGGTGGATCACTGGGAGATGGAGGCTGCAGTGAGCTGTGATCACACCAGTGCACCCCAGCCTGGGCAACACAATGAGACCCCATCACCTAAAAAAAAATTAAAAAGCAAGTTTATATTTGATGATGATCATGACATACCCCTAGAGCCATGTTCATACTCTGGCTGCCTGTGTATTTAATATACCAGTATATGGTTTATTTGGCATGTAGTGTGTATGGGAAATCAGGACAATTTCATGCAGAAAGCCTTATTTTTGGTTACTCTTGAAAATTTTGAAGAAGTAGCATTGCTTATCTGGAATTCCTGCATGCCAGTATCTCAGTATCTGCTGCCCCCTGGGTAGTGGCCATTCTCTACCGTTTTTCATAGTCCCTAATCTCTGTTGTTTACATCTGGCCAGTTTTTTTCCCCATTTTGTTTCCTTCAGGGGGTATTTCCCTTGCTCTGGAGTCATGTAAGGATGATCATATTAAGGAAACTTTGTTTTCCATATTTTATTTGTTATTTGAACATTGTGGTTTATGTATGATAGCTCTTAATTGGGCAGAATATAATCAAATCTGATAAGTTAGTGCTAGATAAATACATTTTATACCTAATGACTAATCTTAACTTGCACGATCTTTATGGTCTACTTTAAATTTTTGTAAAACTCTGTGAAGTTAATATTGGTCACCAACCACCAAATGTCGTTAATTTTATAGGAGATTATTTTTTGGTGGAAATCTTGAATGAAAAATCACTAGCTACCTGAAGTTTCCACTGAGTCAAAATTTTAGAGCTTTTCTTTCTTCCAGCAGTATTTCTTTTTAAATTTTCTTTCTACTATGCAGAGTAACAGTGTAATACCAGTGTAAGTGATATTTTATCACAGGTGTTAGTAGTTCACTTGTTTTTGTCTTTAATCTTGTTTTTGAGGTAGGTGGTATGGAAGAGGATTAAAATACACATTCATAAAAGTACATAAAACTTAAAGGTAGAGTTTAACAAATAATTTTAAAGCAAAAAAAATGTTTCAAACCAATTTTTAAAAAAATTACATGACGTGTCATAATTTCCTCTCTCCCCAGAAATAATACTATCTGCCTTTTAAAAGTCATTTTCCTGCTTCTCTTTATAGTGTTGCTAAACATGTATATACCTCTATTGACTAATATGGTCCAGTTTTGCTGGTTTTGGGTATTTGGATAAATGGAGTCATACTTTATATATTGTTCTTAATCTTTTACTCAGTACCATTTATGAGGGTCATCTAAATTGTGTTATGCTAGTTTTTTATTCTGTTTCTGTATAGGAAAATTTTCTGTGTATGAAAATTTCATTATTGATCAATTCTATTAATGAACACTTGGGTTGTTTCCAGTTTTTGGTTATTAAAACAATACAACTATAAACATTTTTGTTCTTGTACCCTGGGGCACGTTTTCATTGTTTTTTCCCAGAAGTATATCTGGGAGTGGAATGGCTGGGTCATAGGGCATGACTGTTTCCGAGCTTACCAGCTAATGCCAAATTGCTTCCCAAAGTGGTTGTACCAGTTTACATTTCTACCAGAAAGAGAATGAAAATTTTGTAAGCCCCACATTGTTACCAATGCAAAAATATAATATCTATAAGAAACAAAAACGTTTCTTGGGCATATTTTCTTTTAAACACAATAAGCAGTACACACAAACATATATTGCACTACAAGAAATGGTTGATGTATTTTGCTTAGGATTAGTATTATAGAAAAGACAACAATCTGTTTAGCTTTGGAGGTAGTTAAGTAGTTGCTGTTATCAGCTGTTCTACACCTCTGCTCCCTCCCAGCCTTCATAGTTGAGAAGGTAGCAATTTCTTTCAAATAATGGGAAAATGTACGTTGTTTTCTTTGCATAATAACTTCTTGCTACTACCTTTAAAGGAGATGGATTTCAACAGTATGACCTGAAATTGAACAGTTTAGCAAGAGAGAAGCACCCTTAGCTAGATAGTATAAGATTCGTTAATCATTAATTTAGGAATATTTTGCAAGAGGTATTTAAATTTTAGTCTAAATTTGATTTTTATCTATGGCAATTTTATTAGCCTTTGTGGCATTTCTTTGGGATAAGATTGTGCTAACTATTTCTGTTCTGTATAATTTCTAGTTAAAGATGGTATACCTTTTTTCCCTGGCAGAGACATTAAGCCCTGTAACAAATACACTAAAAGCAAATATGGAATGCCTAATGCAGTGTGACATATGTAATAGCGGATCTTATTTGAATTGAATACAGCACAGTGAAGCTGAGAGATTTTTATTATATGTAACAGCCTGTTTCTAGAAAGAATTTATTAGAAATTCTAGTTCTTCTATTATTTTGATGCAGACTTATTTTCTTTGACCTGCTTTTATTAGTAGACATCCCTCAATTTAGGAGGAAGTGCCCTTTTAGAATATCTGATACCAAAGGATTACTAGTTAGGCAGAACTATTTAGAGTTGCAAAGGATGCATACCATAGGCATATACCCATGAAAGTTGTTTTTCATCGGTGTTTCCTTTAAGGAAGTTTTTTATGTAGCAAGAGCATACCACTTTTGGCTTTGGCACAATGCTTTTTCTCCTTCTCTCCAACATTTGTGTTTTATGGGGCAATATAATAGTTTTCTGACAAACCAGTGGATACTAATTTTATTTGTAATGATTTAATTTGTTCTTTCAGTATTCTTTAGTATATGTCAGTACCTCTTTATAGTTCTGTAGGAAACATAGCTTACAATCTTTACAACTCTGCAGATGTATTTTTCTTTACAACTCTGCAGTGTACGGGTTTATATTTTGTATGTATTTAGTTCAGTTATGTTACTTCATTTTCCCATTAGTTGGTATTTCTACCTGTTTTTGCCATCATGTGAAATGCTGCTGGATATATCTTTAAGTTCCTAATTTTTGAGGTGAGATTTTCTTTAGGGTATGTACTCTAAAGTGAAATAATTTTGGAGTGATTGTTTTGAAGCATTTACTTGGTGACACATTGTTCTATAATCCTGGGAAGATAGTAACCGATTCACAGTATCTTATCTGTGTCCTGCTTCCTTAGATCCCTGCCAATAATGGGGCAAAGATTTGTTTTTAACTTACTTTTGTTAGTTTAGTTGATAAACATATAATGTATTTTAATATTTTTTATCAATAGTATTTAAAAACTTTACTATGATTTGTTGTCATGGGCAAATTTGATATTTAATTTTTATCAGAATAAATCTGAAAACTGGTCTAAGATTTTATATAGTTAACTTCTTTGCTCTCTTTTTATTTTTACTTTATTTCACTGTACAGAATTTTTCCCATGTTAAAAATGTGTATTCATATTGAGGTTTTACTTTAGCAAAATATCAAAATAATTAATTCTAAAACATGGGAAATAATATAAATTCATAAGCTTTGTTGGTAAGAAATTTACTTATAAGAACTCTTCATTTCTGATTATTGATTTTCTAAAGTAGATGTTTACATAGCAGTCCAACTTTTCTCCTTTGAAAAATTTCCTTGGTGAGATTTATATACGCTGTTACATTTCATGGTAAACTTTATGCCCTTATAAAGGTAATAGTCACTCAAAATTGGAAACAAAATTTTCCCAAGAAAAAAGATTCCCAAGAAAATCATAATCAAAGTTATTTACAAAACAGGGATGAAACTAGTTACAATTATTTGTAGCATCATTTATGTGTCTTTTAACTCGTAAGCTTTTAGTTCTAGTTAGTTCTGTGTGAGTCCATTTGATTTCAGTATTGGGATCGGGTAGCTGATCCTGAAGATGTTTCTGTCTGTTTAGAGAGTTGTAAGTGATTTGAAGGTTAGAGTACCAGGGACTAGATTTTCTTCAGACCTTTTGACTGAGTGAATTCCAGGCCATTTTCCTTTTTCCCTGGGCAGAGTTTTTAACTTTATGATAAAATTCAGAAGACCTATGAACTGAAAGTAGAGAATATGTCTAATGATGAATTTTAACATTTCTTTGTATTATGACTATAGACAACAATTGCTGTTAGTTATTATATTTAATGCACCAATAAAGAACGTATATTACTATGTCAGGAATTTAATATTTTTATACCTGTATTTCAATATAGATCACTTGTTGTCATAATCCTATATATTTTATGCATTTAATAATATGATTCTGAGAAGTCTGTATTTTATTCTAGATTGGCAAAGGGTTCATGTTCCTCTCAAATTTAAGAACTATTGCTTAAGGAGAATGGCTTCTTTGATTTTAGCAGAGTACAGAACTGTCCATAATTCATGAAAGTTTGCAAAACCATCAGTGTTAGTCTGGATTAGACTATGAGAGGGAAGAGCTGGCTAGGATTGATTGGTAGACACTTCCACTAGGGGTCTGAGTAAAGTGGTTTCATATCTGTCATGGGCTGATGAGCAATTTACTGCCTGCAAAAAATGGAGAAAATAAAATTTTTGGTTACCTAAAAACATTTTTTCAGTTGTATAAATTTATGATTATTGTATTATATTAGAAAATGTAAATGAGAAAATAAAGAAATACCTGCAATGCTTTCTGTTATGATTTTGGTGTGTTTCCTTACAGATCTTTAAAAATATATATACATGTTTTTAGATGTGTATGTGTATATTATATACCTACATAAACAAATATGTGTATAGAAACATTCCTACACATGTGTATGTATACACATGTTTAGATGTCCTTTTTAAAAAATTTTTTGTATTTAAAGAGATAGGGTCTTCCTCTGTCACCCAGGTTATAGGACAGTGGTGTGATCATAGCTCACTGTAATCCTTGAACTCCTGGGCCCAAGCAGTCCTTTTGCCTCAGCTTCCCAAGTAGCTATGTCTACAGGTGGATGCCACCATGCCTAGCTAATGAAAAAAAATATTTTTTAAAAATAGAGATGAAGTCTTGCTGTGTTGCACAGGCTGGTCTGAAACTTCTGTTCTTAAGCAGTCTTCTTGTGTTGGCCTCCCAAAGTGCTGGGATTACAGGAATCAGCCACAGCACCTGGCCAGATATACGTTTTTAAAGACAAAAATGAGATTATGTCGTATAAGTAACTTACCATTTTTGGAGTTTAGATTTATTGAGATGTAATTTTGTAAGATTCACCCTTTTTAGTGTATACGTCCATAAGTCTTGACAAGCACGGAGACATTCAGTTCTCACTATAAGCATGATACAGACAGTTCTGTCACCCTCAAAACTCTCCTTATTCCTCTTCTGTAGTCATCTCCTTCCTCTTTCAACCATTTATTTCTTTTCTGTTCCTTTTACAAAATGGTATCATACAGTTTGTAGTTTCAAGTATTGTTTCTTTCCTGTAGCATGTGTTTTCAAGATTTTTGCTTTTGAGATCATGCTTCAAGAATCTTTGATCAAATTGATGAGAATATTCATGTGTATATTTTTTAAGAAATCTATTTTTTTCAGTTTTGAAAAATTTAAGTGTTTGTTCAGTCAGGTGCTTATTTTAGTGTAAGTTGTGAGGCAGGAAATCCAATTAAAAATCAGATAGTTCAGCTGTATTTATTAAGATTGATTTACTAATATAAAGTTCTTACTAAATATTGATTTCCTCACAGGTAACACAAGTAGCAAGACAGCCGGGAACCCCTACCCCATCCCCTTATTCAGCACATGAAATAAACAAGGGGCATCCAAATCTTGCGGCAACGCCCCCGGGACATGCATCGTCCCCTGGACTCTCTCAAGTAAGATAAACCTTTTTTTTAAAAATAAGAAATGTCCTTGTAAAAGCATAATTTTTGTTTTTCTAAAGAGACTCCTAAGCAGTAACATAAAACATTACTTGTAATTTCTAGTTTGTCTTTGGCATCTTTTCAGACTTAACCGTTCATAAAGATGGCTACTAACAAATTTCACACATTTCATTCTGGAGTCATTAAAAATTAACTGTCAGTGATATTTAGTTTTCATTTTTGTTGTTGAAGAAATTAGAGTTTAATTCTAAAGTTTACTTAAAACCCCCCCACAAAGCACTGATTTGCTTTTCGATGCTTAATCTGCTACTGTCTCCACCCCTTTGGGGTGAAGCATTGATGGTTATTTTCTACTTATGTGAAAACTTGGTGTCTTCCCCTCTTGAGTAGCATCAGTGGGATTTTTTGTTTGTTGGTTTGGTTATTTTCTGAGTCTATTATTGTAATTTGATAGGCTTAAGTTTTTGTTGAACTGTTAAAAGAATTGTGAACCCCTTAGTGTATTTCTACTTAATGGGAACAACAGACATTCAGACACTGTTTAAAGATGTTCCTATGTGTTCCTTGCACTTAAGCTGTTTGCCAAGATACATTGTTTAGCTTGCACCGACCTACTGTTGCAAGCTTGTTTGGATTTCCTTGTGGTTAAGAGTTGGCTTAACAGTCCCTTAGGGAATGTGGAGTGAGTCAAGCCAATAACCTTGACCTGTGTGAGATTATCAGTATTTACATGTAAGAGCTACTCTTTTGATAATGAAAATCATTTTTATAACATTATTTGTGATTTTAGCCTCCATATTTCAGACCTTTTAGAGCTTGAATAATAGGAGAGATCAGGAATTGCTAAAAATAATGTTAAAGATGGTGATTATAAGTTAGGGGCTGATTTTATTTTTTATTCTTCATTTTTTTTAGAGACAATTTTTATTCCTTCTTTGTTATTTTTTTAGAGACAGGTTCTTGCCCTGTGGCCCAGGCTGGAGTACAGTGGTGGCGTGATCACAGCTCACTGTAACCTCTAACTCTTGGACTCAAGTGATCTTCTTGTCTCAGTTTCCCAGTTAGCTGAGACTACAGGCTCATGCCACCATGCCCGGCTAATTTTTTTTTTTTTTTTGGTTAAAGTTTTTTAGAGATAGAGTCTTGCTATGTTGCTCAGATTGGCCTCGAACTCCTGGCCATGTGCTGATTAATTACATTTTAGACTACAGAATGTCGGGAAAAGGAATGTACAGTTTGCCAAACCATGACTGAAATAGCCCTGTTAATGAATATATAAATAAGTTTGTCAAGAACTTAGTGCTGTGCCTAAACTTGGTCTAAATTATTCCTATATAATTTTGAGTTTTAAACATTGAAAACAAAACAAAATGAGCTCCTGTTTGTTTAAATGAGGTTCTTGTATTGGGTTTCTTAGACTGAACACAGCCTCGCAACTTAAGGTGTATTAATCTGAGTCTAATCAGGAGAGAAAAACTGTGCACTCTCAAGAACATAAGAATAGCAGATACAAAGAGCAAATGCTTACCTTAGGGCTGAGTAGAGGCTCAGATAGGGAGCCTTTCTCTTTAGGGCTGAGCCAAAGGCTGTGGTAGAAAAGCCACTGTGTTACTGTTCAGAACTTGCTGAAACTCTTTGTTCTGGAACTTGCTGGAAATTTGCCCTATTAAGTATTGGGGAAAGCTTGCTTCTCCAGCACCAATCTCTTATAGCCAAGAGCTAATGCAGTGCACGCTGGCTAAAAGGCTCCTTACAGCATGTCTATTTCCCATAGACAATTCAAAGCATTAGATCTACTGGATCAAAAGTCCCAAGTGGTAGAGCAGCTTGCACTGCCCATCCCTAATTTGCTGTTGAACCTTCATATATTGTGTTCCTTACTCAAAATTGGTAACTTCCTAGGTCACTCTGTAATCGGTTAAGGTGGCACATTCAGATGTAGTGTATATGTTGCCTCTAAAATCCAAAAGAGGCCTACCAAACCTACCTCTTATTTTTTGTGGTAGTTTTAGGTGAGAGACTGCTACCACTACCCTGGGCTAAGATCTTGACCTTGTTGGAGAGGGCATGGTGTGGCTTTCTGAATGGCAGTGGTGCCATTTCAGTGGAACTTACTGAAAATCCACCCTCAGAACTTGTCAGAATTCTGCCCTCTAGGATGCCGAGGGAAAGCTGTTCGCAGGGAGGTTTCTTAGAAAAGACCCTGTGCTGCGTATCTTCCTGAGGGAATACCAGGAGTAGCTCTTGGCTGCTGGGTACTGTTGCTTGCTGTGCACTGAAGCAGAAATCTTGCTCTGATGAAGCTATGCCCGTGAGGGAAGCCGGTCACTAGAGAAGCCATCTTTTGGAGAAGCTATCTGGGCTTCTCCAGGAACCAGGAACCAGGGAGCAAAACCCTTTCCTCCTACATATCTCTAGGACCTTCTACTGAGAAAATTTAATGTTGTGTCAGCCCAAATATTAAAATATTTATAGAGCTCAGATCCATTTTCTCATTACAGGCAAACAGGGTGAATTTTGATATGAAAGACAAGCAGTTGATAACTGGCATGTAAGGGAAATAGCTTAGTTTTCCATTTGAAATTCTTACTGTTTCAAGTTGTGATTTGACCCAAGCAGTTGACCCAAAGGACTTAAGTTTTCTGAAAGATAGGCTGCTCACAAATGCATAGTTTGTGTTTGAAAAGATGGTCTCCCAGCATCTCACTTGTTGAACCTCTCAAGTGCTGTTCTATATGCCATTTTATCAGGTGCCTTTAGAAACCAGAGTACATGAATACCAGGGAGAATGGCCACCAAATATTGTGTTGCATTCTTTTGTGGTCTGTTTTGCCACCATTTTGCCTAAATCTGATGAATGAACCCAGTAAATCACACCTGGTTCACTGCCCTTTTTTCCCCTCCATCCTTTCAGACCGAGGGAAGCTTCTATGGATTCATCTGTCTCCTAGCAATATGTTAACATTTGTTGATATGGTGAGGAAGTTTTTCTAAACTAGCATACCTAGAAAAATGAAGAGTTCTGTGGGAAACTCAAGTTTTTTTTTAGGTTTAACAGTTGAAACAGTTTGCAGGGGCTGATGCAAAGCTTCCCTTCTGCCCTCTGAGGGTTTGCTGAAATGACTGACGATAGACAGATTTATCAATGTGCATGGATACATAAGAGTCCTGCACATAGGAAACACAAAGAAGGGAGAGATGGTTGAGGCTTGAGTACCCTCTTCATAGGGGAGAGGGAAGCAGGGTGGGGAATGGGCTGTAGGGAATTTTAGAGGGGAAGTAAATGATTTTTAGGTGAAATGAATGAGTCCAAATTACAATAGTCTGAGACAAAGTTCCTCTGAGCTCCTGGGAGGTGGCAGGAAGGTGAGGAATGAGACTTCAGTGTGAACAAAGGTTGTCTTACTATGAATGTTAAATCTCCTGGAGAATCTCTGAAGAGTTACCCTCAGAAGTAAAATGAAAAGTCTCTCTTGATGTGGTGATAGCTTTAGTCTCTTCTCTCTTCCATGATTAATCTTTTCTGATTATTTGATGAGCTTCCATGGGAGGGTGGTCTTAAGACAATTGTGTTTCTTTTGGAAAGACGTTTTCTTAGTCATATCTCTGTGCCCCACCAAGTTCATGGGTGGTAGTAGAAAGAAGAGCCTTCAGAATAGAGGGGAAAGGATTATAGGCTTGAAGTCAAACCATAGGTTCTAGGGCTGGCTTTGTTACTTTCTGGTTATATGATATTGGGTAAATTATTTAATATCTCTGGAACTTCGTTTCTTCATCTGTTATATAGGGGGAAATTAGAATTCTACTGCCCTGTAAGAGTGTTGTTATGATTATGTAAATTGCTGCCTCAGAACAGGATTTCCTGAATTTAGTAAGTTGCATTTATTATTTGTATGCCTGCCAGACATGGTTCCCCTCAAGATTTATATATATGTGTGTGTGTATATATATGTGCATGTGTGTGTGTGCATGTATCCTTGCCTGCTAATTCTTTTATTTGGCTACCTGTCAAGATTTAGTGTGAAACTTAGAAGCTATCTCCAAGAGTTTGAAATGTCTTCCATGTCTTTGCCTATTCTGATGTTCAGATGACAGTTGGATTGGTTCTTTTCTGTTGGCGGTGATTTGTTTTGTTCTTCTATACAAAACAGGTTCGGTCAACTGAGGATACGATCAAAGAAACCATTCTTTAGCTACATGTCCTTTTTGATGTGTCAGTCTCCCCTTCTTCTGTAAATTAAATATTTTTGTCCAAAGTAACTACCTATGTCTGTGACTCAACGTTTGACACTCAGTGAATCTGCTAAGGTCTAAGTGAAAGAAGCTAAGTCGAAGAAAAGTGAATTTCATAGTTTTGAAACATGAAAGAGGGAAAATGTAGAATATTGTTTCCAACCTCCTCAGCAATCTCGTTACCTGCTTCTTTCTCTTTGTTAAGACAGGATTTTACACATAAACAGGTGCTTCACCTCACCTGTCTATGTGCCAAGTTTTAAGGCTTAATGTGCATTTCCTTTTTTTACATGAGTTGTAGTTCTTTCTAACTTTGTCCTCTTTGGAGATTTTGTTTAATTAGTCAAAGACTTAGACTATGACATTTCAGACAGTGGTAAATTGGTGAGACAGAGTCTTTATAGGCATAGATTCTTATCAGTTCCCCAGAAATGGCAATACTTTTGAACAATCTTGAAACCCAGCATGTCTGTACTCTGGAAAGAGTAAATAGTGTGGAATTTAAAGGTATCCTTTGGTGGCAGATTGCAAAGTAAATCTCCCTGGAGAAGTACACTCTCTAGGGAGTCAGGAGAAAAGACTCTCTAGTTGAGAGTTCCAACCCTCCTAACACTGTTTTATAATTTAACCTATGGAAGTTCCTATTAATGCCCAGTTTTCTTCTTTGTGCATGAGCAGCTTTTGTTAGATGAGATCAGAATTTTCTTTAAGACCTCCCTGGGTTTTGGACACTAACTTGAAAGTAGCCAGTTGTTGTTATGGAAAATTACAAAACTATTTTAGATTTAAAATTACCCAAACTTTGCCTTGTTTCATTCTTTTTTTTTTTTTGAAGAGAAGTTTATTTGAATTATTTAAAATTACTTCTCAAGATAAGCAAAAACAAAAGAGACTCCTACTTACTGCTTAATTGGTGACGCACATTTGCTTTAACTTAGTTAATTTTCACAAAGTAGCCATTACAAAAAGACCAAACTGGCGCTGATTAACCAGGATCAAAATCTAGGTCTTTTCTTTTTTCTCTTGGCATCGTTGTCTAGATTTCCAGGCTTTTGGAGCTATATTCACAGAAATTAAATGAGAAGACATGCTCAAAATGATGCCAAAGAAGTGAGGTAATAGGTGTTATCTGCCTGCTGTTTCTGGATTTCATTTGGCTCTCTGTTTTTTTCTGGGAGAGGAACTCCTTCTATAGCATATAATATATAGTAACTGAGATGGTGATGGCATATGACCCACTGGCTAGATTCTTTATTGTCTCTGGAAATACTAAGCAGAGTTCTTCACTGAGGAGTATTGCTTGATCGTGATGCTTATTGTTACACCACAGTTTTCATCATTAGTGAAGGATGCGTTTCAAATGATGAATGGTCCCAACAACCATTTTTGCTTTATCCAGCTTCCAGGAATCTTGTTTTATTTACTAAGGAGAATTTCTCTGTGTTGTCTCATAATTGTTCATTGACTGCTCCAGCCTTTGTAAGCTGTTTTTTTCTTTATTTATTTTTTTTATTTTTAGAGACAGGGCCTCACTCTGTCACCCAAGCTGGAATGCAGTAGTGTGATCATAGCTCACTGCAGCCTTGACCCCCTGGACTCAAGCAGTTCTTCAGGTAGCTGGGACTGTATGCGAGCTCCATGGTGACTGACTCATTTTTTAATTTTTTGCAGAGATGGGACTTGCTTTGTTGCCAAGGCAGGTTTTGTTTCTAAATCTTGGTCTCATACAGTCCTCCAGCCTCAGCCTCACAAGGAAATGGGTTTATAGGCTTGAGCCATGGTGCCCTTCTGAGACCCTGTCTCTACAAAAAATGTAAAAAATACTAGCCAGGTGTGATGGCACACAATCGTAGTCCCAGCTGCTTGGGAGGCTGAGGTGAGAGGATTGCTGGAGACTGGGACGTTGAGGCTGCAGTGAGCTGGGATTACACCATTAAACTCCAGCCTGGGTGGCAGAGTGAGACCCTGTCTCAAAGGAAACACAAACAAACAAACAAAACGAATGAAGCTGAATAGCGATTTTTCCTTACTGCATATGCTTTTTTTTTTTTTGTTACCTTTTGTGAAGAATATAAATTCTGAGTTTGATGCATCTTTGTTAACCATGATAAAGTAGAGGAAGCTGTGAAAGTTTGCTTTAAGAAAACATCACATTTCATTGTTGAAATAGATGAGTATTGATTTAATTTAAAAAAACAAAATTTATAGTTTTTACACTCCTCAAGGCCCCCACTTTGAAACACATCATATCCGTCTAAGGCAGTATTTGAGGTGAGCTTACCAGGATTCTTTAGCATATCACAAATATAAATATGAATATTTTATAGGCCTTTATAACTTACTTTTAAATTAATGACATTTGCAAAGGCATGTTATTTGTAAAGTGTTTAATGACAATATTTGTTGACACTTTTAACAAAAAGTAGGTTTTTAAGAACTTACACATATTATCAACTTAGAAAAACCAAATGGAAGATTTGTCACCAAGGGGACCAACTCAGTGCAGTCAGTACTGCAGGTGTCCAGACCCACACCAAGTCCCCATGTACCATGAATACAACTTGTAAAGAATCATGGTAGGCTTTTCTAGTTGTTGAGATTTATTTTAATGTGATACTTGATTAGAAGAGTGTTCAGCTCTTTTGGTCATTTTTTGTTTTTATTTAAAAAATTAGTTGCAACCATATTTATAAAGCGACCTTGATCACATTTTTTTCTAATAGGTGTTTCCTCTCTCTTCCTTCCTTCCTTCCTTCCTTCCTTCCTTCCTTCCTTCCTTCCTTCCTTCCTTCCTTCCTTCCTTCCTTTCTTCCTTCCTTTCTTTTTCTCCTTCCTTCCTTCCTTCCTTCCTTCCTTCCTTCCTTCCTTCCTTCCTTCCTTCCTTCCTTCCTTCTTTTTCTTTCTTTTTCTTTCTTTCTTTTTCTTTCTCTCTTTCCATCCTTCCTTCTTTTTTTTTTTTGGCCAAGGTTTCACTCTGCCACCCAAATTGGAGTGCGATGGTGTGTTTTCTGTTCACTGCAGTCTCCACCTCCCAGGCTCAAGCAATCCTCTTGTCTTAGCCTCCTGAGTAGCTGGGACTAGCTGACTTTTTGTATTTTTTTGTAGGAACTGGGTTTCCCCAAGTTGCGCAGGCTGGTCTCGAAGTCCTGAGTTCAAGCAACCTGCCTGCCTTGGCCTCCCGGAGTGCTAGGATTACAGGTGTGAGTCACCGTGCCTGGCCTAGGTGTTTAATCTTTTATGCAGTCCTGTAACTTACCTTGAAATGTGCCTAAAGCAGCTTTTATATGTTTGATTATACTTCTCTTTGTATTGCCTGTAGCCAAAAAAAAAATTCCATTTATTTTCTTTTGACATTTCTGTGGTTAGTTTTTAAATGTTGCTGCAAGAGATTAAGTACAATTATTTTTCAGACTTCTCACCCTAAGTTTTACATTCTGTTTGGCAAATTCACATGGCTGGAACCCACATTTTAGAATATCTGAGTATTAATTCAGCACTATTACAGCAAGCTAAGGAATTTTGTAAGAACCAAACTGATTGTGATTTTGTAAGCATTTCTTTTCTTCTGTTTTATGTAGGCTCAGTCTTTTGTTGATGATGTTCATTTTCACTTAAATCCTGTCAGAGAAAAAAGGTTTAGGATTTTGTCTTTTACATTTGAACAGCTGTTTCTTTTGGATGCATCCTGGGAGACTCTTGTTTGTTTCTCTGGCTACCTCTCATTTGTTTTAAGAAGTCATGAAAAACTCTGTCAGCATTTTTCTTGCCAGTTTACCTCTTGGGAATATCAGACTTCATTTATTTCCCATAGATTTAGGGGAGAAACTCACTTTAGTGCCACTAATTTATTTTTTATCTGGTTGTGACATTCAGATTTTTAGATTTTTATGGTTCTGAAAATTGCTAATTCAGTTCAGCTACGGAGATTAGTATGTGTCAGTAAATTTAAGGATGAGAAGTAGAACAGGTAAGTTTTAAGAATAATGAAGAAATTGTGCAGTTTGACTCTTCAATTTAAAGTGCTTGTGATAGTTCCTGCAAAAATGTATATGTGATTCAGAGAGTGTTGTGGGGGAAGTGAGCAGACAGAACTCTGAGGGAAAGCTCAGCAGAGAGGTTAAGTACCATAGTAGACATAATATTGTCTTGAGTTTAGTCAGATAAATGGATATATATGTCTGTTCAGATTTATTGTAGTGGACGGGAGCATGCTGATTGCTGGGAGAGAAATGAGAGGACAAGCTTAATTCAGGACTGTTTTTATAAGGGATCAAATGAAAAAAATTACTTAAAAGTCACAAACTATGAAGTGTAGTATACAAAAGCTAGCTATCTTTATAGAACTAAGAACTGTGAATTTCAGTGACTCAGCAATCAATGAAAAGCCAGCAACACACACAATCAACTTGTAGATGGTCATTTTAAATTTTCTCAATGAATAGTAACGAGAGGTTAACTTAGTTATATTTAAAGCAGATAGAATCAATTAAGTATAAAGAATGAATATTATACATTGATATTTAGAATGAATATTAGAAAATAAAAATGTTGGGCTGGATGAGGTGGCTCATGCTTGTAATCCCAGCACTTTGGGAGGCTGAGGTGGGCAGTTCGCTTGAGCTCAGGAGTTTGAGACCAGCCTGGGCAACACAGGGAAACCCCAACTCTACAAAAAGTAGCCGGGTATGGCGGCGTGGGCCTCTAGTCTCATCTGATTGGGAGGCTAAAGTGGGAGCCTCACCTGAGCCCAGGAGGTCAAGGCTGCAGTGAGCCATGCTTGTGCTACTTGCACTCCAGCCTTGGCGGCAGAGTGAGACCCTGTCTCCAAAAAAAAAAAGTGTTACTTACTAAACCAATAAACTTTTTTCCTTAGTGCATGCATTTATTTACTGTTTCTTTTTTTTTTTTTTCCTCTGATGTCTAGTCATGCTTATAATTAGGTAACACGAAGGGCTAAGTCTGACTTCCAAATTTTTCATCAGTTGATGGACCCTTTTCTCTGTGAAGAATAATGAACTCTCAAACTATCTGAATTCTGTCTCCCTTGTGTGTGTGTGTGTGTGTGTGTGTGTGTGTGTGTGTTCTCTGAAGTATTTTGTTTTGTAGAAAACCCCTAAGTAGGTGACATATCAAAGAAACCATGTTGCCAACATTTTATTATACTTTTCATGTAAAGCATATTTCCATTTCTCTTCACTGCCAGTGTTACTCCAGTTTCAAGTACTATACTATATTATTCAAAATTTTGTTTATTATCCACATCTTATTACTCTTGATCATCTTGAAAATTGCCCATCTTCTTTTCTAGTTCAGTTTCAAATTTTCACATGCCTGTTTAGTGCAGCTGTCAAAGTCTTATAGTAAGAAATAAATTACACTAAACTATTTCAAATGGAGAGGATTTTTAATATGTGAATACTGGTTGAATGATTAATAAGGGGCATGCTGAGGCCGGGCATTGTGGCTCACACCTGTAATCCTAGCACTTTGGGAGCCTGAGGTGGAAGCGTAGCTTGAGCCCAGGAGTTCGAGATGAGCCTGGGCAACATAGTGAGACTTGGTCTCTACAAAAAATAAAAATAAAAAGGATGCAGAGGTAATCTAGAGATTAATAACTGCAGAAAGCAGCTGACATCCCTGAGAGAAAGTCAGGAAAGGGGAAATACAATGTAAATGTGATAAGACATCTGGACTGTGAAACATATTCATAACTGTTAAAACTTAGTCGAATTAAATTTAAAGGAGTTTAATTGAGCAGTGAACGATTGGTGCAGGCATCCCCCAGAATCACAGCAAATTCAGAGAGACTCCAGGGGTACCTTTTGGTCAGAACAAATTTATAGACCAAAAAAAGGGGAAAGTGTTGTAAAAAAAATATCAGAAGTGAGGTACAGAAACAGCTGAATTGGTTATGGGGTTACGTTTGCCTTGTTTGAACACTCAGCAGTCTATGATTGGTTGAAATATGGCTGCTGGGATTGGCCAAGACTTATCTGTTGTTACAGCTGCATACTCTTAAGTTAGGTTTTCAGTCTTGTCTGCCTTTTAAGCTGAGTTAGGGTTCATCCACCGGGACTCAGATGTAGAAATACGGAGTCCTTCTCAGGCCATATTTAGTTCGCTTTAACATAACTGTAATAATAACACAGTTAAATTATCTCAATTCAGTGGTGACTCAAATTGGTCAAAAACCGAAATCTAGGAATATGCATTTAAACTTGACACAGAAAGATTAAAAACATTCCTCAAGACTGCCTTCCCACACCTTCAGATACCAGCCATACATCCGGACCTCTGGAACTTTCGACTGACTGGCTTCAAGTTGGGGATCTCGTGATCCCCTCTTTGGGTTTGATAAATTTGCTGGAGCAGCTCACAGATCTCAAGAAAACATGTTTTCTTGTTTATTATAAAGGATAACACAAAGGATACAGTTGAAGAGATGCCTAGGGTGAGGTATGGGGGAAGGGGCACAGAGCTTCTCTGCCCTTCCTTGGTGCACCACCCTCCAGCAACTTCCGTGTGTTCAGCTACCTAGAAGCTCACTTAACCGTGTCCTAGGTTTTTTGGAGACCTCATTATATGCATAATTGGTTAAACTATTGACCATTGGTGATCAGCTTGACCTTTAGCCCGTCTCCTTCCCCTGAGGTTGGGGGTTGGACTGAAAGTCCTAACCCTCTAATCATGCCCTTGTAATGATCAACTCTAGCTATCAGTCAACATTAGCATACAAAAAGACAGACTTTGGAGATTCTAAGGTTTTTAGAAGTTGTATGACAGGAATCAGGATGAAGACCAAATATGTATTTCCTAATATCACCGTGGTGGTATCAGAAACTTTACATGCTGAGAGGCGAGGAGAGAGAGTGTATTTGTAAAATATTTGCATGTCGCTAACGATTATTGATATAGAACGTCCTTTAAAGTGCTTACTGGCCATTTGTCTATTTTTGGAGAAATGTCTATTGAAAGCCCTTTGCCCCTTTTTTAATTGGGTTGCTTGTTTTGTTGTTGAGTTGTAGGAGTTCTTTATATGTTCTGGATATCAATTCCTTATCAGATGTGCGATTTACATATATTTTATCCTATCCTGTCAGGTGCCTTTTCACTTTGTTGATAGTGTTCTTTACAGAAAGTTTTTAATTTTTGGTTATTTTTTGAGACAGGTCTCATTCTGTACACCAGTCTGGAGTTCAGGGGCATGGACACAACTCACTGTAGCTTCCGTCTCTGGAATACAAGGGATCCCCCAACTTATCCTCCCAAGTATCTGGGACGACAGGCATGTGCCACCATGCCTCGCTCACAACTTTTTAATTTTGATGAAGTCTAGTTTATCTTTTGTTGTCTGTGCTTTTGGTGTCATAGCTAAGAAAACATTGCCAAATTTGATGTTCTGAAAGTTTCCCCCTGTGTTCCTTTGTTGGAATTATATACTTTTAGCTCTTACATTTAGATCTGTGATTCATTTTAAAGATTTTATTTTTCTGTGTTCTCTCAGAATGGAACTATGATTCAATTGATCTAATTTTTATGTATGGTTTAAGATAAAGGCCTGGCTTCATTTTTTTGGCATGTGGCTATCCAGTTTTTCTAGCACCATTAGTTGAAAAGACTATCCTTTACCCATTTAATAGTCTTGGCACCTTTGTCAAAAATCATTTGACCATATATGTGAAGGTTTATTTCCGGGCTCTTTTCTTTTCATCGCTCTATATGTCTGTCTGTACGCCAGTACCATACTGACTTGATTGTTGTAGCTTTGTAGTAAGTTTTAAAATCCAGGTGTGAGACCTCTAGGTTTGTCCTCCTTTTTTGAGATTGTTTTGGCTGTTTGGGGACCCTTGAGATTCCATATGAATTTTAGAATGGGCTTTTCTATTTTCCTAAAATTTGTTTTTGGGATTTTTATAGGATTCTGTGTATTCTTTTTAAAAAATGTGTGTATCATAATGGACACAACATTCTTTTTCTAAGTAGGTGAAGAAAGCATCATTTCTTGAGAGTGGAATTAAGATATAGTATTCACCCTAATAAAGAACTTAAACATAACTTTTATAGATACTCCCAAGAACTGGGAATGTTCTAGTTAATGATTCATTTCATAGGTACTTAAAAATCTAATTTGCAGTCCTAGATTTAAGAGAAACAGAGAGAGAGAGAAGAAGAAGAAAAGAAAGAAATTAGTGGAGTAGGAGGTGGTCTGAATTAGGGTTATATCAGGACCTAGAGTGAAGATTGTGTCTAGTGATCTAGTGTGACAAATGAATGAGAACTCTGGCTAGGGATGTTTTAGCTGAGATTTAGAAGAAGAAACTGACAGGAAACCAGAGACTATGTAAAGGTGGGGAAATGAGGGGAAGAAATTAGTAGAGATAATCGTGGTGGCTATCAGTAGTAGGTCCAGAGAGGGTCCTAAATAGCAGCCATTGAAGTGGGAAGTGGAGAGCCAGCAATGCAGACATTATAGAATACCTTTGTTGGGCATTCATTGAACCAACAGCATCTCTCTCTCAGTACACTGGTGCATTTAGCCCACAGTGTTGGGGGAACTGGTCCTGGGATTGGAGAGAAAACTGGTTTGTCATGCTGTATAGGTAAAAGCTAAGCTCTGAATAGTATAGTTGCTTTTGAGAGAACACAAGCAGCCTGTGATCAAGCCATCCTGTTATGTGAGTCCACTATTGTCTTGTGAAGGGCAGAAAGCCATAGCATTTCAATGTTGAACTAATTATAAAGAGTGCAGAAATGGTGATGATTTCATCACAGTGTTTCCCTGCTCCATGTAATACCACTGCTCAGAAATGAGAAAGGGTTGGATCAGTGCTTTTCATTTCTGCCTTCCCACTTAGAATCACCTGATGCCTGGGTCCCCTTCTCCAGAGATTCTTATTTAATTGCTTGGGATGAGCCTAGGTAATGCTAATGTGCACCCAGCATTGAGATAAAGCTGTGGAACAATGCCTTTTCCTCCCTCTAATCCCACAGCCGATTAGGAACAGTGCCTTTTGATACATATTGCCCAAATTATACTTTATAGGTTTTGTTTACTGGGGATGGTTTTCACTGAAAGGAGCAAGATGCCCTCATTTTCAGACCTTATACAAGCAAAGTGAATTGGGCTGGTCTTAATTTAGGGAAAATAGCTCTGGTGATTGAGAAGCCACTTCTGTTTAGTAGCTAAAACAGCCTGTTACAGCTTTTTACAGATAATATCCTTTACATTGTGGTCTGTACTCAGAAAGTTTTTACAGTATTGATTTTATATACCAATTTATTTTGGTGATAGAACCAAATTATACCCTGACAGGTACTATGTAATTGACTCTTCTGATTCACCCAGAATAAGAGTGGGTGCTTTTTGCTTCCATACAATCAGATACTCCTAGATTTATAGTATAGTGTTTTCAAACTTTTAAAAGCAGCAAAACTCTTTTCCACCATATGACTAGCAGTGCCTGATCCATAGTAAGCCCCTAAATAATTGATGAATGAAAACTAGCTCTAAATGAAATTTTCCAGAAGTGTCACTTTTTGGCTGTTTGCAGTGTGGATGCTTTATTTGGCTAAAAAAAAATTTTTTTTTTTCTTTTTCCAACCGGTGCTGTTAATTTTGTACAATTCAGTAAAAGTTTACCAGTACATGCTTAACTTTAAAAGAGCCAAATATTGTGTTTTATACCCTTAGAGACCTTATTCTGTGAGGGTCTGGGAATCTTATTATTCCAACTGTTCTGTCATTGTGAATCAAATAATTAAGACTGAGTTCCTAAGCTGGAAAAGTCTTTTGTCAGGATGCCATGACAGATTTAGGTCTTTTAAACCAGTTCAGTACTATACTGAATAGAGAATTGCTTACTTTTTCTGAGTAGCTGATCTCATTGTTTAGTATGAATATTTCCAGAATATAACTCATAAATAAGCTTTTATTTTATTTTTTTTTTTAGAGGTGGAGTCTTATTGTGTCTCCAGACTGGAGTGCAGTGACACAGTCTTGACTCACTGTAACCTCCACCTCCTGGGCTCAAGTCATCCTCCCACCTCAGCCTCTCAAGTAGCTGAGACTATAGGTGCATGCCACCGTACCTGGCTACTTTTTGTATTTTTTTGTAGAAAAGGGGTTTTGCCATCTTGCCCAGGCTGGCCTTGAACTCCTGAGCTCAAGTGATCCACCTGCACAGGCTCCCAAAGTGTTGGGATTACAGGTGTGAGCCACTGTACCCAGCCCACAAATAAGCATTTATATAGAGACATGGTATGGTGGCTAGGTACAAAGAAATACCATCTCTGTGTAACTGATTTTAAATATTAAGGTGTTTAAAGAACGGTAATGAGAGACTATGATTCATCCTCTTTTTTTTTGTACTAACATTATAAAGGTATCTTTGGGGTGTCAGTTTTCTGGCCAGAAACCTCTGTGGCCAGTGGCGCTTTTGCCTGAGTTCTTGTCCTACATCCAGGAAGAATGAGGTATGCAGACAAGTGGAGGGTGTGCAAGACGAAGAAGAGCTTTTCTGAGTGTTAGAACAGCTCAGAGGAGACCTGCAGTGGGCAGTTCCTCTCTGTAGGCAGGTTGTCCTGTTGAGTGTTCAGCTCTCGGCAGAGAGGAGGCCCTAGAGTGGGTGGCTCCTCTCTTCAGGCAGATTGTCCCATTATCTCTGCAGCTCTCAGCAGAGAGGAGGCCTGCAGTGGGTGGCTCCTCTCTGCCTCTGGTCGTCCTCATGTCTGTTGCTCTCAGCCAGAGAGGAGGCACTGGAGCAGGTGGCTTCTCTCTGTAGGCAGGTCATTCCAGTGTCTGCAGCTCTCAGCAGAGAGGAGGCCCTAGAGAGGGTAGCTCCTCTCTGCAGCTGGTCGTCTTGATGTCTCTACTTCCTCTGCCTTGCTCAGGTTGAGCCTGGAGCTTTTATGGGCCTTAGTGGGGAGGTATACATGTCAGTTGGTCCATGGGCAGCCCAGAAAAGGCACTACAAGTCCCCACTCTGGTCCATGGGATGAGTAGCCCACCCCTAACCTTCACAACCTCCCTGGCAAAAGGTGGGGCCTCACTGAGGACTCATCCCTTCTGGCCCAGGAGCGCATTTGCCTCCCACCACTGCCTATGGCCCCCAGGTCACTTGCGCCAAGGGATGCCCACAGGCTATCGCTGAACTGCCCCCGGCCCTATCTTGGCCACCCTCCTGCAGTCTTGGACCAAGCTGGAAGGGGCCCAGCGGGTCAGTGCTGCCCTGAGCTTGTGCATACCCGACTGGGCTGCAACAGTGTCGGGGCTTGGCCCCAATCCCACTTGGAGATAGGAGCAGATGCTGGGAGTGGGGAGAGGCCAAGCAGCAGGAGCAGACACCCCTGAGCCTGTGGTGACAGGGGCTCTCCCGGGCCCCTGAGAGCATCAAGAGACCTGGGCCCACAGCCATAACCTGAGTGACTGGAGCTGTGCCTGGGGAGCTCCTGCCCTGCCAACTCAGGAGGGGCGGGTCTCCTGCCTGTCCCTGGCTGCAGAGTGCACAGCCCTAGCTGTGCTCCTTCTCTGTGTCTTCCCATAGCAGCGGCAGGTGGCATGGTGGCCCTGGCCAGCCCTGCACAAACAAACCTGATGCTCCCGGGGTGGTTCCGCAAGTCCTGGCTGCACCTTCGGCTCCCAGGACACGGCCAAAAGTGAGGTCGAGGCTGTAGCAGCCCCCAGGCCTGGAAGTGGGTCCTACCCAGCTGTGCGAGGGTGGGGGTGGCACAGTTGACTTCCTTGGGGACATGAGCACAGAGGACCTACTGCCATCACTGCTGCTCCTGCTGCCCTGTCCTCCTCCTTGCAGCCTGGAGTGGGGCTCCAGGCCCTCACTGGGCCCAGACTGGCATCCAGGGCAGGGGTGATGTGGCTACAAGATCCCCCTGCAGCGCCAGGACTCCCCCTTGCCTGGCTCACAGCTCTGCCAGGGTGGCACCTCTGGGAGCAGATCCTGGGCCCGGGCCTGGCCATCAGGAGTGCCAGGCTCAGTAGACACCCCAACATGGGGCAGATCCTGGGGACATAACCTCAGGTGGCCCCAATCTGAGCCTCTTGCTGAAGTGCAGAAACCTGATGCCATCCCAGGGCCACAGGCCCTATGTACCATTCACCTCAGTGTCTATACCTGAGGACCCACAACCTGCGCCTGCACCCCACCTCTACCAGTGCTATGTTAGCAGCCACTTTGGATGGCCCACCACTGCCATCACTAAGATAGTATTTCAGTTTACAGAGTATTATGTGAAATTGGTTTACTTGGCAAAATTGTCTCATACTATAGTCCTGTTTTATAGTGATAAATATTTTTAGAGTTTGGTTGATAGGATGGCGTGACAAATACAGCTGTTGAATGGGTGATGAATAATATTGAAGTGTACTTCAATTTGTGTAGAGTAATGCTCATTAAATATATTTTTGAGGTAACAGAGTAAGAATAATTGGATGGTCGTAATGAAGAGTAAAACACATACTGTGACTTAAATGAATGTTTGAGTTGCTTAAAACATTCATTAAAAATTTTCCAAAAGCCACAATTAAGTAAGAGCAATATTTGTGGTAGATAACATTTAAAATACAGCCTTTTTGATTTTCAAGTACCAATGTCCCTGGTGTTGAAAAGAGATCCCATTCAGAAATAAATAATCTCTCTACTGGAGCTCTTCTTGAAGAGGCCTCAAGTACAGCCCCACTGTTGAACTGTGATAAATTCCCAGAAAAAAATTTTCTTTTTATCTTTCAGACAGTCTCCGTCTGTCATCCAGGCTGGAGTGTGTTGTCATAATCACAGTTCTTGAATTCCTGGGCTCAAGGGATCCTCCCATCTCAGCCTCCCTCACCTCAGCCTCCCAAGTAGTTAGTACTACAGGCACATACCAGCACACCCAGCTAATTTGTGAAAATTTTTTTATAGAGGCAGGGTCTCACATGTGTTGCCCAGGCTGGTCTTGAACTCACCTTAGGCTATCCTCCCTCCTTGGCCTCCTAAAGCGCTGTGATTGCAGGCATAAGCCATCATGCATGGCCTTTTTTTCTTACTGATCTAACTAAAAAGATTGATCATATAGCATTCCCCGTGTTCTCTTCACCACAACCTTCAAACTATGAACTGTGGAAAAGAATTTTCAATTTGCTATAGTATAAAGGCTGCATTACAGAAAGTGAAGTATGATTTCAAAAACAGAGACATGGCTGTGAATCACAGTTCTATCACTTACTAATTGTGAGATCTTTCATAAATTGAACCTTATTCCAAGTGGAAGTCCTGCCATTTGTTCAATAGAAATAATAATGCCTGTATCATAGGATGCTAAGTAAGTGTTCCTTGCATGTCTTTTGTTGCAGTAGCATTGGCGTATTTACCTTTTTTAAATTTAATTTTTAAGTTCAAAATTCTAGAGAATGAATTCTTTATCTGCTCTGCTGTTAGGTTTTAATATCGTGTTTCTGGAACTTTTTCTTAACTCTTTCATATCAGTTTATGATACTTTAATCATCATTACTGAAAATCAGATGTTACTAATAGGGATTTATACCATGAAATATTATTTCCTAATATTATTAAAAGATTTCATTAGTTTGACTCTTACCATATTTATTATGTATGATTTATTTTTCCTGCATTGTTGTTTAAGAAATAAAAACAACAAAAACTTATATGTCAGGTAAAACTGATATATAGAGTTGTTTAGAAATCTCAGGATAACCACTCAGAAAGTCATGGCAATTACCTTGATGTCATCTTGAAACATAGTGAGGTTACTGTGTAAAGTTTTCCAGAAATCATTCAGCAGTGTTAACTGTTAAGCAAATATTAGAGCACATGAAAAGGAAAACCTCTGACTTAGTAGGCATATCTGTTACTAGTTTGAGAAGCAGTCTGTCAGTGTATTATGATGGATTTGGGGGAAAGTTCAAGTGCTGAAATAGTTCATAAGGAAAATAATTCATTACTGGTTTAATGTTCCCAGCTTTTATTTTGTGAGGTGGATTATGGCCTCTTGATCATTATTCTCTACCATATTTTCACTCCCTTTTTTTACTTCTTTTTTTTTTTTTTAAAGCTATTTGTTCGTAAACTCTGGAATTGTAGGCAGAAGAAATTGCATGTGACATCTGATCCGTTGGTGTTGCTTTTTGTTAGTAACTCTTCATAAATAGAATTCAAGATGAAAACATTTGAAGAACATACCTGAAATAATGGTTTGGTAAATTGTAAATCCCTGTGCATAGGAATCGTGTCTTCTTTCAACTTGATTTCCATGACTTAGAATTGCTACTGCAAACAAAAAAGAAAAACTCACAAACTTGTTAGATTGCTACATCTGAAGTCAACTATGGTTTACAAGTTTCTTTCATTCTAATGTGAGTAAAAGTTTTTGTGTGCCTAAATGTTTTTCACTGAGGGTACTACTAATTAGCATCCCCAAAGGAAAGAAAACTGAAAGTGATTTTGCTTTAAAGCTTGTTATTCATAGTAAAAGAACATTTGCCATATAATTCAGGGAAGCTTTAGAGAGAAAACATAGGGGATCTGTTGGCCGTGTCAAAAAAGTACAAGCTACATGGCCAGTGATGTGATACTGTAATACTTCCACCTATAGTTCAACTGGAGAGGCTTGTTTTTTTTCCAAATAGACCTGGCCTAATTGTGATGATGCGTGCCAACCTAATTAACCTCCTAATGTTATTTGTCTTTATTTTTGTACTGTCAGGAACTTGGTGTGTGGGTTGGGAATAATAGAACATAATAGAATGTTAGAACATAATAAAACTGTGTGATGTCTAAATTGAGCTTTAACACAAACTGGTTGGTGTTATTGAGGGAAAGTTTTCAGGAAAGTATAATTTACTAGTGGGAATAGGAAAAGCCTGATGTTGTGGTGAGGTAGAAATTTCCACCGAGTTACTGGGAACAGGAAGTAAAGGGCTAATGGTGGGTGATTCAGCTATTTTCTGAACCTGTCTCATATGATTCAGTGTGCGTGATGTCTGTTTATTCTTGACAGAGTAAGTACTATGGGAGTCACATTACACAGCAGACATAATGTTTATTTAACCAACTCAGTGATGACCTAAAAATAACTTGTGGGGTTTTTGTACTACATTTAGCATAATCAGATAGAAAAATCATAATGGACACCCATCATTGAGAGCTTTCCCTTATAAATAACTGAATATATAGTCAGCCAGTACTATTTCATTTCTTACATTGTTAAGGTGAAATCTTTAGTATTTAACTGAAAGGTAGCGAAAGAAGATAGCCTTTAAATTATCCATAAAATAATTCTGTACCATTTTATACTCTGGACAGATAAGTGTTTTCGATGCAGCAGCGCCATCGTTGAGGTATTTTTGTGCCAAAATTTTCGTATAGGAACTTTTTTGTGAGGCTGTAGCAAATGTTGTTTTGAAATGGAAATTTACTGTATTTGCTGGATTTTATGTTAATATTAAATTATAGTAGCAGTAGTTTTACTTTGATTTTCTTGATTTACTCATCTTGTACTGAAGGTTTGTGTCTACCATATACTGTAATTGAGTCTTAAATATGTCAGAGCCGGGCACGGTGGTTCATGGCTGTAATCCCAGCACTTTGGGCAGCTGAGGTAAGTGGATCACCTGAGTTCAGGAGTTCCAGACCAGCCTGCCCAACATGGTGAAACCCCATTTCTGCTAAAAATACAAAAATTAGCCAGGTGTTGTGCCACGTGCCTGTGTCCCAGCTGCTTGGAAGGCTGAGGTAGGAGAATCGCTTGAACCCAGGAGGCGGAGGTTGCAGTGGGCCGAGATTGTGCCACTGCACTCCAGTCTGGGTGACAGAGCGAGACTCTATCTCCAAATAAAGAAAAAAGAAAGAAAGAATCTTAAGTATGTCAGAGTGTGGTTATTATTATGCTGTATACCTATTATACGCTTGGCTTTGAAGGAGAGAGCACTTGGAAGCCTGAGCTTACATAATAATCATAATCTGCTCATTTGTCTGAGAAATTGTGGGTTGTTATGGTTTATTCTTTTTGACATTTGAGTATTCTTGCTCTCAGAGGTGCAGGATATGTAGCATATAAACTTTAGTCAGAGATTATTTCAAAAGGGAAAGGGAAGCTAGAGTCACTAAGAAGAAATAGGCTGGGCGCAGTGGCTCATAACTATAATCCCAGCACTTTGAGAGGCTGAGGTGGGCAGATCACTTGAGGCCAGGAGTTCGAGACTAGCCTGGCCAACGTGGCAGAACACTGTGTCTACTAAAAATGCAAACATTAACTGAGGGTGGTGGTGCACACCTATAGTCCCAGGTACTCGGGAGGCTGAAGTATGAGAATGGCTTGAACCTGAGAGGTGAAGGTTGCAGTGAACCAAGATCTCACCACTGCACTCCAGCCTGGCTGATAGAGGGAGACTGTCTCAAAAAAAAATAAATAAATAAAAAATAAAAATAAAATAAAATAAATAAATAAATAAGAAATAAATGCCAGCATTCTGTTTACAATAATACTTAGTGTAGTGGGAATGTGTGATCAATCTAATAGTCAATAGAACTACCCAGTGGTTGATGCTATATATAAAGTAGGAAATACGTACCTTTTTTATAATTGATTTAAAAAGTTTCTGCATTAAGCTTGCACTGTTTTATTTCACTCCATGTTTCAATAAAAATCACAGGACTTGTTTTTTATTTACAATATTATACTGTTGTTTGAATATTTAATGGGATTTCTGTTTTAAAATGTTTTAGTTGGTATAGTTATTAGATATTTTGTATTAACCTAGAATGGAAAATTAAAGTACATATCTTCTGATTCACTGCATGTAAATAGGACCTGACTTGGACACCATTTGAAATGTATTTTCCAGTAATCGCGCTGGCTATACATGGTCCCATACCTGCCCTTATCTCAACAGATGAATGGTATTCTTCTTTATTTATTCATTTATTCATTTATTTATTTGTTTTTGAGACAGGATCTCACTCTGTTGCCCAGGCTGGAGCGCAGTCACATGATCTTGGCTCACTGCAACCTCCTCCTAGGATGAAGCAGTCCTTCCACCTCACCCTCGCCAGTAGTTTGCACCACAGGCATGCACCACCATGCCTGGGTAATTTTTAAATTTTTTTTGTAGGGATGGTGTCTCGCTGTGTTACCTAGGCTGGTCTTAACTTCTAAGCTCAAGCAATCCTCTCACCTCGGCCTCCCAAAGTGCTAGGATTACAGATGTGATCACTGTGCCTTGGCCCCACAAATTGGTCATTTCTGATGGTTGCCTGGGCCTCAAAGCCTGAGTTCAGCATAGTGTTTTGGCACACTGCAAAGAATAAGTAAGAAAATGTTTTTAAGTGGACGCAACTATTCCACATGGGATGATGTTAGATTTTAAGAAGGAAAAAGTGGTTCCTCATTTCCTGTCAGATTGGCAGTTGCAATAGAAACAGAACCCTCATTGACCTGAAGAGCCAATGTTTTCCTGTAGTAGAGGAATTATTTTCTTGTTTTATTTAATTATTTGTAGTATTTCTTGATTATATTCATGGGGGCTTTTTTTTTTTTTTTTTTTTGAGACGGAGTCTTGCTTTGTCGCCAGGCTGGAGTGCAGTGGCGTAGTCGCAGCTCACTGCAAGCTCTGCCTCCTGGGTTCAAGCGATTCTTCTGCCTCAGTCTCCCGAGTTTTTGGGACTACGGGCACGTGCCACCACGCCCAGCTAATTTTTTGTATTTTTAGTAGAGATGGGGTTTCACCATGATGGCCAGGATGGTCTCAATCTCTTGACCTCGTGATCCTCCTGCCTTGGCCTGCCATGGCATTTTGTTTTTAAATAACTTCTCTTGCTCTATGAGATGAGAAAAAATAGGTATTCTGTTTGGGCCTTTCTTACTCTCCCTCGATAATAAAATATAAAAATTTTTATTTTTTATTCACTGAAACATAAAAAAGGCATCATGTTTTGTGCAGACTGTTAAATGTTGATTTTAACATCTGTGTTGGATGGTTTTATATAGCTGTCTACCATATATGAGTTTCATGTGGAATATACTGCCATATCATGTTTTCATTGTTTAGACAGCTCTACTTTGTCAAGTATTCTTTACAATTCAACAAGAAACAAGCAAGCATTTACAAATACATGTGCAAATATGTATTCGTCTGACAACCAATTAGTGAAATTGAGTCAATGCTCTTGAAACAAACTTGTTTGATATCAGGCTTTTGTGCTATAGTAATATTGTTGTTTTGACTACTTTCAAAATGTTTTTATCTGGATGTGGTGACTCGTGCCTCTAGTCCCAGCTACTTGGGAGGCTGAAGCAGGGGAAAATCACTTAAACCCAGGAGTTCTAGGCTGCAGTGAGCTATGATTGTGCCACTGTACTCCACTCTGGGCAACAGAGTGAGACCTGTTCTCTTAAAAAAATTTTTTTTTCAATTGTGATAAAATACACATAAAATTTACCATCTTTCTGAGATCATTTGCTATAAAGGAATACCTAAATCTGGATTATTTGAAATAAAAAAGCTTTATTAGGCTTATGGTTCTGTAGGCTATACAAGAAGCATGTTGCCAGACCAACACCTGCTAAAAATAAGGGCCTCAGGAAGCTTCTACTCATGGCAAAAGGTGAGGGAGAGGTGTGTTCAGAAATCACATGATGAGAATGAGGTGACAGGCTCTTCTTAATAACCAGTTCTTTTTTTTTTTTTGAGACGGAGTCTCGCTCTGCCGCCCAGGCTGGAGTGCAGTGGCCGGATCTCAGCTCACTGCAAGCTCCGCCTCCCGGGTTCATGCCATTCTCCTGCCTCAGCCTCACGAGTAGCTGGGACTACAGGCGCCCGCCACCTCGCCCGGCTAGTTTTTTGTATTTTTTAGTAGAGACAGGGTTTCACCGTGTTAGCCAGGATGGTCTCGATCTCCTGACCTCGTGATCCGCCCGTCTCGGCCTCCCAAAGTGCTGGGATTACAGGCTTGAGCCACCGCGCCCGGCCAATAACCAGTTCTTAAGGGAACTCAGTGAGAACTCACTCCAACAAGGATGGCAGCAACTCATTCATGAGAGATCAACTCCCTTGATCCAAACACTTCCCATTAGACTCCAGCTCCAACATTGGGGGTCACATTTCAATATGAGATTTGGAGGGGTCAGTATTCAACCATAGTACTACCTTAACCTTTTATCTATTTTATTTATTTATTATTTATTTTTTTGAGAAGGAGTCTAGCTCTCTTGCCCAGGCTGGAGTGCAGTGGCGTGATCTCTGCTCACTGCAACCTTCTCCTGCCTCAACCTCCCAAGTAGCTGGGATTACAGGTGCCCACCACCACACCCAGCCAATTTTTGTATTTTTGGTAGAGACTGTGTTGGCCAGGCTGGTCTCGAACTCCTGACCTCATGATCCGCCCGCCTCGGCCTCCCAAAGTGCTAGGATTACAAGCGTGAGCCACCCTGCCCAGTCCACCTTAATCATTTTTAAGTTTATAGTTCCGTGGTATTAAGAACATTTACATTTGGCTGGGCACTTTGGCCCATACCTGTAATCCCAGCACTTTGGGATGTCAATACGGGGGCATTGATTGAGCCCAGGAATTTGAGACCAGTCTGGGTGACAGCAAGAACCTGTCTCTATAAAAGATTTTTTAAAAAAAATTACTGGGCGTGGTGGCACATACCCGTAGTCACAATTACTTGGGAGGCAGAGGTGGGAGGATCGCTTGAGCCTGGGAGATCAAGGCTGTGGTGAGCTATGATTATGCCACTGCACTCCATCCTGGGAAACAGAGTGAGACCTTGTCTCAGGGAAAAAAAAATATGTAACTATCAACACTGTATATCTTCTATACCTCTTTTCATCTTGCAAAACTGAAACTTTTTGTCCATTAAAGACAGATCTAGTGTTCCTTATCCAGAATGCTTGGGACCAGAAGAATTTTGGATTTCAGATTTTTTTGAATTTTGGAGTTACGTTATTTACAGGTTCAGCATTTCTAGTATGAAAATCTCAAGTGCTCCAATGAGGTTTTAAAATTTTTTTGTTTCATGCCAGCTCTCACAAATTTACAGATTTTGGAGCATTTGGATTAAGGATACTAAACTTCTAACTCCCCATTATCTCCTCTCCCCATCCCTTGCTAACGACAATTTTATTTTCTTTCTCTGTGATTTGCCATAGTGTAGGTACCTCGTAGAAGTGAATTCAAACAGTATTTGTTTTCTTGTGACTGGCTTATTTCACTTAGAATAATATCCTGAAAGCTCATCCATGTTGTAATGTGTGAGAATTCGCTGCTTTTTAAAGGATGAATAATACTTTTTTGTATGTGTTTGCCACATTTTGCTTGTCCATTCATCTGTCAGTGAACACTTGGGTTGCCCCCACCTTTTTAGCTATTGTGAATAATGCTGATATGAACATGGGTGTGGAAATATCTTCTTTTATTATTTATTTATTTATTTATTTATTTTTAAATGAGACAGAGCCTCGCTCTGTCACCCAGGCTGGAGTGCAGTGGCGTGATCTCGGCTCACTGCAACCTCTGCCTCCTGGGTTCAAGTAATTCTCCTGTCTTAGGTCCCCGAGTAGCTAGGACTACAGGCGCACACCACCACGCCTGGCTAATTTTTATATTTTTTAGTAGAGATGGAGTTTTACCACGTTGGTCACACTGGTCTTGAACTCCTGACCACCCGTCTTGGTCTCCCAAAGTGCTAGGATTACAGGCATGAGCCACTGTGCCCGGCCTTTTATTGTTTTTTTTAAGACAGGGTCTCATACTGTCACCCAGGCTGGAGTGCAGTGATGCGTTCATGGCCTTGACCTTCTGGGCTCAGGTGATTTTCCCACTTCAGCCTCTGGGGTAGCTGAGACTACAGGAGTACATCACCACACCCAACTAATTATTTATTTTTGGTAGAGTTGAGTATCACAATGTTAACCAAGTTGGTCTCCAATTCCTGGGCTCAAGTAATCCTTCCACCTCAGCCTCCCAAAGTGTTGGCATTACAGGTATGAGCCACCACACCTGGCCACAAATATCTTTTTTAAGAGTCTGCCTAATTTCTTCCCTTACTGCCTTTTGTTGTGCTTAGTTGAGTTTTTGTAGTGACACATTGTGATTTTCTTTTTGTTTCATTTTATGTGTAGTCTACAGAATTTGTTTGGGATGATTATCAGAGGGATTTCGTGTAAAATCATGAAGTTATGAATATGTATTTTAAGGTGATAACAATTTAACATCAGTTGGCTACAAAAACTGTACTTCTTTGCACCTCAGGCCCCTCCAACTTTGTCCCCTCCAACTTTGTTGCTGATATCACAAATCACATCTTTATATATTGTGTATGCCCTTAGATTTTTATGCTTTTGTCTAAAATCCTGTAAAAGAATAAAAACTAGACTTACGAACCAAAATTTTAATAATAGAGGCTTATATATTTGCCCGTGTATTTATCTTTGCTGGAGAACTTTATGTTTTCATATGGTTTTCAGTTACTGTCTAGTTCCTTTCTTCTCAATTTGAAGAATCTTTTGTCATTTCTTATAGGGCATGTCTTATGGTAATGAACTTTCTCAGCTTATTAATTTCATTAATTTGAAATTTGGGAATGTCTTAATTCTTCCCTCATTTTTGAATGAAGGTTTTGTTGGATATAGAATTCTCATGTGATAAGGTGGTGGTTGTTTTTTTTTCCTTCCTTTCAGCATGTTGAATAATGTCATTCTACTACCTTCTGGTCTACAAGTTTCTGCTGATAATCTTATTGAGGATCCCTTGCTTGTCATGATTCGGTTTTATCTTGCTGCTCTCAATAGTCTAAGGTTAATAGTGTTTTACCTTAAAGAAGAAAAATTTGTATAGACAGGGTCTTGCTATGTTCCCCAGGCTGTTCTTGATCTCCTGTCTTGATCCCTCCAAAGTGATGCAATTATAAGCATGAACCACTGTACCTAGTCTGTCTTTTACTTTTCAGATTTTGAATGTGTGTTTCCATGTGGGTCTGTTTGGTTTTTTTCCTACATGGGGTTCATTGAGTTCTTGCTATCATATATCCATGTCTTCAAATGTGGAAAGTTTTCTCCCATTTTTTCTGAAATAATCCTGTTCCTTTTCGTCTCTCTTCTTCTGTAATGTGAATATTGATTTGCTTGATGGTGTCCCATAAGTCCCTTAGGTTCTGTTACCTTTTCTTTATGCTTTCTAATTTTTGCTTCTCAGACTGGATAATTTCAAATAACTTTCCTTTAAGTTCACTAATTCTTTGTTCTGTTATTAGAGCCTGCTTTTGTACTCTTCTAGTGAATTTTTCAATTCAGTTATTTTTTCAGCTCCAGAATTTGTTTCTTTTCTTCTTCCCCTTCCTCCCCCACCCCTTTTTAAAAACTATTTGATATTCTCTATTTATATATCTTTTTTTAAATTTCATTTAGGTCTGTCCTCCCTCCCACCCTCTTTCTTTAGCTTGTTGAGTGTATTTAGGACAGTTTAAAAGTCTTTGTCTAGAGGCCGGGCATGGTGGCTCATGCCTGAAATCCCAGCACTTTGGGAGACCGAGGCAGGCAGATCACTTGAGGTCAGGAGTTCGAGACCAGCCTGGCCAACATGGCAAAACTCCGTCTCTACTAAAAGTACTAAAATTAGCCAGGTGTGGTAGTGTGCGTCTGTTATCCTAGCTACTAGGGAGACTGAGGCAGGAGAATTGCTTGAACCCAGGGGACAGAGGTTGCAGTGAACCAACATTGTGCCACTGCACTCCAGCCAGGATGACAGTGTGAGACTCCATACCAAAAAAAAAGTGTTTGTCTGGAGCTGGAGGCCATTATACTAAGAGAACTAACACAGGAACTGAAAACCAAATACTGCATGTTGTCACTTACAAGTGGGAGCTAAACTTGAGTACACATGGATGCAAAGAAAGGAACAACAGACCTTGGGGCCTATTTGAGGATGGAGGGTGGGAGGAGTGTGAGAATGAAAAAATTGCCTACCAACTACTGTGCTTATTACCTGAGTGACAAAATGTCTACACACAACCCCTGTGATACACAATTTACCTATTTAACAAACCTGCACCTGCACTCCTGAACCTATAAGAGTTAAAAAGAAATAAAAACAAAATACCCCAGGAACTTGTCTTTAACTTTTGAACTGGGCCAGACAGCCACAATCACATCCTTGAAAACAACTGAATTTTGTCAGTGCTGCAATTCCTGATTAGCAACAACCAATAAACCATGGACACACGTACTATGCCAGTGCCTCCACCAGTGATAATTCTTTCAGAACAACAACTTGTTTTTGTTTGTGTTTTTTTTTTATTTTGAGATGGAGTCTCGCTTTGTCACCCAGGCTGGAGTGCAGTGGCATGACCTTGACTCACTGCAACCTCCACCTCCCAGGTTCAAGCAATTCTCTTGCCTCAGCTCCCAAGTAGCTGGGATTACAGGCACCCACCACCATGCCCAGCTAATTTTTATATTTGTAGTAGAGACAGGGTTTCACCATGTTGGCCAGGCTGGTCTCGAACTCCTGATCTCAGGTGATCTGCCCGCCTCAACCTCCCAAAGTGCTGAGATTACAGGCATGAGCTACTGTGCCCACCCGATTTCTATACTTTATGATATTTGTTGAAAGTTGAGCACTTAAATAGCCAGCTCTTCTAATCTTTGTGGACTGATTCCATGATGGGTAACATCAGGAGTATCAGCCTGGTGTGAAGGCTTGAGGTCCTGTAGACCTTTTCTGTGTGTGTGTATTCACTGGACCTATGTGAACACTTTTCCCCAGATCCCTGGGATGTATCAGTGCATTTAGGTGCCTTGATGTAAGAGTGGCATCTTAGATGTTCTGTCGTGTTCCTCTGCCATTTGTCTTTTGTCCCCCTAGCACTGGCAGGTCGGCAGCATCTCTGTAGCTCTCAACTCAGCCACTCTTCCCATCTGAACTTTGCATAAGGTGAAACAGAAATCAGTCCCATGAGCAGCCCCCAGACAAGCCAGAATGATGCAAACAAGTTCCACTCTTTTCCTTCTGTCATGATGGAGCTTCTTAGAATTAGTTGGATTCCTCCCACCTTGACATCAATGAGGAGGGATTGGAGCAAGGGTGACCTCTAAATATGCATACATATATACATTAAAAAATTTTTTTTCCTTGACTGCCTTAACAAATTATTGTTCTTTATTTTAATATTTTAAATTTTTTTCTATGTTGTTTTGAGTGTGGCTTTTTCTTGATTGGGCATACTCAGTTGGCTGCTGCAGATTCTTAACTGCTTGAGAGAGTTTGTGTCTGGTTGAAATTATTACACAAATGAGTTGGCAGCTTCTTTCACCCTGTGACCCCTTCCCAAATTCTGCTGGCTTCCTTCCCTGAGGGCCCCTGTGAGGTATAGTCAGGGATAGCTTTCCTGGACTCTAGCTGGAGAATGTGAGTGCCTGCAAAGCTCTTCCTGCTACTGCTTCTACTTTCATATCCCACACTAAATCTGCTTCAGTTCTAGGTAAAGTTAAATCCTTCTGTAATCTGGATTTTCATTTTTTTTCAGTGGGAATGTGTGTTCTGAGGCAGGTTTTCCTACTGTTACACTTGGGGAACTCACGATTTCTCACCTGTCCTGTGGAATTTGCAGTGGTGTGCTACTTCTTTCAGAGGATCTGTGGATCCTTTCTGTTTTCCCGATATGTTCCTGTGGGTGGTTCTTGGAGCAAAAGTCTATGGTGTGAATCTCCACGTTCTTCTCTCCATCCAAGTGGGAGCTGCACGTTAATCCTGTCTCCCTGCTTTTTGTTGTTCTGGATGGGGAGCTTGGTCGTTCAGTCACAAAACTTTATTCTTTGTGAATCCTAGTGGCTTCTGTTCTCCAGTTCTCCAGGTTCTTAACTGGTTTCTTGAGTTTTTACAAAGGTACTTTGGTCAGTATGTTGTTCACTTGGTGTTTTCATGGGGTGATGTGGACCTGGATCATCGTAGTCTGTTGTCTTTCTGATGTCTTGTGTTTTTGAAGCAGATATACATGTTTTTGAAGCAAAAAGTGTCCTGCTTTATGAAACAGATATGCATCAATAGAATTTTTGCTATTTCTCTTAATTCAAGCATTTTATTGCAGTGGGATTTGAAATGTGCACTAATTATACAGATTTGGGGAGAAAAGTTCTCATGAGGTTGCAGGTGCCTCTAAGCATTGTGAATGGGAAATCATTTTAGGGTCACAATAAAATAATGTGCCATACCTGTGGAAATACGGGATGGTAAAGGACTGTCCTGAAACCCTCAGGAATGAGAATGTTGGATTTTTTTTTTTAAGACAAAAACTTAAGGATAGATAATGTAAATGTTTAATAATTAAATAGCAAGAGGTAAAGGAGGAAAACTTATAGTTCTAATATCAGTATAGGCCAGTGTTCTCAAACTTTTATACTTCAGTATCCCTTTATACTCTTAAATAGAACTCTTTGGGGTTCTCAATACTATATGCATTATATCTACTAATAAAAATGTCTGCACATACCCATGTGTATAAGCATAGTTTATCATTCTTTCAAGTAAAATGGCATTGCATGAAAAAGTGGCTAGTTCAGTTTGTGACTCTAATGGTGGTACAGGTGCTTTTTCTTAGTACTACTAATTTACCTTAGAACTGTTTTATGTCTTCTCACTTGATCAACACGGTATACTAAAAAGGTGTGCTAAAGTTTATTAGTATATTGTTTTATTTATATAACTTCTTTAAATAACCAAATTATAGAGATGGAGGATAATATATTTGTGGTTGTCAAGGGAGAGGAGTGAGGCAGGAAGGAAGATGTTTGTGGCTATTAATAGGTAGGGTAATACCACAGATCCTTGTCAAGAAATTTTTTGTATTTTGACTGTAATGGTGGTTATATGAATTTATACATGTAACAAAATTGCATAGAACTAAATATACACACAGATGTGTATGCATGCATCTGTAGTAAAACTCAGGAAATCTGAATAAGGTTGGTGGATTGTATCGATGCGGTTTTTCTGGCTGTTGTACTGTACTGTAGTTAGATATTACCATTAGGGAAACTAGATGAAGAGTATATGGGATCTCTGTTTTATTTCTCAAATTCCATGTAAGTCTATAATTATTTCAACTTAAAAAGTGATACATTCTGTTAAAGAAGTGACATTCTTTTGTCAATTATCTGTAGAATAGAAGAATTTAAAAGTTAAATAAAGTGACATTCTTAAGTACTGGCTCTTTTTTTTCCTTTAATTTTTTTTTTAAGTTTAATTTGTCATGAAGGCTTAGGGATGAAGAATACAATGACTATCATTGCCTTGATTTTCACTAAGTATATATAAGATTTACTTAGTAAAATCTCAGATTTCCTGAGTATATATGTAAGATTTACTAGTAGCTACATCCACCTTGCTTTTCTGTCATTGTTGAAAATATCAGCACAGGCCTGTAACATCTTAGTATTTATATTATGAAAATATTTCACCTCCCACACCTGCTTTAGTAGCATTACAGAGATGCCTAGGACACTGTGGACCACACTTTGATAATCAGTAGCTTACTGCTTTAGTCTTTATTAGCTGAGGAAAACAAGTGCTATGCTTAAGACTGCGTAGGAAATTCAGTGATAGGTCTCTGCCACTGTCTCCAGTGTCTTATATTGTGATCTTGTTCGTTGGATATTGTTGTACTTCTATAAAAGTAGAGTCGCAGAAGTGATATAAAATATAGAACTCGTAAAAGCAAAACATGGAAATTAACAGTTTTCTATACCTGTGCCGTGCAGTATGTTAGCCATGGGCTATATATATGGATATTTACATTCTAAGTGATTAAAATGTATATAAATACAATTTAAATGGAAATCAGTGGTTATAGAGTTTGTTTTTTGCAAGATGAAAAAGTTCTAGAGATCTGTTGTATTATGTGCATATAGTTTTTAACAGTACTGTATATTTAGTGGTTAAGATAGTAAATTTTGTTACATGTTTTCTTCTCTTTTCTTTTTTTGTTTTGAGGCAGAGTCTCCCGCTGTCACCCAGGCTGGAGTTCAGTGGCACCATCTTGGCTTACTGCAACCTTCGCCTCCTGGGTTCAAGTGGTTCTTCTGCCTCAGCCTCCTGAGTAGCTGGGACTACAGGCGTGAGCCACCATGCCCGGCTAATTTTTGTATATTGGCCAGGCTCTCGAACTCCTAGACCTTGTGGTCCGACTGCCTTGGCCTCCCAGAGTGCTGGGATTACAGGCATGAGCCACCGCGCCAGGCCTTGTTACATGTTTTCTACCACAAAATTTAAATTGAGTAAAATGCATTTAAATAAAAATTTATTTTTTCAGTTTCATCAGTCATATTTCAAGTGTTCAGTAGCCACATGAGGCTAATAGCTACTATTTTAGAGAGAGTAAATATGGAACATTTATAATTATCACAGAAAGTTCTATTTGCATTGGTTGTGTTGTGTAGCGCTTAAGAAGACAATTTTTGGCTGGGTGGGGTGGCTCACGCCTGTAATCCCAGCGCTTTGGGAGGCCAAGGCAGGCGGTTCACAAGGTCAGGAGTTTGAGACCAGCCTGGCCAATATGGTAAAACCCTGTCTCTACTAAAAGTACAAAAATTAGCCAGACGTGGTGGCATGCACCTATAGTCCCAGCTACTTGGGAGGCTGAGGCAGAAGAATTGCTTGAACCTGGGAGGCAGAGGTTGCAGTGAGCTGAGATCGCACCATTGCACTCCAGCCTGGGCGACAGAGCGAGACTCCGTCTCAAAAAAAAAAAAAAAAGAAGAGGAAGAGAACAATTCTTAAGAGGTTGAAGGTACTTGGTCTAGACTTTAAGGTGCTATTTTTGTTACTCTGGCCAGATTTAAGTGTCAAACATTTGTTAGGTGGAAGAGTTTCTCTCTCTTAATTTGTACCCTATAATATCTACTAATGAGAATCATCGGGGCTGGATGTGGTGGCTCACGCCTATAATCCCAACACTTTGAGAGGCTGAGGCAGGAGGATTGTTTGAAGCCAGGAATTCAAGACCAGACTGGGCAACATTGGCAAGACCCTATCTCCACGAAAAATTTAAAAATTAGGCATTGTGTTATGTGCCTGTAGTCTTAGCACTTGGAGGCTGAGGCAGGAAGATTGCTTGAGCCCAGGAGGCTGAGGCTGCAGTGAGCTGTGTTGGTAGCACTGTACTTTAGTCTAGGTGACAGAACGAGACCGTGTCTCCAAGGATAAAAGAAGAAAAATGAATAAACACACTTATATATGCAAAAAGAGAAAGAAGTTTATAAAGAGAAATTTTAAAGCAGAATTAAGAACTTGTATGAATTAATAGGAATAGCCTATTTTTAAAACTTATTGGTATAGCTATGTAGTCTTATTCAGATTTTAAGTCTTTACCAACTCTAAGATGATAGAGATAGATTTCCATCTAGCCCCTTTACAATTTCAAATTTTTCGTTCCAACATTGTAATCAATCTAGAATTTCTTTTGGTATAATGAGTTGAGGATGGTTAACCATCTTTCTTCTAAATGATTATTTAGTTTTCTCAACACAATTTATTAATTTTGGTATTTTTCTACTAATTTGAAATGTTTCTAATACCTTCTGCATATATGTGGGTTTATTTCAACATTCTCTGTATTACTCATTCCATATCATTAAATGTTCTTCTGTATCTTTTTTAATGACTGCAAAGGATTATACACTGTGGCTGAGTAAGTGCTTCTTACATCTATATTTCTTTATTGATTTAGTAATAAACTTCTTAAAGATTAAAAATAAGTATCCTGGGCACAGTGGCTCACGCCCATGATCCCAGCATTTTGGGAGGCTGAGCCAGGTGGATCACCTTAGGTCAGGAGTTTGGGACCAGCCTGACCAACATGGTGAAACCCCGTCTCTACTAAAAATACAAAAAATTAGCTGGGCGAGGTGGCGGGCGCCTGTAATCCCAGCTACTCGGGAGGCTGAGGCAGGAGAAGTGCTTGGACCCAGGAGGGGGAGGTTGCAGTGAGCTGAGATTACGCCATTGTACTCTAGCCTGGGTGACAGAGTGAGACTCCATCTCAAAGAAAAAAAAAAAAGATTAAGTGAAACAATCATCTGTCTTAGGCCTTATTTACGCACATAGCCTACAGCACAGTGTTTTCTTTGTGCTAGATTTCTGCTAATGCTGTTGATTTAATTTTTATTATCAAAAATTATTTAGAGCTCTATAAAACAGCAGACTTCCTACTGGATATTCTGGTTTGCTTTGTTTTTTGTTTGTTTGTTCGAGACAGGTTCTCACTCTGTTGCCCAGGGTGAAGTACAGTGGCACAATTATAGCTCACTGCAGCCTCAACCTCCTGGGGTCAAGCGATCCTCTGACCTTGGCCTCCCAAAGTGGGATTACAGGCATGAGCCACTGCACCCAGCTTGCTTGGCATGTTTGTATTTCATGCAAGAGAAGCTGGAGGAGGACAGAGGTTTTCTTTATTAAATTTTTATTATAAAATAATCCTGCTGATCATTGGATATAATATAGAAGTATATGAAATAAAACCTATAAGTTGTATCCTGTACACTCTTTGTAACTGTCTCTGAAGTAGTCAGTTTAAAATTTGCTACATATTTCTCTAAGACGTTTATCTTCCTTGGTTGATATATGTACTATGTGCATATGTTTAGTTTTAAAGTTAAGACAGAGTCTTTTTATACTTAAAAATTCTACAATTTGCTTTTGTCACTTGATATTATTATGGACATCTTTCCATGGTGTATGTTAACTTTATTCATTTTAAAGATTATTCTATATTCTCTCAGTGACTAAGTACATAATCTCACCTTTTTTATATGTAGACATTTAGAATACTTCCAGTTTTTTTGTTTTTGAGTATTTTTTTTTTCTTTTAGGAAGGGCCCATTGTGAATATATTCACAGAGTGAGTTCCCTGAAGTGGAATCATAGAATCAAAAGGATAAGCATATTTAAAATGTACTCAGTATTACCTTATAGATTTTATTTTTTTCTTGAGATGAAGTTTTGCTTTTATCATCTAGGTTGGATTGCAGTGGTACGATCTTGTTTCACTGTAACCTCTGCCTCCCGAGTTCAAGCGATTGTCCTGTCTCAGCCTCCCAAGTAGCTGGGATTACAGGTGCCCACCACCATGCCCAGCTAATTTTTGTATTTTTAGTAGAGACAGAGTGAAACTGTTGGCCAGGCTGGTCTTGAGCTCCTGACCTCAGGTGATCTGCCTGTCTCTACCTCCCAAAGTGCTGGGATTACAGGCATGAGCCACCACACCTGGCCCTTTATAGCTCTTTGAAAAGTTGGCAGCTTAGTTTTTTAGTCAGATTTATGTTTGTTCACATACAGCGTGTACAATACTGAGTTTAATCTTTATGGCAGAATTTAGTTTAGGTGATGGCAGAATCTTAAAACGAGAAATGGCATGTCATCTCTGACTTTATATAAAGTACTTATAATAGTACCTGAAACCTAGTAAAAGCTAAATAAATGTTTTATGTTATAATTATTTTTGTTAGCTTAAGTCCATTGTACTGTATTGTGAAAATAGGAAATGTAGATTTATTTTTTTGCATGTCTGTGGTTTGAAAACCATCACGTCTGGAGTCTTGTTATACTTGATATGCTGTATTAGTTTGTTTTGTCTTATAATGGAATTCACCATTTCTACCTGTGGTTGACTGTCCAAATCACTGCTTTTAACATCATCATTAGGGATTTAAGGGTTATATATACACCATAAGGACTGTTGTAATTGGCTTTTCAGTAACATTATTAATTTACATCGTTTGCTGGGTTTGCTGTCACTATTGCGTTCTTATCTCCCCCCAATATAAAAAGTATTAAAAAAGGTTTATTGAAACATAAAATTAATAATGGAAATGAGAACAGATGTCTGTAACTCATCAACTTGGACAGTATACTGGATTGCAGTGTAAATTCTGTGTGTTCATCCATATGTCCTTGGAGAAGTAAATCTTTGTGATGACTTTGAAATTACTTGAAAAGGGAAAGTACAAACAGAAGCTCTGATTATTATTGAAATGATTATTCATTGATCTGTCCCTAGTTTTCTCTGCATTTGATGTGAAACATGGTCAAAGTATGTTCCCACTGAAACTTTTACATTATTTTTCAACAAAGCATGGTAGTAAATTAAGGAAATTATTCTAGAATAAATCATTAAATGAAGAGAAGAGATAAAAGAGTAGAGGCATCTTTTACAGTTGCACTGCTTACAGCAATGGTAGGTAACAAGTCATACCATTCCTAAGAAGTTTCTAAAGGCATCCACAGAGAATGGAAAAATGCTCTGAATGATCATTGAATGATCTATCAGCAAAATTTCTTTGTCATGTGCCTCTGTTAAGCATTGCATATTGCTAATGGTATAATGGCATACATTGTGACAGAACAATTACTTCTGTATGTGGCTGCATTAGAGATTGTGCTCTCCATTTTATGAAACTACTTGTGTACAGAGTCTGAATTAGCTCTTGGCATATGTACAAAGTAAATATGAGAAGAAGTACTTGATTATTATTTTTTTAGTCTTTTTAGAGTAGAAAGCCTAAGACATAAGAAAATAATTTTTTGTTTTTTTAGTAATCATTTTCAGAGCAAGGATATAATCTGGAAAAAGGCACATTGGGAACATTGTTGACAGAGCCCCAGCCATATGTGTGATCAGGGAGGGTGTTCTTTCTGAACAGAAGAACTTTATCTTTGACTGCCAATTCACATATTGCATTTTCAGTTGGCTGTATGTTGCCTTATTTGGCTTGAGTGTTGAAAATATTGTTAAAATTTTGACTGAAGTCAAATAAGGTTGTCATGTATATTTTTAGCATGTTCAATGAAATACTATGGATTCCCTTTCTATTTCAATAGTACAACAACTATGAGAGAACAAAGTGTTCCTCTAATTGAAGTATAGAAAGAGGCAACATTTCTTTATGTTTTTGTAAGTGATACATTTCAATGTTATATTTAATATCTTGACATTTAGAAATTCCTGCTTCAGAATACCTCCAAATTAAATTAGTGTCAAAATATATCCTAAGATCAAAGAGCCTCATTACTGAGAAATGACCTTATGAATACTTGATTTTTTTTTTAATTTAATGAAGAATGAAATTGGTGCTCTCTTTTAAAACTATATCCAAATTCTCTAATAGAAGTTGAAGAAATACTTTCCCTATCTCAGTGGAGCCAGAATTAATAAGAAATTCATTCCTCATGTTTGTTTAAGTTAAAATAGTCAAACGTGCAGCCTTTCAGATTTTGAATGTGATACATACACATAAATGTTGTGTCTGAAACAGTGCTGTAAATAATCGCTGATAAGAAAACTTTGAATAAGTTTTAGGTAGTGTTTGACCCATTTATTAATTATTTGATAGACATGAGATACTTTGCTGCCATATTTTTAGGTTAGTGGCTAGATTTAGTAGAACTAGAGTAGGAAAGGAAATCAATCTGATGTTGAACCTTAGTGTCAGCTACAGAGATGGCTATATTAAGGTTACCATGTTGAAAGATTGCCAGATAGCCTGTGTGTCTAATATGAAGCCATTAATTTTGTTTTGTATGACTCATAAAGAAAAAGAAAAAGAAATTTTGTTTTGTTTTGTTATTTGGAAGGTATGATGAATCCTGTCAAATATTTCCTTTAAAATTGATGATCCGGCTAAACATTAAATGGTCAACAGATGCTAATACTTTCCAGATATATTATTTACTTTGTTTTCTTAGGTAAGATACTTCAATTTTTCAGTCCTTGGTTTCCTCATTCATAGCTGTGGGATAGTGGTAAATAAAGGTGCTTTGGGAATATTTAACTTTATCTCATTTAATCTTCACAAACTGCCTTGAGAGGTATGTGTGTTGTTCCTGTTTACATTCATGGGAAAGATAAATGAGTTGCCCAAACTAACAACGGTATTCAGTAGCAATTGTTAGGATTTCAGTCCAAGTCTTGTGAGTATATGTCCATTGTTCTTGGTGGCATTTCATTTTACATACGTTACAAGCATTTTTTAAAAAAAAATATTGAATAGCACACAGTTTAATAGTAACAATTGGGCCGGGCGCGGTGGCTCAAGCCTGTAATCCCAGCACTTTGGGAGGCCAAGATGGGCGGATCACGAGGTCAGGAGATCGAGACCATCCTGGCTAACATGGTGAAACCCCGTCTCTACTAAAAAATGCAAAAAAACTAGCCGGGCGTGGTGGCGGGCGCCTGTAGTCCCAGCTACTCGGGAGGCTGAGGCAGGAGAATGGCGTAAACCCGGGAGGCGGAGCTTGCAGTGAGCTGAGATCCGGCCACTGCACTCCAGCCTAGGTGACAGAGCGAGACTCCATCTCAAAAAAAAAAAAAAAAAAAAAAAAAAAAAGTAACAATTGGCATGGATTTGCAATGAAAAGCTTATGTTTTTATTTTCAGAAAATATATGGTAAATTAGCCGTGTGTATTACATTATCACTTATTCTAAGGTTTTGTATAAGGTTCTTATTGGTTATTGATTTTTATGGGATCATTTAAAAGGATTAAGGTATGTAAGTCTTGGTGAGATTACAGCAATATGTAACTGTTAACTGTGTAGACTCTAATTGTGGCTCTGAGGTGTCTTCTTCAAGGAAAGCACACCATAGCAAAAGCAAGTGTTCTCATCCATGTTTGATATTGTTTGTGGTTTGGGCTATCCATTTCAGAACTAGATGAATTCACAGTAGGTCCTCTTTGCATTGATAATTTCAAATAATTGTACCTAGTGTTTCCTTCATCTTTTTGTGCTGCCACAATTGTGTATATGAATGTTCTGGTTGATGCTCTCAGGAGCGTCAACAATGCTGAATAGAGAGGTAACCACCAGATTCTTACTAGGTCATGCTTTCCTTCTAACCATGATGATGAGGCATGATAAGGCAATTTACATTGGCAAATTTGAAATCATTGATGATCAGAGAGCAGGGAAAAATTGTTGGGAACCTCACAGGCAGGTTAAATAAGTGTGGAGTGATCAGCCTGAGATATGATGTGCAACTCAAAGATCTAGAAAAAAATGGCAGAATAATCTGCTCTCATCCTGTCGGTTTTGTTTCATTGCACTGACAACCTTACCTGGCATCAGAGACCTTGAAGAGGCAAGGTGAAACACACAGGAGGGAAAGTTCTGGGATGCTTTTTCTAGCAACATAATACATACTTGTAAATAAAATGCCTTAATGCACAAAAAAAGAAAAATGATTACACCTAGATTTTGGGTTGGTGATGTCCTTTTATCAGGAGATTTATGGTAACTTAAAAAGTGTTGCACTAGCTGGTAAGGAAGCTCTTGCCTGTAGTTCCAGCTGCTGAAGAGGATGAGGCGAGAGGATCTCTTGAGCCCAGGAGTTCAAGACCAGCCTGGGCAAATACCAAGACTCTGTCTCTTAAAAAAAATTAAAAAGTTGGCCGGGCGCGGTGGCTCAAGCCTGTAATCCCAGCACTTTGGGAGGCCGAGATGGGCGGATCATGAGGTCAGGAGATCGAGACCATCCTGGCTAACACGGTGAAACCCCGTCTCTACTAAGAAATACAAAAAATAGCCGGGCGAGGTGGCAGCGCCTGTAGTCCCAGCTACTCGGGAGGCTGAGGCAGGAGAATAGCGTGAACCCGGGAGGCGGAGCTTGCAGTGAGCTGAGATCCGGCCACTGCACTCCAGCCTGGGCTACAGAGCGAGACTCCGTCTCAAAAAAAAAAAAAAAAAAAAAAAAATTAAAAAGTTGTTCGGGCGCTTTGGGAAGCCAAGGCAGGAGTATTTCTTGAGGCCTGGAGTTTGAGCCCAGCCTTGGCAACAAAGTGAGACCCTGTCTCTGCAAAAAGAAAAAAGAAAGAAAGAAAAAAAATTAGTCCAGCACAGTACTGTGTGCCTGTAGTCCCAGCTACTCCAGAGGCTGAGGTGGGAGGATCCACTTAAAACCATGAGTTTGAGGCTGCACCAAGCCATGATTGCGCCATTGCACTGTAGCCCAAGTGACAGAGCGAGACCCCAGTTCATTAATTAAAGGAAAAAAAAAAAAAAAGGAACTGCACTTGATTTTGAGTTACTGGATATTGTGATAAAGTTAAATTGTTAAAAAGTAGAACTGTAAACCACATTAATAACCACTTCTATAAACTTTTATAAAACATCTTGAACTTGAATTGCCATGCCATCTTTTTTCAAAATATTATGTTGTTCTTGCCATTCTTTGACAGACGCCTTATCCCTCTGGACAGAATGCAGGTCCAACCACGCTGGTATACCCTCAAGCCCCTCAGACAATGAATTCACAACCTCAAACCCGTTCTCCGGTAAGTAAGCAGAAGCTTGTAGCAAACTACATTCTCTACCTGTGTTTGTGTGTGTAGTGGCTTGGGTTTCTTTGCCAATATTTTTACTGGATTTTGGAAGTTTCTTCCAAAGATGATTTATTATTATGACTACTACTATTATTTGTTAGCTTTGTATTTTCAGACCTTACCTGTAGCAATAATTAAATTTATTGAGAAAAAGAAGAGGTGGAGCTTTTAACCCCCCACCCCCTTTTAATACTTTTCTATAGCATGATTTTTAAGTCTGGTTGCATTCAAGTTTACTTTATTTTAGCTTATAATTTTTATTAGTTGTACTGTTCAAAATTCAGGTAAGATTAAAGTACAATGATTTTAGGAGTAAATTGAATTTCACTAATTAAATTCTCAAATCCCAGTGGTTTGAGGAAGCAGGACTTTTCAATCAGTGTTATTAGGTCTGTTCTCACCATTTGACGGTGTGGGTATGTGCATGACATATACCAGTGAGTGTATTCATTTATTCAAATGGTAAATAAATTGTGATACAAATGTAAATGCTATCATCCTCTTTTTTCATCCTTTACATGAATTGCAGTAAGTACTGCCAAGACTGAGAATTTACACAAGGTTCATCCTTTGTTTCACAAAAGTATACAGTGGCTTCAGCTCTCCATTCCTTAGAACATCGTTTCCTGCCCTGCATGATTAACTTTGGCTAGAAGGTGCTTCTGTAACATCTCACATTGTTTATCTCACATCCCTCTTTGTACCTCAGCTCTGTGTATTCTTCAGAATACAGGGATTTCTTTTTGTTCTCTGCCCCTGCTTTTTTGCCTGGAGTGCAGGAATACCTCATTGCATTAGCTCCTATTCATTTCGTTTTATGCATGAATTTATAATTGTTTAAATGTACCAAAGACTTACTCAAAGAACTAGGAGAGCATAGTCTGCACCAAAATGTAATCTCTTTCTTATCCTTTTTCTATTTTCCTTTTCCCTTTTGCCCTGTTCTCCAACAGCTGTTCTTAGATCCTGGTTCTCCCCAGTGGGTGGAGGAACCATTCTAAAGAGGTGGGACTTTGGTCCTAGTTGCCTGTTTGCTTGTCTCTTTTTTTGCTGAAATAGTCAATAAGATGTCTGATACAGGTTTTGTTATGAGAGTGGTTCAGGGATGTGTACACTTGACTACTTGGGTCTGAGATCTCACCAGATCAATTTAGGTAGGCCCTGGTTCTAATAATTAAACATGGAACATTATGGTAAGCTCCTATTGCAAAGAATTCTTTGGCCCTCTTTCTCTATGCCCCCACCCCTCTTTTCTGATTATCAAAAAAGAAAATAAATTAAATTTACATGGTTAGAACTGGCGCAGAACCTGACTGAAGAGCTGCATCTCTAAACCAGTTTTTTTGACAGCCCAGCAGAACAGTGCCAATACATTGCACAGACAACTGGAAGAGGAGGAAGGTTTTGGAACAGACTCCCGTTTACAGGTCCTTGGCTGGAAGAGGCTGGATAAAATACTGCATTGTAAGCAATATAACAAACTGTACTTCTTGCAGGCAGTGGTGCCTCTGGCACTTAATATTTTTGACCACATCCATTTATTGGCTGATGAACAGAAATGCATTGATTGCTTCCTCTCTGAAAGTTCAACCTAGCATGGCAGTTTCTGCCAGGCATAGTGGGGAAAAGAATAACAAATTGGGTGGGTGTTCTCTATTGGGAATTAGTCAGGAAGAATTTGGGGGTTTAGATTTTTCTTTATTTTAAACTTGAAGTGAGATATCCCTTTCAGATAAATTTGAATTTAAAAGATAAATATCAAGGCTTCTTTTTACTCCCTTTCAATTTTATAATTGAATATTAAGGAGGAAATTGTCTGTAGTTGTCAGCCATTTTTCTGTGGTCATAAACTCTTCAGATACTATTCTCTATACAGTTTTTGCCATCTGCTCTGCTAGTGACCATTACCCACCCCATTACTAAAAACCACACACATAACATTCCATTACATACCCTAAAACAAGTGCAAGACTAGCAGACTCCAGACTACTCTTGCTTCTTGTTTTAGGTTTGATTTTCTTTATTTTGTTATGGGTTTTTTGTTGTTGTTGCTGTTGTGTTTTTTGTTTTGTTTTGTTTTGTTTTTTTTGGCGCTGGGAGGGTGAAGTTGGGGTCTGAAATTTGGCACGATTGCATTTTCTGTTTACATCCCAAGTTGTCATAGTCTAGTCTCATCCATCTCATAGCTGTCCCAACTGGTGAGGAGAGGTAAGCTGTTACATTAAGGAAGGGCCTCTTCCTGTGGCTTTGTAGAGCAGCTAAAGCTTACTCCATTCTATTTCTGCATTAATAGGCCATTGGCAATTGCACAGTTTTAGGCTTTTCTGTTCTTCCCTGGACCAGCTGCCTTTGCAATCCAACTGGCTTCAAATGGCCTCCCTCCCTCCTTCAGGTTATCTTTGTGCCTGTCTTTCTACTTGATGCTTAGAATCTTAGTTAAATTCATAATATGGAAAGAAAATCTTTTTTAAAAGTAATAAAAACACTGATAAGCTATCTGTTCCATTTTCTCGTTTTACTGGAACTTTTAAACAGTGTTAGTTGTTGTTGTTGTTGTTGTTGTTGTTTTTAATAGCCTGTCTAAAGTAGTGAAGCTATTAAATACTTAATTTGGAGAGGGAGACAGTTTGGCTTTTGTAGTAACTCTAACCATTGGTTATTTTTATAATTTGTGGTATTGTGTCAAAATTATATCAGTGTTATGTTGGCCATGCTCAGTTACCAACTGTGCATAGAAGGGGTGAGTAAGTGGGTGGGTGGCATTAACATTGGATGCAAGTTCACAGAAGGCCGCTTTCCTTTATATCTACAGTCCTCACCATCTTAAAGACCCTTCTTTAACAAAAAGGAAAGAAAAAAGAAAAATTTCTATTTTTAACATGAGCCAGCAGCGACTACAGTTTGTTCTGTTGCTTACAGCTACCCATAGGATTAAGACTATTGTCATTTCAAATGAAAAACTCAATAGCCAATGGTGACTAGTGCAAAATAGACTAGGGTACTTTCCTAGGGCACTTTCTACTAACTTAAGTTGGGATTTTCTTTCTTGCTTTTGTTTTTATATATGTGTAATTTTATAAGATACTCTTCTTGTTCATAGAAAGTTCTCTTTTGACTGGAACATTCAAACTGTACAAAGTTTTAGCTTTTATTTTAGAGCCTTGAAAATGGGACATTTTCTGTGGAACAGTGATAAGACAGGTACTGCCATACTCAGGTTAATTTTGTAACATGGCCTCTCTCTTCCAGTTTCTTCAAAAGTGTCAGGAAGAAACATTTCATACTCCACTCCCGACTTTCATACCACATGCCTGGTATTGCCTATTCTTGTCCATAGTAGAAGTATGATGTTTTCTTCTCCTAATTGGAAAACTGAAAATGTAAGACCTCAGTTTCTTTGAAGAGAAAATTTTCTGCAAGAACTGTAGCTGCCAATTATCATCATTCTGAAAAGCTGTATTATATTGATTAGCCAAATATGATGGCTGACCTAATATAACCCAACCTTATAGGTCATTAATGTACTTTTCATTACTTGAACAACAGGTGACATTTTAGCTTCTGAGGTGAATTCTTGACAGAGATGTTTTCAGCTGTCTCCTACATTGTGGCCATGTGTTCTACTGTAATTTGTTGAAATTTTAAAATATGAACTAATGGTAGTTGGGGAACTAATTCTAAATGTTTTGCAAATCAGTATTGCACATAACTTAAATGCTGAGCATGAGAGATTGTTTCTTAATCGTCAATCTAATTCATCTGTAGTGTTAAGCTGACAAGAAGGAAGTCTCTATAGAGGAAATAAGACAGCCAAAGACATATATTTTAGCTCCTTAAATATATTAGATAAAAACCCTGTATATGGTTTACATTAAACACTGCTTTCTAAATATTTTCTTTTACTATTGAAGAGGATGGTTAACATTACAATAGCTAATGTATTAGTATCCAGAATATGGCTCTACATACCCCAATATTTTTGTCTGTTCCTTTCAGTTAAAATGTATTCAAACCCAAATTTGGCCGGGTGAATTATTTGATCCTAGAGGTATAGCAGTTAAAATTCACATAGGTGAAAAAACTTTTTCTTTTATTCTAAGTTAGTGGAAGGGTTGGAATATATATTAGCCACTTTCAAGTACTCAGTGATTTAGCTGAGGAATTACATTTCTTTGTGCTTTATTCTTAGATAACAATAGGTACATATACACAGTGCTTTGCTGTTGTCTATAGTAATTAAGAGATTTGACTTATTTACTCTTTTTTCTTCTCAAGCCTATAAGAATACCACTTGGATTAATCATGTTAGAGACTGATGTTCTTTACTAGCTGTTTGCCTTGACATGCCTTGTATTAAACTATACTAGTTAACTGCATTTAAACTTAAGAGTGTGTGTGTGTGTGTGTGTGTGTGTGTAAAGTCATAAAAAAATTTTTCTTTAACTCTTAAGAAATTAAGATATTGAAACTTCCATTTCATGGATAAGATATCCCATTTAACTTAAGAAAATTTGCAATTAATCCTTTTACATTTTTTACTTCCTGCTGGACTTTGTAATTATCTCCTGGTTAGGTCTTGTAATGTAAAAACTTTCTCATTTCCTCCAGCTGTATCAGTTACATACAGCATACTTGATTTTCACGTTTGTCTTAATATAACCACTTAATTTTTCAAACTTTCTTTTGCCTTATTTTAGGGTTGTTGTTTTTCAAAAAAAATAGTCCTATTAGAGAGTACCTTACATGCCTAACAGCATAGCCTGTTTCTCTCCCAGCTGATAAATGACAAACTATTCTGATAGTGGTGTTAACCTGTTGAATCTTAGTACCTGTCTGTCACTGTCCTGCAGCAAAGCTTTGACTGTTTTGTGTGTTGTTTTTTATTTCCCCGCTGTGGGTTTTTTTCTTTTGGCATATTGTGTGAAATTTTGGTTTTTGTTGTGGTGTTTCTGACTCTTTGTGCCTTTCCTTTTGTGTTTGTTTTCCCTCCTTTTCTCAGTTTGCAGCGGGGCCTCGACCTCCCCATCATCAGGTACTGTACCCTTGCCCCTTCACTATCACCCTTAACTAATAGGTGGGGGCTTTAGTAGCTGCTGACTCTTAGAATGCTGCCATCCCATAGAACTGCTCAAATTACTCATTTCAAGAGTAGCTTTTATCTGATCTAATTCAGCTTTCTTTGTCCTTCATTAATCTCACTGCATTTTGTTATTAACAAATCCGTTTGCCTCTGTTTATGGCACATTTAAAAAATGCTACATTCTTTTTTCTTGCCAAACAAAGATTGTTTTTAAATTTTACAATTTTGAAAAATTGAGATATTAAGTGTTTATAGATTTTGTGGATATTTGTAGTAAGTTAAATTTAACTGAATGAAGCAGGCAGCATTCTATGGGTTTTCTGTTAACATTCTGATATAACCTGTATTGATGTGTATAAAATAGCATTAGTATTTCTAAAACTACTTAAACTCAGTTACTAACTTAGATCTAGTAATAAATTGATTAAAAATAGTGTACATCCATTTGCTGGATAGAATTATTTTTATACTTAGGACACAGAGAAAATAGATACCTTAATTAATTTAAATAACTTTATCCTATTGGTTTTCTAAATGAAATAATTGTATAAACCAAAATTTCAAAAGTATGTATGTGAACACTGTCATTTAGTAGGAATCTGTTTAGAGGTGGCAAGACAGAAGGACTTTCAGGGTTCTCCCTCCAACCCCCAATAGCTTTTTATGGGGTATTCTGAAACATTTTCTTCTGCTGAAAGAGCTTCGGTTTAGAGTCTGTTCATATTACAAGCTTTACTATTTAACCAGCTGGTTAGGCAAATCTTTTTCTGCATCTTTGTTTCCTCATATGTAAAATGGAGTTAATATCTCTGCCATAGAAATAGTGTAAGCATTTGGCACAAAACAAGCAGTCAGTAAGTGGTAGCTGTCTTTAATATGATTGTTATGGAACAAAGTATGGTTGGATAAAGTAAATACTACCAGTATTTGCCTGTTATCATATTTAGAATTCTTATTACTGAGTTAGTGGATATTGTTTAGTTGAAGGCTTCCATTGTCTTGAGTGATTTAATACCTGACTCTGTTTCTCAAAATGTAGTCCTTCCAATCTGGAGACTGTAAAGGCAAAGCAAATCTGAGTTATTAAAGGTACTTTGCAGGAGGATGGCTACATGAGGTGGATGGCTATTGTTTGGGTTTCATAATGAAATAAAACCTTGGGGTATTTTTTTTTTTTTAATTCAGAGATAGTGTTGTAAAGTATTAGTACTTTAAGATGGACTTTGCCATCAGCTAGACCTAGGTTTGATTCTTCCATATTATAACCGAGGGTTCTTGGATAAATCATTTACTGCTCTCCACCTTAGTTTTCTCACCTGTAAAATGGAGACAATAATACCATGTTGAAACTATTATGGGCCGGGCACAGTGGCTCACGCCTGTAATCCCAGCACTTTGGGAGGCCGAGGCGGGTGGATCACGAGGTCAGGAGATTGAGACCATCCTTGCTAACACGGTGAAACCCCCTCTCCACTAAAAATACAAAACATTAGCCGGGCGTGGTGGCGAGCGCCTGTAGTCCCAGCTACTCAGGAGGCTGAGGCAGGAGAATGGCATGAACCCGGGAGGTGGAGCTTGCAGTGAGCTGAGACCGCGCCACTGCACTCTAGCCTGGGTGACAGAGTGAGACTCCGTCTCAAAAAAGGAAACTATTATGAAAAGTAAATGAGATAATGAAAATAAAATGATTATCAGGGTGTTTGGCACATAGTAGCTAGGACATATGATTAATATTATGATTACTAATAATAAAAATACTAGTTTCTTGTGTAAAAGAGTGTTTATAATTTTATTTAAAAATTTAGTCCAGGGCCATAGAGGCATGGCTTAAATTTTAATCCAGGGACAAGGCAAATACTCCTAAAAGAGAGAGACATTGGGGATCTTTGCTCAAGAAGCAGAGTGAAAAGAAACTATTAGTGAAATAACTGCAAAGGAATTAGGGCAAAAATGTTTTCTGAGCTCCTTTATGTAAGGCACCTGTTAATTTCTTTGTTCACATGCTTGTGTTTTTCAAACCTTGGTTTATTTCATAAGTCATTTCAGATAGCTTAAGGTAAACTGTAAGTAGAAGGAATTAACATTACCATTGGCCACAGTTATTTTGTTGGATTTTCTACTCTGTAGATTGATGGAATGATGAGTGAATTTTGAAACAAAAGCAATATTGCTTAATAGGCCAGGTATGGTTGCTCACGCCTGTAATCCCAACACCTTGGGAGGCTGAGGTGGGTGAATCACTTGAGGTCAGGAGTTCAAGACCAGCCTGGCCAACATGGTGAAACCCCATCTGTACTAAAAATGCAAAAATTAGCCGGGCATGGTGGCAGACACCTGTAATCCCAGTTACTTGGGAGGCTGAGGCAGGAGATCACTTGAACCTGGGAGGCGGAGGTTGCAGTGAGCCAAGATCATACCTGCACTCCAGCCTGGGCGACAGAGCGAGACTCCATCTCAAAACACGAAAACAAACAAACAAAAAAGATCCAGATTACTAAATAGCCTGGGCATTTCTTATTAAGACTAGTAACTCTTTTAAAGACTGTTGATCAAAAAATTTAGGTTCTTAATGAAAATAGCACAAACTTTAAGGTTGTGTTTCTGCTACTTGTGTTCGATAATAGTGGTTCTAAAATTAGGATACTGTATTTAAGCATTTGTAATGAGTCTTGGGAAATTCTGTTTTCTAAGAAAACTTTTTTATGAGCTTTAAAGTTATGTGGTACATTTTGTCTTTCTTTAATTCCAACAATTGGGGAAAATGTTCAGAAATCTCTGTGAGAAAAGATTGATTTCAGCCCACATTTTCGTGTGCAGTATGACTCAGTAAAGAGCAGATTAGTCGTTTAGCTGTATGATAATTCTCATGAATTTATGGCTAGTTTTGATTATTTTAAAAATAGAAGTATAGGCCAGATACGGTATTTGATGCCTGCAATCCCAGCACTTTGGGAGGCTGAGGCAGGTGGATCACTTGAGCCCAGGAGTTAGAGATCAGCCTCAGTAACATGGTGATACCTCATCTCTACAAAACAAAAATATAAATACAGAAATTAGTTGGGCGTGGTGGTGCATGCCTGTAGTCCCAGCTACTCTGGGAGGCTGAGGTAGGAGAATCATCTGAGCCCACGTGGTCAAGGTTGCAGTGAGGTGTGATTGTGCCACTGTACTCTAGCCTGGGTGAAAGAGTGAGACCTTGTCTCAAAAGAAAAAAAAATATTATAAATGTTTATTATATTATTTATTTATTACCAAGGAAAATAATTATTGTTTAACAATAGTTCTTGGAGGTGAGTTCCTAAGATGCAGCATAAACCCAGAGGAATGATTTTTAATTCAGAAAATTCAGGTAGCCGGCACTTTTTTCCTTTGTTATCCTTCTTTTTCTTGAACACCAGTTAAATTCTTTTCATCATATCACAGAGAATTGAATAAGGGTGTCTGTACCCTTGCCTCAGGCAGCAACAGTAATTACCTTGAATAGAGGAGGAGAAAGACATGGGGTTGAAAGTGGCATAGCTGAGCAGAGCTAACTGAACCGGCATTATGTATGGTATAGCATCCACAGGAGATGTGGGGTCAGTTTAGTTTGTTTCACTACGGAATAGGTGTTGGCATGTGGGTGGGATAAGCAGTTATCAAAACTGCCCTATATAATACAATTAATTTAGTATCCTTTGGGCTCTAAATGCCAGTAGAATTTCCCTAGTGACAATTAGAAAACAAAGCAAAACAAAACAAAAACACCACTGTACATTTCCATGGAAGTGACAGCATTTCCCATTTGAGAATCGCTTACTGAATCTGTATTTCACAGTATCTTCTCTTCAGATCTAAAGTCAGGTAGCACCTAAACCCTGAAAGATTTACAGAGGAGTTGCTCATAATACAAAACAAGACATAGAGACTTGCATAATGAAATGCAAGCTATTGGAGGAAACAAACATTGAGTGGTATACAGAGAATATGCTTTTAAAGGGAAAACCCTCATGTTCTGGGATATTTTGGATTTGACATGCTTAAGACTTAAAGTGGAATTGAAGGCACAAATGGTTTTTTCGTCTGTGGTAGTTGGCTTTGGCCAGTGAATAGATTTCTTTTTTGTCCTTTATTGCATTATTCATCAGTGGCTACCTTTCTGATCATTTTACATGCTTTCATGCTTTGATCTCAGTTTATTTTTTGAAGGAATTTGTTGTTGGATGATGTTTTTAATGATTATTGTTTCTAAACTCCAATAGCAAATATAATAATTTTTTGTTGATGCTTAGTAAAAATTGCAAAGTATGTTCTATAGCTGTTGCGAAAAACTATGTAATTATTTAGGTAGGCTTTTTGGAATTAATTGCTTGTGAAAAGAAAACATCACCCAGTTTAGTAATCTAGAATTTAAATATTTTTTCTGTGTAAGATAGAGTTAACCTGAATTCAAGTAAACAAAAATAAACAAGATTTTAAATGGTAAATGTTTTCTTTGTTCTTAGTGAAATCAAGAAACTGCTTTGAGTGTATTTTTTGGAACTTCTTTTATTTAGAAGGTCTTGTAACTCTGTTTGGAGGGCTAGAGCTCTTTTTGAGTCCACACAAATCAAATGCACCATACTGCAGTTAGGATTATTTCAGCCCCATCGCCTTCCTAATATTACTATTAGTTTTTGTCTTTTGTGGAGATTCTTCAGATTATTGAGGATGTGCTATTCTTTTGGCATTTTATAAACTGAAGAGCTTTTAGAATTACAGTTTTCTTCAAAGATAAAACGAGAAATGCTAAGTCATTTTATATGCAAAACACTCTTGGCTTTAGAAATATGTCAGCTATTTTTGTACTGATGCTTGAAAATCCCAAGGTAATTAGAAACTGAAAGAACAGAAAGTACACACAGAATTATAGCAAGTCACTTGGTATAATTTGGATTCTGGCTTGTGTTGTTTACTTTAAGTATTTGGTCATTAAAATCTGTGTAGTTCTGGTTTAAAGTTACTTAGATTCCTGTCCTTATTTTACTTTTGGGTTTCACAATAGAGATTAAGTGTTGGTCATATACTATGACTAAGTAGTCTTTTCATTATGGGAAAGATCAGGGAAATGGTATTTTAAAGTGTTCATAGGACAAAACACTGTAGTTTTTTGATACATGATTTTAGTTCACATACTTTTCACAAACGCTGAAAAATATGCTGTATTCAAAGCAGTAGGATTTAGCATAAACAAATAATGAGCTTCATAAAACCAGCATATGCTAGCAGCAGCAGCAGGAGGAGGAGTATGTGCCATCAAGAAATGTCTTACTTGGTGCAAGCATTGAAATTGTGCATGTTTTCCTGTTGTGGTTTGGTTCTTTTTGTGAAAAAAGAAACTTTTGAAAAGAACAGCTGATTTATGTAGATTTCTTTTTCATTGTGATCTCTAAAGGTTTCTTTACTGAAAGTTTGTGGTGTTATATTCCTAGACGAGATATATTTGTTTTACTATAGGCAATTTATTAGGTTTGGAAAGTAAAATAAATGAAGGCTTGGGCTTGCCTCTGGGACCAGACCTGGTGCAACAGAATTAAATTGATATGAATAACAAGCCATCTCAAGCATCTATACAACCTTAAACCTCTTAAATTATGATCTTATGAACTATTTGTTTTTTGGAGCTTGATACAAGTGAGGGGTGGCTTTAAAACTGGTATCTCATTCACAAGGAGTTGTATAGTAGCAGCATAAATAGTGAAGAAAATATATATTGGGAGTCAGTAAAACTGGGATTCAGTTTCAGCTTCACTGCAAATTATCTTTGGGTGTCAGGTTTCTCATCTTCAAAATGGGAAAAATATGCTCATAAATGATGTAAGATTGAGATGATTTATAATAACTGCACGTATTTCCTATGGGTGTTGTGAGGATAAAGTACCTGCCTATCACAGTGTCTGAAATGTAGTAAGTCCTTGGTGTCAGTTTCCTTTAGCAGTGAGACCGCCTGCCTTTCCCCCTTTTCCCCAGCTATTTTTTAGCATGAATGAAGTATTTTATAATGATGCTCATTTCCAAGACTCTCCCTTATGATCTGACAGAACACCTTCTGTTCCTGACATAAACCTCTAGGGTAGCACTGTGTAATAGAGTTTCTATGATGATGAAAATGTTCTGTACTTGTGCTTTTCACTGCTGTAGCTGTACTAGCTATACATGGCTATTGAGCACTTTAAATGTGGCTAATGCAGCTAAATAACTGAATTTTTTTTTTTTTTTTGGGAGACAGAGTCTCACTCTGTCACCTAGGCTGGAGTGCAGTGGCAGGATCTCAGCTCTCTGCAACCTCCACCTCCCAGGTTCAAGTGATTTTTGTGCCTTGGCCACCTGAGTAGCTGGAAATACAGGTGTGAGCTACCACACCCTACTAATTTTTGTATTTTTTGTAGAGGCAGGATTTTGCCATGTTGGCCAGGCTGGTCTTGAGCTCCTGACCTCAAGCGATCCACCTACCTTAGCCTCCCAAAGTGCTGGGATTAAAGGCGTGAGCCACCGTGCTTGACCCAGAACTGAATTTTTGATATAAGTAGTCAAGTATGACTTGTGGCTACTGTATTGAACAACTTAGCTCTAGGGCTTACATATCCCGATTCTTAGTGAAACCTAAATTATATAATATTGACCACATGCAGGGAAATATAGAAAAAATTTGGAATGGAATAATCTCCGTTATAAATTATCATGGATCAACAGATTATCAAATTGACACCTGAGTCAAATTCCATTATGTGGACTCTTTAAAGCTTGTCCCTTTATAACTTGCCAGCAAATCATATTACTGTTCTTCAAGAGTACTTTAGACTTTTAAAAGATACTCACCAAGGAAATTCCTAATTGCAGATGTTAGTTTTTAATCTTCTAGTAGGCTAAACTGTATAGTGCATAACACTAGAGATTTCAGAAGCATATTTTGTATTGCTTTGCAAGTTAGTAAATATAGGCATGCCTCGGAGATATTGCTGACTTGTTTTCAGACCACGACAATCAAGCAAATACTGCAATAAAGTAAGTCACATGAATTTTTTGGTTTCCCAGTGTATGTATGTTATGTTTCCACTATGCTGTAGTCTGCTAACTGAACAGTAGAATTATGTGTAAGAAAATGATGTACATATAGTAATTAAATACTTTCTCTTTTTTTGAGACAGAGTCTTGCTCAGTTGCCCAGGCTGGAGTACAGTGGTATGATCTCAGCTCATTGCAGCCTCTGCCTCCCGGGTTCAAGCAATTCTGCCTCAGCCTCCCAAGTAGCTGGGATTACAGGCGCGTGCTGCTACGCTGGCTAATTTTTGTATTTCTGGTAGAGACGGGGTTTCACCATGTTGGCCAGGCTGGTCTTGAACTCCTGACCTCATGATCTGCCCACCTTGGCCTCCTAAAGTGCTAGGATTACAGGTGTGTGCCGCCGCGCCTGGCCGGTAATTAAATACTTTCTGGCTAAAAAATGCTAATGATTATCTGAGTCTTCAGTGAGTTGTAATCTTTTTGCTGGTGAAGCGTCTTCAGTGTAGGTAGGTGCTGACTGATCAGGGTAGTGGTTGCTGAGGATTGAGGTGGCTGTGGCAATTTCTTGATATAAGACAAAGTTTGCCACATTGATGGACTCTTCCTTTTTTTTTTTTTTTAATTTATTTGTTTTTGAGATGGAGTCTTGCTGTGTCACCCAGGCTGGAGTGCAGTGGCATAATCTCTGTTCACTGCAACCTCCACCTCCTGGGTTCAAGTGATTCTCCTGCATCAGCCCCCTGAGTAGCTGGGACTATAGGCACATACCACCATATCTGGCTAATTTTTTGTGTTTTTAGTAGAGCTGAGGTTTCACCCTATTGGCTAGACTGCTCTCAAACTCCTGACCGCAAGTGATCTGCCCACATTGGCCTCCCAAAGTGCTGGGATTACAGGCATGAGCTATTGCACCCAGCCAATGGACTCTTATTTTCATGAAAGATTTCTCTGCAGCATGTGATGCTGTTTAACAGCATTTTACGCAGAGTAGAACTTATTTTATCATTGGAGTCAATCTCAAACTCTGCTGCTGCTTTATCAACTAGGTTTATGTAATATTCTAAATCTTTTATTGTCCTTTCAACAGTGTTCACAGCTCCTTACCAGGAGTAGATTCCATCTCAGGAAATCACTTTTTTTTTGCTCCTCCATATGAAACCAGTCCTCATTTGTTCAAGTTTTATCATGAGATTGTCATGATAAAGTCAGTCACATCTTCGGGCTCTACTTTTTTTTTTCTTTTTTTTTTTTGAGATGGCGTTTCACTCTCGTTGTCCAGGCTGCAGTGCAGTGGCGCCTTCTCGGCTTACTGCAACCTCCGCCTCCCAGGTTCAAGTGATTCTCCTGGCTCACCCTCCCAAGTAGCTGGGATTACAGACATTCGCCACCATGCCCAGCTAATTTTTTGCATTTTTAGTAGAGATGGGGTTTCACCATATTGGGCAGGCTGGTCTCGAACTCCTGACCTCAGGTGATCCACCCGCCTCGACTTCCCGAAGTGTTGGGATTACAAGGCGTGAGCCACTGCTCCCAGCCCAGGTGCTACTTCTAATTCTAGTTCTCTTGCTATTTCCACTATATCAGCACTTACTTCTTCCACTGAAGTCTTGAATACTTCGTAGTCATCCATGAGTATTGGAATCAGCTTCTTCCAAATGCTTGTTAATGTTGATATTTTGGCCTTCTCCCATGAATCACAAATGTTTTTTCCTTTCCCTTCCCTTCCCTGCCCTGCCCTGCCCTGCCCTGCCCTACCCTACCCTACCCTACGTCAGCCTCCTAAGTAGCTGGGACTCCAGTCGTACACTACTGCATCCAGGAATGTTATTAATGGCATCAGCAATGGTGAATCCTTTCCAGGAAGTTTTTAATGTAGTTTGCCCAGAACCATCAGAGAAATCAGTATGTATGGCAGCTGTAGCCTTACAAAATATACTTCTTAAATAATAAGACTTGAAAATCAAAACAAATCCTTGATCCATAGGCTGCAGAGTAGATGTGTTAGCAGGCATGAAAGCAACATTTATCTCTGTATACATCTCCCTCAGAGCTCTTGGGTGACTAGGTGTTTTCCCAGCAAGCAGTAATATTTTGAAAGGAATCTAAGCTCTCTACAATGGCCTTAAAATAGCCAGTAACCCATGCTGCCAACAGATGTGCTATCATTCTGGCTTTGTTGTTTTATTTATAGGGCATAGTCTGAGTACATTTAGCATATTTCTTAAGGGCCCTAGGATTTTCCAGATAGCAAATAAGTACTGGCTTCAAATTAAAGTCACCAACTATATTAGCACCTAAAAGTCGAGTCAGCCTGTTGAAGCTTTGAAGCTTTGATGCTAGGCATTGACTTCTCACTAGCTATGAAAGTCCTAGTTAGAGAGAAGTCAATGCATGACATCTTGTTTCAATAGATGGCTGTTTCATCTACACTTAAAATCATGTGTAGGCACTTTCATCAGTTATCTTGGCTGGATCTTCTGGATAACTTGAAGCAGTTTCTCCATAAGCACTTGCTGCTTCACCTTGCACTTTTATGTTATGGAGACAGCTGCTTTCATTAAACCTCCTGAGCTAAGCTTTGCTATTCAAACTTTTCTTCTGTGGCTTTCTTACTTCTCAGCCTTCATAGAATTGAAATGAGAGTTAGGAGCTTGCTTTGGATTACATTTTGGCTTAAGGGAATGTTGTGGCTGGTTTGATCTTCTGTCCAAACTGCTCTCACTTTCTCCATAACAGCAATAAGGCTGTTTTGCTTTCTTATCATTTGTGTGTTCACTGGAGAGTAGCACTTTAAATTTTCTCCAAGAACTTATTCTTTGCATTTACAACTTGGCTTTTGAAGTAGCTTTCAGCCTATTTCAGCTTTTAACATGCTTTCCTCACTAAGTTTAGTCATTTATAGTTTTTATTTAAAGTGAGAAATGTGGCACAAGACCACATAGAGGCCACTGTTCAGTTATTAATTTTGATATAATGGCCTAACTTCAATATTATTGTGTCTGCTGAATAGGAAGGTCTAAGGAGAGGAGAAAGATGGGAGTGGCAGGGGACAACAGACGTAGGTGGAGCAGTTAGAACACACACGACTGTCTTAAGTTTACTATCTTCTATGGGTGCAGTTCATGGTGCTCCCAGTTACAGTGATAACATAAAAGGTCAGTGATCACACATCACCATAACAGATACAATACAATAGTAATTTAAAAACTTGAAATATTGCAGAGAATTTCTGTTATATAATTTATTAGGTGTTTTTGTCTTTTTGTGCTTTTACTGAGCAAAGTCATGAAAAATGATATTTCATAATTACCAGCATGTTCAAACACCATTTGTTAGACATTTTTGATGAGGAAGCTTTGGGTAGTGATATGAATTATTGCATCTTTAGAAGGATTTTTTGAGAGGAAACATTTTTTCTTCTGGCTTCTAGAGTGTTTCTGGGAAAGTAAGCAATTATTAAGTATACTAAATTCAGCCTCTGTTTTAAAAGTATCCTATCTTGTTGGATCTGCCCAAAATACTACCTCAAATGAGAGTTTTCACCTTCCTCTGCCATCCTCCTGGCGTGTTAATAATAAATCCTTGAAAGATGAAAGAATTAAAACAGATTGAAATGAAGTTTAGGAGGTGAATTTTATGTTGTGCATGCATGGCTCTCTTTTCTCTGCCTAGCTCTTTGCAGCATTTTTATCAGTTACTTGGATAAGTGACATTTATGTCAGGTTTTCTAATGATTATGTAGTTTGACATTGTCATGCAATTGGTACAATCTGAAACGATGGGTTGTTTAGCCAGATAAATTTTCAAAGTTACCAACTACAAAATCCTCTATATGAGCTTCAAAACACAATTGTAAGAGTACACACTGAAGTGAAGAACATGGCTTATTTAGCCAGGTTATGTATAAAGAGGATTTAAATGCTTTAAATGAGTGTCAGTACCAATCAGTAGTAAAATATGGTTGACAAAAGTGCTCCTGTGGTTCTTGGTTTCATTAATGGAATTGGAGCTGGCAGGAATTAGAGAGGTATATTGCCCTTTCACTCAGGAACAAATTTTTTTTAGTGAGTGCCAAGTACATTCTGGGCAGACCCCACCTCGTTACCTTTGTGTTGGAACAAGATTGAAAGAAAAGATCAAGCTGGTTTGGGACTTAGAAATCTTGGTTGGAGGGACAGGATGCTAGGAGAGGGTTATGATTGGCTTGAAACAAAAAATAGTGGTGTGAAAATTGGCAGTAATGGCCCAGGCACGGTGGCTCATGCCTTTATAATCCCAGCACTTTGGGAGGCCAAGGTGGATGAAAATTGGCAGTAATGGCAATGTTCACATGACTTAGTGGTCTGTCACTTACGGGGAAGGATTAGACTTCTTTGTGGTTTTAGGAAGGGACATGAGACAAGTGGATAGGTGATATAGGGAGAAAAATTGGGGGTCAGTAGAAGGAAGAGTTTTACAGTGTTAGAACTCCATTTAATTTTGAAAAGAATTTGTATCTTAAGTTGCTAAAGTTTCATATCCCCAGTGGTATATTGTAAAAGATATTCAGACTTTAAGTGGATGGTGAGACTAAATGGCTCCTTCCATTCAGGAGAGTTTGACTCTTAATGATTGTTCATCATTCAGCTGAGAAGGAAAGAAATTTGAAGGATTGCAAGCAGTTTGGAAAAGCCCGTTTATATATTCCTTTTAATAACCTGTGGTTTATTGCTATGCTTGCCCAACTGAGAATCTGAATTTCTTGCATTACTATTAAATTTAATTATGCATTTGTAATTGAATGGTTCAGGAGGAGTACAAAAAGGAGATTCTTTTTTTTTTTTTTTTTTTTTTGCATTTCTAGTTACTACGGCTTTTCTAGAATCTCTCCTGGTGCGCGTGTGTGTGTGTGTGTGTAAGTGATCCTGTACTTTTACATGGAAAACACAAGCTCCAGATGGACTGTTGTTCTAAAAAGTATTAATGCAGTGAAGTTGAGCAAAAGTAAGTCTGTAACATGGTATGCCAAGGATATGCTTTTAGCACATGAACAAGTTGCAGTCACTTTTTGGGAGATAGAGAATTAGAGTTGTGTAGGTAGAAGAAATTCGTTTTCTTGAATGATAAGCATGTATTTTGTGAAGTAACTTGATGGAAAATTTTTCTTACTAGGAATCAGTTATGGTTGAGGGACATGCCACCTATTAGTGTAGTTGGATAAAGGTCCTGCCACATCCCTTCAGCATTTGTAAAGAAAAGATTTCTGCTGGTTTGTTTAAAAATATGGGGGTATTCCATTTCATGAGAGGTAGTATGTGTAACAGTTAAAAGTACATGTCTATAACCTGACTGTGTTTTAGTTACAGATGGTGGGGGGCTTTCAGCGAGTTATTTAATCTCCCTGTTCCTCAGTTTTTACGTGTATCTTACGACCTGTTAATAATAGTACTTGCCTTCAAGGTCATTTGTGAGCATGAGTTAATATATATATGTTGACCGGGCACGGTAGCTCACACCTGCAATCCCAGCACTTTGGGAGGCCAAGGCGGGCAGATCACGAGGTCAGGAGATCGAGACCGTCTTGGCTAACACGGTGAAACCCTGTCTGTACTAAAAAGACAAAAATTTAGCTGGGCGTGGTGGCGGGCGCCTGTAGTCCCAGCTACTCAAGAGGTTGAGGCAGGAGAATCACTTGAACCCAGGAGGTGGAGGTTGCAGTGAGCCGAGATCATGCCACTGCACTTCAGCCTGGCGACAGAGCAAGATTCTGCCTCAAAAAAAAAAAAGTATGTATATGTGTGTGTGTGTGTGTGTGTGTGTGTGTGTGTGTGTGTGTGTGTGTGTGTGTATGTGTGTATATATATGTAAAATGCTTAGGTTGGTGCTTTATAAATACATTTCTCTTTAGCTTCAAATCTGAATTCTTAGTGTATAAAAATTAGTATATTGGCCGGGCACAGTGGCTCATGCTTGTAATCCCAGCACTTTGGTGGAGGCCAGGGTGGGTGGATCAGAAGGTCAGGTATTCCAGACCAGCCTAGCCAATATGGTAAAACCCCGTCTGTACTAAAAATACAAAAATTAGCCAGGCATGGTGGCAGGTGCCTATAGTCCCAGCTAGTCAGGAGGCTGAGGCAGGAGAATCGCTTGAACCCAGGATGTGGAGGTTGCAGTGAGCCAAGATCATGCCCCTGCACTCCAGTCTAGGCAGCAGAGTAAGACTCCATCTCCAAAAAACAAACAAAAAACAAACAAAAAATTATTATATCAATATAACCACATATTTAATGGCTTTTTGGTTCAGCTATGTATTAATATTAGGAATATCATTAGAAACACTTTTTACTTGAAAGTCACTGAGGAAAATAGTTTCATACTGTTCAGAAACCTTGAATAAGATGTAACCTCAGTTATTCTGGACAGGCTGGTTAAAAGTTTCATCAGAACAGCTGGGAAATAGGGTAAGAAAATATTTCACATACAGACTGTTAAAATTTTTGGGAAACATTGCCCGTATCTATTTTTCTTACTCTGCATAAGTTAATGGATTAGTTTTCTTTCTCCTCTCCTTACCAACCCCGTAACACCCTATTTATTCAGGCAACATAGAGTATTTTAACATTATTTCATGATAATGTTACCATAATAGATGATCACCTGTGTTCATTTGATATGCCCTTTATCTTGGCTGGGCTGCCCTCTACAGTTGATTTCAAAGGATCTTTCAGTATGAAGATTTTACCCTCTGCCTGTGTTATTTAGTAATGCCCAATAAGTTGAACAGATAATGAGTGTTCTCTGCTTGAGGCTTGTATCATTTTTGTGGCTCCTGATATTAGCTACATTATAAAAATACTTAAGTTTGTTCCTGAAATGGTGTTTACAGATCACATGCATTGATGCATAATAGATTCTCTCTGCTTGGTAATTAGGAGAAATGCAGTCCAGTATTGGGAGGTTTACTGCTTTATTGTTCCTGCCAACAAAAAAAATGTTGTCACCAAAACTGTGTCAGTGGAGATAACTAGAAGATGGTTCCTGTAGTTGTAGTGCAGCCCAGGTTCCTATGTTACCAACTTTGCCTCCTGTGCTTTCTTTTCATCTCCATCACCTACTCTCTGTGGCCTGCCCCTTTGGTTTCCCCCATTTATTCCATTCTCCTGCTATACTTTTCTGGCTGTTGTTTTTCTGTGACTTAATTTCTTTAGGGCCTTCTTTGCCCTGGGATATGAAGGCTGAATGGGGATGAGCCTTGGACACTAGATCCCAGTTCTTCCTTTTGAGCACAAGATGAAGTTTACTTATACCGTCTCTGGGTAGCTTGATGCCTAAGAGTAGGACAGAATAGACCAGAGTAGGCCCAAAGGTCGAAGCTTGGCTTTATTTGGACTGATAGCAACAAATATTTTTCTGCTTTATTTATTTTGGTGCAAGACCATATTTTAAGATTGTTATTATAGTTCTCCATTTTAGAGCTATAAGTGCCCTCTTATGTACCTGATTAGTTAAAAAGAGCGAGCAAGTCTCTGTCATGAAAAGTCTAATATATATTGAAAAGTTTATTTCTTAGGACTTTTACAAAAATAACAAATGACACAGATGGCGAGTAGATCATAGAGATGCTAGACAATGCCAGATCATGAAATGGGTGCTAATGAGATCCAAGAGTAGGAACCAGTAATCACACAACTATACTTGTGCCACCAAGCAGACATTTCCTTGCACACTGCTGTAACTTGTGGCTGTTAATAATAGTCGAGGATTTTTGCCACTGGATTTCAGTTAAATGTGACTTGATTCTTTGATTCTATGTGTGATTAAATTCTCAAGTGAAGAACTGTCATTTTGATTTTCTAGTCTTCTTTCTTCTCCTATTATTACTAAATAGAAAGATACTTTTGTTGAGCTGCATGCTATGTCCTGTCCCTTTCAACTGATCTGTAAGCTTTTCCATTGGCTTTCTTTCTGTTTCCTGCTGCTTTCTTGCTTCATATTTGAAGGGAGGATTCAGACCTATCCAGGTAACAAACTACTGGTTCTGCATGGCCTCTTTATAACTCAGTCTGCTTACTATTATTACATTGAGATTGATTGCTAATGAATGGATACATTCACATTGGAAATTTACTATTGGTATATTGTTTCAAGGCTTTTAAGCCTGCAGTGAAAATTATAAATAACTACAGATACTGGTTGCCATTTTTAGAAATTTGAACTCTACTCATTCTAGTCCATTCTTAGGCCTATCTAGATTGTCCACTTTTATTATAAACTATTCTAGAAGGCTCAGTTTAGTATAGGATTGTGCCACCTTTTGGAGAGGGAAAAAACTGCTTAGTTCAGCATGTGACAACCCTACAGATGGTTTAATTTAGCTTGACCCTGATGGACTGGGTAAATATTTTATGATCAAAGAGATTCCTTCTTGTTCTAAGTATTTTATAAATTACTTGAGCAGCCGTCTTTTAGGAGACTACTTTTAATTTTTAATGAGTTGGTAATGAACCAACTCTTTATCAGAGTCAGTTCTTTTATATAATAGAGAAATATCAGCTACCCCTTTTGTTATACTTTATTATACATGTATGTGTATATATATACAGTATGTGTATATACATATATGTATGCATCTATACATATGTATATATACAGTCAGGTCGAAACTATCCTACTGTTTTCAAATATGTGATAATACTGATAAGAGCTCGCCCTCGTATGGTATATTTTTGGAAATCCAGCAATAGGTAATTTATTCTTTTTATGCATATTGTATTTGTAATTCAAGTTGACCAGATTTTTATTAGTGAAGAAAAGGAGACAGTAAAATTTATATATTCCCCTTTGTAAAAAAAAAAAAGAAAAAAAAGAAAGAAAAAAAAATTTTTTTTTTCTCCCCTTCCCAGTTTTTCCAGAGGCCTCAAATACAGCCTCCTAGAGCTACCATCCCGAACAGCAGTCCATCCATTCGTCCTGGTGCACAGACACCCACTGCAGTGTACCAGGCTAATCAGCACATCATGATGGTTAACCATCTGCCCATGCCGTACCCAGTGCCCCAGGGGCCTCAGTACTGTATTCCACAGGTAAAGTATCTTTGAGGCCTAGGTGGTCCAGCAGTAGAGTGGGAATTAACCCAGATTCTCATCAGAGGGAGCTGGGAGGATGAATTATGGCATTAGTTTTTGGTGACATGTGAACTATTTTGTTGGTTACAAATTAGCCCTTTTGTGATTTTTTCATTATGCTGTGTGAAGATATTTCTACATCTATTTACTTAAATTTTTTTAAAATGACAGAGAAATTGTTTTTATCTACTTGCTTTCTCCCTTCCACTCACCACAACCAACTGCTCTAAAATGGGCTCAGTGATTATGCTGTTCCTGAAATCCTTTAATGTCATTGAAAAATTATCAGCCTGAGATTATTTTACAGTGAGCTGATGTCTGCCTGTGTGCTGATATGTTGTATGGCTTTACTAAGCTGCACCTTTCTCTTCATTCTCATTGTATCTTGATGGCAAGCAAGCATTTTGAATGTGTTTGACCCAATGGCTTTACCTCATTTAAATGATTCTCTTACACAGAGAACTTTACTTTCTGTAGTAAGCTACTTTCTTCTTATTATTATTTTATTATGGTTTTTGGCCCCAGAGACTGTATTATTTATATGTTCATACTTTCTCTTTTCTAGTACCGTCATAGTGGCCCTCCTTATGTTGGGCCCCCACAACAATATCCAGTTCAACCACCGGGGCCAGGTCCTTTTTATCCTGGACCAGGACCTGGGGACTTCCCCAATGCTTATGGTAAGTAGGAAAAGTCAAGACATTTCTGCCAGTTTTTTGTGTTTATTTGATTTTGTTGCTTGGTGGGTCAGTTTATACAATGAGGTTTAGTGGTAAGAAGGATTTTTAAATAACATGCTGCTAACAGTTCTTTCTTGAAAGCTACTTTTTTTTTTCCCCTCCCCAGAAATGGGAGTCTCATTATGTTAGGCTGGTCTTCAACTCCTGGGTTCAAGCAGTCATCCTGCCTTAGCTTCCCAAGTAGCTGGAGCTACAGGCACATGCCAGTCTGCCCAGCTTTAAAAGTAGTTTCTTGGCTGGGCGCGGTGGCTCATGCCTGTAATTCCAGCACTTTGGGGAGGCCAAGGTGGGCGAGGAGATTGAGACCATCCTGGCTAACACGGTGAAACCCCGTCTCTACTAAAAATACAAAAAATTAGCCGGGCGTGGCGGCAGGCACCTGTAGTCCCAGCTACTCGGGAGGCTGAGGCAGGAGAATGGCTTGAACCCAGGAGGCGGAGCTTGCAGTGAGCTGAGATCGCGCCACTGCACTCCAGCCTGGGTGGCAGAGCGAGACTCCGTCTCAAAAAAAAAAAAAAAAAAAGAAAAGGTGCTTTTTAGATGGTGGCTTACAAGAAAAGTATTATAGAAATATATTTAGTTAATGACATCTTCTTTACAAGCTGATAATTCTACTGGAAAGAATCATGTTTCAGAGTTCTGACATCTTCCACCAGTTCACTGTTACCTAGATTTTTACTGGAGTTTTGCCAATGGCATGAATATACCTTATCTTCCTTTCACAATTTCTTTTTCTCCAAATATTTCCCACCACTTTCCACCTTAAAGATTTTGTTAATGTATTTCTTACTAGAATGCAATTTCCATGAAAGTAGAGATTTTTGTTTTGTTCACTGCTATATCCCCAGCCCCTAGAACAGTGACTGGCAGGCACATGGAGAATATACATGCCATAACTGAATGTAACTCAGTGAACCTGTGGTTCTCTGCAAAATTGTGGTAAGATCTATGGCATGGGGGAGGTTTTGGGTATTAGTTCTAATGAAAATGCCTTGAAAAATTAAAAGTGTTTTTTATTTAGAGAGAGCTGGGTTGCCAAGATTATATTTGGCATATGTGCCAATGCTGAACTAAAAATGATAAAAATTACTTACTTCATTTAACAAATTTTTACTGCGTATTACATTTCTTTTATTCCATGGAAGGTGAATAATAAGGGATAAAATTAGTAGATAGTAGAAAAATTAAGTTTTGAGGTTCAGTAAGTATTGATCTGTTATATTACCAACAAAGCAAAAACGTATTAAATAATCTTAATGTAACATGGTAACTTATCCATTAACCAGTTTCCTAAAATTGGGATTGTCTCAGTTAAGATTACAGCAGAATTGATTTGATTCAAGTAGTCCAAGAAGGTTTTTCTTGAGTTTTGAGGTGAAATAGGCAAAGCAACCGAATGTTCCACGGCTTTACTTCTTTTAGAGAAGGGAAAAGCTTTCTGTTACCTTGGTTGGTAATTGTCTTGGGAAACTGCTATTTCAAAGTGATATGCAGTAGTCTTCACTTATCCTCAGGGAATGCATTTCAAGACCTCCAATGGATGTCTGAAATCTGAGATAGTATGCTATATATACCATGGTTTTTTTGGTTTTGTTTTGTTTTTAATCTGATAAAAAGGGCTGCTAAGTGACTAATTGGCATATAGCATATACAGCAAGGATACACTGGATAAAGGGATGATTCACATCCCTGGTGACATGAAGCAGGACAGTGCAAGATTTTATCATGCTATTCAGAATGGCTTGCAATTTAAATCTTATGAATTGTTAATTTCTGGAATCTTTTGTTTTAATATTTTCAGACCATGATTGACTGCAGGTAACTGAAAGTGCAGATAAGGGATTAATACTGCATTTTATATAACCTTACTAAATGGCTCAAATATGTTTATTTAACTCAGCTTTATTAAGTTGTATCATGACTATGAAATTTGATATTTTCAGAACAGTAATGTGTTACATATATGTGAGTTTAAAAGTTACACTATATATGTATATATCACCCAATTTTCGACCACATATTGCAAGTGCTGTTGAATATTCCTTGTGTAATCCTTGGGCTTACCTTTGTCACCATTTTAATGTAATTTTAGTGCCTTTATTCTAGGTCCTTATTCTGAAAACTTAAATCCAAGTAATAATTTTTAAGAGTAACAATGGGCCGGGCGCGGTGGCTCACGCCTGTAATCCCAGCACTTTGGGAGGCCAAGGCGGGCGAATCACAAGGTCAGGAGATCGAGACCACAGTGAAACCCCGTCTCTACTAAAAATACAAAAAATTAGCCAGGTGCGGTGGCAGGTGCCTGTAGTCCCAGCTACTCAGGAGGCTGAGGCAGGAGAATGACGTGAACCCAGGAGGTGGAGGTTGCAGTGAGTCGCCAGTGCACTCCAGCCTGGGTGACAGAGCGAGACTCCGTCTCAAAAAAAAAAAAAAAACGGATTGTTACTGTCTACAAGTTTTTAATAGAAACTGGATTATTATTCAGCATAAACATGCTAAAACGGACAGTATCTCCCTTTAATTTCTGTGTTGCAAAGGGAATACAATTAGTCTTCTAATTTACAAAATCATTTTTAAAGATGTCTTACTGAATTGTAACCTGCTTTTTACTTAGCGATTATGCAAATCACTTTACTCAGAAAATGTCATCATTAAATTTCCTGCTGTAAGTCTGTGCCAGCCCTCTTTATTGCTGTTAATACTATTGTATAATATGTATAGAGACAGTAATGATGAGTTTACTGGTAGGGACATAATGTGCAGATTTGAATATACAATATTATAACATTTTGGCTTTATTTCTATTAGATATATACCATTTTTATTCATTTTTATGAAAAAGCAGTATATTGAGGTATAATTGTATCTCAGATATTATTGATGTCTGTTCCCTTTCATAGATATGCTTTCTTCCCCAGTAAATTCTCATGCAGATCCAGTAGACATCAAGTGGTTAGTTTATCATGTAGATTAAAATATTAGTTTCTCTAGTTTTCTTAATATTAGAAAAACAATTTTAAAATATTTCATTATGAAAGAAAGTAAATTAATGATAAAAATTTACATAGGCTGGGCATAGTGGCTCACGCCTGTAATCCCAGCACTTTGGGAGGCCAAGGTAGGTGGATCACGAGGTCAGGAGTTTGAGATCAGCCTGGGCAACATGGTGAAACCCTGTCTGTACTTAAAATACAAAAATTAGCTGGTTGTGGTGGCGGACACCTGTAGTCCCAGCTACTTGGGAGGCCGAGGCAGAAGAATTGCTTGAACCCAGGAAGCGGAGGTTGCAGTGAGCGGAGATCATGCCACTGCACTTCAGCCTGGGTGACAGAGTGAGACTCTGTCTAAAAAAAAAAAAAAATTAAATAATATAGAGTGCATAAAGTTGAAATAGCCAGTTTCTCTCCCTTCCTACCCTTTAAGGAAATAACATTTAACAGTTTGATATGTATTTTTTTCATTTATATTTAACAAGTTTGTTAAACTAAAATCGACACAGAATATTAATAGTAGTCTAAATAATAGAACTTCCTGCTTATTTTTTTCCTCTCATACTATATTCATAGGCATCTTTCTATTTCATTATCTATAGAACTTCTCTCATTTCTTTTAAAAGCTACATAATATTCTCTTTTTGGAATGAATCATAATTTATGATACATAATTTTTTGTACTTTAGTAGAGATGGTGTTTCACCATGTACCAAGGCTGGTCTCGAACTCCTGAGCTCAGGCATTTCGCCTGCCTTGGCTTCCCAAAGTGCTAGGATTACAGGCATGAGCCACTGTGCCTGGCCATGTTTATTATTGTTTCTGTGGAAAATTCAAGGTTTTCAACTTTTCTTAGAAGACAGGCAGTGTGCTAATTACTTTGTGGAATACAGGTATTAAGATACTCCTCCTGCCATTCATTTTCTTATAGTAAGTCTGTTACATATTGTGCTTAGGTTCAAACAATGAGAAGAAATCTAAATATTGACTGCCCCATTGGTTTCACATCATAGACAAGTAAAATGAATTAAAAGTAGAGTAAAATAAAGTAGAAGACACACATGACTATTAAATTTATAATTTTGCCAAGAAGACCTTTAAAGAAAACTGCCATTTACTGCCAGTATCATTTCACATTTTAACAACAAAAGTGTAGGACTGAAATAATCAAATAGGAGCAGTCCTTTATACAAATTTTAAGTTGTTAAACCTCTGTGTGTTTGTATTTCATGATTGTTACTGTATTAATTTTGCAATATGTCATTGACACTTTTTATATATACTGAGGTTTGGGAAACTGATTTAGAACTGGGATCAGTAAACTTTTTTTTCAGTAAAGGGCTAGACAGTAATAATTCAGGTTTTGCAGGCTGTGTGGTCTCTGTTGCAGCTGTTCAGCTGTGCCACTGTGATGTAAAATCAGCCATAGACAGTTGATAAACTACTGTACGTGGGTATCTTCCAATAAAACTTTATTTAAAAAAATAAATAATGGTGGGCTTGATTTGGCTCTTAGACTGTAGTTGACAGATCCTTGATATAGGCAAATGTACTTCATTCCATGCATAAGAAATCTGAGGTCCAGAGATGTTAATTAACTTACCTAATTAATAAATGATATGCAAAAATGACTCACATTCCTAGTAGAATAAAAATGTTTTTAAATGTTTCTGACTAGCTTATTATAAATATTATATATTTATAATAATATACTATTATTTGGTAGGGCAGATTTTCTACTCTGCTAGAGTTCACAGTTAAGAAGACTTAATGCTTTGCTCATTGCATTTAATCCCACTATATTGAGATTATGTTGTTCTGCCATATTTATTAGATTAATGTGATATAGCAGGCTCTTCCGCAATCATGTTGGCTCAAAAATGTTTCATGAGAAGAATCTAGGTTTTTTTTTGTTTGTTTGTTTTTTAAGAGATCACTTTTTGGATCTTATCTCACTTACCTCAAAAAATATGGTGAAGTGAGCAGATTGTGTTGCTTGCCTGGCAGCATTTAAAACCAATTTTTGGGGTTTGTTTTCTGATTTAATTTCTGAGTCAGTGACATAATAAAGTAGCACATAATTGCTAATTTAAGCTGTGCTTTGAGAATAGTTTACTCATTGTTAGAGGATGACTGAGTTTTTTTTTTTTTTTTTTGGTCTTTTTACATCGAACTTACTGAAACCATAGTCATGCCCTCTGCTTAGATCTTTTCCAAATCCGATTCAGCAAACCTGATTGATACCTACAGAATTCTGATACCGCAAATCATAGTGCTTCCAACAACTTTACACTTGAAAAGTGTTATGGTGGTAGTGGGGATGTTGATGGTGATAATGAAAGTGGGCCAACCTTATTTGACTGTTTGCTTAGTACCAAGGATTTTACCTGTGTTAACTACCCTCGTACATATTTTTTTCCTTCTTGTTACAGTGAATCAATTATCCATCTTCCTGTGGAAAGCCAATCTTGTATGCGTGTGCTGGATCCTGTCCTAGACCCATTTAAGGCTATTACTCTAGCAATTCTTTCTTTCCCACATTGACAATTTTCCCCACTTCCTCTGCTGTATTAGTGTCGTCTGTATATAGGCACACTGTTTCATTGAAACATTAAGGAAAGTTTTTTTTGATTCCATATTTTTGTCCAGCTATAGCTCTATTTTTCTGCTTTTCTTTTACAGCAAAAATTTTTAAGGAAAATATTTATACTCATGGTGTTCATTTTCTGTCTTCTCTTTCACTATTGAACCCACTCAAATCAGGCTTCACACTCTTCACTTCTCTGCCCAAACAACTTTTGTCAAGGTCACTGGTGATTTGTACTTTGAAAAATCTTAGTTGACTTCTTCAGCACCATTTGATGTGGTTAAGCACAGCCCTCATTCTTTTTTTTTTTTTTTTTGAGATGGATTCTTGCTGTGTTACCTGGGCTGGAGTGCAGTGGCCGGATCTCAGCTCACTGCAAGCTCCGCCTCCCGGGTTTACGCCATTCTCCTGCCTCAGCCTCCCAAGTAGCTGGGACTACAGGCGCCCACCACCTCGCCCGGCTAGTTTTTTGTATTTTTTAGTAGAGATGGGGTTTCACCGTGTTAGCCAGGATGGTCTCGATCTCCTGACCTCGTGATCCGCCCGTCTCGGCCTCCCAAAGTGCTGGGATTACAGGCTTGAGCCACCGCGCCCGGCCGCACAGCCCTCATTCTTGAATAGTTTTCTGGATTTCAGCCACTACCTTGGTTTTCATCTCTTTGGCTGGAGTTTTCCCAATTTCTGTGACCTCTAACAGACGTGGAATGCCTTAGGATTTAACCATTGGGCTTCTTTTCTATCTGTATTCATTTCCTGAGTTACCTAGTCATGTTTAAATGTTGTTTATATTCTGTCAATTCCAAAATGGTTAACTGTAACCTATCCTATCATACCTATCCTCTGACTCCAGATTTGTGTCACTTTCTAACCACTTGATCTGTATTTGAAGATCTGATAAGCACCCGAAACTTGCCCTGTCTAAAATTGAACTCTTGATTTTTCTGCCCCAAATTCTATTACTTCAGTTTTCCTCATCTTAGTAAGTAGTACCTCTGTTCTTTCACTTGCTCAGACATAAAACTGAAAGAGTTTTCCTTGAGTCTTCTTTCTCTCACACCAGTATCCAATTCATCAGCATATCTATAGGCTCTACCTTCAAACCGTCCAGTATTTGACTCCTTCTCCACACCTCTACTCCAAACACTTTGGCTTGATAATAATTATAATAGTCTTAAGTTTTGAAAGTTAAAAACAGCTCATTGGGAGTACAAAGAGTGGGGGAAGAAGATAATTTCAGGCAGATGGGCAGTATAGTCAAAGTCGAAGAGTTTGGTGTACTCAAAGGATAGGAGTTAGGAGTACGTTATAGCTAGAACAAAGATGTGGATTCGAGAATGATAGAAAATGTAGTTTGGAACCTGGATTCTAAGTATCTGGACTTCATCTTTAGGCCATACGTTCTCAGCCTTTTTTCCACCCCAGCATTAGGAAATTTGCTAATCCTTTATGTACCTCCGTATGGCAGTAGTTCCCCATGAGTAAGGAGAAGAATTAGATCACCCCTACTTTCCAAGATAATCAGATATATTCCCTTCTGTCCCTGTCAAAACCCATAAACAGACATACACATACACCCTTGTGTGAGAGTCATGGTTGCATTTGGTAAGCCTCAGAATAATATTTTTTAAAAGCAACACTATAGCATGATCCATGTTTTAGAAAGATAACTGTGGTGTGAATCTGTAGGAACCGGGTATTTAGTGGTTTTCATATTGGATGTTTGTGAATGTTTGAAGACATTATATATTTTGGAAATAATTTCTTGACCACTTCAGTAACTGGAGGAGAGCTAATGGAAAAAGATGATGAAGAATGCTGAGTGTTTTTGTTTTTACCCTTTTAAAGGGATTGTACAGAGACACAGTGTCATTGATAGTTCTGTAGTGTTTGACAAAATACCTGAATGCCTATTTAATCTTTTTCTAACTTCTTAGGAACGCCTTTTTACCCAAGTCAGCCAGTGTATCAGTCCGCACCTATCATAGTGCCTACGCAGCAACAGCCGCCTCCAGCCAAGAGAGAGAAAAAAACTGTAAGAGATGTTTATTACTTTTTCTTATTTTAAATCTAAAATCTATTTACTTATCAGATAAGTTTACTTAGTCATTATTCATTTCAATTCACAAATTACTGTGCCTTTTTAAATTTATTTTTATTTGTTTATTCTTCCCTTATATTCATACCACTTGACCTGGAGGATTTGTATGGGCATGTAATTAGAAGTTGTTTATACCAGTGGCATAATATCATCTTTAATTATTCACTGAGCTAGGTATGCCACATGACAACATGTGCTCCACCTTTAGAACTGGGAGGGTTTGGTGGGCTAAGGTTTTACTCAGTGTGAGGAATTTAAGCTCAGTTCTCACATCTAGACTCTTCTTTAATACCAGTCTTTTTTTTTTTTTTTTTTTTTGAGACTCAGTCTCACTCTAGCCCAAGCTGGAGTGCAGTGGTGGGATCTCAGCTCAACTGCACCCTCTGCTTCCGAGGCTCAAGCGATTCTCATGCCTCAGCCTCCCGAGTAGTTGGGACTACAGGCACAAGCCACCAGGCCTGGCTAATTTTTTGTATTTTAGTAGAGGTGGAGTTTTGCCATGTTGCCCAGGGTGATCTCAAACTCCTAAGTTCAGGCAGTCTGCCCACCGTGGGCCCCCAAAGTGCTGGGATTATAGGCGTGAGCCACCGTGCCTGGCCAACACCAGTCTTAATCAGTTCTCCATTCAAGTATGAATTGACAGAAGAAAAAAACAGCACAAGAGAAAAAGAACTGAGATATTAAGGATAGCAAGAAAAGTCTTTCCTGTGAAATAGATATCTTTTAAGAAACAAAAAACAGAGTTTAGAAAATATATTCTAATTGGTTTTTATAATTTATAGGGGCTTTGTCTGTGTCTAATGAGGCAGGCCCAAGAGAATTGGAGTGTAGTAATATAAAAGTCAAATGGCAGAAAAATTGTAGAAGAGTGGCTTGCAATTTCTTACCCAACAGAACACACAAAATGGGTGATCTTTATATTCAAGAGAGACTCTCACATTCACAGATAGGTGGGGTGACTTATAGCAATACTCTTGAATTACTCTAACTTAATAAAAATTAATGAGGTTCAGGCCAGGACAGTGGCTCACACCTGTAACCCTAGCACTTTGGAGGCCAAGATGGGTAGATCACTTGAGGAAACGAGTTCGAGAGCAGCATGGCCAACATGGAGAAAACCCATCTTTACTAAAAATACAAAAATTAGCCGGGTGTGGAGGCTCGCGCCTGTAATTCCAGCTACTCAGGAGGCTGAGGCACGAGAATCACTTGAAACTGGGAGGGAGAGGTTGCAGTGAGATCAGGCCCCTGCACTCCAGCCTGGGCGACAGTGTGAAACTGTATCTCAAGTAAACAAACAAGAAAATAATAATGAGGTTCAAGACTTTGGTTTAAAACTTGTTTTTATTATTAGAAACAAATTACTTGTGCATATATCATAATGAACAGCACATGACAATGTATCATGACACTACAGTCGGGAAACTATATGCTTTGGTAATGTTGAATCAGCATGATAGAAGTTGGACTTGAAGAACACTCTCAGAATGCAGAAAAATGAATAGAAGAAATAATGAAACTGGAAGACGGTAGTTACGGATGTTTCTAAAGAAGAAAGTAGAATAAATGAATTAAAGCTATACTTAAAAGTGTATTAGAAATAATTTTCCATACCCGAACAATAGCTGGCATTAGAAGTCTTAATTGAAGGACTCCCCTAAAAACTTCCAGATCCAGGTAGTTTCATTAGTGAATTCCTTAAAATTCTCAAGAAGTGTGGACTGCCTTGATTAAGGTATGGTGGTAATGAACAACAGTGGTCCTTTATATCTTAGCATTCTCCCAGAATACAATGCCTAGACGCAGACACTTATCTCCTTTACAGCACCAACTCCACTGATATCTGTAAGCATAGGGTAGCGTTTAAAAAAATTAAAATAAGACCATACACACTTCTGTGCTTATTGCATTTTTTCACCTACCAGCACATCTTAATGATTATTCTGTGTCAGTTCAGTTCATGTAGATCTGCCTCATTCTTTTTTTTTTTTTTTTGAGACAAAGTCTTGCTCTTGTCCTCCAGACTGGAGTGCAGTGGTGCCATCTCAGCTCACTGCAACCTCCGCCTCCCGTGTTGAAGCTATTCTCCTGCCTCAGCCTCCTGAGTAGCTGGGATTATAGGTGCCTACCACTGCACCTGGTTAATTTTTGTATTTTTAGTAGAGACGGAGTTTCACCATGTTGGCCAGGCTGGTCTCAAACTCTTGACCTCAGGTCATCCGCCCACCTCGGCCTCCCAAAGTGGTGGGATTACAGGCGTGAGCCCGGCCAGATCTGCCTCATTCTTTTTACTGACTGTTAAGTGTTTAATCCTAAGGACCTAAGATAATTTTTATTTTTTTGAAACAGAGTCTTGCCCTATTGCCCAGGCTGGAGTGCAGTGGCGCGATCTTGGCTTACTGCAACCTCCGCCTCTCGGGTTCAAGTGATTCTCTCGCCTCAGCCTCCTGAGTAGCTGAGACTACAGGCATGTGTCACCATGCCTGGCTAATTTTTTGTATTTTTAGTAGAGACGGGGTTTCACCGTGTTAGCCAGGATGGTCTCGATCCCCTGACCTTGTGATCCGCCCGCCTCAGCCTCCTCAAGTGCTGGGATTACAGGTGTGAACCACCGCGCCTGGCTGACGTAAGATAATTTTTGAGCTATTCTGTTCTCGATCAACCTTTTTCCAGTCTTTGCTGGAAAAGGCATGATTGCAGTCAGCATTATTACATAGTATATAAGGTTGTTTTCAGGATAAATTATTCCTCACTCGTAGGGTATTTACATTTTTTATTTTGGTAAAGAACTTCAGAGAATCATTTACAGCATTTAAAACTTTATTCTAGGCCAGGTGCTGTGGTTCACGCCTGTAATCCTAGCATGGGAGGCTGAGGCACAAAAATCGCTTGAACCTGGGTGGCGGAGATTGCAGTGAGCTGACTTCGCGCCACTGCACTCCAGCCTGGGTGACAGAGCGAGACTGTCTCAAAAAAAAAAAAAAGAACTTTTATCTATGCAGTAACTTTCATATATTAAAAGCATTTTATGAAACTTATATGGTAAATAAAATCAGTCCAACAGGTTCTTACAAAACAAGTATAAATATTAATAGTTTGCCTTTTTGACCTAGAAATCCAGCCAATTAGGTTTCATTTTAGCTTGTTATTCTAATTAGTTCATGTCAGAGCTAATGGCCTACATTTATATGATGGATCTGTGATTGAAATAAAGTCGAAAGTGGTGATTATCACCTTTGATATTTGACAGGTTTCCCAGTTTGCACCTTTAACTCACTCATATGCCTGTAAATTTGCTACTAAGACACTCATCTGTACATATGCCATTTTATTTAACCTTATAGATAAGAATTCGGGATCCAAACCAGGGAGGTAAAGACATAACAGAGGAGATTATGTCTGGAGGTGGCAGCAGAAATCCTACTCCACCCATAGGAAGACCCACGTCCACACCTACTCCTCCTCAGGTAAGACATAGTGAGTTGTAATGGATGGCACTATTTGTTCACTAACCTCTACTGAATTCTTCTTTCTTCTATAGCCACTTTCTGTACTTTTCATTTCCATCAGTTGTCTCGCAGCCTCGAATATCTAAATGGTATTTAAACAGACATGTTTTTTCTCTTTGCAAATTATAATATTTTTAAATTTTTATTGTTAATATATTTATGTATTGTTTTCACAATCAGAGCACAGGTGAGGTGCTACCACTCTTCTTAATGAACTATTGCATGATACCAAAAGGAGCTGTATTCTTGTGAAAATCTCATCATTAAATGAGTATTTCACATTTCACATGGAACCTTAGGATTTAAGTGCTGCACACTTCGTTAATGCAAACATTAAGATTGAGAATTTAACATTTTACCAAACACTGTTGCTTGAGATGATTGCCTGTGTTATTGAGAGCATATTAGGATGTATAACAGGTATACTTCTTATATTTTAGAACTACATAAATGAGCTTCTTGAGTGGAGAGTGTCTTCTTTAATTCCAGTCATCTCTTGTTATCCTCAGGGGATTTGTTCAAAGAAGCCCCCTCCCCAGTACCAAAATTCGTGGTTGTTCAAGTTCATTATGTAAAATGGCATAGTATTTGCATATAAACAGTGCACATCCTCCCATATACTCAAATAATCTCTAAATTACTTATAATATCTAATACAGTATAAGTGGTTGTCATACTATATTATTTTTAAATTTCTATTATGTTTTTATTAAAAAATGTTTTTTTCCTTTTTATCTACAGTTGGTTGAATATAATAAATTGTCAGTTAGGCACCTTTTTCTTCCTGGTGAAGAATGTGGTTATCATAATCTCCTAAGATTTTACTTTCTTGTTTTTAGAAATCAAGATATTGTAGAAGGAACTGGAGTTTAGTAAACTATAATAGAGATTAGAATTCTGCAAATCTGACAAGATTTGTATTTCAAGGCTGGGCAGCGCGTGCGTCTCACGCCTGTAATCCTGTAATCCCACCACTTTGGGAGGCTGAGGTGGGTCAGATCATCCGAGGTCTGGAGTTCAAGACCAGCCTGGCCAACATGGTGAAACCCTATCTGTACTAAAAATTACAAAAATTAGCTGGGCATGGTGGCATGTGCCTATAATCTCAGCTACTCAGGAAACTGAGGCCGGAGAATTGCTTGAACCCAGGAGGCGGAGGCCGTGGTGAGCCAAGATTGTGCCACTGTACTCCCCAGCCTGGGCAATAGAGAGAGACTTTGCCTTTTAAAAAAAAAAAATTGTATTTCATTCCTATGTCACTTTAAATTTTGATAAATGATTTAGAGACACATGGTTTTCACATCTTAAAAATTGTCTAAAGTGAAGCCAATTGCAGGTACAGTGGTGCATGCCGATAATCCCAGCTATTTGGGAGGCTTAGCAGGAGGATTCCTTGATTCCAGCTTGGGCAACATAGGAAGATCCTGTCCCTTTAAAAAAATGGTCTAAAGTGAAATCCTCGTGTCTAGAAACAGATAAAAAGAAAGCTATTAAGGAGTAGGGGGCTGCTCTCTCTCTCCTGTTTTATGCTTGGATGGTAAAGGGGTTCCTTGGAGCCCAGTTTACAAACAAGTGATACAGATGATCGTATATAAAGCATTTCAGAATGATAGACTACTGACTTAATTTTAGTAGTACAGACAAAAATAAAAAGTTCATAAAAATGTTCTTAAATACCAAAGTCACAAACAGCTGAGTTTAGAGCCCCTTGGAAATCTGTGAATTTGAGAAAGCCTTAAATTTAGTACTTTGTTGTAACGATGTGTTTTCTCTTGGAAATGATGGTATCTAGCTGTCATTTATCTCAGTCTTTCATTATCCAGATGAGTATATATGTGCATCTGGACATGTGAGTTGTAAGTTCATGTTAATAATTCTTCATCATTCCTCATTATTCCCCTAGGAACATTCCAATTTTGGAATGATTAAGAAGGTCTTATATTTAGTCTCTTCCCTGGAAGTAAGCATGGGATAAGCAAAATTTCCAAATTGAAGTAATCTATATATGTGTTCTGTTAGGTGGGAATACACTATAGCAAAACTTTGGGATTAGTTGATCAGTGCAGTCAAATTTTAGTCTGTATTTTCAAACATTAAAATGTTGCTACTGTCAAGCCAGATAAAGGATAGACAATCCTTTGTTGATTTCTGTTTAAATTCTCAATCTGGACATATATGTGTCTTTTTGCACTTAAATGCCCTCTGGGATGTGATTGGTTTCCTTTAACCTTCCAAGCTTGGTTCCCACCCTCTTCTGGCATCCCTCTGTGTTTAGCTACAGAAATCTTTTTGCTCTTTGTCTTTCCCCAGAGACTGTGGTTCTGAATATGAGTGTATATTTCTCTGTAATCATAAAGAACATTGAATCTACACTTTGAGCAGATGAAGGCCATCAGTCAATAGTTGTAATGTTGGTAGTTCTTTTTGAGAAGTGTAACATCAGTTATAACACATAAGTTTATTAGGTGACTTGTATTTAAATCCAAATGCATGAAATTCATAGAATGAACGAATAGCTTTTTAGCAGAGACATGTGTACTAGAGATATTTCATTTTCCTCTTAAGAAAAACAGCAGCACAATCATGATGATGGCAACTGACATTTGACCTCATTTTCTGGAACGTCATAGAAAGTGGTACACAGAGGGCTGGATGCAGCGCCTCACGCCTGTAATCCTAGCACTTTGGGAGGCCGAGGTAGGCAGATCACTTGAGGTCAGAAGTTTGAAACCATGCTAGCCAACATGGTGAAACCCTATCTCTTCTAAAAATACAAAAAAGCTAGCCAGGCGTGATGGCAGGCACCTGTAATCCCAGCTACTCAGGAGGCTGAGGCAGGAGAATCGCTTGAACCTTGGAGGCAGAGGTTGCAGTGAGCCGAGATAGTGCCACTGCACTCCAGCCTGGACAACAGAGAGAGACTCTGTCTCAAAAAAAAAAAAAAAAACTGTTGACCCAGTGTTTCAGAAGAAGCTACAAATCTTTAGTTATGTGTAAAAAAGCTGCAAGTTAAAAATATTGGCAATTAATTTCATTAACAAAGTAGCACTCTGCCAGTCAAAGAAAACTCACTAGATTTAACTTCAGTTTTACTAGTTTTCAATTTTGACATCAATCTAGATAAATACAGAATCATGTCTGGTTAGAAGACTACAGATGAGACAGCCATCTGCGTAAGAATTTAGGATTAAACAGTAAATACTGTAGTACTGGACTTAGAGTACCTGCTTTGAGTTAGATATAATCGCTTATGCTGTGGATAGCCAAGCCTTTCCCTATCACCGAGGGAAGTCCCAGTCTCTGTAAAGGGAAACAGAAGACCCGTTACTAAGACCTGACTGGTGCAGAGGTGACCAAGTGGGGCAGAATTGTAGCACAGATATCAGAAACCCATTAATGGTGGTGGTACATGTAAAATAGAACAGGGAGGAGGTTTAAAACTTTGACTTGGAATCAGACATACTGGGTTTCAAGTCTCGGTTCCACTGCTTAGCTTTGTAACTTTAGCCCAATTACTTTATCCCAGGGCATTACCTTCTACATTTAAAAAGTAAAACCTATCAAACAGAGAGGATTAAATGAGACAAAATGTTTAAAAATTGTTTAAGTTCACTGTGTGGTGCACAATGAGTATTCAGCAAATATCTGTTATTAGTATTGCAATTATTTCAGGAGGCACAGAGAATGACTGGAAGAATGTGGGAAGGCTTTACCGCAGAGACGCCATTTGATCTAACTTTCATGGGTATTCACAAAATGAAAGGGAAAGGGGTATTTAGACAGAGGAACAGCATGTGCAAAAATGGGAAATTAGATGAAGGGAGGCTATTATTATATTTCAGGTGAGAAATTAGTTGAAGGAGAGGAAACCAGTTGGAGAGATGTTTAGCAATTAATTATTAACTAGATAAGGACTCTAAAAAGGATGACCATATAGTTTACCATCTAAATTGGGGCAATTGTGGAAATGAGTGGCAATGCTATTGTTAATGCCAGCACAGCAGGCATAATCAGTACGGCACATGTAAATGGGGATGTAAGTTTTCTCTAGATGTAAGGGAGAGAGAGAGTCAGGGATGCCTCTTCATGTTTAAAAATACCTCTTTTGTGGTGAAACGTAATATTGAGTATACATGGGGAAGTTTAAAGAGGGGGATAATGAGTTTTATTTTGGCAAGCAGTCAAGCCATTGTGATTTTTATCTAATTTGGTCTTGAGGTCTCTCTGTCAAGAATGGCCATAAACCAGGATGGCCACTCTCTAAGAGAGCCCTGACCAGGTAAAAGTTACATTTGGGTGTGTTTGTCAGATAAGACATAATGAGGAAGTGAAACCAAAATGCATGAAACAGAAAAAAATTTACTACTTCCTAATCCCAGAGAGGTTTACAGTGGTGATGGGAGACTGATAGGGGAGCTCTGAAGACATCAGGGAACTCAGGTGGAGAGAGAGAGAAGGAAGACTTGTGGGACTGACTGTCCCTTTATTAAGGTCCATGTCCTCCGTTAGGCTTCCTCACTGGAGTTATGGATTTGCTAGTTTGAAGAAAACACTCTCCAAGGGTGAACTTATTTACATGAGTCTGGTGTTAACCATTAGGTTGTATCATGGTCAGCAGCTATGAGATGTGTTGTGTTCTGGATCAGTGAGATGAGGAACAAACGGCCTCTTTCACAAGCAACTACACAGGAAGGAAACATCTGAACTAGGCCAAAGGAGAAAGGGTACAACTGGGTTTCAAAAACATATGCCAGACCTAAAAGTGGATGCTGAGGGAGCAATTATATTTCATTTGTGACACAAGCTATGAGCTAATTGAGGGAAACTGCATTGGGTTTCTGTGAGGAGAATGGAGAAGAGAAACAAATTTTTGCTGCTGCTGTTTTTACCCTAATAAGAAGTAGACAGAATTTCAAACTGTTCTTCATAAGTCTTAAAATTTTCTGTGGGCTAACTAGTAGAGATATTCTCACATATTTAGGAAATATGCATACGTGTATATACATGTTCCCGTACAGAGAATCACAGTGCATAGATGGAGGTGCATGACTGGTATCATGGAGCACTAGAACACTTGCTGCTGGTTTTCACTCTGTTACTTAGATTTATAACCTTGGGTCAGAACGTTAAGTTCTTAAAACCCCTATTTTTTCATCTGTAAAATGAGGAATTGTACGAAATAATCTGAGAGTTCCCTTTTAGTTCTTACCTATTAAAGTGGGAAAGAAGGAAGAATTTTGTTACTCGCTCAGTATCAAATATCTCAGCTCTTCATGATGACAATAATGCATAAGGAATATCCCTGTATTTAGAAATAAGCTAGCTATTATGCCTGATAGTCTTCGTGGAAACCCTGTAGGGTAAAAATAAATACATGATGCCATGTCAAAATTGTCTACTTCCGAAGGGGATGAGTGGTGGATCAAAAATCACTTTTTTTAAAATTTTATTTAAGATGGAGTCTCACTCACTTTGTCACCTGGGTTAGAGTGCAAGTGCAGTGGCACAATCTCGACTCACTGCAACCTCGGCCTCTTAAGTAGCTGGAATTACAGGCACGTGCCACCATGCTGGCTCATTTTTGTATTTTTAGTAGAGACAGGGTTTCATCATGTTGACCCAGACTGGTCTCGAATGCCTGATCTCAAGTGATCTGCTCGCCTCAGCCTCCCAAAGCTCTGAGATTACAGGCATGAGCCACCATGCCCGGCCGAAGATCACTTAATTTTAAAAAATGAATTATGTACCTTTCTTCTTGATATACTCTTTTCCCCCCCGCTTCTAGAATTATTCTTGTAATGAAACACAGTTGTAACATGGGAGAGAGTCCTATGCTATGGGGCTTTGGGGTAGGAAATTATGGATTGATAGCATATCTTAGGCAAGATACAATTTCTCCTACCATTTGGGAAAATTAGTAAAGTCAGCAGGTTTTTCAGTCTTTTGTTGAGCTGCTTATGAAGTTGATACCTGCAAACCTTAAATTCCATGACCATTTATTAATTACAATTGACCCTTGAACAAAATGGGTTCATTCACATGATAATTTTTTTCAGTAAATATATTGGAAAATGTTTTGGACATTGTGATAACTTGAAAACTCCCAGATGACATACTGCCTAAAATTATCAAAAAAAGAAAAATTTAGATATGTCATGGATGCATAAAATATATGTAGTCTATGTTTTCATTTAGTGCCATAAAATATATGCAAATCTATTATAAAAGTTAAAGTTTATCAAAACTTAGGTACACAAATACAGACCATATATGATGCCATTCGCAATTGAGAGAAGTGTCAACAGACATAAATACGCAATCTGGACATGGTGGTGCACGCCTGTAATCCCAGCACTTTGGGAAGTCGAGGTGGGAGGGTTGCTTCAGCCCAGGAGTATGAGACCAGCCTGGGCAACATAGCAAGACCATGTCTCTCAAAAAATAAATGAATAAATAAAAGAGGCAATATTACATCCTAACTTCATAAAATTAACTGTAGTACATACTGTACTAATGTAATTTTATAGCCACCTCCTGTTGCTATTTTAGTGAGCTCAAGCGTTGAGAGTATCTGCTTAAAATACCCTGTGACACTAATCATCTCCAGATGAGCAGTTCACTCTCTTGTAAATTGTGCCTCATAGTAAATAGTGATCTCTCTTTGTTCTTGCATATTTTTTCATCGTGTTTAGTGCATTGCCATAAACCTTGAATAACACCATGGGACCTATACAGAGTGCCACCAGTGATGCTGGCAGTACTTCCAAGAAGCAGAGAAAAGTGCTAACTTTACAAGAAAAAGTTGAATTGCTTGGTATCTACCATAGATCGAAGTCTGCTGCTGTGGTTGACCATTTTAGACAGATGATTTATTTTATAAACAGATGATGTAAACTTATGGTATTGATGAATACAGTATAGTGTTGTAAATGTATTTTATCTTCCTAATGGTTTTCTTAAACACATTTTCTTCTAGCTTACATTATTGTAAGAATATAGTATATAATAAAACATACATACATACTGAGAAAAAATATGTTTTATCGGTAAGGCTTTCAGTCAACAGTAGGCTGTTATTAGTTAAGTTTTTGGGGAGTCAAAAGTTATACACAGATTTTTAACTGTGTGGGGTCAGTTCCTCTAGCTCCTGAATTGTTCAAGGGCCAACTGTAGTTCATTCCATGGTTTAGCAGTAATAGTTTCCTAGAATTGGGTCTATAGCTTTGGTTATGATATTCATGTTATAAGTTGATATGTGCAGTAAGTAGTTACATTCCTGCATGAAAAATTTGAAGGTGATACCTAGTATATTGTAAACAAACCCAATCTTTCAAAATTTCATTTTGTCATCTCAGTCATAGGCACTGATAAATTAATGGCATTCTGTACCTTAAAGCATACGGGTGTGGTTTTGTTTTAGTGGTGACTACGATAAAAATAGTGGTTACTAAATTAAATTATATTGTTCTTTATCTTTAATGAAATAACTTATCATTAGTAACCTCCCTTGACTTAAAAATGGTGCTTTTCAATAATATGTAAAGCCTTGTAGACTTTAAATAGGTATCTAAACTGGGGTGGGTTCTCTCAAAAGTTTTTAAATGGGACATTTGAAAAGTGTCCTATTCTGTTCATCATGATGAACAGAGATCCTTGCTTTGTTATGATGTTTCATAGTTTAAAATGAATTTGTATACAATATATGGTTTGATAGAGGAAATAAGACCTAATGTTTGGTAGATCAGTAGGGTGACTATAGTTTATAATAATCCGTTGTACAGTTTGAAATAGCTAGAAGAGAAGAATTCAAATGCTCCTACCATAAAGAAAAGACAAATATTTATCTTCAAATTATATAAGTACATTAAATTTTTACGTGTACACTAAAGCTGTGTACATCTGTTATGCAGTAATAAAAATTATTATTTTTTTGAGATGGAGTACTTGCCCTGTCACCAGGCTGGAGTGCAGTTGTGCGATCTTGGCTCACTGCAACCTCTGTCTCCCTGGTTCAAGTGTTCTCCTGCCTCAGCCTCCTGAGTAGGGGGGATACAGGCATGCGCCACCATGCCCAGCTAATTTTTATATTTTTAGTAGAGAAGGGATTTCACCATGTTGGCCAGGATGGTCTCAATCTCCTGACCTCGTGATCCACCCGCCTCGGCCTCCCAAAGTGCTGGGATTACAGGCGTGAGCCACCACACCCGGCCAATAAAAACTATTTTGAAAGAATTTGCACACAGACCATCAAAGGTTCCTACTTAGATTTGTAGAGCAAGGTTGTTTATTTCATCAGGTCTGTCTCCAACATGGTTTTTAAAAAATGTGTTATTTTTAAATACATCTGAGATTCTCCAGCTTCAATGCCTGTAGGAATTTCCTAAAGCAAGCAAGAAAAGAATATTTGATTTACAGCTATTTTGAAATACTTAACCTTCTTTGAGAAGCCAGTGGAGCAAGTATGTTTTAAGTTGCTTGGGTATCCCAATAAAAATAAGCCTATGGGATACATTAGTAAAATTAAATTTTGTGTTTTTCTTTTGACCTGTTTTCTCATAATTCTTCATCAATTTATGTGAATGCTTTTGCTTTTATAGTGATTTAATTTTACCTTGAATGCTGTAAACCAGAATCCTAATTATAAAGAAAGTGTGACTTAGATTTTTGTGTGTGTGACAGTTCCTGTTCCTACTGCCTACATTGGACGTTGAGCAACGGTATTAGAACTTGTAGCCATCCGACAACTATGATAGTTGTAAGTGATCACAAAAAGTTCTGTGAAAGATCACAAGAAACTATCAGGCTTAGTCTTTTATTTAAAATATATTTTCAAACTTAAAATAACTTTATACAAATGATAGGTCTTCATTGGAAAAGAGTAGTAAAGAAGGAAATCTTAATCCTAACTCTTGTTAGCAAGAATTAACCATTGTTAACTTTTGTTAGAATATCTTTTCAGATATCTTTTAGTGCATGTGCATATATACATATACATCTCTGTGTGTGTGTGTGTGTGTGTGTGTGTGTGTGTGTATATATATATATGTTTTTATAATTAGAGACAGAGTCTCACTCTGTTCCCCAGGCTGGAGTGCAGTGGCATGATCATAGCTCAAACATATAATTTAATACTTATGGAAGCCGTTTTATAAACTAGCATTTTTTTCAGTGATCACATAGAAATGTTTATGTTTGATTATATTAAAATGTCTATATGACATGCCTTTGTTTTAATGTACCATAGTTTATTTACATGACGGGTATTCATATTGTTTCTTGTTTGTCACTATATTAACAATGCTATGATGAACAACTTTGTTTGCTTATTTTTGGGTTACTGTGTTGTCATTTTCTACCTTCCAGAAATGTACCAGTTAATCTCTTACCCAGCAGTGTAAGAGAATACTCTTTTCCCTATATAATTGCTTATCTGACAGAATAAAAAACAAGATCTTGTTTAATTTTTGTGTATTCTTATGAAGTTAAGAAGTTTTTGATGTTCACCAGTTATTTGTGGGTATATGAATTGTGTGTTGTACACATGTCTTTTGAGTGATGATTTTTGTCTGATAGATTTATAAGAGTGATTTACATGTTAAATAAATCCTTTGACAGATGTTGAAATGTTTTTCTTGTTTGATGATTGTGTTTTAGCTTTGTTAATCATGCCTTCTGTTATATGGAATTGTTAAATTTTCTGTTTTATTTATTGTTTTTGAGACGGGGTCTTGTCTGTTGCCCTGGCTAGAGTGCTGTGACACAGTCACAGCTCACTGCAACCTTGACATCCTGGGCTCAAACAATCCTCCCACCTCCTGCCTCAGCCTTCTGAGTAACTGGGACTACATGCACATGCCACCACGCCTGGCTAATGTTTTTTATTTTCAGTAAAGATAAGGTCTCGCTGTGTTGCCCAGGCTGGTCTCAAACTCCTGAATTCAAGCGATAATCCTGCCTCAGCCTCCCATATTTCTGCTACGAGCCACTGCACCAGCTGAATTTTTTTTCTTTTTCTTTTTTGAGACAGAGTCTCTGTCGCCCAGGCTGGAGTTCAGTGGCACGATCTTGGCTCACTGCAACCTCCGCCTCCTGGATTCAAGCAGTTCGCCTGTCTCAGCCTCCTGAGTAGCTGGGATTACAGGTGCCTGCCACCATGCCCGGCTAATTTTTGTATTTTTAGTAGAGACAGGGTTTTGGCATGTTGGCCAGGCTGGTCTTGAACTCCTGACCTCAGTTGATCTGCCCACTTCAACCTCACAAAGTGCTGGGATTACAGGCATGAGCCACCGTGCCCAGCCAGAATTTATTTTTGATATGTACACTTATATATCAAAATGCACTTAGGTTAGTTCCACATCTTTGCAATTGTGAATTGTACTGCTGTAAACGTATGTTTGCAAATCTCTTTTTCATATAATGACTTCGTTTCCTTTGTGTAGATACCCAGTAGTGGGGTTGCTGGATCAAATGGTAGATCTACTTTTAGCTCTTTAAGGAATCTTTGTACTGTTTTCCATAGAGGTTATGCATTCTCACCAGTTTTACATTCCCACCAGCAGTGTATAAGCATTCCCTTTTCCCCACATCCACACCAGCATCTATTGTTTTTTGACTTTTTAATAATGGCCATTCTTGCAGCAGTAAGATGGTATCGCTTTGTGGTTTGAATTTGCATTTCCATGATCATTAGTGATGTTAAGCATTCTTTCATATTGTTTGTAGGCCAATTTATGTATCTTCTTTTGAGAAATGTCTATTCATGTCCTTTGCTCACTTTTTGATGGGATTATTATTATTATTATTGTTGATTTGTTTGAGTTCCTTGTAGATTTCTGGATGCCAGTCCATCAGATGTGTAGTTTGCATCTCTATGGGTTGTCTTTTTACTCTATTGCTTCTTTAGCTGTGCAGGTTTTTAGTTTAATTAGGTTTCATTTATTTATTTGTGTTTTTGTTGCATTTGCTTTGGGGTCTTAGTCATGAATAATTTGCCTGGGCTGATGTCTAGAAGAGTTTTTGCAATGTTATCTTCTAGAATTTTTCCAGTTTCAGGTCTTATATTTAAGTCTTTGATCTATCTTGAGTTGATTTTTGTATAAGGTGAGAAATAGGGATCCAGTTTCAGTCTTTTACATGAGGTTTGCCAGTTTTTCCAGCACTATTTGTTAAATAGGGTGTCTATTCCCCAATTTATGTTTTTGTATGCTTTGTTGAAGATCAGTTGGCTGTACTTTATTGGCTTTATTTCTGGGTTCTTTATTCTGTTCCATTAGTTTATGTGCCTACTTTTATACCAGTACCATGTTGTTTTGTTTACTGTAACCTTGTATAATTTGAAGTAATGTGATGCTCACAGATTTCTCCTTTTTGCCTAGGATTGCTTTGGCTACTTGGGCCCTTTTTTGGTTCCTTATGAATTTTAGGATTGTTTTTTCTGATTCTGTGAAACATGTTGGTATTTTGATGAGAATTACATTGAATCTGTAGATTGCTTTTAGTATAGTATGGCCATTTTCACAACATTGATTCTTCCAGTCTATGATTATGGGATGCATTTCCATTTGTTTATGTCATCTGTGATTTCTTTCAGTAATGTTTTGTATTTCTCCTTGTAGAGATCTTTCACCTCCTTGGTTAAGTATATTCCTAGGCATTTCATTTTATTTGTGCAGCTGTCATGAAAGGTATTGAATTCTTGATTTAATTCTCAGTTTGGTCGTTGTTGGTGTATAGCAGTGCTGCTGATTTGTGTCCATTGATTTTGTAACCTGAGACTTTACTGAACTCCTTTATCAAATTTAGGAGTCTTTTGAAGGAGTCTCTAGGGTTTTCTTTTTTTTTTTTTTTTTTTTTTGAGGCGGAGTCTCGCTTTGTCGCCCAGGCTGGATCTCAGCTCACTGCAAGCTCCGCCTCCCGGGTTCACACCATTCTCCTGCCTCAGCCTCTGAGTAGCTGGGACTACAGGCGCATACCACCACACCCAATTAATTTTTTGTATTTTTAGTAGAGACGGGATTTCACCGTGTTAGCCAGGATGGTCTCGATCTCCTGACCTCGTGATCCACCCACCTCGGCCTCCCAGAGTGCTGGGATTACAGGCGTGAACCACCATGCCTGGCAGGGTTTTCTAGGTATACAATTATATCATCTGCCAACAGCGATAGTTTGACTTCCTCTTTTCCAATTTGGGTGCCCTTTATTTCTTTCTCTTACTTAATTGCTGTAGCTGGAACATCCAAAACTATGTTGAATAGAGGTGGTGAAAGTAGGTATCCCTGTCTTGTTCCTGTTGTCAGGGAGAATACTTTCAACTTTTTCTCATTCAGTGTGATATTGACTGTGGGTCTATCATATATGGATTTTACTATTTTGAGGTAAGTCCCTTTTATGCCCACTTAGTTGAGGATTTTATCATAAATGGATGCTGGATTTTGTTGAATGCTTTTTCAGCATCTATTGAGATGGTCATATGGTTTTTGTTTATAATTCTTTTTATGTGATGTATCACATTTATTGACTTACATATGTTAAACCATCCCTGCATCCTTGAAATAAAACCCACTTGATCATGATAAATTATCTTTTTGATGTGCTGTTGCATTTGGTTAGCTAGTATTTTGTTGACAGTTTTTACATCTGTGTTCATCATGGAAATTGGTCTGTAGTTTTTGTTTTTTTGTGTGTTCTTTCCTGGCTTAGGTATCAGGGTGATACTGGCTTCACAGAGTGATTTAGGGAGGATTCTCTCTTTCCCAATCACTTGGAATAGTTTCAGTAGGATTGGTATCAATTCTTCTTTGAATGTCTGGTAGAATATAGCCATGAATCCATCTGGTCCCAGGCTTTTTTTGTGTGTTGCAAATTTAAAAATCTGATTCAATCTTGCTGCTTGTCATTGGTCTGTTCAGGGTTTCGCTTTCCTCCTGATTTAATGTAGGAGTGTGGTATGTTTCCAGGAATTTATCCATTTCCTTTAGGTTTTATAGTTTGTATGCATAAAGTTGTTCATAGTAGTCTCAAGTGATCTTTTTTATTTCTCTGGTGTCTGTTGTAGTGTCTCCAGTTCCATTTCTAATTGAGCTTATTTGGATCTTCTCTCTTTTCTTGGTTAATCAAGTGAATGGGCTATCTATTTTTTCAAAGAACCAGTGTTTTATTTCATTGATCTTTTGTAATGCTTTTTTTGTTTGAATTTTATTTAGTTTTGCTGCAATTTTTATTTTTCTTTTTTTTTTTTCTTGAGACAGAGTCTTGTTTAGTTTGTGCTTGTGCTTGTTTTTCTAATTCCTTGAGGTACACACACATTAGGTTGTCAGTTTGTGCTCTTTCAGACTTTTTGATGTAGGCATTTAGTGCTGCAAACTTTGCTCTTGGCACTTCTTTTGCTGTACTCCAGAGGTTTTGATAATTTGTGTCATTATCATTTGATTCAGATAATTTTTCCATCTTGATTTCATTATTAACCCAGATATCATTTAGAAACAGATTATTTAATTTCCATGTATTTGTATAGTTTTGAGGGTTCCTTTTGCCTCCAAGAACTTTAAAAATCATTTTTCTTAAGCCATCAAGCTTTTATTTTGAGTGTCTGGGTTTCCTCTCATCATTTCTGACCTTGGCAACCTTTCATTGCTTTCAAGGAGTCCATATTCATAGAATTTTTGAAGTGTATATGGGGATTATGGGAACTACAAGATGTGATTTGAGTGGGGACACAGTCAAACCATATTAGTATAGGATTAATTAGTATAGAAAGAACTGATCTATGTGGCTGATGACCGTTGTAGTCCTTTATCCTATAATTCCTGCCTTAGAGTTCAGTGGAATTATTGTTACTATTATATTATTGCTATGGTCATTATTTATTTTTTTATTGCCTTTGTATGAAAGGAGGTGCTTGTTATGGCATGTCATATATTATTATATTATGAGAACACTTCAGAACTTCAGGTTAGATACCTAATTTTTGACTTGATCTCTGTACTCAGGTATTTCACAAGCACTTCAACCTCAAAACTGGAGTTCATGGTTTTCCTCTAACCAAACCTATGATTTCCAAACCTTATGTCTCCTCCAGTGTTCCCTTTCTCAGACTGGCCCCTATCTCAGAAACCAGAAACCTAATGTTTTTCTTTTTACCCCTCTGTCCTCATAGATCCCCTCTCTACCATGTCTCATCAGTTACCTAATCAAGCCCAGTCAGTTTAAGTAAAATTCAGTCACTGCCCCCCATTATTACCACCAAAATTATTGCCCTTGGACTACTGAAGTTACTTTGAAAACTGTTTTCTTGTGACTGCTGATTCCTTGCTCTAGTTCATTCTCCATGCAGTGGTCAGAATTATCTTTATAAAATATCAGCCAGGTGTGATGGCTCATGCCTGTAATCTCCACATTTTAGGAGGCTGAGGCGGGAGGATTACTTGAGCCCAGGAGTTCAAGACCAGCCCAGGCAAAATACTGGGACCCCAACTCTACAAAAAATAGAAAAAAAATCGCTGGGCATGTTGGTACACACCTGTGGTCCTAGCTGCTTTAGGAGGCTGAGGTGAGAGGAACACTTGAACTCAAGAGGTCGAGGCTGCAGTGAGCTGTGATTGCGCCACTGCACTCCAGCCAGGGTGACAGAGTGAGATTCTGTCTCAAAAAAAAAAAGAAAAAGAAAAAATACCTACAAAATAAAACACAAATCTGATTATATCACATTGCTGCTTAAAACCTGGCCCTGGCTTCCCATTGCTATGGGGATAAAGACCAAAACTCTTGGTCTGGCCTGTAAGGCCCATCTGCCTGGCTCCTGCCTGCCTCATTTCACACCAGATTCCTCTGTTTTTTCTGCATCCCTCTTACCTTTTACATAAGGTAGGTGATCACGGAATACTTTTCCTTTTAGAGCTTTCATACATGTGTTCTCTCTGCATGAGATGCGTCTACCTGCCCTTCTTCCTACATGCCAACATTCACATTGATTATTTGAAACTCAGCCTGAATGTTGCTTACTCAGAATATCTTCCTCACACACATCACAGTCAGAACCCCAGATTATGGGTCATCTTTGTACTCTTACTTCCCCAGTAAAGCATTTGTACTTATGGTAATTAAATGATTAATTTTGTGGTTTATGCCATATGTTTCCTTTGTTAGAATGTAAGCTCCATGAACCCAGGAATTTTGTCTTAGCCTTGAGTGGGTTCATAGTGTTTTGTGCAAGTTAAACATCAGGAGGAAATACGCATATATTGACACACACATTTCTAATGAGAGAATGGGAGAAATTCCTCCTTAAGAAAGAAGCATGTTTTGGTACTTTTTCCTGGCATTGTTAAATATACTATTGTTTTGCTGCTGCTTTTTTTTTGAGACGGAGTCTCACTCTGTTGCCTAGGCTGGAGTGCAGTGGCACGATCTCGGCTCACTGCATCCTCCGTCCCCTGAGTTCAAACAATTCTTCTGCCTCAGCCTCCCGAGTAGCTGGGATTATAAGTGCCTGCCACCGCGTCCAGCTAATTTTTGTATTTTTAGTAGAGACGGGGTTTCACTGTCTTGGCCAGACTGGTCTTGAAATCTTAACCTCGTGATCCACCCACCTCAGCCTCCCAAAGTGCTGGGATTACAGGCATGAGCCACCGTGCCTGGCCTTTGTTTTGTTTCTTAACCTTCATGGTGTTTCTCAGTGGAGGCTATACTTGTTCATCCACATATTTTATATGTGTTAAATACATGAGGTATTTATACAGGATGATGATTATGATTATTATTATTATTATTATTTTGAGACGGAGTCTTGCTCTGTCACCCAGGCTGGAGTGCAGTGGCCGGATCTCAGCTCACTGCAAGCTCCGCCTCCCGGGTTTACGCCATTCTCCTGCCTCAGCCTCCCGAGTAGCTGGGACTACAGGCACCCGCCACCTCGCCCGGCTAGTTTTTTGTGTTTTTTAGTAGAGACGGGGTTTCACCGTGTTAGCCAGGATGGTCTCGATCTCCTGACCTCGTGATCCACCCGTCTCGGCCTCCCAAAGTGCTGGGATTACAGGCTTGAGCCACCGCGCCTGGCCTATACAGGATTATTTTAAAGTCATTGAATGGTATTCTTATGATAACAGTAAATCAACTTTTTGCTTATATTTATGTAACTATTTGAAGTCTCTGGCTTTCTCTAAATCAATTATAATAGAGCTCAGCGAATATTTTCTGTAGTGGGCCAGATAGTAAATATTTTAGACTTTGCAACCATATTGTCTCTTTTAGCACTCTTCAATTCTGCCATTGTGGCACAAAAGCAGTTATAGATAATATATAAATGGATGGGTGTGTCTCTTCCAATAACATGTTATTTATGGGCACCAAAATTTGAATTTTGTATAATTTTCATGTGTCAAGAAATACTGTTTATCTCTTGCTTCCCCCGCCAACATTTGAAATTGTAGAAACTTACCTTGTGGGCAGTATAAAATCAGGTATATGGCCCCAGGGGCATAGTTGTTGACCCTTGTCTATGACCACCTCTGTAAGTATTCTATCATTTATGTGATTAAAATAGAAGACAAAATAAGGTGACCCCCTTTCTGGGCAAAACAATGTCCCTTTGTAAAGAAAAATGGGCCAGGTGCGGTGGTTCAAGCCTGTAATTCCAGCACTTTGGGAGGCTGAGAAGGGCGGATCACGAGGTCAGGAGATCGAGACCATCCTGGCTAACACGGTGAAACCCCGTCTCTACTAAAAATACCAAAAACTAGCCGAGCAACGTGGCGAGCGCCTGCTGTCCCAGCTACTTGGGAGGCTGAGGCAGGAGAATGGCGTAAACCCGGGAGACGGAACTTGTAGTGAGCTGAGATCCGGCCACTGCACTCCAGCCTGGGCGGCAGAGCGAGACTCCGTCTCAAAAAAAAAAAAAAAGGAAAAATGAATTTTAAATTGTGGAAAGAAATATTTAAGAACAATTTTAGATTCTGTTGCCCGTTTACTTACTAGGTAAACATTATGTTTTTAAAAAACGAATTCCTCCAGTATGTGGGCCTAAGCTTACCATGATCTCTTGAGGTCAGTACTTTACATTTAGTATATAAATCTTTGAGTAGATTCTAAAGGAGAATTTATAAAGAATTTTTCTCAAACACTATCAGGAATCGACTATCTTACCATCCCTTAAACTCTTTTCATTCCAGTTTATAAGAGAAACATTTTGGCCGGGCGCGGTGGCTCAAGCCTGTAATCCCAGCACTTTGGGAGGCCGAGACGGGCGGATCACAAGGTCGGGAGATCGAGACCATCCTGGCTAACACGGTGAAAACCCATCTCTACTAAAAAATACAAAAAACTAGCCGGGCGTGGTGGCGAGTGCCTATAGTCCCAGCTACTCGGGAGGCTGAGGCAGGAGAATGGCATGAACCTGGGAGGCGGAGCTTGCAGTGAGCTGAGATCCGGCCACTGCACTCCAGCCTGGGCGACAGAGCGAGACTCCATCTCAAAATCAAAAAAAAAAAAAAAAGAGAAACATTTTATTTTTTTCCTTGTACCAATCAGAACCTTGATTTTGAAAAATTTGATGGGGGATTTTACCATTTACATAAATTATAAGCTGTTGCAAAGAGTTGCTAAATGACCCTGACCTTTTAACTCTGACTTCCTTAGCATCTTTATTGAGTTGTTTTATATTTTGATAGCAGTTGCCTTTCCAGAATGATTTTATAAGTTTTCATTCCCACCAATAGTGAATGTGACTAAAATACAGTGGCTTTGAAATTCCTTAAATATATTCTTAACCATCTAGCTTAGTTTCTTTATATGTATCAAAATGCACACAGCATTGGATGTGATGTTTTATGTCACAGTACTTGGTATGTTTCCTGATTGTTCTGACTTATTGATTAGTAAAATAGTTCATGATTATTTGAGCTTTGGGAAGATAAGAAACTTCTTTGTAATAGACGGGGTTTTTTTGTTTGTTTGTTTGTTTGTTTTTTTGGAGACGGAGCCTTGCTCTTGTCACCTTAACGCAATCTTGGCTCACTGCAACCTCCAACTCCCGGGTTCAAGCAATTCTCCTGCCTCAGCCTCCCGAGTAGCTGGAATTACAGGCACCTGCCACCACTCCCAGCTAATTTTTGTATTTTTGGTAGAGACGGGGTTTCATCATGTTGGCCAGGCTGGTCTCGAACTCCTGACCTCAGGTGATCTGCCTGCCTTGGCCTCCCAGAGTGCTGGGATTACAGGCATGAGCCACAGTGCCTGCCCTGGTTGAATTACTTCTTTAGGAGAGAAGAGATGAAATTAGTGGTTAAAATACAATTTGAGAAGATTATCCTAAATTAAAACTAATTCTGAACAAGATTAAAGTATTGAATTCTGGCCGGGCACAGTGGCTTATGCTTGTATTCCCAGCACTTTGGGATGCCAAGGCAGGCGGATCATGTGGTCAGGAGATAAAGACCACCCTGGCCAACATGGTGAAGTCCCGTCTCTACTAAAATACAAAAAACTAGTTGGGTGTGGTGGCACACACCTGTAGCCCCAGCTACTCAGGAGGCTGAGGCAAGGAAATCACTTGAACCTGGGAGGCGGAGGTTTCAGTGAGCCGAGGTTGTGTCACTGCTCTCCTGCCTGGTGACAGAGCAAGACTCTGTCTCAAAAAAAAAAAAAAAAAAAGTATTGAATTACATGTTAATATGTTATGATTTTATTAGTACTGCTGGAGGCTTATAAAATGATGAAGTTGAAGGAGACTGTAGGATCTTTAGTTCTACATTTCACTGCTGTGAAAACTGAGAAGTACTTTCCGAGCATTTTATGGATATATACTTGTGTACTGGATACTTGGATTTCAAATTGTAACTTAAACATATTATCTCATTCCTTTCTTAAGACTCTTTATACATAGATTCTTTTTAGGACTTTGTTAATTTTAAAATGTCCATCTTTTATATGATTGAAGGTATTTTAGATGGAAAAATCATTGACTCTAGTAGCCTTTTACTGTCTTAAACATCTTACTTTTTCTGTGAATGTCATTTTGTGACCTACTTTTAGCACTTAACCTGCCCCCCCCTTTTTATTTGGTTATTAATTTCCCAGGCGATTGGAGTAGTTAATATTTTTTTCCTTTCAGGTAAATGATACAACTTACAAATCTTTCTTTCCTGAGAAATGTGGATAACTGCTTAATGAATGCTAAATAACATGGAGTGTTTCCTTTGTTCCAGATCTGTTTTCAACCTGTAGAACTGAAAAATCGGTATTTTTATTTTTAGCTATGAACCTTTCTATTGAATTTCAGTAGTGCATTTTTTTTCCCACTGAAACTACGGATCCAGAGTAATTACGGCAGTGCTATTTTCTTTATTTGTCCCTGTGAAAACAGTAACTCTCCATTTTTTTATATAGAAATATAATTTTAGTAGTCTTCATTTAGAAGTAATTGTGGAATATGAACATTTTCACGGTCTAATGAATAGGTGAAAGGATAGCATTTTCACTATTTCTGTCTATTATTCCATACAATCCTTATATACTCAAATATAAATTTCATGTTGTACATTCTGAAAAGCATTGTTACTTAAATGATATCTATCATCCTAAATTGTATGTGTCCATTTCATTTTATATTCCCATTTTAAGTGACACCGACTTGAAAATATTTTTTATGAACTCTCACTTTTTAAGTGTCTCTATTTGCCCACACTTACCTACATCTTAATCTCCCCATCCCTATTCCTCAGAAGAAAAAGAAAAATAGAATTGTATAGGAGCTCTACTTTGATAGCACTGATATAATTCATTGTAGGATATTATAGATACCAAAAATATTGACCTTAGATCTCCGAGGAGAGACACTGCTTTGTTTTGTTGCTTGTGTAACCCTCAAATCCTGAATGAATACCTGCCTGGAATGTGATGTAGAATGAGTGTTCATGTCCTCTCTTGTGTAATTCTGTTCCTCTAAGTTGAGCAATAGCTGTGATTTTTCTCAACCTACCCTGCTTGGATTTTGATGGTCATTTTTCATTCTAATACAATGCCTGAGTGAAAATGAGAGTTTCCTCATATCTCTGAAAAACCCGGTATTTTACTCAAGACTTCTGATTCTGAAAATACCATACTTGACCCAGAACCTATAGACATTTTATGGTGAAATTGCTTTATTATATACTTTCAAAGTATTTCACCTGTATGATTACATGGATCAGTAGCAGGAATCATTTTTCAGTATTGTTTTCTTGAATCTGTAACTGGTTTTCAGTCTCATTACATTTTCTGTTTGTACTGGTTTGCTAGATAATTTATACATGAAGTTGACCAAATCAATTTTGGTCTTTGGGAGAGTGTTAAATTCCCTCTCAGATGTGACATCTATTGTTAGGTTGACAAGTCGGCTTGTCCTTAGAAGGAATACTGGGGAATAAATTGTACTAATGATTGTTGTGCTGTCTTCTCTTGCTGTGGTTAATAGTAATCATTTCTTTTCCTTCCCCTTTTTCTGCTGCCTCTTTCTTTATCTTCCCTGTCTTCCCATGTACTTTTGAATTTATTAAATTGGACTATATATTTTTTCCTTGCTTTCCTTTTTTAATTTTGTGATCTCCCGTGCTCTACTGTCTTCCCTACTCGCTTGGGTTCCATGTTGCTAGTTTTTATGTTCGCACGCTCATTATCACCCTTTTTTGTACTTCAAATCCCAGCAGCTGCCCAGCCAGGTCCCTGAGCACAGCCCTGTGGTTTATGGGACTGTGGAGAGCGCTCATCTTGCTGCCAGCACCCCTGTCACTGCAGCTAGCGACCAGAAGCAAGGTTTGTGTATGACTGTTTTCCTCCCTCTTATCTTCAGTCTCTTTTTTATTAATTTCATTGCCCTCAGCATTCAGGAGTAAGAGTACAGCATCCAAGGATTATTTAGACACCCACCTTTAAACAAAGCTTTGAGGCAGAAAATTAAAGTATTCTGCCTCTAGGAAACTAAAGTAGGGATAATTGGTAAAATTTTTTCATACATTTGTTTAATCTCTCACTGTTAGTATCTGTATATAGGTAAAAGGTTAGCTGCCTTAAACCGCCCTTTAAAACAAGGTGAGAGGTGGAGGGAGAAATCATAGCATATGTTACTTTACAAGAACAATACAGTTTAGCTTATATATTCAGCATGTCCCTAGGTATCTTGCTATTTTAAAAAAAAAAAAAAGATAAAGCGTTTCTTCTTACAAGACTGGGCTTCTATAGCCACAGTTGGAGATGGATCCCAGTTCAACTCCCGGCTCCATCATGCACTAGTTATTTGATCTATTGAGCCACTGACCTTGTGTGTCTGGGTTTCTTCACTTGTAGAATGGAATAAAGACCTACATGCCTGACAGGATTACTGTGGGAACGTGCCTATCACATGAAAAATGCTTAGTAAATTATAGCCATTAATGCTATATTAAGGAATAGTACACTAAGGTCCCTGCTCCTATTGAACTTGAACATGAAGGTGCCAAATGTTTGTTGAAATAAATACTGTGCCTTTGGGAGTATAATAGAAAATGTAAGGGAAATCTCATACCAGGAAGTGGGATATCATAGTCTTTCTTTCCTGCCTAGTTGGATTTTAACTTGACCTTTGCTAAAATTGAGAGATAATTCTAAACACAGTTCGAGGAAGCAAGTAACTTTGACCTTGCTTTATGTTTCAGATTTCTAAAAATGATTGGATATCATATATGGAAGCCATTTACCTTCTAATTTTCTTGAATTATTCATTCCTCCAAACCATTTGTTTATTCTATAGCTCTATGGTTAGTATATAGATTTTCTAAAACTTATTGTCTTTTTTTTTTTTTTTTTTTTTTGAGACAGAGTCTTGCTCTGTTGCCCAGGCTGGAGTGCAGTGGTGCAGTCTTGACTCACTGCAACCTCCTCCTCCTGGGCTCAACCTATTCTCCTGCCTCAGCCTCCCGAGTAGCTGGAATTACAAGCATGCACCACCATGCGCAGCTAATTTTTGTATTTTTAGTAGAGACGGGGTTTCACCATGTTGGCCAGGCTGGTCTTGAATTCCTGACCTCAAGTGATCCGCCTGCCTCAGCCTCCCAAAGTGCTGGGATTACAGGCCTGAGACACCATGCCCATACTAAAAATTATCCTTCAAAAAATATTTAGGAGTGGCCCATAAAATCGACATATTTAATATTAAAGGTTTTTGGGTAGACTGCAGGTTAATCACATTTATAAACTTTCTGGAAGATGTATTTCTAATGTATGATTTCAATGATTTTTACATGAAACAAAGATTATCATGTGTTTTTAATATAGAAATTTCATTTTCCCCCTGAGTATTGAGAAGCCTGATATTCTTGAACAGACAGGTACTATATTGTATTTGTTATGTAAGATAGTTTTAAACCAAAAGATAGTCAGTGATCCTAATCTGGCATGCTTCAAAAAATTACACTGTCAAGAACTTCTTTCAGCAACATTTTGAGTTAAAAGAGAACTCCTGAATGCTTCAAGCGAATTTTTTAAATAGTAAAACCATTTACCTTGCAAAATTACAGGTTGTAGAGACCAAATGTGGAAGTCCCCTCGCTACCTTCAGTGACAAAGTAGTTTTGAGTCAAAGTTCAGAATGTTTTTAATCTTAGTGGATAATAATTCTCAGAGTATTTCCCTTCAAAACTTGATTGCACTTTTGCAAATGTGTAATCCTTTTACTGGTTAGAATTATGCTAAGCATATTGAATACTTCCCATGCAAAGAGGCCTTAAAATTTATCCTCTGTGCAGACTTTCTCTGTAGCTGTGCCAGGATTTTTAAAAAGTTTATCACATACTTTGATGATGATAGTTCTGTCCTTCCTGAAGACTGTATTATTGCATTTGCCATTATTTTGTGAAAAATAATGTTAAAATTTTTAGATTATGAGATCCCTGCATTTTGTCATATTTAGGCCCAGATTTCCAGACAAGGAATGCAGACTTTATTTCCTCTCAGGTTTTTGTTTTTGTTTTGCTTAGTGGAAATTTGAATAACAACATCAACATATCAAACTGGTGCATAATATAGGCTTAATTGGAAAGTATTCAGGTTACCTTGATGAAAAGAAAAACTTGTAGTATTTTAAGTGCATTTCAGAGGTTATAAGTAACTCTCTGGGATTACTATTATCTTCCTTTTAGTACCACCTATTCACCAGAAAACTAACTCTCTTTCTCTGTTTCTCTCTCTTTCCCTTTCTCTCTCCCTTTCACTCTCTCTCTTTTTTTCTTTCTCCCTCCCTTCCTTCCTTCCCTCCCTCCCTCCCTCCCTCCTTCCTTCCTTCCTTCCTTCCCTTCTCTCGCTTTTTTCTTTTTTCTTTTCTCTTTTCTTCTCTCTTTTCTTTTCTTTTCTTTTCTTTCTCTTTCTTTCTTTCTTTCTTTCTTTCTTTCTTTCTTTCTTTCTTTCTTTCTTTCTTTCTTTCTTTCTTTCTTTCTTTCTTTCTTTCTTTCTTTCTTTTTCTTTCTTTCTTTCCTTCTCTTTCACTTGCTCTCTCACTCTCTTGTTCTTTCTTTCATCTCTCTCTCTCTTTCTTTTTTCTTTCTTGACTGGTCAAACAGTAGCTTTTCTGATTTCATCTATTAGCCTGCCGATATCTAAAATATTACTGTTTTCAGAGTTTTTTTTTTTAATTAAATTTATGTAACGTTAGAAAGGGCTTACTATTTTTTCAGAGAAAAAATTTTTTTTTTTTTTCTTTACACTGAGGATTTTTTTTTCTTTTTTCTTCTATTTTGAGACAGGGTTTCGTTCTGTCACCCAGGATGGAGTGCAGTGACATGATCATGGCTCACTGCAGCCTCCACCTCCCAGGCTCAAGCAGTCCTCTCACTTCAGCCTCCTGAGTAGCTGGAACTACAGGCGTGAACCACCACGCCCAGCTAGTTTTTGTATTTGTAGAGGCGAGATTTTTCCATGTTGTGTAGGCTGGTCTCAAACACCTAAGCTCAAGTGACCTGTCTGCTATGGCCTCCCAAGGTGCTGGGATTACAGATGGGAGCCACCTCGGCCAGCCAAGGAGTTTTTCAAAATTTCCTTCTTAAATATAGATTCCTTTTGAAATTAGCATATAAAAGCTGACTTTTTTCAAAGATTGTTATATTACTCCCAGAATCTCTACATTTTGTAGTCAGATTGTTTTTTTCTTTCTCAATAGAAATGTCATTACTGAGAGTTTGTACTCAGTTACAGAATCTCCTGTTAACTCTAAAGTCTCCCTCCTGCTTGATTGACTTAAGTACTTCTGTTTCCATAAGCCTCCCCTTTCCTCCACAAAGTTGGAAGAATGTGGGCTTTGAAATCATTCTCAGGCTTGGGCACTTGCTACTTACATGACCTTGGGCCTATGACTGATCTCTAAAACCCTCAGTTTCCTTATCTGTAAAACAGGCAAATAATTTCTACCCCAATGGTGGTTGTGAGAATTAAAAGGGACAATGTATGTATGGTATTTGACCCAGTTCCTGGCACATAGTAAGTGCTTAACAAATGTTAGCTGCCATTATTAAGCTTCTGGTTTACAGAGTTTTTGACATGAAACAGCTAGAATATTTACACGAAGGCCAAGGTTCCAGACAAATCTACCATTTTACCTTTGTTTGACACCTGATGAAGACATAGAGAATACTTCACATTGGTTTGTAGAGAGAACAACTGTTGAATTAATTAAAATTTTTGCTTGGTATTGATAGTACACAGCTGAAATGATTGCTGTTTACTGATGAGAAAGAAAATTAAATCCATTGTATTGAGGATATGATATGGATAATTAAATGAGTTAGTTGGTGCCTTAGTCTTAATCTTAGTGCCTGTTGAAAGCACCTAGTGTGTTCAGTGAATGGTATTCTGTTTGTAATTCAACTATCCATAGCAGTGTTGTTCATTTGGGACTCTGTTGGCATTTAGACCTATTTTTGTCAAGTGAGACTGTACCTCATATTGCAGGATGCTCAGTATTCCTCTCTCTGCCTATTAAATGACAATAGCATTTCAGTCATTGAGAGGCTTGTGACAACCAAAAGACACCCTTGTCTTGGTCATTGATTCCACCACCATATGAGAATGAAAGGGAGCAATTTTATTCTTCTTAAAATTTGACACTCCTTATGGAAACTACAGATAAGCAAAATGAGAAAGTATGTGTCTGATTACTCAGAGCCATTATTAATAAACTGATTTTCCCCTATGCACATATGTTAGTACTAAGTATTTTTTTAAGTTACCAAATTGGGTTCTACATACAGTTTTGTACCCTGCTTAAAAAAAAATAAAATAAACGTTCTTGCCAGATGCGGTGGCTCATGCCTGTAATCTAAGCACTTTGGGAGGACGAGGCAGGAGGATTGCTTGAGCTCAAGAGTTCAAGACCAGCTGAGTAATATAGCAAGACCCCGTCTCTACAAAAAATAAAAATATTAGCCAGGTATGGTGGCTCGTACGTGTGGTCTCAGATACTTGGGAGGCTGAGGTAGGAGGATTGCTTGAGACTGGAGGTTGCAGTGAGCTGAGATCACACCACTGCACTCCAGCCTAGGCGACAGAGCAAGACTGTCTCGAAACAGAACAAAACATATATTTTATTACAAAAAACTTTCCATATCATTAAATACTCTTTTAAAAACCTATTTTAAATATTGCATAGTATGCCATTATATGCCCAGACCATCATTTCTTTAATAAAATCTCTATTGTTGAACGTTTAATTGATTTCCTTTTTTCTTGTATTATAATATAAATAGTGTTGCCTTAAATATTCTAGACATCTGTCTTTGCTACCCCTTTCATGATTATTAGAAAAATTCTTAAAGTTGGAATTCCTACAAATTCTTAAAGATGGCCAAACTCTTTATAGTAGAAGTCTTTAGAGGGATAAAGTAAGTGTTTTGTTTTGTTTTTTTAATTTAGCTCTACTGTGTTTTCAGCTTTCTGTATGAAAGCTTTAATTAGTGGGTTAAAGGACTTTTATTTTAGAATGAAGAACTCATAATTTTTTTGTTTTGTTTTGTTTGAGATACAGTCTCCCTCTACTGTATCACCCAGACTGAAGTACAGGGGTGCGATGACAGCTCACTGCAGCCTCAACCTCACGGGCTCAGGTGGTCCTCTTACCTTGGCCTCCTGCGTACCTGGGACCGTGAATGCACACCACCATGCCCAGCTTGTAGAAATGAGGTCTTGTAGTTTGAGACCTCCTGGGCTCAAGTGATCTTCCCCCTTGGCCTCCCAAAGTGCTGGGATTTACAGGCATGAGCTCACCGTGCCTGGCCTAATTTTTTCAATACTAGATTTTTCTGAAGAGTGTATAGAAGTTTATCAGTTGTAGGTCTACTTTTGTTTGATTTTTTACTATCAGAAATTGTTTCCCAACATTAATAATTGAATTGACATACTCTTATTAGATATTTAATGTGAGAATCAATCTCTCTCTTCTCTCTCTCTCCCTCTCTCCCTCCCTCCCCCTCCCTCCCACTCCCTCCCTTTCCCTCCCTCCCTCCCTCTCTCTCCCCCTCCCCCTTTCCCTCTCCCTCTCTCCCACTCCCACTGTCCCCTTCTCCCCACTTTTCCTTTCCCTTTTTCATTTTGAGACAACATCTTGCTCTATTGCCCAGGTTGGAGTGCAGTGGCATGATCACAGCTTGCTGCAGCCTCATCCTCCTGGGCTCAAACGATCCTTCCACCTTGGCCTCCCGAGTAGCTGGGTCTACAGGTCTGCGCCACCTCACCTGGCTAATCTTTTTATTTTTTGTAGACACAAGGTCTCACTATGTTGCCGAGGCTTATTGCAAATTCCTAGGCTCAAGAGATCCTCCCGTCTCAGCCTCCTAAAGTACTAAGATTACAGACAGGAGCCATCACACCCTGCCCTGTTTTGAAATTTACTGCATCTAGGTTTCAGTCAGTGATCATAAAGGGTGTTATTCTGATAAGCTTTCACAGTAGCATTATGTAATCTGGGTGACTTATTTAGCAGTTACTCCAGTGAGCTAGAAATTATTTTCATCAAAGATATTTTGATAAATACATGTTTGTATTTATGTATTATGTATGGCGTGTTCCATCTAGAATGAACACACACATGAGCGTGTGCACACACACGCGCGCACAAAATAAACACATGTTTTCCAGAAATACTTTTGTCTGTTGCCCTGTCAACTTAGTCTGAGGGATTTGGCAATGAGAGCCTATTGATTCTATCTCATCACTACAGTAACTAAGAAAAGTCCAATTTTAGAAGCACCAGCTTCTGTGCCTATAAATAAAAGTATATTTTAAGGCTAATAACTGTCATTACAGTGAATGAATTAATAATATCTTAATGATAGTATTTACTACCTATTTATCTGACAAACAATGCATATTTGCTTTCACATAATTGCAGTTTATTGTAAAGACTCACTTTCATTGATGCATAAAAAAATTCTGTTGGAGAAAGTAAAGTCTCATTTTAGGTTGTCTTTTAGTAGTGCTTGAAACTTTTATTGTCATTTGATAAACATACTCATGAGTATATGTTTTTCCATGGAGCCTATTTATTGTGCTAAGGAAGCACAAGGCTGGAAGCCAGTGTAAATCTCCTTTGGTTTCCTCCACTCAGGGATGAATCACATATCAATTTACCTGGAATTTATTAATAAAAATGTGGAAATTATTGTTAATTATTGTTCCTTGTATTTTTCTGGTACCCTCATTATAATGACCAGTTTCTTCTCTCTCTCTGTCTCCTTCTCTCTATATATACACAGATGCATTTTTGTATATCAAACTATTTCATACTATGAAATACTAGTACTTTCATACTATATATAGTTTTCTTTTTCATTGGATTTATTTGTGTATTAACTTTGTTTTCGCCTTAATTGTTTTACATGTCAAGACACAAGATAAATTTTGTTATTTTTATTTTGTCTAGAGAGGGGGTCTCGTTCGGTCACCCAGGCTGGAGTGCAGTGATGCATTCGTAGCTCACTGCAACCTCAATCTCCTGGGCTCAAGTGATCCTCCCACCTCAGCCTTTTGAGTAGTTGGGATTACAGGCGTGTGCCACCAAGCCCAGCAATTTCCATTTTTATACCTTACATTATTTCTGGTTATATACTTCTGTTGAGAATTGAAGGGTAAATTAATTTATAAACTGATTTTTATCAGTTACTGAGAATAGTTTGATTTCACTGATAATAAATTTTATTACGTAAAATGTGATGCTTTGCCTTGAATTTTTATACAAGTAATGCTTTTTAAAATAAAAATTACCTCCCCAAACATGAAAATATATAGAATAAAAAATAACATCAGTCCCTTTATAATATTTAATTTTTAATTGTTTGCCCTTGTACTGTTCTGCCACTATAATATATCCCTGGAAAAAAATTTTTTTAGGGAACAAGAGATGGTAGAAATTAAGGTTTTCCTACCTTAAATAAAAGCCTCACTCCGAAACCAAGAATGGTTTAGCCTCAGTTTTGATGAACTTTTCAGTTGTGTTCTTGATATAATTATTTGGTGAATAGATTCCTTCTCTTACTCCAAAATAGACTTTATGTATTGGTTACCAAATAAGTAGTAGGTTTAAGTAAAAAAAAAAAGAAAGAAAGAAAGAAAAGAGACAATGTTTTTGGCACACCAGAATAAGTCTAATATATTAGTCTCTATTCTGCTGCCTGTAATTTAGGGTAAGAGATTGAAAGAATTGGCCCAAGGCAATATATAGTCTCTGATCCAAGAATTATTCTTAAAACTTATTTTTTTCTTCCCCAGAGGAGAAGCCAAAACCAGATCCAGTGTTAAAGTCTCCTTCCCCAGTCCTTAGGCTAGTCCTCAGTGGAGAGAAGAAAGAACAAGAAGGCCAGACATCTGAAACTACTGCAATAGTATCCATAGCAGAGCTTCCTCTGCCTCCATCACCTACCACTGTTTCTTCTATTGCTCGAAGTACAATTGCTTCCCCCACCTCTTCTGCTCTCAGTAGCCAACCACTATTCACCACTGCTATAGATGACAGATGTGAACTCTCATCCTCAAGAGAAGACACAGTTCCTGTACCCAGCCTCACATCTTGCACAGAAACATCAGACCCTTTACCAACAAATGAAAATGATGGTGATATATGCAAGAAACCATGTAGTGTAGCACCTAATGATATTCCACTGATTTCTAGTACTACCCTAATTAATGAAATAAATGGAGTTAGTGAAAAATTACCAGCCACGGAGAGCACTGTGGAAATAGTAAAACAGGAAGTATTGCCATTGACTCTTGAATTGGAGATTCTCGAAAATCCCCCAGAAGAAATGAAACTGGAGTGTATCCCAACTCCCATCACCCCTTCCACAGTTCCTTCCTTTCCTCCAACTCCTCCAACTCCTCCAACTTCTCCTCCTCCCACTCCAGTGATTGTTCCTGCTGCTGCCACTACTGTTAGTTCTCCGAGTGCTGCCATCACAGTCCAGAGAGTCCTAGAGGAGGACGAGAGTGTAAGAACTTGCCTTAGTGAAGATGCAAAAGAGATTCAAAACAAAATAGAGGTAGAAGAAGATGGGCAAACAGAAGAGATTTTGGATTCTCAAAACTTAAATTCAAGAAGGAGCCCTGTCCCAGGTAAGCCATTCTGCCATTAATCTCATGCTTGCTGAACATGAAGAATAGGCAGTGTTTGAGTTATTTTTTAATTGGCTACTTTCCTTGACTTCCAGAAACATCGAATGAATGCTGAAATTCCTAGTCTGGTTTCTTCAGTGGTGTGTTTGTGTTTTAGTACAACCTGCAAAAGAGTTACTCCATTGTCTAAAAATGCAAATGAGAATTTCCAAATATACAAAATGCCTCCAAGGTATATGTCATGAAACATGTTGGGTTTTATTGTTGTTGTTGTTGCTTCATTCATATGAATCAGTTTCTCAATGCTTAACTTTGCTGCTTTGGGGCTAGAAAACAATCAAAACCAGGATGATCTATAGTCCCTAAAACTGTCTTCCCAGAATTTAAAAACCCAGTCAGTCCTAAACTTAAAGGAACTCCTCTATGCATGACCTCTTTTTAAATCTTGGATGTAGGACGATAGCAATCAGAACATCAAAGGTTTATAACTATTTTTGAAAATATAATGCTCTTGTTGATTCACTTGCAGGTAAGCTTAATGTTCTCTCACTTTGCCTTTTGAAACTGTTTTATTTTTTGTGTACAGTTTTACCTGGTCAGTAATATCCTTGGAGTATTATAGTCTTCCCAGTTCAAATTATTTGTTTTTAAAGTAGCATCACCTGGGACCTTAGGAACTAACCATTGGGTTATTGTAAGTTTAATCAAAAGTTATCTGAGGCTTATCAGCTATTCTCAGTTAGCCCTTAGGAATATTGAAGTTTTGGCTTTGAACAATTCAGCACAGCCTATCTTCTTCAACATTGTCCTTTGCTATATAATTTCCTTTCTCTATGCCTGTCAGATTAAGTAATGCATATGTAAATTGGGCTTTTTGATAAATGAGTGCTCCAGCAGTTGATTCTTAACATGCAGTGAGTAGGTTTTGGTCACCATCGTCCTCAGTATTTTGTCTATTTTGAGGTGTGTAATAAGGAAATTTGACAAACCCAAAAACTGATCCCTACTTTTTAGATGTGGCTTTTCTACCCAGCTTTGTTCTTGAGACAATTTCCTCATCAGTGTCTGTAAGAGGTGTCTAGCCTCTTGGAATTGTAGAACATCTTGTAGAACACCATGAGCCAGAGCAGAAAAGAAAACAATGCAGGGCAATTGGAACAGTGAGAAATTTGTCATAAGTCTTTGTAAATTACCTGTTTCTTCAACTGTCTGTCTTCCATTGACATCAGTATTCATAGTGCCATCACAAACAGTGGACCTTCTTCCTTGGTGGAGAGATGACCTTAGACCTTGTTTTGTCAGTTAGAAAAACAACCTTGGGGCCCGGCGTAGCAGATCACGCCTGTAATCCCTGCACTTTGGGAGGCCAAGGTGGGTGGATTGCCTGAGCTCAGGAGTTCGAGACCAGTCTGGGCAACACGGTGAAACCCCGTCTCCACTGAAATACAAAAAAAAAGCCAGGCGTGGCGGTGTGGGCCTGTATTCCCAGCTACTTGGGAGGCTGAGGCAGGAGAATTGCTTGAATCTGGGAGGCAGAGGTTGCAGTGAGCCAAGATTGTGCCACTGCACTCCAGCCTGGGCAACAGATGGAGACTCCGTCTCAAAAAAAAAAAAAAGAAAACAATCTTGGTTTTGGTGTGGCTATAGGTCAATGCCCTCCAAAGAACACCTGTTTGTTGGAGAACAGCAATTTGTTTGACACTTCATTGTTCATTTTCATTTGCAGTGATATGATAGTTACAAAAATGAGAGAAACTAATGAACAAAAAAGTTTTTAAAATGTAAAAACAAAAACAAAACAATCATAGGAAATATAAGTTGAAGATACAAACTGTACCTCAGAATTGAAGTAAGTGTAAAGTGAAAAGACCATGCATCAAAATCGTACTTCACTCATTTCTGACATTTATGCTTTTTTAAAAATCAGTTTGCCACTTAGATGGCCTGATATTGCAAGACAGTGCCCAGGGATGGATGGGCAAACAGACTTTTGGTTTAAATAATGTTCATACCATGGTACATTTGTTTGAAATGCAGATCCTCTCAATATTAGTATTGTGATCACCAGCACCTTAATCAAAGAGTATAGATTCTTCAGTGGTAATCCAGAGAGCACTTAGAAAAGAAAGAACTGTTGTTTTCATGACTTGGAGTGACATAGAGGTTTGTGATGTTGGGAGGTAAAGTTTCTTGGCATTTTTCTAGTCTCATGATTTTTTAACCTATGTGTTTAAGGGAACTACAAGTTTTATAATTTCCTTTTACATCTTAATTGTCTTAATAGTCTTCGAAATCCAACAGTAAATGAGCTTTAAGAACCCCTGCAACTCTAGCTTTTTTTTTTTTTAACCTTTTTTTTTTTTTTTTTTTTAAGATGGAGTCTCGCTCTGTCACCCAGGCTGGAGTGCAGTGGCGCCATCTCAGCTCACTGCAGCCTCCAGCTTCCAGGTTCAAGCAGTTGTGCCTCAGCTTCCTGAGTAGCTGGGATTACAGGCGTGCACCACCATGCCTGGCTAATTTTTGTATTTTTAGTAGAGATGGGGGTTTCACCATGTTGGTCAGGCTGGTCTTGAACTACTGACCTTGTGATCAGCCCGCCTCAGCCTCCCAAAGTGCTGGGACTACAGGCATGAACCACCGCGCCCGGCCAGCAGTTTTTAAATTATAAAGCCTCAGAAGCATTTCTGACCCATTCATTTCTGTCTCAATATTTTTTAATGGTTTTGTCACAGAAGTTAACAATGAAAATTAAAATTACCTCCAGTCTTTAAGTATATCCACCTGACGTGGTCATATGCTTAATAACTGCAATTTATTTGTACTTATTCACTTAATATTCACTTATTACACCTTGTTTACTTTGAGAAGTTAATAAATCATAACAGCTGTTTACTTTGAGAAGTTAATAAATCATGACAGCCGTTTACTTTGAGAAGTTAATAAATCATAACACCACAACAGTCTGGTTTGCATATGAGTCTTTTGGTGGTGACTTTTGAGAATAGTTTTTACTTGTCTCTGCTTGAGGATGAAACACCTCAAAGCTGACTTCGGAAACCTGATACATAAATAACATTTATATCAGTTGGTATAGAGATAGTTGGTTAAAGCAGGAAAGTCATAACATAAGGGATATGGTATCTTTTAGTTCTGCTGCAAAACATTTTCTTGTAACTATTCTAGATCATATTTCTGAATGAATAAAAATGCATCAGTTGAGGCCAGGCGTGGTGGCTCACGCTTGTAATCCCAGCACTTTGGGAGGCCAAGGAGGGTAGATCACCTGAGGTCAGGAGTTCGGGACCAGCCTGGCCAAAATGGTGAAACCCCATCTCTACTGAAAATACAAAAATTACCCCGGTGTGCTGGTGTGCTTATAACCAGCTACTCTGGCGGCTGAGGTGGGACAATTGCTTGAACTTGGGAGACGGAAGCTGCAGTGATCTGAGATTGCACCACTTCACTCCAGCCTAGGCAACTGAGCAAGACCCCGTCTAAAAAAAAAAAAAAAAAAGCATCAGTTGTTTTCGGACTGAAGAACAAGCTCTGTAAAATTAGAATTTGGTGTGTATATATCTTCAGTGTACTCTAAAAAGCCTCAGCTATTGGCCACACTTTTAATATCTCCGTCACTTCAATAATTAAATGCATAAAACTAGATACTACTTGGATGATTTATTAAAGTCTTGGGAATTTTTATTGTTTATTCTGTATATCTGGTGGGGGGAAAAAGGAGTGTTTTGAACTTGTGGGAAAGCATTCCCCATTAATCATCTAGGAGTTCGTTTTCTGCAATTTTAGCAATGTATATGATGTATAGTATGTAACATTAACTTTCCCACTTTTTAAAAGAATCATGACTTTTTTATTTTATTATTTTTATCTGTATCAGATATAAAACCATTATTTAAATTTTCTTAGGCAGAGGGAGATTTCTAATTTTTCTGTTTTTTTTTTTTTTTTTTTTGGCTCTTGCTCATAGTACATTTTTAATGTATATTTTGTAAGTTTGTTTTATGAACTTACCCAGATAAATTTTCCTGGATGTAGATTGATGGCAACTTATTCTAAAACAGATTTGTGTTTACTTTATCTGCTACATGTCTCAGGGAAAGCATTTGCTGGAACTAAATCTAGGTTTAATGTTTGTTGGAACTAAATCTGGGTTTAATGTCCTAGAGGTACAGTTCTATCCCAAAGTCTAAGGACAGCCATACCCTATGGCATGGATACGAATTTTCAGGTAACAGCAATCTTCTCTCCATCCAGTTGAAACAACATGCTTTCTCATCATCACTGTGTTGGTTCAGTGGTTTATTCCCTCTCTCTTTTTTAAGCTATATTTTCACTGAGCATGTCACCCATTTAGGAGTCTCAGAGCTTTATGTGAGTATCTCAGTTCCAAGTTCCCACTTTGCAGGGATCCAAGATCTCTCTTTTCTTATAGGTGTTAAAGATACAAATTCCTTGGTTATAGAGACTGGCACACCCTCCTGTACCCCTAGGAATGTAAGGATGACATCATCCACTGACCTGTAGTTTACCTTATATTCTCGTAAGCGCAGCTAAGGATGTAGGAGGGTTTCCAGATTCTATAGGACATAAGATGGTAAGTTTATTTCTCAAATGGAGATACAACTGTATGTTTTGGTAATATTAACAAAATACTGATCTGTGTAGCCAATCAAGTTGCCGCTTTCTCTTTTAGTTTAGACTTACTGAACTGTAAAGGGAACATACTTCAGTGCAATGAAAATATTTTAATAACAACACTTGCTTTATTCTCAACTGTGAGAGTATTCAGAATACTTTCAAAGAAATAAACATAGCAAACATAAAACCAGAGATATAAAAGTCTTATCAGTTTTTCTAGATTAAACTAAAAATGACTAATCTTTTAAATAATAAAATTTATTCTAATCTTTGCTCTACTTACATATTCTAAAACATATTTGAAATATCTCTGGAAGATTTAGTTGCTGGGGCCAAAAGTAGATCGCCAATGGTTTGAGTGTCCCATTGGCCTAAACACTATACTACTGTGCATCCTTATAATTTAGCTTCTACAGAAACGTGTTCTGGAAACATGGGAACAGGACTCTTTACACATTTCTGGTTCTTTGTCATCTACCAAAACCAGCAGAGTGATCCTTAAAGCAAGGACCCTTGGCTTCAGTTTTCAGAGGCTTGAGTCTGAGTGATCCTTAGGGATAAATAAAGGTTTTCTCCACCTTGTTGGTAAACTATTTCCAACAAAGCTGCCTAAAAGGTATGTTTCTGCCATCCCATTCCTATTTTCTTGTTGCCCTCCCCAGTAAACTCTTAGGCATTCCTTGGAAAATACTGATGCTGGTTAAATTCTTTTATATACTGCAGAATGAGCCCAGACACCTGTTAGTCGAGCCTCCTAGCAAGTCCCTTACGTAGTTCCTCCTTGCCTTTTTATGTGGGATAGATCTCCCCGTTTTTTACAGTAGTTCATGTCTTTCAACATGAGCCCTAAAGTCTCAGTAGTTGGATATTAACTTAGTTCTACATCTTCCTGAGTAGATATACTTTGTTCAAAATGTAACTCCCTTTCCCCTACACTTAGTAACTAATCCTCCTCCACCACAAAGGACTATTGTACTGACCTGCTTCCAGAGAGGGTAATTCAGCCAGCCTAGAGGTGTGCTCCCTCAGTCTAAAGAAAACCTCTTCAGGAAAACCTAGTTTTACTGTAAGTTTTCCCTTTCTCTAATATCCATCATTACCTTGCACACAGTTGCCTCATTGCCTTTGAAAGGATAACTTTCCATGTTCCTAACACAAGGAAATGATAAACACTTGAGGTGATGGATACCCCAGTAACCCTGATTTGGTCATTACACATTATGTGCTTTTATCAAAATATCACATGTACCCCACAAATATGTATGGCTATTATGTATCCTTACAAATTTAGAATTAAAAAATAAAAGCACAAGTATGCCAAAATAAGGAAGATAAGTTTAGTAAGACTTTATTAAGAAAAAAGATAATTTTCCCTACTCGTGCATAAAAATGCCCAAAATACATTTCCTTCAATATATTTTTGTCATTTTCTATTACTGTATTAAAATACTTGGTAATTTAGTTGCAATCATAATAAAAATTATTGTATATTTTTCTGTTTCCAAAGGCCTTCCCGGGCATTTCAAGCATTATTCTTGTGATTTGAACAGTTATTCCTGGGATATAGTTATTTCTGTTTTGCTGGTGACAAAAATAAGCCTCAGAATGGTAAATCAGCTTTCTCAGGCTCACAGGAGAATTACCACCCCTTCCTTTACGTCATGTTTCTATTAATCTTTCAGAGATGGTGTGTCAATACAAAGTTACCTCAGGATTTGACAGTTTTACTTTATGCTTGTGACCTAGGTTCAAAGTGAAACGTGAAAGCCCACCTGTTTCAGCCACAGTAGTTACTGAAGGCCCACTATGTGTCAGTCATTGTTCCATGCACTTGAGATTTATGAATGAGTAATACAAAGATCCCTGCCCTAGTGATGTATTAGTTTTAAGTGCTTTAAAAATAATAAAACAGGGTGAGGAATGCCAAGGGGCAACAGGTTGTAGTATTTAAGTAATATGATCACAGTCATAGGCCTCAGTAGGAGGTAAGATTTGAGCAAAGAGGAGGAGGATTATTTGAGCTACCCTCTACAAAATTTGTGATTTTCCTGTTTTTCCTTTTGAAAAACATACCTATGAAAACCCTTGAATGAGTACTATAACTTCTGCTTTGTCTATTAAACTCCAGTAGGCAGAGCACTCCTGGAGAAGATCACACCACTGTTAAGTGCTGTGAGTGCAACTACAAATTCCCACTGTCCATCCCAACCATTATTTTTATGATTTTTCTGTTGAAAATCCTGTACTCTGCCCAGCGCTATTCACCTGCCGCACATGACCTTGTCTCCTTCTTCATTGAGAACATTGAAGACACTGGGTATGCCTTTTTTTTTAACTTTCTGCCCCCTTACACACCTGGCTATATTGAAACCTTCATCAAGCTCTCTTAGCTGTCTCTTACAGTCTCGTATATATTCGCTGCCTGTCTACCACCTTCTTGTTGTCTGTAAACATGCTGATGTATCTTTCTTGCCAGAGACACTCTCTGAGTCCCACATACCCATTTAGCTGCCACTTAAATGGTATCATTTTCTTCTGTCCCAAACTGTTTAAGAATAGTCTACCATTTCTTCTACTATTCTTTTCACTGTTCAACTAACATATAGTTTGATTTATGCTCCTAATATGCTAGTTGAATCTTCCTCAGCAGGGTCATCAGTAGACATAAGTTTATCTTCCTAGTCTTTTTGCCTCATTTTACCACTATTGGTCTCTCTCTCTCTCTCTCTCTCTCTCTCTCTCTCTCTCTTTTAAGTTAGGTTGAGTGTCATTTATATGCAGTAAAATTCACCCTTGTTAGCTAGCATTCATTTCTGTGAGTTTTGACTAGCACAGAAAGCCATGTAATCACAACAGTCAAAATATAAAACAGTTCCATCAGCTGGGTGTAGTGGCTCATGCCTGTAATCCCCACATTTTGGGAGGCCAAAGTAGGATTTCCAAATTTTTATCTCTGTCCCAACTCCTCCTGTAAACTTCAATCTTAAATTTCCAATTATCTGACAAATATCTCCACTTGGAAATCTCAAAGTATCTCAAATTCAGTGTATCCAATACTAAACCAGTCCCCTAGTCTTCTAAGCCTATTCTTTCATCTCAGGTTATAGCACTGGCTTTAATTAAACTAAAACCCTGAAGCCACTATTGACGAATCTCCCTTTTGAATCCCCTTTTCTCCCATCCAGTCATTTCACAAGGTACCCTGTTTTGGTTTTGGTTTTGTTTTGTTTTTTCCCAAGATGGAGTCTCGTTCTGTTGCCCAGGCTGGAGTGCAGTGGTGCGATCTCAGCTCACTGCAACCTTCCACCTCCCAGGTTCAAAGGATTCTCCTCCCTCAGCCCCGAGTAGCTGGAATTACAGGTGCGCACCACCATGCCCGGCTAATTTTTGTATTTTTAGTACAGATGGGGTTTCACCATGTTGTTCAGGCTGATCTCAAACTCCTGACCTTGTGATTTGCCCGCCTCGGCCTCCCAAAGTGCTGGGATTACAGGTGTGAGCCACCACTCCCAGCTGATGGACCTGTTTTATAATCCGGCTCTGTTTTATACATCGGAACTGTTTTATACACCGGCTCCCAGCTGGTGCCCTGGTTTTATCTAATGTATTTGTGGCATTTGTTCCCTCTTCTCTCTTTCCTTCTTCCCCAGCCTTATCCCTGCTTATCCCTTATGTGTGGATGCTTGTCATTTCCTTGGCCCCAGGTTTGCCCCCACTTGAAATTGTTCTCCACCAAGTGGCCAAAATCATCTTTTCAAAATACAGGTCTAGCTTTGTCACTCCTCTTTCACGTCTTTTTAAGCCCTTCAGGATGCTGTGAAAGATTGGGGGAAATATCCTGCGAGATAAACTCTAAGCTTCTCAAGTTTTACCACAAGGTCTTCTGGTATCCATGTCCTCTCATTCCTCTGCATTGTCAGCTACAGTAATCCACCAGTGTTCTAGAAGCCTGGAGATTATTTCAAAGGTGCCATATAGTAGGAGTCTTCTGAGTATACAGGCATACCTCATTTTATTGCACTTCTCTTTATTGTGCTTTCACTGATCCTGTTTTTTTACAAATTGAAGGTTTGTGGCAACTCTGTGTTGAGCAAACCTGTTAATGCCGTTTTCCAACAGCATGTGCTCACTTCCTGTCTCTGTCACATTTTGGTAATTCTCACAGTATTTCAGACTTTTCATTATTATATGTGTTATAGTGATCTGTGATCACTGATCTTTGATGTTAGTATTATAAATGTTTTAGGGCACCAATTACCATGTAAGATGGCAGACTTGATCGAGAAGTATGTATGTTCTGACTGCTCCACCAACCGGCAGTTTTTCCATCTCTCTCCCTCTCCTTGGGCCTTCTTCTTTCCTGAGATACAACAATATTGAAATTAGGGTATTAATAACCCGGCAGTGACTTCTAAGTGTTCAAGTGAAAGGAAGAGTCATATGTCTCCCACTTGAAATTAAAAGCTAGAAATGATTAAGCTTAGTGAGGAACATATATGAATAGCTGAGATAGACTGAAAGCTAGGCCCCTTGAGACAGTCAAGTTGTGAATGCAAAGGAAAAGTTCTTGAAGGAAGTTTAAAGTGCTACTCCAGTGATCACACAAATGATACAAAAGCAAAACAGCCTTTTTGCTGACATGGAGAAAGTTTCAGTGGTCTGGATAGATAAAACCAGCCACAACATTCCCTTAAGTCAAAGCCTCATCCAAAACAGTGCACTAATTCTCTTCAATTCTCCGAAGACTGGGTGAGGTGAGGAAGCTGCAGAAGAAAAGCTTGAAGCTAGCAGAGCTTAGCTCATGAGATTGAGAAAAGATGTCATCATAACGTAAAAGTGCAAGGTGGAAGCAGCAAGTGGTGATTAGAGGAGCCACGGGAAGTTTTCCAGATGATCTAGCTAAGATAATTGATGATATTGGCCACACTAAATTACACATTCTCAATATTTGTTGAAAATCAATGGATACTGATATTGTAGATGAAACCGCCTTATGTTAGAAGAAGATACCATTTACCTGCTTTCTTTTTTAAGACGGAGTCTCTCTCTATCGCCAGGCTGGAGAGCAGTGGCGCCATCTTGGCTCACTGCAACCTCCACCTCCCGGGTTCAAGCGATTCTCCTGCCTCAGCCTCCTGAGTAGCTGGGACTACAGGTGTGCACTACCACACCCAGCTAATTTTTGTATTTTTAGTAGAGACAGGGTTTCACCTTGTTGGCCAGAATGCTCTCAATCTCTTGACCTCATTATCTGCCCACCTTGGCCTCCCAAAGTGCTGGGATTACAGGCGTCAGCCACTATGCCCGGCCCCATCCAGCACTTTTACAGTGAAAGAGGAGAAGAGGAGAAGTCAACAGCTGGCATTAAAGCTACAAAAGACAGGCTGACTTGTTAAAGAGGAGAAGAGGAGAAGTCAACAGCTGGCGTTAAAGCTGCAAAAGACAGGCTGACTTGTTAGGGGCTTATGCAGCCAGTGACTTCAATTTTAAGCCAGTGCTCATTTACCATATGGGAAGTCCTAAGGCCCTTAAGAATTCTGCTAAATCTATTCTTCCTGTGCTCTATAAATGGAGCCACAAAGCCTATATGATGACACATCTGTTTGCAGCGTGGCTTACTGACTCTTTACAAGCCTGCTGAGTATTTCTGCACATTGGCAACACACCTAGTAACCTGAGATCAAGGAGTAATTTTGACTTTCAAGCCTTATTATTTAATAAGTACATTTTGTATGGCTGTAGCTGCCATAGATAGTGATTCCTATGATGGATCTGGGCAAACTAAATTAAAAACCTCCTGGAAATCTGATTTGTTTGTGGCATGTGTTCCCTCCTCTTCATTTCCTTCTTCTGCCTTAGTTAGCCCTCACTTGTGTGTGGATGCTTGTCATTTCCCTACCTCCGGTTTTGCCCCTACTTCAAATTTGTTCTCCACCAAATAGCCAAAATAATTTCAGCATTCTAGATGCCATTAAAAACATCTGTGGGTGCAGTGCAGCATGCCTATAGTCCCAGCTACTCAAGAGGCTAAGGTGGGATGATCGTTTGAGGTAAGAACTTCAAAGTTAGTCTGCACAAAAAAGGAGATACCTCAGCAAAATTCCTGTCTCTTAAAAAAAAAAAAAATTGTGATTCATGGGATGAGGAGGTTAATATATCAACATTAATAAGCATTTGGAAGAAGTTGATTGTAACCTTCATGGATAATTTTGAGGAGCTCAAAACTTCAGTAGAAGAAGTGATGGAAGTAGCAAGGTAACTAGAATTAGAAGTGGAGCCTGGCTAGGCATGGTGCCATGCATCTGTAATCTCAGCATTTGGGAGGCTGAGGCAGGAGGATTGCTTGAGGCCAGGAGCTTGAGACTAGCCTGGGCAACATAGTGAGACCCCAACTCTAAGAAAACAAAAACATAGAACTAAAGCCTGAAAATGTGACTCAGTTACTGCAATCCCATAATAAAACTTGAATGGATAAGGAGTTGCTTCTTAATGGGTAAGCAAAGAAAATGGTTTCTTGAGTTGGAATCTGTTCTTGGTGAGGATACTGTGAACATTGTAGGCATGACAACAAAAGATTTAGAATATTACATAAACTTAGTTGATAAAACAGTGGAAGGATATGAGAGGAAGGGGTAAAATGCTATCAAATAGTATCACATGATACAGAGGAATCATTCATGAAAGGAGCAGTCAAGTGTTGCAGCAAACTTCATTGTTGTCTTATTGTAAGAAATTGCCACAGCTGCTCTCATGCCTCAGCAACCACTATCCTGATGAGGCAGCAGCCATCATCATCAAGGTAAGACCCTCTACCAACAAAAAGATTACATCTTGCTGAGGGCTGAGATGATCATTAGTATTTTTTAGCAATAAAGTATTATTTAATTCAGGTATATGCATTATTTTTAGACATAATGCTATTGCACATTTAATAAACTACAGTTTAGTAGAAACATAGCTTTTATACACACTGGGAAACCAAAAATGTGTGACTTGCTTTATTGCAATGTTAACTTCATTGCTATGGTCTGGAAACAAACCCACAATATCTTCGAAGTATGCCTATACCTATGTAGGCATAGGATCTGAATGTAATTTTTCATGTATTAAACACTGGCAGTAAAATTTAGTAGTAAGATCAAAGCAACAGAATCAAACACTCCTGAGTCTTACCCTTTTTCCTTGTCTGTCTCTGTGACCTTGCATGAGTTTCCTAACCTCTTTGAGTCTGTTTCTCATCTAGAAAATGAAGATAATAATAGTATTTACCTTATAGAATTGTAGTAAAGATAAAATGTGATGTATGTAAAGTACTTAGCACAACATCTGACACATATTAAGCACTCTGAATATTAAATAATATTGATACTTCTATTTTCAGCTTGTATTAAGAGCCCAAATGTTCCCTTTGAACTCTACTAATACACAGAAGAGTTGGATATCATGATCTTTGCCCTGAGGAATTTATCTTCCAAAGAAAGGAAGCTCAAGAAGTTGAATACCTTCTGAAACGTTTTTAATAAAATCTGGGACATGAGATGGTGGAAAATCCCTTAGGATAGGCCGTTTGCATGTATAATGTTGATTAAAAGTTTTTGTATCCATTATGTCATTTATCTTCACAGTAGACACATCTCAAGGTGACCTCTGCTGTGATTGGTAAAGGAGAAGGCCTGCTTAGAACAGTGAAGGAAAATCTGCAATTGAGTTGAGGATGGTAATACCATCATTAACTTCCTGCTTTGGCAGGAGTGGAAAATTAGGAAGAAAGACAGAGAAAATTCAGAAGAATGGGGGAAAAAATGAATAGGGCAGTCATAAAGTGGTAACAACCCAAATCAGTTTATCAACTGATGTATGAATAAACAAAATGTGATATATACATACCATGGAATATTGGACCATGATAAAGAATGAAATTCACATGGTATACGATGGATGAACCTTAAAAACATTATGCTAAGTGAAAAAAGTCACAAAAGACCACATTTTATATGATTCCATTTGTATGAAATGTCTGAAATAGGCAAATCCATAGAAGCAGAAAATAAATTAGTGCTCGCCAGGGTTGGGGAGAGAAGAAGGTGGGGAGGCAGTACTAATGCATACCAAGCTTCTTTCTGGGGTGATGAAAATATTCTAAAGTTAGATAGCAGTAATGGTCACACAACTATGGATATACCACAAACCATTAAATTATATAGTTTTAAAAAGTTAATTTTATGATACGTAAATTACATGTCAACAAATACTGTATAAAGAAAAAGAGGGGCCTGGTGTGGTGGCTCACATCTGTAATCCCAGCCCTTTGGGAGGCTGAGGTGGGCCGATCACGAGGTCAGGAGATGGAGACCATCCTGGCCAACATGGTGAAACCCGTCTCTACTAAAAATACAAAAAATTAGCCAGGCGTGGTGGTGCATGCCTGTAGTCCCAGCTACTCAGGAGGCTGAGGCAGGAGAATCTTTTGAACCTGGAAGGTGGAGGTTGCAGTGAGCCAGGATCACATCACTGCACTCCAGCCTGGACAACAGAGTGAGACTCTGTCTCACAAAAAAGAAAACTGAGTATGATATGGTGGTGCCACCAGAATCTATATAAGGATTTGCTTAGGGAAGTTATAGCTTAAAAATTGAGGAATTAAATTTCAACCAGAACACCACAACTGACGGTATCAGAGATACAGGAGTATTTGTGTATAGCCAAAAATTATTTCCTCTTTTGACACATGCTATTGTTGTATAAATTTATTTATTTACTTATATAATATATAAATAAAAACTGTATTGTTTTTATTCTGTTTTATTACTTTACTGCTAGTTACATTTTACCGCAGTTTGAGAGGGTGTTCTCAGCTTGGTATTGAATGTTCCACCTGTAGAGTTCAAGACCAGCCTGGGCAACATACAGAGACCTCTCGTCCCTATAAAAAAAAAAGTAAAAAATTAGCCAAGCATGGTGGTGTGTGCCTGTAGTCCCAGCTACTCTGGAGAATGAGGTGGGAGGATTGCTTGAGCCTTTGAGATTGAGGCTGCACTGAGCCGTGTTCACACTACTGCACTCCAGCCTGGGCGACAGAGTAAGACCTTGTCAAAAAACAAAAACAAAAACAAAAGCCTGTAGCAATCATTCTAGAGGCATTGCTTGATGTCACAAATAGGAAATACCCAGTTGGGCCCGGAAAGCAGAGCGGTTCCCTGTGATCAGAACTTAAGGTAGTGATTCTGCTTTTTCTTTGTTTGTAACTTGGTCTCTTATGTTTTTGGCCCAATTCAGCCACCCTCTGTAAGTCTTCCTTCAACTCTTCTACCTGAGACCCTTCTGTATCTGTCTCTTCTTTCCACCTGTCAAACCATTCATTTATTCACCCATCTGTTCAATCCCCATTTTTTTTCACTCCATTTCACAGACTGTCGTTGTCTTACACCTCAGCTATTACAACTCTGCTTTCAGACTTCTCTGGAAAAGTGTTTAAAGTGCACATTTTCTGGAAAATTCTTTCAGAGAAAATATTGCTGCTGGATGCCAGGTATCTCTCTAAGACCTGTAGAAATAGTCGTTTCGAGGATACAAGATCCAGGCTCCCAGATGAGCCTTGAAACTCTATCGTTATTTCATCCTAGCTTTGCTTTAATATTATTTTTAAATCTTTTTGCCAATCTCCCACACCTATTTGATGAGTGTTAATTCCTGCATTGTTTCCTTGATGCTGTCTTCAACCTAGACCACATTAAGGAAACTGCTCAATTCAGTTAGCTGGGTGTGGTGCCAGTTACCTGTAATCCCAGCTACTAAGGAGGCTAAGGCAGGAGAATTGCTTGAACCCAGGAGGCGGAGGTTACAGTGAGCCAAGATTGCGCCACTGCACTCCAGCCTGGGCAACAGAGTGAGACTCCACCTCGAGGGAAAAAAAAAATTTTTTTTTTTTTCAATTTTTCAGTATGACTCTATTCACAAGGTTTTCTCTTCTGATAATTCCTTGAACCCTTAAACATGTAAATATAATTATGTCAATTTAAAATACTCATAGTACTTTATGCATATTGATATGTATACATTTTACCTCTCCAACTTCATTTACATCTCCAGAATTAGTAAAGCTTTTATTTTTCTAATCCCCTGAGAGCTTTTATTAAATGTTTATTTACTCATTTCAGCAAATGTATAGATTTGTGTTGATGTTTTTGTTGGGTTTTTGTTTTGTCTTGTTTTTTAGAATATCTGATAGTAACAAAGCAGGTATATTTAAAATCACCACCCTGGCAAGAAAAATTTGTAGGTTTTTTTTTTTTTTTTTTCTTTTCTTTTCTTTTCTTTGAGACAGGGTCTTGCTCTGTCACCCAGGCTAGAGTGCAGTGGCATAAACATGGCTCACTGCGGAGTGGACCTCCTGGTCTCAAGCAATCTTCCCACCTCAGCCACCTGAGTAGCTGGAACTACAGGTGCATGCCACCACACCAAGCTAACTTTTTGTAGAGACATAGTCTTGCCATATTGCCCAGCTGGTCTTGAACTCCTGGCCTCCAGCAGTCCTCCTGCCTTGGCCTTCCAAAGTGCTGGGGTTACAGGCATGAGCTACCATGCCTGGCCTGTTGATTTTAATAATAGTAGCTATCACTGATTAAATGCTTGCTATTTATCAGACACTGTGGTAAATTCTTTAACCCTCACGACAACTCTATTATCCTTACTTTACAGAAGAGGTGAATGAGGCATGGAGGAGATGATACTTGCTGAAGGTTATATAATTAATAATTGGTGGAATCAGAATTCAAATTTCAACTCTACAATTTATACTCATAGCCACATTTTTGTAATATTGCCTCTCAAATTAAGCTACATATCCTGTAAACAAATCTTAGACTTCAGCATTCAAAAGTTAAAATCATTTAAAATAGTTCTTACTAAAGTAAGATATTTTTATATGAAAGATGAATATAATATTTACATAAAGCTACAGCTGGATGACAGGTAGTTGATAACAAGGGATACAAAGTTAAATGCGCTCACCCTGAGTAATTAGTAAGGGATAGCAAAAAGCACAGAATGTATCCTTCCCAGTTCATTAGTTAATACCTCTCTCCAAATTTCTGCCAATTCCAGAATTCGTGCATGTAACCTAGCCATCACCTTAATACAAGTGCAGTGTTTAAGAAATAAAAGTAGGCTGGCTACCGTGGCTCACACGTATAATCCCAGCACTTTGCAAGGCTGAGGTGAGAAGATCACTTGAGGCCCAGAGTTCGTGACCAGCCTGGGCAACACAGAGACCCTTTCTCTACACAAAGTTTAAAAATTAACCAGGCATGGTGGCGTATGCCTGTAGTTGGAGGTACTCAGGAATCTGGGACAGAAAGATTACTTGAGCCTAGGAGTTCGAGGTTGCAGTGAGCTATGATGGTGTCACCGCACTCCAACTTGGGCAGCATAGCAACACCCTGTTGCTAAAATGTATAGAAATAAAAGTAGAAGTCATTATTTATGTGATAGCGTTCAGTATTCAATGAGATGATCAATAACATCCAAAAACTATTAGGGCCTTTGTAACATAATACCATCGTTAATAGTTCTCTTTCATTCAACAGGTATTTATTGAGTCCCAGACTGTCATAATTTATTTTAGTTTTTAACATAATTCAAATAAGATTTGAGTGACATTTGAAATATTTAAATCAGTATACCTGATCATGTAGGGAAAACCTCCCTTTGACATCGTATTATACATTGATGTTCCATAAATTATATCAATCATGAATCACCCCTAAAACATGGCTTTTCTGTGTATCTTACAAATGAGTTTTGCTCTCATTTTAAAGCCATACCACGGTGTAAAACAGTACTTACAGTATAAATAAAGGAGAAACCTGTATGTACATTCACATGTATAATGCACACATATATGTGCTTGCATATACACCAACATTTTCTGAGGATAAGTAGGAAATACTTAATAATTTTCTCTGGGGAGAGAGACCTAGGAGCAAGATGGGAAAGAGAAGACTTTTTCAGTTTTTTCCTCGTTTGTTGTGAAATTTTTTTGTTCATATGAATTACTTTTGTCATAATTGAAGCCAGAAGCAAGTTTAATTATAAATTTTGCAGTTATATGTGTCTTAGGTCTCATTCAAATAATAGTTTTCGGTTGAGTGAGGTGGTTCACGCCTGTAATCCCAGCACTTTGGGAGGCCAAGGTGGGCGGATGGATCACCTGAGGTCAGGAGTCGAGACCAGCCTGGCCAACATGGTGAAACCCCATCTCTATTGAAAATATAGAAGTTAGCCAAGTGTAGTGGTGCATGTAGTGCCAGCTACGCCAGAGACTGAGGCAGGAGAATTGCTTGAACCAAGGAGGCTGAGGTAGCAGTGAGCCGAGATTATGTCACTGCATGCACTCCAGCCTAGGTGACAAGAGTGAGACTCCATCTCAGAAACAAAAACAAAAACAATTCTCTCATGATGATTTATCTGATACATGTGAAACATAGATTGTCAAATTTCAAAAGGTACCTGCCAGTCTGTTTTGAATGATTTCTAATATTCTTCAAGATTTGCAATGCCTCACTTCTTATTAATATCAATTATTATTCTTCAGTAATGTGAATGCAGAGAATGGAAATATTTCTTAAGAATTTATTTTTTGTGTTAATTTCTGATACCACTTGTATCATTATGTTTTCATTAGAGCCCAGAAAAATTCCAGTTTTTTGGAGATAAGATTTAGTAGTGTTCAATTCAACAAACATATCAGCAGATAAAGTTGGAATAAATAGACGCTGGCAGTTTTTTCTTTAAATTTCAATAACAGACTCTAGATCTTCTCTAAAATGTTACGTTAAAATGAGTTATAAATTAGAATACCCTTTTGACTGCCTATTCTCCATATTTTGGGACACATTAGAGAAGAATATTCAAACCGGGAACTGTCATGGAAAACCAAGAAATACGAATGACTTAACCATAAGTTTTTATGATGTGCCAAAAGAGATGTTATAAATCCATGCTTCACTATTTTTGGTACAAAATCCAGAATTAAATTGGTTAATAGATTGATTTCATTTGTTCTGGCAATGCTAATTTATACCTACCATGTGACAGGCCCTTTTCTGACCTCTAGCACCACAGAGATGAATGAGGCAAAGTCCCTTTCCACTGAGAACTTGATAATTTTATAGAGAGACAGATATATAAATATTGGGATGGGTAAGGTAAAGAGAGAAGGGAGTAAGTGATGGTCCCTGTTAGAGTGTATTTTTTATTACTCATAATAGCTCCCACATATTAAGGTTAGAGCAAATTTCTCTGCGCTTTGCAGTCTGGTAATGTAGATTCACTGATGGTCAGATGGAAAGTATATATATTTTTTTCCATCTAGGTTTACATATTCGAGGCAGTCAGCTGTAGCATTTTATTTGGAGATGAAAAGTGTTGAGTAGATGGAACGATAACTATGTGTGTTATAGTCTCTTTCCTAATTAAATTACATATTTGTGCTGTAGTGATTGACTTTTTTGCATCTGTACTAGGTTTACCTTGAATTAAATTGCAGACTTTTTTGATGATGGTAGAAGTGGTTCAAAAGTGTCTTATTGAAATGCAAAAGTGCCTAAGGCTGCAAACAGAGCAGTAAAAACAGAGGCCTCAAAAATACGCCAGTGGTCTCATTGGAGTCATCTTTGTTCTCAGTGTCAACAATTGCTTAATGGACTGTCCTCCACTGAACTTTCTGGAACAAACCTTCTACTTAGCGTCACTTTGCCATTTTATTTTTCTAATGACATACTGTGCTGTTGGGACAGTAAACTGCACATCCTATTCTGCTACAAAAGCAAAAGACAACTTTAACCAAGATAATAATGAAGCTGGAACTCAGGCGAGAAAGTGCAGGATAAGGCAGACTTGAGAGGCAGGGTATTGAGTTGGGAAGGATTTGGAAGTTAGATCTGTGTCTCAGTTCTAGCTCCAACCTTTACTCTCTGTAAAGGGGAAACTTAATCATCTCTCTGTTCTTCAGTTTCCTCATCTCTGAAATGGGAATACTGTAATACTACCTACTTAATACAAAGAGATTTAACCAGTATTGTTGTTCTAGAGAGACATTAATCGTGAGTTTAATTTTGATTGCAGGTCATTTATTCATTAACAGATTTGCCAGGCATTGTATTGGTTGCTGGGTAGATTGAAGAGACCAATAAAATACAATCCTTATCCTCAAAGAACTCAAACCCTAATAATTATTCTTAGCTTGTATCCAAGTCTTTGATTGTGTAGAGTAGCAAGGGTATACACTAAGTGGCTTGGTAAAAATGTTAAAAATGCAGAGCAGTAAATGGGCCTGATGTTGACCAAAAGGTAAAAGCCAAATTTCTAACTTTGCTATGTGTCAGAAACCAGCGAAGCAATGTTCTTAAAGAGGTAGACCTTCAAGGCTGGGCATGGTGGCTCACGCCTGTAATCCCAGCACTTTGGGAGGCCAAGGTGGGCAGATCACCTGAGGTTGGGAGTTTGAGACCAGCCCGACCAACATGGAGAAACCCTATTTCTACTAAAAATACAAAATCAACCGGGCGTGGTGGCGCATGCCTGTAATCTCAGCTACCCGGGAGGCAGAGGTTGTGGTGAGCCGAGATCATGCCATTGCACTCCAGCCTGGGCAACAAGAGCAAAACTCCGTTTTTAAAAAAAAAAAAAAGGTAGACCTTGAAGCTAGTAGTAGATTCATTCCCATGCAAGTGAATTTACATCAGAATTTTTGGAGATAAGTGGTACTTTGATAAGTATATGAGATATCAAAAAACTAGAGTTCAGTCAAGTGAAATTGATATTTGAAATAAGATAGAGGTCTTCAGATTCTAAGAAGTATGTTCGATATGGAAATAGGAAAAGCAGGACTTGGAGACTGATACGAATATAGGCCTAAAAGAACTTTTCAAAAAGAGTTTGTATCAGACAATACCAATCCCAAATGCTGCAAAAATATTTGAGTGTAATGGTGAATTGAAAGGATGTTGAATTTTTAATAATTTTGTCATTTACTACTCTGAGAGAAATTCCATCACCTAAGTAGATATAAGCACCAAAGATTTGAAGAAAGAATAGTGAAATCAAGAAAATAAAGATACAGGAATGTCCATGGCAGGGCAGAAGCCTGGGGATGTCAAAATACACACTGGACCTGCTGAAGCATGATGAGAAAAGCAGAAGCAGATGCACATTTTCTTCTATTTTCCATGCCACTTTGGGACAGAGCCCAAACATTGGCTAAGCTGGAGCTTTTAGACTGCATACTTTAGTAAGCATTATCTCCTCACCTGGCAATATCAGAAGCTGGAGTATAATGACAAAAAATTGAATTCAACAGTATTCTTCCAGTTTAGCATATATGGCTATGGAATCACCAGCTCATATCTTGGTATAATTTGATAGTGTGGTATCTAGTCCCTGGTACAGATGTCTCACATTGCAATCCTGTGACATCATCCATGACCTTAAAATCATGGTTTGGAATCCAACAGCTGTTCTTTCGGAATGGTCAAGGACTGAGGTCAATTTATATAATGAGGCACACTGTTAGTTAAGCTGATACAGCACTTCAACACTGCCTTCAGATTAATGGTTTCTATTGAGCCACTTCTTTTCTCTGCCTAACCTTGCATCAATAGCATAATTACCTTAGTTACTTTAGTTTTATAATATCTTAGTATTACAAGCCCACTACCTTTCAATTCTACGTCCAAATTGTGTTGGCTTTTCTTGGCTTTTGCTTTTTCATTTACAAATAACAACATATGGAATTGTTCTCTGCACAAAATAGGTATTTGGTCAATGGAAAAATTAGATTTTTTTCCATTATGAATATGGTATATTTAGGGTTTCATATGCATTAAGAATTATACATGGTTACATCACATAATTCATTCTTAGCATTTTCAAATACACCCAAGTATAATTTACACATAATTTTTATAAACACTTCTATTATATAAAATAATTATTCCTGTTCAAATGAGTTATGTTGTTTGGAGGAGCAACAGAGAGGCACACTGTTACTAAAATATATTTTAGCAGAAAAGGTTTTGAAAATAATATTGAGACTTTAGCTTTCTCTATATATGGATGGTTCCTGCATTTACTATCAGGAAACCTGGACCACTGCCATTCTGAAACAGTATTTCTAGAGAGTGACCAAAGAGAGTTGGTGTAAAAATCCCAAAGGCCTAGGACTGAAGTTAATAGGGAAAAAAAACCCAAGCTCTCGGTGGAAGTTTTGGTCAGAATAGGAGATGAAACAGAGTACAGTGAGAATCAGGTAGCTTCTGATCAGTAAGAAAGTCTACCATATATGTTACTGGAATTTTTAAGCCTCTTTCTCTTAGAATTCTCTCAGTTCCTATTACACGGTAGATTAATTGAAGACAGTTATTCCGACTTCCTGTTCTTGGCAGTAGGAATCACCTTTCTTGCTTAAAAGCAGAGAACAAGCCTAATATATTCTACTATTCTATTCTCTCTTCTATCCAATCACCAGTCATAATGTGATGATAATTTTCAGTTTTAATTGTTGCCCTTTCTACTTACTTTTCTGCCATAATGATCACTTATTAATAGGCTATCTCATATCTTTACTAATAAAAGATAAGAATGTGAATAAAATATATTAAATCAAAGTTTGCTTGAAAATTTACAGGAATTTGTCTACTTGAAATATGTGACTTAAAACAAATTGCCTATTTTAAAAACTTAGTTAAATGTCACCATTTATAAATTTTATTTGTACAATAAAGTAATTTATCTCGACCGGGCACAGTGACTCACGCCTGTAAACCCAGCACTTTGGGAGGTCGAGGCCGGCTGATCACCTGAGATTGGGAGTTTGAGACCAGCCTGACCAAAATGGAGAAATCTCATCTCTACTAAAAATACAAAATTAGCTGGGTGTGGTGGTGTGTGCCTGTAATCCCAGCTACTTGGGAGGCTGAGGCAAGAGAATTGATTGAACCCAGGAGGTGGAGGTTGCAGTGAGCCAAGATTGCGCCATTCCACTCCAGCCTGGACAACAAGACCAAAACTCCGTCTTTATATATATATATATATATATATATCCAGAGGGCTAACTGAAGTCATCACAAGAGAAAATAACATTCTGACTTCGGTGTCTTTAGAAGGATAGCCTACATCCTTACAATAGGAAATAACATTCTGATTTTCTTCTCTATAAAAGGGTCTTTAAAAAATATTATTGCTTCGTGATTCTCAAAATTCATAGCTAGAGTAAAATAGTAGCTTACTGCTGAGGAGAAGTATGCCAGATCATAGGCTTTGTAGACGCTGTGTCTCCCTTCTAATTTACTTTGTGATATGTATTAAAGGCAAGAGAAAAAAGACTTTCCCTTGCCTTAATTTCAGATTAGTTAAAATGGATTTTTTTTATTATTATTTTTTCTTTTGGTATTGTTTTCAAAGTCAGCATATACTGGTTAGAGAAAATTCAATATAAAGTGATGATAATTTTTAAAAAATGGGGTCAGGCTTGATGGCTTACACCTGTAATCCCAGCACTATGGGAGGTCAAGCTGGGTGGATTGCTTGAGCCCAGGAGTTCAAAGACCAGCCTGAACAATATAACGAAATCCTGTCTCTATAAAAAATACAAAAATTAGCGAGGTGTGGTGGCATGCACCTGTACTTCAGCTACGTGGGAGGCTGAGGTGGGAGGATCACCTGAACCAGGGGGGTTGAAGCTGCAGTGAGCCGTGATTGAGCCACTGTTCTTCAGCCTGGGCGACAAAGTGAGACCCTGTCTAAAAGAAAAGAATAAATAAATGTTGGGTTTTGTCTTGGCAGAAAGGAAATCAAAAGACCATATGTATAAGGTTAACCTATCTGTAGGAAAATACCTGTGGGTTAAAAAGAAAACAAAGTATCTAATGGAAGATTAGATAAAGGATGAAAATAGGAAATTCACAGAAAAGAAAGAGCAAATAACCAAAAACAAAAAAAGGAAAAAATGCTTAACCTCATTAGTGAGTGTAGAAATAGCACGTTTAAGCTATTAGTTTGCCAAATATAAAGTACTTGTGAGAATAGAGAAAATCCAAGACACATTTCTTTGTGAGAGGAGTATGAGTAACCTTTGTGGAACTAAATCTGACAATATCTGTATTTGGAAATAACTAGTATAGGCTGGGTGCAGTGGCTCACACCTATAATTTCAGCTACTCAGGAGGCTGAGGCAGAGGATTACTTGAGCCCAGAAGTTCAAGAGCAGCCTGGGCAACATAGTGAGAAACTGCCTTTTTTTTTTTTTTTTTTAATAAAAGGTACTAGTGGGATATATTTAAAAGTTTTTGTGGTAAGAAAAATAGCAAAAACGTAAGATTTTTCAAAAGAAATGTTGCATACTGGTGTTTGCATAATGACTAGACGCTAGGAGGGATTTTCTTAAGTGAAAATAAAGCATGTTGAAGAACAACTCATATAGTTACGACCCCTTTAAACTTGTGGCTAGGTGCTGTGGCTCATGCCTGTAATTCCAGCACTTTGGGAGGCTAAGACGGAAGGATTGCTTGTGCCCAGGAGTTCAAGACCAACCTAGGCAACATAGGGAGACCCGTCTCTACAAAAAAATAAAAATTAGCAAAGTGCTCGAGTGTGACTGTGGTCCCAGCTACTCAAGAGGCCGAAGCAGGAGAACTGCTTGAACCCGGCAATTCAAGAGTATAGAGAGCCGTGACCGCACCAGTGCACTCCAGCCTGAGCCACAGAGAGAAACCCTGTCTAAAAAATAAAATAAATAATAAAATAAACTTGTATATGGGGTTGTGATTATTTGTATGAGCCATGATGGTGTAGAAGACTATACATCAGATACAAAGTGCTGAGGCAAGGTTCACCTCGGGCAAGTAGAAATGGCTAGTCGGGAGAGAGGGATATTACCTTTGTTTCAATGGACACATTTGTCATTAAAAACAAAAAGTAAACGATAAAAGCAACAGAAATGAGGAGGAAGAAAAAAACCCCTTGGAATCCCACTACTTAGATGTACAGATTATATATTTACCTTTGTAAATGGAAAAATAACTGTATATATAATTTTAAAGCCTTGTAAAAACAGTATGTCATAGAAATGTTTTTATGCCAGTAAACATATATTATCATATTTTGATAAGTGTGTAATAGATGTATGGATATGCTAATGTTTTGGGTACTTCAGAAACCACCCAGGACACTTTAATATTTCTATCGAGGTATAGTTGACATAAGGTTAATGTACACAAAATATTTGATCACTTTTAACAGGAACATACTCTGTATAAATGGTAACTATAATCATATTTATCACCCAAAATTTTTTTATGCCTGTTTTGTAAATCCCTCCCTCCTGCACTACTAGCCTCATTTCATCGCCAGGCAAGCACAAGTTTTTTGTCACTACAGATTAGTTTGCATTTTAGAAATCTTACGTAAATGAAAGCATGAACTCTTTTTTGTCTGGCTTCTTTCTGAGATAGGGTCTCACTCTGTCACCTAGGTTGGAGTGCAGTAGCACGATCACAGCCCACTGCAGCCTTGACCCCCCAGGTTCAATGCATCCTCCTGCCTCAGCCTCCCAAGTAGCTGGGGCAACAGGCGTGCACTACAATGTCTGGCTAATTTTTTGTTTTTTGTTTGTAGAGACAGTTTCACCATGTTGCCCAGGCTGATCTCAAACTCTGAGCTTAAGCAATCCACCTGCCTCGGCCTCCCAAAGTGATGAGGTTAAAGGCATGAGCCACCATGCCCAGCCTGACTGGCTTCTTTCATTCAGCATGTTTATATATGTTTTTTTGTTTTGTTTTGTTTTTTGTTTTGTTTTGTTTTGTTTGAGACAGAATCTCACTCTGTCACCCAGGCTGGAGTGCAGTGGTGCGATCTCGGCTCACTGCAAGCTCCGCCTCCCAGGTTCACGCCATTCTCCTGCCTCAGCCTCCCGAGTAGCTGGGACTACAGGCGCCCGCCACCTCGCCCGGCTAATTTTTTGTATTTTTAGTAGAGACGGGATTTCACCATGTTGGCCAGGATGGTCTTGAGCTCCTGACATCGTGATCCACCCGCCTCGGCCTCCCAAAGTGCTGGGATTACAGGCGTGAGCCACCGTGCCCGGCCTATATGTTGTGTTTTTAAAGAAATGCCGAGTATGGATTTGCCACAATTTGTCTGTTAACCTATTGATAGACATTTTGGCTGTTTCCAGTTTGGGGCTATTACAAATAATGTTGCTGTGAGCACCTAGGTACAAGTCTTTGTATGGACATAAGCTGTCATTTTTCTTGGGTAAATATGTATAGATGAAATGGCTGGGTTATATATAGCTGTATATTAATTTTTAAGAAATTGTAAGTCATTTTCGAAAGTACATTTGCCATTTTATATTCCCACCAGTAATGTCTGAAAATTTCAGGCTATCTTGTTTCTGCTAAATCTCCTTTGTACCACTTCTATAAGTATGTTGTGCATACATATTGAGAGTCGACTGAATGGATTCTCTGTTTTTTTCTATTTATCCGGTTGTCTTTATGCTCATACCACACAGTCGTGATAGAGAAGCTTTGTAATAAGTCTTAAAATCCGAGTATTAAGCCCTCTAATTTCATTCTTCTTTTTCAAAGTTGCTTTGGCCATTCTAGGTCCTTTGTTTTTCTAGATTCATTTTATAATCGGGTTTTCTATATTTTTTCCTGCAAAAAAAAGGCAGTTGAAATTTGATTTGCATTGACACTGTAGACAGAATTGACATCTTGCAATATTGAGTATTCTGACCCATGAACATGGTCATGGTATTTTTTGTTTGTTTGTTTTTTTGAGACAGAGTCTCGCTCTTATCGCTCAAGCTGGAGTGCAATGGGATGATCTCAGCTCACTGCAGCCTCTGCCTCCCGGGATCACGCCATTCTCCTGCCTCTCCCAAGTAGCTGAGACTACAGGCGCCCGCCACCACACCCAGCTAATTTTTTGTATTTTTAGTAGAGATGGGGTTTCACTGTGTTAGCCAGGATGGTCTCGATCTCCTGACCTCGTGATCTGCCTGCCTCGGCCTCCCAAAGGCATATTTTAAAGTATTCTTTAATTCTCTCAATAATTGGAGTTTCTAGCGTATAGGTTTTTTGTATCTTTTGTCAAATTTATATCTTTAGATGCTCTTGTACGTGGTATTTTTTATTTCAATTTTTGTTACTAGTATATGGAAATACAATATATGATAGATTTTTGTATATCAGTTTCATGTCTTGCAACCTCGCTAAGTACACTTGCTAGTCTTGTTAGCTTTTTCATGGCGATCCCTTTGGATTTTTTTATATGGATAATCTTATTTGAACGAAGACAAAGTTAATTCATTTCCATCTGGATGCACGCTTTATTTCTTTTTCTTGACTTACTGCACTAGCTGGGACCTTCAATACAATGTTGAATAGAAGTGGTAAAAGTAAACATTTTCTCAGGGAGAAATCATTCAATCTTTTACCATTAAGTATGATGTTAACTGTCAGTTTTTTATTATCTAGATGAGGAACTTCTTTTTTATTCCTAGACTGCTGAGAAATTATTTTAGTCAAGAATATAGATTGGATTTTATCAGTTGCTTTTCCTGCATTTGTTAGTAAATCATATGGTTTTCTTTTTTGCTTATTAATTGCTTATTTGAAAATATGTGATATTTGAATATTAAACCAACCTGCTTTCCTGGGATAAAATTTGGCCATCACATTTTTTTCTTTTTCTGTATTGTTGAATTTTACTTGCTGAAATTTTATTTAGTGTTTTTTTTTGGGGGGGGCTGGGGCGTTTGTATTTAAATTTATAAGGGATGTTCACCTTTAGTTTTTTGGTGATTGTCATGTTTGGGTATCTTGGTAACGACGCAGACTTCAAATGATGAGTTAATGAGTTTTCTCCTTCAGTATTCTGAGAAAGTTGGTGTAAAATTGATATTGTTTCTTCCTCAAGTATTTGCAAAGAATACAAACAGTCTCTAACAGATAAAAAAGACAAGGGAATAGATTCTTCCACAGAGCCTCCAGAGGAGTCACAGACCTGATGATACCTTGATTTTTGGCCCAGTGACACCATGAAAAAAATATGACCCATAATGAGGAGAAAGCAAATCAGTTGAAACTCATTACTGACATACTTAGAATTAGCAGAAAAATCATTAAAGGGTTATTAGATACGGTTGCTATAACTGTATTTCACATATTCAAAAAGTAGCGATAAGGAATCGACATAACTGGAAAACCCAGAATTGGTAGAACCAGTAAACAGAAAACTAGTAAGGACCTAGGAGATTGAATAGCACAGTCAACCAACTTGATTTAATTGACTAACCATTCGAACAGTAGATACACATTCTTTTCAAATACAAATCGAACATTTACCGAGATAGACCATATTGTGTTTCCAAAACCGAGGCTTAATAACTTTAAAAGGATTCAAGTTGGAAATCAATGAGAAAAATATCTCTGGAAAATCCCCCATATGTTTAGAAACTAGCACACTTTTAAATAACGCAGAGGTCAAAGAAGAAATCAGAAATGAAATTATAAAATATTTTGAACCGAGGGAAAATGAAAACCCACCCAATATATCAAATTTTGTGGGTGTTTCTTATGTTCATTTTCTATTGCTGTTGTAACAAATCACCACAAACACAGTGGCTTAAAACAATACATATTATCTTACAGTTTTGGATGTCAGAAGTCCAAAATGGGTTTCATTTGGGCCAAAAATCAAGGTATCATCAGGTCTGTGACTCCTCTGGAGGCTCTGTGGAAGAATCTATTCCCTTGTCTTTTTTATCTGTTAGAGACTGCTTACATTCTTTGGCTGTGACCCCTTCCTCCATCTTCAAAGCCAACAGCATAGCATCTTCAAATCTCTTTCTCTGTTTCTCCTACCTCCCTCTTGCTTGTAATGAGCCTTTCGATTACATTGGATCCACTGGGTTAATCCAGGATAATAGTCTCTTCATCACAAGATCCTTTAATATCACATTTGTAAAGTCACTTTTGCCAGGTAAGGTTACGTATTCACAAGGTTAAAAGCATTAAGTCATTGGCATCTTTGGTTTGGTCCATTGTTCTGCCTACCACACTGCTAAAGCAGTACACAGATGGAAATTTACATCACTTAACCGCAATTATTAGAAACGAAAAAAAAGACCAGGCACGGTGGCTCACACCTGTAATCCCAGCATTTTGGGAGGCCGAGGCAGGCGGATCATGAGGTCAGGAGATCGAGACCATCCTGGCTAACACAGTGAAACCCCATCTCTACTAAAAATACAAAAAAATTAGCCAGGCATGGTGGCATGCGCCTGTAGTCCCAGCTGCTGGGGAAGCTGAGGCAGGAGAATGGCGTGAACCCGGGAGGCGGAGCGTACAGTGAGCCGAGATGGCGCCACTGCACTCCAACCTGGGTGACAGAGCAAGACTCCGTCAAAAAAAAAAAAAAAAATCTAATTATTGACCTCAGCTTTCACCTTAAGAAATTATTAAAAGAAGAACAAACCCAGAAAAAGTAAAAGAAAGGAAATAATACAGATAGGAAATAAATTAAACAGATAACAAGAAAACAGTAGGGAAAAAATTTATAAAACCAAAAAGTGGTTATTGAGGATATAAATAAAATTACTAAACCTGGATTTGACTTTTACTTTGATATTTAACGTTAAAGCTAGAAGTAAAAACATTTAAATTGTGTTATAGATACCTGGCTTCGTTGTTTTTAGAGACAGGTTCTTGCTATGTCACACAGGCTAGGGTACAGTAATACGATCATATAACCTTCAACCCTTGGGCTCAAGCGGTCCTCCTGCCTCAGCCTCCTAAGTAGCTAGGACTATAGACACATGCCACCACACCTAGCTAATTTAAAAATTTTTTTCATAAGAGATGGTATCTCACTGTGTTGCTCAGGCTAATTTTGGAACTCCTGGCCTCAAGCAGTTCACCCACCTTGTCCTCCCCAAGCGAAATGGCTGTGTTTGATAGAATTTAAGTCTGTTTTCCTCATTTTATTATACTGTTTTGTTTCCGTTGCTAGGACCTCACCAAACCAAGTCATGTAATTCAAGCTCTTTGTGAAGCAGTGATAGAGCAGAGAGATTTTGTCATACAATGGGAAGCCTAATTACCAAGTCAACATACATTTCATATAACAACCTCTGAGAAAATGCCTGAAAAACACTAGACCTAACTCTCAAGTTTTTCTTTTGGTTGACATCTCTCAGTGACCCATCATTCTTACATATTTCATCGCCATTGTTACTCTTTTCAGGTCATTACATCTTCATTGTAAAATTTATCCTTCTCTCACCTGGGTTTCTTCTTCGTGCCACCTTAGTTTCTTAGATGAATCATCACATTTTCCTAGATTTCCATGAAGATCTGTGAAAGGAAAAAAGGTGGTGATTTGGCACAGAATATGATTCACGGCCTATGGGTACTCTAGAGGGAAAAAGTTCTTGCATATTGTGTAATCAGAATGATTTAGTACCAACCTGTAGATCTCAAAACTTGGAAAAAAGTAAAAATTGTCAAAATATATCAAGAATGGATGAGAAGGGATTAAAACCAGGTGACAAGGATAGGAACTCTCACTGAAAGTTCCATTATTAGAACATTCTCCTCTGTTTATGCACAACTCTGTGACAATGCACTGGGACTGTTCCCTGAGCATTAGTGAAGTGTCTATCCTTGGAAAGTCTTCATAGTGTCAATTTTGTGTCACTTCAATCTAAGAGACCCAGACTCTGGACACATAAATTTCAAATCTTGGAACTAGGGAGTTTATGTTGTATTCCAAAAGCATGTGGAGCTAGAAGGGAGACTTTTTTGTAATTCAGTCTCTTACCTGGCCATTATGTGGTCACAAGATCTTCAGCTAATGTGCACAGTTCAGGCCAACCCAGAAAATTATCTCCACAAATGCAGAAAAGAAAACAGCCTTATTAATTTTTTTAAAATTTTATCTTGAGACCAAGTCTCACTCTTTCACCCAAGCTAGAGCGCAGTGGTGTGATCACAGCTCACTGTAGCCTCAATCTCCCGGGCTCGGGCAATCCTCTTGCCTCAGCCTCCAGAGTAGCTTGTACCACAGGTGCACAACACTATACCTGGCTAATTTTTTAAAATTAGCCACCATGCTGGGCTAATTTTTTGTATTTTGTAGAGATGAGGTCTCCCTATGTTGCCCAGGCTGGTCTTGAACTCCTAGACAATGCTCCCATCTTGACCTCATGGTGGCATGAGCCACCATACTTGGCCTTATTTTTTTAGAGACAGAGTCTCACTCTGTCACCAAGGCTGGAGTGCAGTATATTTTATTTTTATAAGAGACAGAGTCTAGCTATCTATATCTATATTTATATTTATATAAGGGGTAGAGGAAGCATTTGCAATTAACTACAAGTGTTCTTTAGCTTAAGATCTAAGAAAAGGGAGAGAGAGGAAAATAAAGATCTCTTTTCTTTATTATACCAAGGAAATAGAAAAAAATGTTAAACTCTTGCAACTTACTTGGATGACTACCTGATTAATAAATTAGTAAAGAGAAGCAATATTAAGTTTACCTAAAAATTGCTGTCAGATTTATACTGTGGCATAGCTAATAGTAGGATAGGATACCCTGGGATTAGAGATTTACCTGTCTTACGTAGTTAGCACTTTTACATTCTTTTGGTTTTTTTTTTTTTTTTTTTTTTTTGAGGCAAGGTCTCACTCTGTTACCCAGGCTAGAGTACAGTGGCACGATCATGGCTCACTGTACCTCCAACTCCTGGGCTCAAGTGATCCTCCTACTTTAGCCTCCTGAGAAGCCGGAATGACAATCATGTACCCCGTGCCTGGCTAATTTTTTAATTTTTTGTAGAGGTCTCACTTAGGCTGGTCTTGATCTCCTGACCTCAAACAGTCTTCCCTCCTCAACCTCCTAGAGTGCTGGGATTACAGGTGTGAGCCACCGCTCTCAACCTCTTTTACATTCTTTTAACTTCTGTGGAATGATGCTGTTTTTGGTTTTTCGTTTTTTGGGGTATAAAATGAGTACTGTCTATGAACTCCATGAGTTCTCCAGATCAAAATCATACACAAAATTGTACTGTGCCCAGTAAAATTAGCTGTTTTTAAAATGTGTTCCAATAGTATTTTTATAAAGAGCAATCTGTCCTAAAATCTATAACAAGACTAAAGTGGGTTAGTCATACAGGATAAAACAGGATTTGAAATAGTGAATGAAAATTAACTTTAAAAGTTTTACTTTTTTATTTCTTCCAATTTTAAATTATCATTACAAGCATTGAAGAACAAAGAGAAACCACTTATTATTCAAGTATGTAGCCTGCATGTTAGCATTAAACTTTTCTTTGTTTCCTCCCAGTTTTTACATAAATATTTTACATGGTTATAAATGAAGTGTAGGTATAATTTTATATTTTTTTACCCTTTTCTGTTTTTTAACCTTACCCTACTCTCTAAAAATCCCATTTAATTTCATTAGCCTGAATCCAAATCCTTGCTACTAGAAGTGGCTCATAAAGATCTGTGCTGTGATTTGACTCTTGACAGTAGATGTGAAACTTGACCAGTTTAATTTTATCCTTATGTGGATTTTCTGAAGACTAATCATGAAAGTATTTTTTTTTTCTTTTTGTTTTTTTTTGAGTGGGAGTCTCACACTGTCACCCGGGCTGGAGTGCAATGGCATAATTTTGGCTCACTGAAACCTCCACCTCCCAGGTTCAAGCGATTTTCCTGCCTCAGCCTCCCAAGTAGCTGGGATTACAGGGGCCTGCCACCACACCCGGCTAATGTTTTGTATTTTTAGTAGAGACAGGGTTTCACTGTGTTGTCCTGGCTGGTCTTGAACTCCTGACCTTGTGATCTGCCCACCTTGGCCTCCCAAAGTGCTGGGATTCTAGACATGAGCCACCATGCCAGGCCAAGTAGGTTTTTTTAGTTCCTGTTTACTTTTGAATAAAATGTCTTAATTTTTAGAATCATGTACATTTAGCTCTTTTATAGTTCTTCACTGCCTATTTATCTTTTTAGAATCTTTTTTAATTTTAGTCGTCTCCCTCTTAGTTGATTGCTTTCAAATTATCCTACTACATAGGAGTAATTATGAGCTTTTAGCTGCTTAATCACAATTTAGCAGATTGGGCTAAGTGTGGCAGTGGCTCACTCCTGTAATCCCAGCGCTTTGGGAGCCAAGACGGGAGGATCACTTGAGCCCAGGAGTTCAAGACCAGCCTGGGCAACATGGTAAGAGATGATGTCTACAAAAAGTTTAAAAAATTAGCTGGGCATGGTTGCATGTACCTGCGGTCCCAGCTACTGGGGAGGCTGAGGTGGGAGAATCACTGGGGCCCAGGAGTTTGAAGCTACAGTGAGCCAAGTTCATGCCACTGTGCTCCAGCCTGGACAACAAAGGAAGACCATGTCTCAAAAAAAAAAAAAAAAAAAAAAATTAGCAGATTGAATAAATAAGAATTTTAACAGTTAATTTGTGTTAGGACAGTCCCAAAGACCAAAACTGTAAAGGTTAAATTCTTGTTTGAAGTTTAGTGGGGGAAAAAACAAAAACCAGTATAAAACTAAATAGACATGTGCCTATAATAATGCTTTTTAAATCTCGGAAAGAAAATAACCCAGGTTTACAATGTCTCAAAGATAACACGTAGGTGGTTTTTTTTTTTTCAGCTTTACTTTATAAGCGTTCTTCAATGGGTGTACTTTTTTGTGATTAGAATAAATAATCTAGACAAAGGGAGATTATGCCAGTGATAGCAGTAACGTTTGTCATTCTTGTACTTACTGTGTAACATTTCTGAGTCAGGATTTTAGACTAAAAACCATGACTTAACTATTAGCAGTTTCTTTAAGAGCTGGTATTTCTGCAAAGAAAAAGAAAGACTGCATGTTCTAGATCATGTGTTTACACAGAATAGTTCCTCAGAATGTATTATATTCCTGTCTCATAACTACTCTTGATTCTGCTATTCCGGTAAGACCTACAATTTTACATAGAAGTTTTTCTCCATAATCTTTTTTTTTTTTTTTTTTTTGAGATGGAGTCTTGCTCGATCGCCCAGGCTGAAATGCAGTGGCGTGATCTCTGCTCACTGCAACCTCCACCTCCAGGTTCAAGCGATTCTCCTGCCTCAGCCTCCCGAGTAGCTGGGATTACAGGCACATGCCACCATGCCCAGCTAATTTTTGTATTTTTTAGTAGAGACAGGGTTTCACCATGTTGGCCAGGCTGGTCTTGAACTCTTGACTTCACGTGATCTGCCTGCCTTGGCCTCCCAAAGTGCTGGGATTACAGGCGTGAGCCGCTGCACCCGGCCTCCATATTCTAACTACCTCAGACTTCAGGGAAAACTATTTTTAAAAACACGTGTGGGTTATATAAAAACCAGTAAGTTTATGAAACTTTTACATTCACCCTTGCCCTCCATCTCCAAGTCCAGTGTTTATCTCTTAGGTTGTACAGGGATAGTTGTTAGCTCTTAATTTGCAGGAGTAACAATTTGACTCCAGTCAAGCCCATATAAAAAGTAAATGAAAAACTAAGAGACACTTCCATTTATGGGGATGACTTGTGATACATCTTACAGAACCAGAAAAATGTTACTATAATGTGCATTCTTTTTGAAATCTTAAGACATCTTAACACATCAAAAATTGTTTCCCTCCAATTAGCTGTAGGAACAGTAAACTGTAGCACAGTTTTAAAACTTCCGTAGAGAGAAGACAAAGAATCTCCCTAAAACCCAATGATTAAACGTGTCTGTTGCTCTAATAATTTTCTGAATTTGTCCATTAGACATTTTACAAAATAGCTCTGAAGAAAAACATTTTGTTCCAGTATCACAAAAATTTGCAAAAATCTTGAAATTAAATGTGTCTGTAAGACTTTAGTTCTTAGGTGAGGGAGTCCAGGTAATCATGAATCCTATGCAGAGACTGTCGCTTGTCCTGTCATGCTTTAATACAAGACAAGGCGGAAACAATCTACGTCTTTGCCTTGGGAAGGTCAATAATATTGCCTTTGCCTAGAACTGCTATTATTTGTTCAGTCAACAAATTCGAGTGCCCTCCCTGTGCAATGAACTAGAAAGTAAAGAACAAATCTGAGACAATAGCTTAAATTTAATTCCCCCATTCTAGTTTAATCAGTGTTAATTATCATGTAAATCTATGTCACTCTCTTTCTCTCTTCTCTCTCCCTTTTTCTTCCTGACTGCTTCCCTTCTACTCCCTTTTCTCCCCCTTCATTCCTCAGCACACCCAAATTTTACTGCACCTTTCTATTAGTAATTGTAGGAGAGGGGATATATATGCCCCAACCTCACTGGGCATTAGGGTGTGTGTGTGTGTGTGTGTGTGTGTGTGTGTGTGTTCAGGTTTTTTGAAGGACTAAGTGTCTCCTAAAGAATACTGTGCTCGGCCGGGCGCGGTGGCTCAAGCCTGTAATCCCAGCACTTTGGGAGGCCGAGACGGGCGGATCACGAGGTCAGGAGATCGAGACCATCCTGGCTAACACAATGAAACCCCGTCTCCACTAAAAATACAAAAAAATTAGCCGGGCGTGGTGGCAGCACCTGTAGTCCCAGCTACTCGGGAGGCTGAGGCAGGAGAATGGCGGGAACCCGGGAGGCGGAGCTTGCAGTGAGCCGAGATCGCGCCACTGCACTCCAGCCTGGGCGACAGAGCGAGACTCTGCCTCAAAAACAAAAAAAAAAAAAAAAAGAATACTGTGCTCTTTCTGTCCCTCTTTTTCTGAATTATTGTTTTAAATCAAGACTTCAAATAGCCATCTAAACAAGATGAGTAACAGTTCTCACTGGCTCGGCAGCTGTTTTTTTTCCAAGTATGTTAAATGTGTTATATTACTTAAGGAAGAAATATTTTGTTTCATGTTTTGGGGTTGAGTATATTTGATATATTTGTGGAAAGAAAAGTTTATCTTTGTTTTTTGTTGTTTAGAGGAAGTTCCTTTTGAGCTTATATTTGAGGCCCAAAAATCCTCCAAAAAATGTTCTTCCTCTTTTCCATGAATGAGATTTAGAGCTAAATTCATACAAATGCAAAACAAAATAATATTACAGATTCTCTGAACTCTCTAACTCCTAAAAAGATTCAGGAAGCAGAGTTGAAAATCACAAGAATTTTGGAGGAAGCGCATTAAACAGACTGGTTATATCAAATCAGAAGATCCACAAAAAATGCAAAGAGACAACTACAGAATATACGTATTCAGTAGAAGGCTGTGAGACAATAGCAAATTTAAACCCACCCATGGTTTCCATCCTTTGAAAAAATTTACCTTGAGTAGGATACAAAGCTAGAATATATCAGCTTGTCTATTAGTGTTTCCTTAATGGTTCCTGAGGGGAAGAAAAAAGAATAATTGGTGTGAGGTGTATAACGAAGATATGCAGAGTACTTTTTAAGATGGTACAGTAATTTTGAGGAAAAATATTAAATGTCTTCTTTTTCTTGTTCCCCCAGAAAGTGTGTGTGCACATTTTACTGTCGTACCAAAAAAGATGAGACTGTCCCAGAGTCTCAGTGAATTATCTTATATTTCTGTAGCGAATCAGATTAGATTTATGTTTATCTAAATAAATGTTTATTTGCTTTTGGTAATGTTCCCTATTAAGTGGCCTTTCTTTAACTCTTCTCCCTGTTCATCCTCCTATAGTACCTCACTCCTGTCTATTGATTCATAAGTTGCCCTCTGTAGAAGCAGTTTAATATTATCAGCTTACTATCTGATCGTTAAAATCTTTCACTTATACACCCATGATTCTGTGGAATTTGTAAGCCAGATGAATTTTTAAAAATCCTTTGTAAACTTAATCCTTTAATCTAGAATTTCTGAAACGATAGAATAGTTCAGTAAAAATTATCTATTTTCTTAGTTTTCACTCTAGCAATATGAAAGGCTAGGCAAACAGTATTGATCTGAGATGAAAACAGAATGTTTTAGAAATGCTGCCTATCTAATAAAACCTTAATTGAAGTATCCTTTTGTTGTCTAGAAAACTTAAAAATAACAGAATCCTGAGCGTTTTATGTTTTATTGCTTGAAGTAACTTTAGATATCTAGTCTCACTCTTACACTTTATAGCTGAATAATGTAGGGGCCTGAGACCTGTGACTTGCTTAAGTTTACATAGTTGATTAATAGAAGTAGACCCAAGTCTAGAATTGGATCACAAGTCAGTTTTCTTATGTGCATACTCATCACATGTTGAATTACATGCTGGGGTATTTCTAACCATGAAATGGGAAGAACGCAGGCCACTGGTTAGAAAGCTATGAGTTTGTACCCACAGCACTTGACGTTGCAATCTCTGGGCTACTACAGAGTTGTTCACTTTATCAGCCAACTATTTATTTGGTATAGGTGAAGTTCTCTTTTATCCTGCTGAATGTGAATATAGGTATCACTTAGACCTAATATTTCTCAGAATGACTTTGCAGTGGCAAGTAATGGGCCTGATCTTGTATTTCAGCTCAAATAGCTATAACTGTACCAAAGACATGGAAGAAACCAAAAGATCGGACCCGAACCACTGAAGAGATGTTAGAGGCAGAATTGGAGGTAAGCAAATCTCTTAAGTTCATATTGAGAGCAGTGGTGCCATTTCATAGACAGGTGTGTGTTTATACCTATTTCTTGAAATAGTTTTTTAAGCAAAACTTAATATATCAAGCTCAGAGACCAATTGTTTTAAGTCCATTTTATATTAGAATTTTAAAAAGATTTTTAGTAGCATGTTTGATTTCATTGAATTCTTGTTTTTCTTTCAAAATACCTCTTTTAAAATAACAAACTTGGCCAGGCACAGTGGCTCACAGCTGTAATCCCAGCACTTTGTGAGGTGAAGGCAAGATGATCACCTGAACCCAGGAGTTTGAGACCAGCCTGGGCAATATAGGGAGACCCTGACTGTACAAAAATGTTTTTAAAAAATTAGCTAGACATGGTGGTGCATACCTGTGGTCCCAGCTACTTGGGAGGCTCAGGTGGGAGGATTGCTTGAGCCCTGGAGGTTGAGGCTGCAGTGAGATGTGATCATGCCACTGCACTCCAGCCTGGGCAACAGAGCTGAACATTATCTCAAATAAATAAATAAAATGACAATTTTTGGTGAACTCTTCTCTTCCCCCAACTAGAAATTTTCTTTGTATTAACTTGATAGAAAGATGATCTGGTAAACAAAAATGGAGAGTTTTTAAAAATGCCATTAGTAATGGTGGTAGAATTAATCTAGTACATTATAAAGAAATTCATTTTGAATCTGTCATCTGTTAACTGCATCCCAGAAACATAACTTTTCTTCATGTGGTTTGTCTGTCTTAAAATAAGGCATGCCAGATTTTGCTTTAGATTAAAACATACCAAGTCCAAGAGATGAATGTGAGGAAGAAACAAGGGCAAATCAGTCCTAAGGATTACTGTAACAATTTCCTTGTCTGTAATCTCAACATCCTTAGCATTATGTATTGAAGCTTATAAATGAAGAGCAATATAAATCTGTATGTAGCTTTTTCCCTTTTTTGACTATTCTTTTAGCTACTTTTTAAAAATAATTTTACTCAAGGTTTAACATGATAATATTAAAATGTAAAAATTTTCTTAAGATAACTTTGAGCGTGTTTAATTCATTCGGCTTTTCTAGCAAGTTATAATTCTTACCTTCTTTGGGCATCTAACAGTACCCCTTGGTTACTTTCCCTGTGCTGTCATTGCTGTTACATGATGCTGTGTTGATGTCACTGTTAGTCTCATAGCAACCACTAAAATGTTGATGGGTGTGATTTCATTGTGGTTATTAGGGTGTAAAAACTGGCAGTAAGATATAGAGGTGCACTCCTTTTGCAGCTGAACAAGGAAATGTTGCTCCTACAGAGAATAAAATACCTTCCAGAGGCATGGGGATCACATACAATCCTGATTTCGTTTTAGATTCAGCTGGTTTTTTGTTATTTTTCTTATCTTATACTTCATGTTGGATTTCTAAGCATTATTGAATATTAGATAGGCCGCTCCTCCCATGCCTTCAAATATTCATCCTAATCTTCAGCTTGAGGTTCAGCAAACTTTTTGTGTAAAGGTCCAGATAGTAAATATTTTATGCTGTCAAAATTCCTCAGATCTGCCACTGTAGCTTAAAAGCAGCCATCAACAATGTGTAAATGAAAGAAGCATGGTTGTATCTTCACAAAACTTTATTGATAGACCTTGAAATCTGAATTTGTATGCCAGGAAATATTTTTCCAGATTTTTTCAGATATTACAAATATAAAAATCATCCTTACCTTGTATGCTGTGCAAAAGCAGGTGGTGAGCCAGAATTGGCCCTTGGGCCGGAGTTGGCTATAAAGCTTCTTTAGCTTGTTACTCTTCAAACACAAGAACTGTTTTGACTTATTTTGAACCAATCACTTTTTCTTAACTTTATACTTTAAGACAAGGCTGAGTGCAGGGGCTCATGCCTGTAATTCTAGCACTTTTGTAGGCTGAGGCAGGAGGATCACTTGAGGCCAGGATTTCGAGACCAGCCTGGCCAACATGACAAAACCCCATCTCTACTAAAAATAAAAAAAATTATCTGGCCATGGTGGTGCTCACCTGTAATCCCAGCTACTCAGGAGGCTGAGACAGGAGAACCACTTGAACCTGGAAGGCGGAGGTTGCAGTGAGCCAAGATTGTGCCAGTGCACTCCAGCCTGGGCAACAGAGCGAGACTGTCTCAAAAAAATAAAGTAACCTAAAAAATTTTTAAAAACTAAAGCAAGACAAAAAAATATTTGTTTTTTTTATACACTGACTTCTTTCAGAAATTCTTTTTTCTGTCTTTCCTAAAACTGAGCTTTCGTTGGCATAGTGTAGTAAATACTGGATGCCATTGTGTTCATTTCCACTAATCAAGCTCCCCGTTTCTTAGATTTATTTTCTCAGCTTTTAAACTAGTTTGTTTCTGGTATCAGCTTATTTGGGTTACATATTAGGTTGTTGCATTATTAAAGATATTTATCAAAATTATAGCTTAGAGGTTGGGCGCGGTGGCTCACGCCTGTAATCCCAGCACTTTGGGAGGCTGAGGTGGGCAGATCACGAGGTCAGGAGTTTGAGACCAGCCTGACCAACATGGTGAAACCCTGTCTCTACTAAAAATACAGAAATTAGCCAGGCATGGTAGTGCATGCCTGTAATGCCAGCTACTCTGGAGGCTGAGGCAGGAGAATCGCTTGAACCTGGGAGGTGGAGATTGCAGTGGGCCAAGATCGCACCACTGACTCCAGCCTGGATGACAGAGCGAGATTCCGTCTCAAAAAAAAAAAAAAAAAAAAAAAAATTATAGCCTAGAAAAGTAAGGATGAAGGATGATTTCATGTTAAAATTGCTGGGCAAAGTATCTTAAAATAAATTTTAAAATTTTAGAGCATTTCATCAATTATTATATGCATAGTTGCCAGTCTGATTTTCTAGCACTTTTAAAAAACTCATTGCATTAAGCATAGAGTTCTGTCAAGTGAATTCTTAACAGGTTCCTATAAAAGGTTTACCTTTGGCTGTCCAGCCAGTGAAGTGATCTTTTTCTTAAATCTGGTTTTCTGCGTAAACAATTTAGGAACTGTTAGACGCTTACAGACTAGTTGACTAGGATTTTATCCTGCTAAAAACAAAACAAAACAAAAAACCCATAATATTTAATTAAGCTATTTTTGTTATTCTCTTCAAATACCCCTCATAGTAATACACCTGAGATAATTCAGTGATTCCGTGTTCTCTGAATTATGGTTTGTTATTCATAAAACTTGTTTCTTTATACTTCCTTTTCCAGTTAGAAATTAAATTTCTGAGTAATGTAGCCTTCATTTCTATGTGATGGACGGTTGTTGATTGTAGATACAGAGAAGAGGATGCGCTGTATTCTCTAAAAAAAACTTTTTCACATTTTATAAGATCTGAAATAAGAATTCTGTATCATTGTATAATTTGGTTAGGTTGCTCTTTAATAAGTTAAATACCATTTACATACTCATATCCCAGATTTATTAAATGTCTTCTTGATGACCTGTACTTAATTATGAGATGGTATTATAAGATTATTATAATTAGACTATACTAGAGTCTAAAATTTTTAAAAATGAGGCTGCTGATTCATGATTCAAATTTGGTAGATCTGGTTTCTTCAATGTTTAAATGATACCAACTTTCTGCCATGCTTTATAAAATAAATTGTTTCCAAACTTATTTTTTTGGAATTTTATGTCTGTCTGTCTTTTGAGGATTTTTATGTACTATCTTTTTCCATGGATTAGTCGGGGGAATAGGGGTGGGGTGGGGTTTGTGCATATTTGCATGAACTTTTTATTTCCATTATTAGAAAGAGTCTAAAAACTGTTTCTATTAATAACATTAAACAATTTATTGGCTTTTCAACCATGATCTGTTATATGGCAAAATAAAATTTGCTAGTATTATATCTGTTTTAATACTATCTAACAAAGAAGTATTTGTCACTCAAAAATTGTTTTAAATGTAATTTCATAGATTATTTGGGGTGAACTACTTTCTGCTATATATGAGACTACTTTACACTATCCTCTGCTGAACCAGCTCCAATTCTTGGCTCTTCTCCTCGTGTGAATTTATCAATTAGAACACCTCTGAGTACTTGTTTCAGAGGATTGTTTTCAGAGTGCTTACCCTTCATGAAAAAGGAGTTCGTGGAGAACTTTGCCTCAAGGAGTTTTGAAGATTCATGAGGCCTTTACAAAACCATTTTTGTTTGATATCTGACACTAAGATGGTCAAAAATAATCTAAGGAATAACTTCAGTTCTTTTTTGCCTTCTGAAAATAGGTGTGATATTCCAGATCCCAGATTTCTCTCTCTTTTTTTTTTTTTTGGCTATACAAGATTTTTCTATATGGTCACAGCCTCAGAGAAGTCTAAGAACAAATAACAAAATAGATTTTAACTAGCAAGTGGCCTTTTTGTAAAATGAGATATGATCAGCTTTGTAAAACTTAGATGCTTTGAGCACTTCTCCAAACCCTCAATTCCACAGCCAGAGGACAGTATAAAAAATACCCTCCAGTGTTTCTTTTTATATTTGTGGAGCTTTCATGGCAAGGGTAGCGTAGTGCTCGTTTTAGATTTCTGACTAGGACTCTTTCATGTTCGTAAAGTTCCATGGATTAACAGTTCTTTCCATTCTAACCTTTGGTACATTTGGATATTATTAGTCTCATGTTAAAGCATTTCAGCAGCCATTTGAATTGTCTTCCTTTTCCTAGGTGCTGAAATGAGAAAAGTCTTTTTTTAAAACTCACCATTCTAATACAACATGCTGAACACAGACATTCTTATCTTGAGTGACATGTTTTCCTTTGCTGTTTGAAGGGGGTTGATGTAGGTTTTTGTGTATATTTACACCCATGAAAAAAATGTAACCTCTTTGTTCATTTATTATTTAGCCTAAAGCCGAAGAGGAACTTTCAGTTGACAAAGTACTTGAATCTGAACAAGATAAAATGAGCCAGGGGTTTCATCCTGAAAGAGACCCCTCTGACCTAAAAAAAGTGAAAGCTGTGGAAGAAAATGGAGAAGAGGCTGAGCCAGTACGTAATGGTGCTGAGAGTGTTTCTGAGGGTGAAGGAATAGATGCTAATTCAGGCTCCACCGATAGTTCTGGTGATGGGCTCACGTTTCCATTTAAACCAGGTAAGTTTATACCTGCCTTCCTATTTACCTCTTTTCCCTCTACTGCAACCTTAGAGAAATGTTGCCTTTTGATAGAGAGATACTGGATGGAAGAAAGAGGTTTATCACAATATAATATTTACAGGACAGATCATCAAGCCTAAGTTAGTGACTAGCAAATCCAGAGAGTTCTGTATTGATGGAAATGATACCCGACACTGGTATTCCCCTTTTACTGGCAATGGAAGAGCATCTGGCAGAGGGAATCAGTTCCAGGCTAGTGGGTGCAGTTTGATTTTAAAAATTATTCTATTTGTTTTAATTGAAAGGGATATAGAGATATTACCACATTCCTTGAGATGGCGTTAGTCATCTTTCATAAGACTCGAACTCTGTTGACAGAAATCACTCTGTAGAACTGAACTCTGAAACAAGATATTGAGTACCTGCAATATGGGAGGTCCCCTGCAGTAAATCTGTATGATAAACAAGTAAATAAGGAATATATTTAATAAACATATGGTAAACAAATACAAACCCTGGAGGATTTATCTTAAGACACCATCAAATGCATTAAACCTGTGACGTAATACTATATGAACCGTGACTGACTTTGAGATATATGGAGAGATTTGGTGTGGATCTGTGAGGAAAGATGGTTCCTTTGATAGAAAGTTTGGGCTGGGTATGGTGGCTTACGCCTGTAATCCCAGCACTTAGGGAGGCCAAGGCGGGCGGATCACCTGAGATCAGGAGTTCGAGACCAGCCTGACCAACATGGAGAAATCCCGTCTCTACTAAAAATACAAAATTAGCTGGGCATGGTGGCACATGCCTATAATTTCAGCTACTTGGGAAGCTGAGGTAGAAGAACCGCTTGAACCCAGGAGGCAGAGCTTGCAGTGAGCCGAGATTGTACCATTGCACTCCAGCCTGAGCAACAAGAGCGAAACTCCATCTCAAAAAAAAAAAAAAAAAAAAAGTTTGGAGTAGGTGAAAAGTTTTCCTTAATTTGCCACATCTAGACTAAGTTTTGCAGGAGGTAGGGTTCAAATGTAAAATACCAGACCTCAAAGATAACCTAGATAGGTGTTTTTCAAACCGTTGGGTTTAATACTATTTAATAGATTGTGAAATTTATAGGTCACAACCAACATTTTAAAAAAGGATAATATAATGAAAAAATGTCTGTCTATTTCATGTAGTGAGAATAAGTATCAGTTTGGAAACTTTGTAGTTATGTATGCGTGTATGATTCTCCTGGGTCATGAGGTCGTTTTATGTCTTACTGTGAGTTGTAGTCAGAGATGTTTGAAAACCAATGACTATTACTTATCACTTTATTTTATATTATTTTTAAATTCTTTTATTTATTTTTTATTTTTTACAGAGGGAGGGTCTCTCTATGTTGGCCAGGCTGCTTTCAAACTCCTATGCTCAAGCACTCCTCCTGCCTCGGCCTCCCAAAGTGCTCCCACGCCCAGCCCTTACCACTTTGATATACTGATCTTTCACTACCAGTAAACTCCTGTTAATGGGCTTTATGAAATTGTAAATTTATGCTATTGTAAAAGTTTTTTTTAAAAACCCTAGGACTGAGTGTACTGAATTGCTTTTGTCAACTTAGGCTTGTATACTGTGTTCAAAAATAAAGAAAAAGATCTAGGCTTGTACCAGGTCACAGAGTACTTGTAGCCATCGCCAGTGTGTCTTAAGAAAATGGAAACACTATTGCTATTTTTAGACTATGTAAATTATATTTTTATATTATTTTATTTTGTTTTAACATTTTGTATATTGCATAATTTATGTTAGTTATATTTCATATTATATTTTAATTCTTTTCATCCATCAGTTTTACAATATAGGCCCTGACTATAATTGACCAACTACCTTTTGCTCTTGTAGTATTTAACAGCAGTAATTGAAAAAAGACAGTAGAAATTGGAACAAAAACAGTTTGAAATTTAGATCCCAATAAGCTACTTTTTAATAAATATAATAGGTAATAAAGATATGGTGGAAAACATCTGGAATATTCTCAAAGACCATCAGTGGGTCTATAACCTACACATTAGGAACCTCTAATATAAAGAGGATCCAATCTGCTATCAGGAAGTAATCTGGAGTCTGATTTTGATTAGTTTTATTAATTAAAATAAGAAAACTGTGATTTTTTTTTTTAGATGAAATTACAGGCAAGGAAGAAAACTTAGTATCTAACTGCTTAGACATTTCATTATCTTAAATAAGTTGTTTCTGTGTTTTGTGTCCTTTTGCTTTTTTTTTTCTCTAAAATAACATTTCCAAGTGAACAACCAAACTATCCGTTTTCATTGAAGCCAAGGGTTTTATCAGGTTTCTTATTTCTTAGTTATTTAAGGGCTTGGTAGTTTATTTAGTGAAGATTATTATATGTCCCTGGCCAAAGGTTGGTTAGTGTGTATGTGAAATGATTCCTACTTGCTTTAGATTATTTTACTACTCAAAGGTATTTAGAAGGGATGAAAGAACAAGTGATGGTTTAAAATCTTCACATATTTCCTGACTATTTCATTGTTCCCTTCTATTTTGTGTTTGTTCATGAAGAGATAAATACTGGAAAGTGTTTTGTACTCTGAGGGGATGTAAGTCATGCATCATTTAATGACGGTGATTTGTTCTGAGAAATGCATCATTAGGCAGTTTCTTCCTTGTGCAAACAAAAGAGTATTTACACAAACCTAGATGTTCTAGCCTACTACACAACTAGGCTGTATAGTATAGCCTGCTGCTCTTAGACTGCAAACTTGTACAGCATGTTACTATACTGAATAGTAGGCAGTTGTAACATAATGGTAAGTATTTGTATATCTAAATATAACTAAACATAGATAAGGTATAGTAAAAATACTATATAAAAGTTTTAAAATGTTACACTGTGTAGGGCACTTACCATGAATGGAGATTGCAGGACTTGAAGTTGTTCTGGGTGAGTGGTGAATGAATGTAAAGACCTAGGTCATTACTGTACGCTGGTGTAGATTTTAAAAACATTAGGGCACACTACATTTATTTTAAAATTTGTACTTTCTCTAATAATGAATTTATTCTTAGCTTACTGTAACCTTTTTACTTGATAAACTTTTAAAATTTTTTAACTTTTTTACTTTTGTAATAATGTTTAGCTTAAAACACACTGTACAGCTATGCAAAAATATTTCTTTCTTTTTTCTTTTTCTTTTTCTTTTTTTTTGAGATGGAATCTCCTACTCTGTTACCCAGGCTGGAGTGCAGTGGTGCAATCATAGCTCATTGCAGCCTCAGCCGCCTGGACTTGAGTGATCTTCCCACCTCAGCCACCTGATAGCTGGGACTGCAGTTGCACGTCACCACGCCCAGCTAATTTAAAAAGATTTTTTTTCCTAGAGATTAGGTCTTACTACATTGCCCAGGCTAGTCTCAAACTCTTGGCCCCCAAAGTACTGGGATTATAGGTGTGAACCACCATCCCTGGCCTTGTTTCTTTATGTCCTTATTCTATAGGCTTTTTTCTATTTTTAAAATTATTTATCTTTTTACTTAAGAATTTTTGTTAAAAACTAAGACACAAACACACACATTAGCCTAGGCCTATACACGGTCAAGATCATCAACATCACTGTCTTCTACCTCCAGATCTTGTCCCACTGGAAGGTCTTCTGGGGCGATAATATTCATAGAGCTGTCATCTTCTATGATAACGGTGCCTTCCTCTGGAATATTTCCTGAAGGACTTGCCTGAGGCTGTTTTACAGTTAACTTTTTTTTTAATAAGTAGAAGGAATATACTCTAGTGATTAAAAAGTATAGTGTAGTAGGTACGTAAGCCAGTAACATAGTTATTTCTTATTACTATGAAGTATTTTGTGTTACACTTGATTGTATGTGCTATACTTTTAAGTGACTGGCAGCACAGTAGGTTTGTTTACACTACCATTAACACATACATGTGAATAATGCATTGTGCTGCCATATTAGGATAGTTACAGTGTCATTAGGCAATAGGAACCTTTCAGCTTCATTATAGCCTTATGGGACCACCGTTGTATATGCAGTTTGCTGTTGATGGAAATGTTGTTTTGCAGTGCATGACATATATAATATAATGCCCTACAAACAGTTGTCTGCCTGTATTCCTCTTTCTAGAATCCTGGAAGCCTACTGATACTGAAGGTAAGAAGCAGTATGACAGGGAGTTTCTGCTGGACTTCCAGTTCATGCCAGCCTGTATACAAAAACCAGAGGGCCTGCCTCCTATCAGTGATGTGGTTCTTGACAAGGTAAGCTGCATACTCAGAGAAAACTAGTTCTTTTTGGTGGGAACTGATTTTAACTATAAGTGCAAATATGTGAAGTATCAGCAGTTTTTAGTCATTGTTAGACTAAATGATATAAAAATATCTAATGTTTAAGAATTTGTTTCCCTAAACACTGTTGGATTTGGAGTTCCTTATAGGTTACAGTCATTTTGGGATTTGGCCCATATTGGACTAGTGTTTTTTTAATGTTTATTAATTGATTTATCTGCTTATTATGGCTGTTTTTTGGTGATATAAAAATTTTGTGTTTGTCGGGGGAAACATACGGCTAAATTGATACAGGGGTCTTTCCTCATTGTTCTAAAAGTTCATTATGGAATTCTATCGGCATTGAGGACAGGTCAGAAATCTAGGAAGGTATTTGGCAGATCAAACATAAGTGAGAATCAACATGATTCAAATAATATGTATCTCAAAATTTCCCTGATAGATACCTCCAGTGATTGAATTCCCCAATCTTGTGCAAACAGGCATCCTTCCTCTTTGCATCTGATCTTAATGGTGCACACAGCAAATTAGTACAGTCAATATTTGTTTACTAAATTAAAAGGAGTAAAGTCAGATCTACTAAAGTAATTTCATGGAAATCAAAGATAAACCAGAGCTGATGACTAAGCTTGAAGTATTCTTGTTTTGTAGAGGAACAAAAATGTAAAAATGTAGAGATTAACTATCTTATGGAATCATATCTACCTCTTAACTGATTTATGCCTAGTGTTTCATTATTGGAATGCTAAGCTTGTGGGAGTTCTTTGTATCCTACTGCTCAAGGTCATAACCAAGATCTGATTTTTCACGCAAAAAAATTTGCAGCCTCCGGCATAAATGGGGTAATAAAGATGTCCAGGAGCTGCTTATCCAGAACTCATTTATATTATTTTACTTTCTTATAGCAATAGGTCTTCTTACTTCTATTGGTGGTATCTAAGTCTTCTCTCCTAGATAGTTATGTGAGGACAGCTGAATGATTGATTAATGGTGCTAATTTGAGGCTACTTCAGTACCTCAGAAGTCAAGTGTTATATCCACCAAATTAGATTATCCTCTTAGAAAATATTCCTGCCTGTCCTGCTGCCTTATCTGTTTATGACTTTGGACACTTAATTAGTTGACTTCTCACTGGTCTGCTTAACTTTGTGTCGTCCATAGTCACATTACATACTTATTCAAAGTCAGATATCTCAGATTAACAAGGCAGACAGTGAAATTTTAAATGAATCATCACCCATGAAATATATCTCCTTTAATACTTATTGTCCACTCATAATACATTCTTTACTAACCATAAGTCTACAGCATCAAAACTAAAATGAGCAGTAGCAGGATTCCTATAGGCAAGTGCTCTATGTCCTGGTGAATATTTTTTTTTTTATTTCTAAAATTTGATGCTAGTGTAGAGGATCTCAAAATGTCTTGTGCCTTTCAGTTGGTCCTCAGTATCTAGTGAGCCAATCTACTGATTATGTATAGCCCCTACTTGGAAATTTAAGGCCTAAATCATTCTCAGGGTGTCGGAAAACCATTGTTTTAGCCTAATGGCTCTAAGGATAGCCCAGGAGAACCTGCCATGGATGAGGTTGGGCTTCTGCTGGTTCCGAAGCTGATGCTTACCGTGTGCTTACCGTTTAAGCTGATGTAACCTTTCAGTCAAATTTTTTGTTATCTTTTGTGGCAGGGAATGCTCTGGAACATGTATTAAGCTTTCTTTTGCTTCTTCATGCAGATCAACCAACCCAAATTGCCAATGCGAACTCTGGATCCTCGGATTTTGCCTCGAGGACCAGACTTTACACCAGCCTTTGCTGATTTTGGAAGGCAGACACCTGGTGGAAGAGGCGTGCCTGTAAGTGCAAGTTCCCTACAACTCACTTAGTTAGACACTGGCACAGACTCCATGAAATCCTACCTCACGGCAAGACAGCAGCTTTTGTTCGTTGATTCTAGTCAAGAAGAAGAAGAGGCAAAGACTATCCTTTCCATACTCATATTAAAGCAAATAAAGAATACACGAGTTGTTTTTACTTGACAGAAGCTAGTCTGCATTAATTTGGTCTTGATTTTTTTTTCCCCCATTTTTTCAATTGAGGTGACCTGCAAATAGGTTTAAAAATAGTGCCAACCATGGCCGGGGATGGTGGCTCAGGCCTGTAATGCTAGCACTTTGTGGGGTCAAGGCAGGAGGATCACCTGAGGTCAGGAGTTCAGAACCAGCCTGGCAACTAAGAGAGACCCTGTCTCTACCACAAAAAAAAAAAAAAAGAAAAGAAATAAAATAGGCCAGGCATGCTGGCGCATGCTTATAGTCCTAGTCCTGGCTACTCGGGAGACTGAGGTGGGAGGATTACTTGACCCCAGGAGGTCCAGAGCCATGATCATGCAACTGTACTCCAGTCTGGCTGACAAAACAAGAACAGGAGGTCCAGGCTGCAGTGAGCCATGATCATGCCACTGCACTCCAGTCTGGGCAACAAAGCAAGACCCTGTCTCTGAAAAAAAATATATAGAGAGAGCGCCAATCTTGATAAGATTCCTGTTTTGTTTTGAGGTGTCCTGATATACTGGAGATCTCTGATGACATTCAGCTAATGATCATGTCTTGTCTTTGTTTCTACAGATTTGCAAAGTGCAGAGCAGGCATGGATTGCCAATTCTGGAACAGAGCAAAGCCCCAACTTGCCCTCCACTGGCGATGTCACACCCACCCATGAAGAGCCTGCCTCTAGGGGTGCGCTGAACGCTTTGTTTTTTGTAATAATAGTCTCTGGTGTTACAATATTTTCTGTTACGCTCTTTTTATTTACTATTGATTGTTAAGTCAAAATTTGAACAAATGACAAGTACAAAAGAGTACAGTATCGGTAAACTGCAGATTGCTGTTACACCTCCAGTGGCAGGCTCTTCAGCGGTGGAAGTGGCATCACCAGTGGAGTTATGCTGGGGCACTGCACTGTGCAAGATTCGGCAGACTCTGCCTACTCCATGCTTTGTAGAATTCAGAAAGCATGGGGAAAGTTGCCAACGATGTTGAATACCTCTTTTCCCCAAGTTAGAATGGCATAGAGAGCAATAAATCTAACATTCTGGAGGAGCTTGGGGTTTGATGTACATTTGCAGATCACCCTGTTACTTCATTTTATATAAGGTGACGCTTTTTGTTTCTCCATCACCTTTTTATTTCTGAAATGGCAATTTTTGAAACCTGCTTTGAATTAAGACTACATTGTCTGACAACAAATGTCACTTTGTAGATATTTAAATTATTTGATTATTTTCCTGCAACCAAACAGTGATAGAATATACTTGAATGCCTACAGTGTGTTGTAGACTTTGTAAAAACTACTGAAAACCACCTGAATTTGAAGCATACTGTTTATTGAGTCATTACCATCACCATTTTAGAGACCTGTGTATGTGAGATACTCTGTTTCTCACACATTTATCTGTTTTCAGGAAATACTAAATTAAAATTTTTTTAAATCTTGAGTTACCTCACCAGCACGTCTTAGAAAGCAGCTTTCTAGAAACCATTTTATACCTTTTTTTCAATATTATTTCCTTTTTTTTTTTTTTTTTTTTTTTTTTTTTGAGACGGAGTCTCGCTCTGTCGCCCAGGCTGGAGTGCAGTGGCGCGATCTCGGCTCACTGCAAGCTCCGCCTCCCGGGTTCACGCCATTCTCCTGCCTCAGCCTCCCGAGTAGCTGGGACTACAGGCGCCCACAACCGCGCCCGGCTAATTTTTTGTATTTTTAGTAGAGACGGGGTTTCACCGTGGTCTCGATCTCCTGACCTTGTGATCCGCCCGCCTCGGCCTCCCAAAGTGCTGGGATTACAGGCGTGAGCCACCGCGCCTGGCTATTATTTCCTTTTTTAATGTTGAATTTTTATTTGTATTATTGTTCGTTTTGGTTTTGGTTTATATCTTTGTTTTGCCAAATATTTGAAATAATGTTGATGCTGTTTTGAATATTCTGTGGATAACAGCATCTGTGGTTATTATCATATTGCCCAATTTTGTTGATAGATGGCTCACAAAATGTATAAATCCTCTTCCAATGTATATTGTCACTTTTCACTACCAGCTTGCTAGTCATTGTTTGCTAATAACTAGTTACAACAAAAAGGAAATATTGTGAGTTTAGAATAAGTGACGTCTCTTTTAAATTATTGAAAATAGAAAATAATTTTTAAAAGTAACTTTATCACAGTGTATACCACTCCTCTGTATACCTACATATGTGAGATCAGTGAGTTATTCTGGTACATTCAAAGTAATGTGACTAGAAGTGAGACATTATCTAGAATTTGTAGTAGCTCCAAAAATATCAACTTTAATTATTTAATTTACTTTTATTAAGCAGTTTTGTTCTATGTCAGAAGCTAGTTTTTAAGTGAAATTTTGATTTCTCAGGATAATGTTGATATGTTAAGCCTTAAGGCAAGTTATTCTTCCAGCCTGTCTCCTAGATAACAGACATTCTCCACTTAATGTGCCCAGCTTACCTTGGTATATTGATATAGATACAGATGGGAATGTCACAGGACATAAATATCAACATATAAAGAAACAAAAATGGCCAGGCACAGTGGCTCATGCCTGTAATCCCAGCACTTTGGGAGGCCAAAGCGGGTAGATCGCTTGAGTCCAGGAGTTCAAGACCAGCCTGGGCAACATGGTGAAATCCTGTCCCTACAAAAAAATACAAAAATTTGCCGGGCATGACGGCACACACCTGTAGTACCAGGTACTTGAGAGACTGAGGTGGGAGGATTGCCTGAGCCTGGGAAGCAGAAGTTGGAGACAGAGGCTGCAGTGAGCCAAGATCGCACCACTGCACTCCAGCCTGGGCAACAGAGTGGGGCTCTGTCTCAAAAAAACAGTAACAAAAATAATGCTGTTTGGAAAAAAGCAACAGCCCTACTCCTCTACTCTTTGCAGTTTCTGATTCCATACTTCAAATAACTTTTTCTAGTTCTCCAAATTATCTTATAATTAATTATCACCTAATAATATTAAAATCTATGTGGTATGCCCCATTATTATCTTAATTAGCCATGACTCTAATACAAACTTTTCTGCAACAGGCTAGGTACGGTGGCTCACGCCTGTAATCTCAGCACTTTGGGAGGCTGAGGTGGGCAGATCACATGATGCCAGGAGTTCGAGCCCAGCCTGGCCAACATGGCGAAGCCCTGTGTCTACTAAAAATACAAAAATACAAAATTACAAAAATATAAAAATTAAAAAAAAATACAAAAAAAAAAAATTAGCCTGGGATTACATGTCTGTAATCCCAACTACGCAGAAGGCTGAGGCACAAGAATTGCTTGAACCCAGGAGACGGAGGCTGTAGTGAGCCAAGATCATGCCACTGCACTCCAGCCTGGGTGACAGAGCAAGACTGTCTAAAAAAAAAAAAAAACCACAAAAACTGCTGCAACAGACTTACTATAAAATATTTTTAATGCATGCTAATGATTTTAAAATGTCATATGCAGCTACGTAGTTTTCAAACCTAAGTGTCCTTCACTGGATAGTAAAGTGCATATCTGTTAGAAATTACCACGAAATAGCATGTCTTTAGTTATTTTTAAAATAAAATTACGGGCGGGGCGACGGTGGTTCACGCCTGTAATCCCAGCACTTTGGGAGGCTGAGGCGGGTAGATCACGAGGCCAGGAGATCGAGACCATCCTGGCTAACACGGTGAAACCCCATCTCCACTAAAAATACGAAAAATTAACCGGGCGTGGTGGTGGACGCCTGTAGTCCCAGTTACTCGGGAAGCTGAGGCAGGAGAATGGCGTGAACCTGGGAGGCGGAGCTTGCAGTGAGCCAAGATCGTGCCACTGCACTCCCTCCTGGGTGACAGAGCAAGACTCCGTCCCAAAAAATAAAAAATTTAAAAAAATAAAATAAAATTACTCATCAGTTGTCTTTGTAGTCTTTTTGTGGACATCACAGAAAGCACTCCAAAAAATATATCTTAAGAGGAGCATTGGACCTAGACAAGTAATTTGCCATTTATAGTTATTTTAACTAACTTTTGAGATAAACTGATCAATCATAAAAATCCTAGGAGCAAAGAAAAATTCTAGGAGTAAAACCTTTCTTTAAAGGAATACTTGATTGTCTTCCTTCTTTAAAAATGTAAGTGCATATTGATTCTATTTTCTTTGATTATCCAGGTAAGCAGTGGAATTTAAGGTTACAGTCTCCGAATAAGATAGGAATGATGTATATTAAATTGCAAAACAGAGATGGGTATAATTTCTTAATACCTTTTTGAAAACTGACAGTGGGTAAAAAATTCAAACTTTAATATCGCCTGAAAAAAGAAAATGGCTCACTAATCAACCCCAGATTTTGACATTTTTAGTTTTGACATTGTGGACCTTGAGTACATTATATCTTAAAGTTCCTTAAAGTACCGTCTTTCAAAGAAAGAAACCAGGTGTCATTTATTTTTGTGTAGCCCATAACTTTTAGCACAGGATCCTAGATTTTTTGTGTGTTTAGTATATAAATCATTCATCATCTGTTGCTACTTCTGAAGGATACCAAAAATTTGATTATCTGTATTAAGTTTTTCACACACAAAAAGGGACGTGAAATGTTTACGTTTATATATCACTTTTTTTCGTATTTGTTTTTGTTTTTGTTTTTGTTTTTGAGACAGAGTCTCGCTCTATCACCCAGGCTGGAGTGCAGTGGCGCGATCTCGGCTCACTGCAAACTCTGCCTCCTGGATTCACGCCATTCTCCTGCCTCAGCCTCCTGAGTAGCTGGGACTACAGGCGCCCGCCACTACGCCCGGCTAATTTTTTGTATTTTTAGTAGAGACAGGGTTTCATCGTGTTAGCCAGGATGGTCTTGATCTCCTGACCTCATGATCCGCCTGCCTCGGCCTCCCAAAGTGCTGGGATTACAGGCGTGAGCCACCGCGCCCGGCCTATATATCACTTTTTTAAAAGTTCCTTTTGATCCTTTGGTATTGACGATAACATAGTTTTTAGGGTCCTTTTACATGGTTTATATCCTATAATCACATTTTTAGGTAGGGCTGGCATTGTATACGTGAAAAACCTTAACAAAACTAAGAGACTTTCCTACAGTAACTTTGCTCATACATAGCAGATTTGTACTCTCTAGAGTCTGATTCTTTTGTCTCCTAAGTTCACTACACCACAGTTTTCTAGGCATTGCTATTCCAAACAGTGAATTCATTCTCAGAATGCAAATATGGGCGCATTAGAGATTGATTAATTGAACGTACTAAGAATTTGTAAGTATAGTAGATGTATTAAGGACTCAAAATACCTAGATAAATATTTGAGAACAGTGTCTTTATCTTAGTTATAACCAGAGATACAATTATAATTTTAAAATTTTTCATGGGTGTTTTCACCTGGGTTTTAATTTTAACTATTTTATCTTGGACTAACAATTTATCAGTTAGCTTTTCAAAGCTTTTTTTCCTTTGAAGCATTATTGTTACTTTCTCACATCTCTGTGTTGCTCATTTGAGACTCACACATATTTGTCTTGGAGCAGGTAAAGAGGTGTGGAATAAATCGTATTGCCATTTTCCAGATTCAAATCTCAAGGCATATTTATTTATTGGTGTTTGCAGTAGGGTTTGGAAATGGGCATTTTCTGACTTTGTCTCCTAATGTGCATCTATGGCTCTTACTTGATTTTGACATAATTTCCTTTCGTTACATCCAGAAACATTTGTTCTTGGCAATGTTTATGTACAAATGCATGGATTAAATTAAATATCTTGTGATATAATTGTTTACCTGAGGTTTAGCCAACCATTTAATAAGTTATTAATCTACATAAGTCAACAGTAGAATATAACCTGAATTATAAAAATCAGGCATTACTTGATTGCTACATTTTTTTTTTTTTTTTTTTTTTTTTTTTTTGAGACAGAGTCTTGCTCTGTCGCCGAGGTTGGACTGCAGTGGCCAGATCTCAGCTCACTGCAAGATCCGCCTCCCAGGTTTATGCCATTCTCCTGCCTCAGCCTCCCGAGTAGCTGAGACTACAGGCGCCCGCCACCACACCCGGCTAGTTTTTTGTAGTTTTTAGTAGAGACGGGGTTTCACCATGTTAGCCAGGATGGTCTCGATCTCCTGACCTCGTGATCCACCCGTCTTGGCCTCCCAAAGTGCTGGGATTACAGGCTTGAGCCACCGCGCCCGACTGATTGCTATATTTTTCTAACAGAATTGTTTTGTCTGGGCTACTATATTAAAGTTTCAGTTACAATTTATGTTCTTATAGTAGTACTGTCTGGTTTAACAACTGTTCCCTGTTGGCATTTTTCCAATCTGATGATCTTTATTTCCTTTCAGTTATACCATGTGTCTCATACCTCTGGGTTTATCTGACCTGTTTTTTTTTGTGTGTGTGTGTTTTGTTTTTGATGTTTATCAAATAGTCTGAGATATCATCAGTACTGTATCCTTAGCTGGGTGCATTTGACAAGATTGGTGTGAAATTTTGCAGAAACTCTAACTTTTGATCCTGATGCATTCTTCATAACTACCATTTCTAATTGGGGCAGATGGTGAAGCATAAAGGAATAATTCTGAGAATGATTGATGTGTAAAGGTGTTTGAGCTTAGCAGCTTAGGCCCCAGACTGTGTATCTCCTAGAAACTGCCTTTTTATATAATAAATGACATTAAAGTCTGTACTTCTTTCTCTGAAGTGTTTTATGAATTCAAAAGGGCAGCATTGGGGCCTTAAGTGAGAAATGATTCTCATCTATGTGTGCTTTGTATGAAGTTTTTATTCTCTCTTGAAATCTAATGGCTAGCCCTTCAGTACAACTCAGAAAGAAAAAAAAAATCTGATGGCAATATTTGCTCAGCACTAAAAGAATGATATATCAGAAAAAGTAAAGGTTGTCAACATGCAGCAGGTCTGCTTGAAGGTAGCAGAGCTTAGTGTCAACCCAAATGTTTAACCTTGAAAAATTATTTCCAAGCATTTAAGATAGTAATTGTTATGAATGTTTTGATACACAAAATGCAACTTTTAACTTACTCTGTTATCTCTACTTAGTGTGCTGGCAGTATAACATGGCAACATACTTTGGTTTTAACACAAGAGTATAGTGGGAATCCAGCAGGAACAGAGCTGACAAATAAAAGGAAGACATTTTTTTTTCAGGGAGTAATTTAGTTTGACTCTCATCGATGATATATAATGAGTTTATTTTAGTATTTCTGACCCAACATATCAAGTGGAATATTTTATGATCTACAGTAAGGCTTAGTGTTGATGTTACATTTGCATTTTACCCTGGGATTGTAGAAATGCAATTTTAGCAGATTTGTAACTGGGATGATAACTACCTTTGAATTTTTGTAATTATTGAAGTGACCAGTCCACAGTTATGCAACTAATAAAAGATAAAGCTTCAGTTAGAAGTAGTCTTTCTCATTAGAAGTAACAGCTTTGTCAAACATCTTGTTCAAAAAGGCCTCTTGTTCAAAAATTGTAGTGGTGGAGAATATTACATTGATGGTCTTCTGAGGTTGTTTTTTTACCCCGCAAAAAGATTACATCCAGCTTGAGTGTCTAGCATTGCTTGGTGTGGTCATCAGGCTTGACTTGAACAGCACAGCAAAGACAATAAATTGTAAGTACTCTGAATAGCTGTAATATTCTTGTCCTAGTTGTTGAATGTTGGACCACGAAGATCTCAACCTGGCCAAAGAAGGGAACCAAGAAAGATTATCACAGTTTCTGTAAAAGAAGATGTACACCTAAAAAAGGCAGAAAATGCCTGGAAGCCCAGCCAAAAACGAGACAGCCAAGCCGATGATCCCGAAAACATTAAAACCCAGGTGAGAACAAAAGCATATCCTGACATTGTTTTGAAATTATGTTGATTTTGTTCAAACTTATTTTGCTTTGCTAATGTTTGTAGAGATAATCAGTTTAAGACGTTTTATAATGTTTTCCTATTAAAAGAATTATTCTAAAAGCCATTATGGATGCCAGACAACCTACTGTTTTCTCTTGAAATTGCTTTTTGTGTGTTTTTTCAGAATAGTTTCCAGGTCTAGAGGTTTCATGTGTCATAGACTTATGTAATTCAGGCTTAAGTTAATATTTGCTTTTCTTTAAAATACATTTTTAGATTCTCAGTGATTGAGTCTCTTTATCCTATTTATCCTAATTATTACATTGCTTTATGTTCTTTGTCAGGCCTTCATTGCCAATAAGCTAGAATTTAGAAACTCATCTTGTTTTGAAGGCTTTTGGAATAAAATTTAATTCTTTGAATCTTTTTATGCATATCCTGCCCTCAGAATTATGAGGATAAATTGAATGGATTTATTTTATTGACACAAAATTAATTTTTATGTGTCAGATTATATAAAGCCTTTATTCATCTTTTGCTTTATACACAATGTCAATTCCTATCCCCAGGTTACCTCTGCGACTTCAGATGTTTTTGCTTCTAGGCACCAAAACTGGAGTCTCTTAAAATTCACACTTGTACCAGAGCTAAGCATCACACAGATCACCTACTAACTTTTGAGCATCTTGATTCCTTATATATCTTTTCTCTCACCATGAACAGTTAAGTGTAGCAGTTCAAAGTTCCAGGTCTGGAGGCAGAATCCTGACTCTGTTAGGCAGGTTCTTAATCTCAACTATAAAATGAAGTTACAAACATTGAGTGCCTCATAGGGCCAGTGTTAAGATTGAATGAAATAATATAAACCATTTGGCATGGTTCCTGGAGCTTGGTTAAGTGCTCAGTATGATGATGTCCCTGAGAGCGGAGATGGGCCTTAGATATCGTTCTGATTCAGTTCCATCATGTAACCTCAGAGAACAGGGGATCCCCAACCCCTAGTACCAGTCGGTGGCCTGTTGGTAACTGGGCCACACAGCAGGAGGTGAGTGGTGGCAAAAGAGCATTACCACCTGAGCTCCACCTCCTGTCAGATCAGTGGCAGCCCTAGATTCTCATAGGAGTGAACTGTACATGCAAGCGATCTAGGCTGCACGCTCCTTATGAGAATCTAACTGATACCTGATGATCTGAGGTAGAATAATTTTATCCCAAAAACCACGTTCCTCTTCCCCCCGCAACCCCATCCCCAACCCTGGTCTGTGGAAAAATTGCCTTCCACAAAACCAGTTCCTAGTGCCAAAAGGTTGGGGACCACTGTTCGAGAGAGTAAATTCTCAGTAAATAATTGTTCAGTAAATAAGCGAACCCACAGAGTAGTTAATACAAAACAGAGATGAAGATGAAGCAATCCGTCAACTAGCCGTGCTGTCAAACTGTAATTGGCGGCTTGCTTTTGTTTATCTCTGTAGTGATTATCCCCAAACATTTGCCACAGGGTTCCTAAGGACATCCTTCTTCACATTGCTGAGATCAAGTCCCTACATTTCTCTCCATTTCAACATATCTCAACCTTTTTTGGAGGGAAAAAAAAAAAAAGCCTTCTTTGTCCCTCTCTCCAATCTCCCTGAGAAATGCTTAATGATAATGGGCCTAAATGGCCTGTATGAAGATAGTTAAAACTTCCTACTGGATCTTCATAATTGACAATGAAGATGTATTTAAGGCACTTGGATTAATGCCTTACTTTATTAAATTCTTACTGTACCTATAATGAGGAAATAGATGTTACCCTTTTTTTTCATATGAGGAAACTAACGCTTCAAAAGTTGTCAAGCGTCATAAAAGAATAGTCCAGTTGTTATAACTTGTAATCTGCTTGTTTATAACAGAGTTCTCTCCGTTATTAAGTCTTATTTCAGAAACAATAATTATCTTGATATGAGGTAGCATTAATTAATAGGTTTTCTTTAGTAAGTAGATAAAAGAAATCCAATGGAGAATTATTAAAATTCCTTTACAGAGCCAGTACAACCTTCTTTTTCTTGACACTTTCTTTTAAATATGGACTTGATTTGTTGCCTTCCCTTATGTTCCTACTACTATATTAAATCATTTAAATCAGCATTATGAACGACCACTGTCGATGACCTTATTCTCATCTTCTTGAAGCATTTCTAGGAAATCATTGCCTCAGGACATGTCTGGGCTTCTACCCCTAGGATTCCCTGCATTCTCTTTCTTCTTTCTCCTCTGTTAACAACATTTCTACTGAGGCTGCCTGAGTCATCTACCTGAAACACTGATTTTTGTCTTTCCATTCGAGCTTTTTAACCTAGCGTTCAATATGTCATTTTCACTCACAACCAGAGAAGGCTAGTCTTCTGATATTTCCAGCATGTTCTCTCAATTAGCAGGCTAGAAAATCCTCATTAACAATTCCTTCCTAAAGTGTTTTCTCTTTCATCAAATATCTACTTTATTTTTTTTTCTTCCCTTTAGCCAGCTCTTTCTATCCTTTATTATCTGGCCCAATTATCATTTCCTTCTTTTTTTTTTTTTTTTTTCTTTTAAGATGGAGTCTCTCTCTCGCTCTGTCACCCAGCCTGGAGTGCAATGGTGCGATCCTGGCTTATTGCAGCCTCTGCCTCCTGGGTTCAAGCGATTCTCCTGCCTCAGCCTCCCAAGCAGTTGGTATTACAGGCACGTGCCTCCACGCCTGGCTAACTTTTTGTATTTTTAGTGGAGACCGGGTTTCACCATGTTAGCCAGGATGGTCTCTATCACCTGAACTGGTGATCTGCCCACCTCAGCCTCCAAAAGTGTGGGATTACAGGCGTGAGCGACCACCCCCGGCCCTCATTTCCTTCTAAAGGCATTCCTCGACTAATCCAGTGCCTCTGACCTCATGTACCTAAACTATTCCCCTTTCTGGTCTCTAATCAACCCTAGTACTTGCTTTATCACTTCGTTTTTAAATGTATTGTCCCTGCAACTAGATTTTGATTCTGTGGAAGGCAATAACTGCTTTGTGCTTCATTTGTACCTAACACAAAATTTAGTGGACATCAACTAGATATTTAGTTACAGTGAAATGATTTTTTTTTTTTTTTTTTTTTTTTTTTTTTTTTTTGAGACAGGGTTTCACTCTGTCACCAGGGCTGAAGTGCAGTGGCACTATCACAGCTCACTGCAGCCTTGATCTGCTGGGCTCAAGCGATCCTCCCTCCTCAGCCTCTCAAGTATCTGGGACTGCAGGCATGTGCCACAATGCCTGGCTAATTTTTTTGTAGAAACCAGGTCTCATTCTGTTGCCCAGGCTGGTCATGAGCTACCATCTCAGGCTTTTTTTTTTTTTTTTTTTTTTTTGAAAGAGGGTCTTAATCTGTTGCCCAGGCTGGAGTGCAGTAGCACGATGGTGTCTCGCTGAAGCTTCAACCTCCTAGGCTCCCACCTCAGCCTCCCAAGTAGCTGAGACTATAGGCATGGACCACCATACCTGGCTAATTTGTTACAATTTATTTTTTATTTTTTATTTTTTTTTGAGACGGAGTCTCGCTGCATCGCCCAGGCTAGAGTACAGTGATGCGATCTCAGCTCACTGCAACCTCCGCCTCCTGGGTTCAAACGATTCTCTGGCCTCACCCTCCCAAGTAGCTGGGACTACAGGCATACCCCACCACACCCAGCTAATTTTTTTGTATTTTTAGTAGAGAGAGGGTTTCACATGTTGACCAGGCTAGTCTGGAACTCCTGACCTCAAGTGATCCGCCTTCCTTCGCCTCCCAAAGTGCTGGGATTACAGGTGTGAGCCATTGCGCCTGGCCTAAAAATTTTTTAGAGGCAGTGTTGCCCAAACTGGTCTTGAACTCTTGGCCTCCTGCAATCCTCCTGCCTTGGCCTCCCAAAGTGTTGAGATTACAGGCATGAACTCCTGTAGCTTAGCTAATAAATGATTTTGTGTGTGTGTGTGTGTGTGTGTGTGTGTGTGTGTGTGTGTGTGTGTATGTAATTTTTTTTTTGGAGACAGAGTCTCCCTTTGTTACCCATGCTGGAGTGCAGAGGCATGATCTCAGCTCACTGAAGCCTTGAACTCCCAGGCTCAAGCAATCCTCCTGCCTCAGCCCCACAACTAGAACTACAGGTGCTTACTACACATCCAGCTGATTTTTGTATTTTTTGTAGCAATAGGGTTTCGCCATGTTGCCCAGGCTGGTGTCGAAACTCCTGAGCTCAAGCAATCTGCCTTCCAAAGAGCTGGGATTATAGGCATGAGCCACTGCACCCAGCCTCTTTTCATTCTTTCAGCAGTGTCTTTCACAGAGCAGTTGTTTTTATTTTTATTTTTATTTATTTATTTATTTTTTTTTGAGACATAGCCCCACTTTGTTGCCCAGACTGGAGTGCAGTGGCACAATCACAGCTCACTGTAACCTCAGCCTCCCCTGGCTCAGGCAGTCCTCCCACCTAAACCTCCCAAGTAGCTGGGACTACAGGTGTGTGCCACCGTACTCAGCTAATTTTTGTATTTTTTGTAGGGACAGGGTTTTGCCATGTTGCCCAGGCTGGTCTCAAACTCCTGGGCTCGAACAGTCCACCCACCCCAGCCTCTTAAAATACTGGGATTATAGGCATGAGCCACCGTACCCGGCTGGTTTCTAATTTTGATAATACTGAATTAACCTTTTCATTCATGATTGTGCTTTTGCTGTCATATCTAAGAAATATTTGCATAAACCCAAGAAAACAACGTTTTTCTACGTGTTGTCTTCTAGAAGTTTATAGTTTTAGGTTTCACAGTTAGTTTTGTGATCCAATTTTTGTTGAGTTTTGTACAAGGTACAAGATAATAGGTCAGGGTTCTTTTTCTCCCCTTTCTTGTGGATGTCCAGCTGTTACAGCACCATTTGTTGAAAAGATTATCCTTTCTCCATTGAAATGTTTTGGCATCTTTGTTAAAAATCAGTTCATCATATATTTGTGCATCTATTTCTAGACTCTACATTCTTCATCAAGCTATGTCTGTCCTCTGGCCAACACCACTCTGTCTTTATATAGAAAGTTTTGAAATCTGGTTGTGTGAATTCAATTCTCCAACTTCTTTTTTTTCTTCAAAATTGTTTAGGCTCTTCTAGGGTTTTTGTGTGTGTGTGTGTGTGTGTGTGTGTGTGTGTGTGTGTGTATCTTTTCATATAAATTGTAGAATCAGCTCCTTGTTTTCTACCCGAAACAAAAAACAAAAGGCCCTATTAGGATTTGGATTATGATATATCTGTAGATCACTTTGGAGAAAACTGACATCTTGACAATAATGAATCTTTTAATACATGAACATGATATATATCTTCATTTATTTAAGCCCTCTTCGATTTCCTTCATCAGTGATTTATAGTTTTCGTATTTTTTTCCATCTTTTTTTTTTTTTTTTTTTTGAGACAGAGTCTCTCTCTGTTGCCCAAGCTGCAGTACAGAGATGCAATCTCAGTTCACTGCAGCCGCCTCCCAGGTTCAAGTACTTCTTGTGCCTCAGCCTCCAGAGTAGCTGGGATTAGAGGCATGCACTACCATATCCAGCTAATTTTTCTGTTTTTAGTAGAGATGGCGTTTTGCCATGTTGGCCAGGCTGGTCTTGAACCTCTGGCCTCAACTGATCCACCCACCTCAGTCTCCCAAGTTGGGATTAAAGGTGTGAGCCACCACTGCTGACCTTTTGTTAGTTTTTTGGCTAAACATTTTATAGATTTTGGTGCTGCTGTAAATGGTACTTTAAAAAAATAATTTCTGGTTATTTATTGGTAATATATAGAAAAGTAGTTGATGTTTGCATTTTGACATTGTATCCTACAATTGCTAGACTGACTTATTCTGGTCTTTTTGTAGATTCCTTATGATTTTCTATGTAGACAATTTTATCTTCTCTGCATAGAGTTTTATTTCTTCCTTTACAATCTACATACCTTTTATTGCTTTTTCTTTGCTTTATTGCATTGATTAGGACCTCTGTTATGATGTTGAATGGGAATGGTGAGAAGAAACATTTTTTGCATTATTCTCAATCTTAGGGGCAAAAATCATTTTGCCTTTCACCATTAAGTGGAGTTGTATATCTCCTTTTACTAGTCTAGGAAGATCTTCAATTCCTTTTTTTTTTTTTTTTAAATAGAGATTTTATAACATTATTTTAAAAGACTCCTGCCTAGTATTTCATACCATTATTTATATTATACCATAATTTAGACAAATTTCTATTTTTTTACATCAAAGTTATTTTCTGTAATGGGTTATTATGATGGAAATTAGTGTGGCTAAAATATTTTTACGTATCACTAAATATAAATACATTTCTAAAAGTATAATTACTGGTTCAAAGGTTACATACACAATCTTAAAGCTTTTGATACACATTGTCAAATTGCCCTTAGAAATGTTAACAGATAATGCTCCCACCAGCTAAGTGTGTATATACCTATTTCTAGAATTCTCCTCAGTAGTGAAAAGAAGGTAATTTCTGACTATTTGTTAAAATAGATTAATTATTTCTATAACTAGTTCACAGTCCTTGTTAATAATTTGAGAAGTTGAACTTATACATTATTTTAAAAATTAATCATTACAGAAAGTACCATATTGTCACAGTTACTCTAAGTTACTCTAATGCTATTCTTTTTTGTGGCCCTTCTAGGAGCTTTTTAGAAAAGTTCGAAGTATCTTAAATAAATTGACACCACAGATGTTCAATCAACTGATGAAGCAAGTGTCAGGACTTACTGTTGATACAGAGGAGCGGCTGAAAGGAGTTATTGACCTGGTCTTTGAGAAGGCTATTGATGAACCCAGTTTCTCTGTGGCTTACGCAAACATGTGTCGATGTTTAGTAACGGTAAGAAGAGAGGAAGGAGTAAAACCAGAAATCTTCAAGAGGTATATTCTCCCCTCACTACACATTCTTCCCAGAAGTGTTATTGGGGCAACATAAAGGGGAGAATATATTTTTAGTATTTATTGATATATCCTCATTATATAAAGACAATCTTGCTTTATTAAAACGTATACTCCCCTCTGTAGGGGATATGAAGTCTGTACTGAAATGGACATGAGATGGGCCCATTCAACATAAGAAAGATTGAGTCAGGTTTGAATTAGTAACGTAAAATTATTGTCATAGGCAACAAATTTTTCCTGTGTGTCTCTTATGGAAAGCAAGCAAATGCATGCTTTCACATTTAATTAAGTTTGAAATTTAAAAACACGTTGATTCTAATTCTAATCTCTGTGAAAATGAAAGGATAGTTGTTCTATAGTCAAAAAGATTTCAAAGCTGATAATTTCATGTCGTAGAAACTGTTAGATTTCTCTCTGTTTACATTGTCTGAAGCCATTTAATCTCCACAGCCTGTCAAATCTAGGGCAAGACAGAGAGGGAGACCAAAGAGCTTCTGATTAGTGTTCATTGTCCTCTATCCCACGATCATAAACTGCCATGTATCATCTGTGTTTTCTCTTCCTGTTGTTACCAAGGTACTTGTGTCAGAAATGTCTGTCCTTTAACATTTGGATTTTTTCTTAATTATTACAACTCGTTGTCGTGCCTTGCTGCTTAGAAACAAGCTATGAAAATGCAAAATTCTCTCATTCTACCAATAGTTTTGACTACCTATGTCAAAGGTAGGTAAGTCTTTTGGGGTTTGGAAAAGTCACATCTTCTGTCTTAAAGGAACTCAAAATCCATTTTGAAAATAAGTATTTCCAAGAAAAAAAATACTTAAAAGGTATTGTGTGATGTAGCAGTATCTTAATGCCTGAATGGATGGTTAGACTGAAAAATAAGTTGGAAGAAAAAAAAAACAGTATGTTGGTGGGAGAGCCACAAAACTTTTACAAAGCAAATAGAGTTTGAGTTGGACCTGAGATAATGGGGAATACACATTTGGAGAAGAAAGAACATATTCTAAGCAGGCTCAATTCTGAAGCAGTAAGTGTGGCTTTGGAGTCACAGCTCTAGGTTTAAAATTTAAACTTTAAAATGAAATTCCAGGCTGGGCACGGTGGCTTATGCCTGTAATCTCAGCACTTTGGGAGGCTGAGGCAGGCTGAGGTCAGGAGTTTGAGACCAGCCTGGGCAATGTGGCGAAACTTTGTCTCTACTAAAAATACAAAAATTAGTTGGGTGTGGTAACATAAATTAGCCGGGCATGATAGCATGCGCCTGTAATCCCAGCTACTTGGGAGGCTGAGGCAGGAGAATCACTTGAACTCAGGAGGGAGGCTGAGGTTGCTATGAGCAGAGACTGCACCACTACATTCCAGCCTGGGTGATAAGAGTGAGACTCTGTCTCAAAATAAAATAAAATTAAGATAAGATAAAATAGTTCCTACTCTGCTGCTTCCTAACTTTATGACCTTAGAATAGTTACCAATGTCTTTAAGCCCCTGTTTTTAATCCATAAAATGAGATTAATTCATACCATTTACAATATTATAAGGATAAAATTAATTTTAAAAAAATGAGATTACAAAATTTCTAGCTCAGTGTTTGTCCTGTAGTTAACCCTAAATAAACTGAAACTATACTGGACCTTTTAGGTCCAATTTGTGAAGGTTTTGAATGTTCGCTATAGAATGAGGATGATTATTATTATAATAAAAATAATCTATTCAGCACCTACTAAGTTGAAATATGGGTAGAGGCTTTATGTATACATATTATTTTTAATGGTTATTCTAACTCTGAAAGGTCAGCCCCACTTTATTGAACCAAAAACTGAGCTTAAAAAGGAAAAATAACTTGCTCGGGGTGATATAAGTAGTAAGTGGCATTGCTAGAATCCAAATCAGGGATTATTTAACTCAATCACTTGCCATAGTGTCTCCTGATGTGCCATAGTTCTGTGGAAGCAAACTAATTTTCCATTTCTGGGCGCTCATTTTCATTGTGGTAGCCATGGCATCCTGTGGTCACTCATTAAAATTAGGACTGGATCCCAGATCCTCTGTATCACACTTCAGTGCCCTTTCCCAGTTTTGAATTTTATCAGATAGGCAGTTAAGTGGTGTTCAGGCAGTTTAGTGGAGGAGTGATATTGATGAAAATGGCTTTTGAAATGATCTGGCAATAAGTACAAATTGGATTGGAATAGGAAGAAATTATAGACAAGCCACCCACTTATGAGACTTTTGAAAACTTTATTGGATTGTTTATTTATTTTGCTTGAGACAAGGTCTTTTGCTCTGTTGCCCAGGCTGGAGTCCAGTATTGTGATCATAGCTCACTGAAGCTTCAAACTCCTGGGCTCAAGCAGTCCTCCTGCTTGACTGTAGGCACACAGCACCACCAGGTCTGGCTATTTTTTTTATTTTTAGTAGAGATGAGGTCTCACTATTTGCCCAGATTGGTCTCAAAAACTCCTAGGCTCAAGTGCTCCTCCCGCCTTGGCCTCCCAAAGTGCAGGGATTACAGGCAGGAGCCATCTCCTGGCCTCCTGGATTATTTTAAATTATAAGATAACAACCTATTTGAACAAGTCAAATGGTATAGTTAATACAGTTATTACTGTCTGCTTGCAGCCCCAGGCAGTTAATCTTCCTTCCCTATCAGATAGTCACTGTGAATGGTTTTGATGTAATCATCTACAGTTTTCTTCATATTTATAAAATCATATGAAAATGTGAGTATGTATAAAGAGGTATTTTTTTGGTTTTGCTTTAATTGAATTATATAAATTATTTTCAGTTTGCCTTTTTGTTTTTTTAACTTAATAAATGTTTTGGGCAGCCCTCTAGGTCATTACAGATATATTTTACTCATACTTTTATACAAATTGCATAATATTTCATAATATGCATATACCGTAACTTATTCAACCATCTCTTTCTCTCTCTCTCTCTCTCTCTCTCCCCCCCCCTCCCTCTGCTGCCTCTACCTCTCTCTCTCTGTCTCTCGTGTTCTTTTATCCTTGTATTCTGGAGTTTGCCTCCCTCCCTCCCTTCCTTTTTTTTTTTTTTTTTTTCCACACAAGATCTCGCTCTGTATCCCAGGCTGGAGTACAGTGGCGTGATCACAGCTCACTGCAACTTCAAATTCCCGGGTCCAAGCAATCCTCCCATCTCTGCCTCCCAAGTAGCTGGAACTACAGGCACATGCTCAGCTAATTTTTGTATTTTTTTTATAAATGTAGTGTTTCAGGGTTTCGACATGTTGTAGGCTGATCTGGAACTCCTGAGCTCAAGTGATCCGCTTGCCTCAGCCTCCCAAAGTGTTGGGACCATAGATGTGAGCCACCATGCCTGGCCTCTTTCTTCTTTTCCTTCCCCTTCCCTTTCCTTTTTGTCTTGTTCTGTCACCCAGGCTAGAGTGCAGTGGCAGGATCTGGGCTTCCTGCCTTCTCAACCTTCTGAGCTCACATGATCCTCCCACCTCAGCCTCCTGAGTAGCTAGTACCATAAACACGAACCACCGTGTCCAGTTAATCTTTAATTTTTTAATAGAGACAGAATCTCAATATGTTGCCCAGACTGGTCTTAAACTCCTGGGCTCAAGCAATCCTCCTGCGTCCTTACCAAAGTGCTGGGATTATAAGCGTTATCCACTGCACCTGACTTTTATCTCTTTCATGTATGTTTTTAATCTTTGAAACTTTTTTGTTGAAATATGACTAATATATGTGCTTTCTGGGTTGAAATTCTTCATTTGTTGCATTTGCCAAATTTAATGATGTAAATGCTGTCCTCAGGACTATTTGTAATCTACTGACAGTTTGACAAGACTCACAAAATTACTGTTAAACAGTTGTCTGTCATAAACCAATATGAACCAGCTTCAACACACCAATGCAACATGCTTACAGAAGGGTATACAGATCATTACTGTACAGCTCAATGTATATCAGCAACACCTTAGACCCTTTTCAATACTCTTTACTCTTTTCTAAAGGCAGCTAGGACCAGGTGCGGTGGCTTGCACCTGTAATGTCAACACTTTGGAAAGCTGAGGCAGGAGGATTGCTTGAGCCCAGGAGTTTGAGGCCAGACTGAGCAACATGAGACTCTGTCTCTACAAATAAAAAATTGAAAAATTAGCCAGGCATGATGGCACGCACCTGTAATCCCAGCTACTAGGGAGGCTCCGATGTGAGGATCCCTTGAGCTCAGGAGGTCAAGACTGCAGTGGACCATGATAGTACCATGGTACTTACTCTAGCCTGGTGACAGAATGAGTGAGACCCAGTCTCAGGGAAAGCAAAAAAGGTAACCACTGTCCTGACTTCTAACACCATAGTTGATTACTTTTGAGGGATTGAGAGACTGAAATAAAATAGTAACAGTGAGCATAGAATCATAGGATCCTACTACACACATCAAACATTATAGGATTATTAAATATCTAAATTTGAAAAGGTAACCTTTTATAAGAAAATCGAGGAGGCTATTTTCATGAACTTTGAGTAGGGAAAGATGTCTTTTGCAAGATTCAAAACATGAAGGATAAAGGTGTAAGATTTGACTGTTAAAATTTATAATCTTTGGTGCGGCAAAAGATACTGTAAATAAATACAAAGATAAAACTACAACCTAGGAGTATGTTTGGAGTGCATTAACTGACAGAATATTAGAATCCAGAATTAAGGAGGAAAAAGAAGCAAATCAGTAAGGAAAAAAACAGCCCAATAAAAATATGGGTAGTTCATAGAAATGAAAATCCATTGGTTGATAAACTTTAGAAAAGATAATCAATGGCAGCACTTCTCAAAATAAGACATTTACGCAGCTAACAGACATATGAAAAAAAGCTCAGCATCACTGATCATCAGAGAAATGCAAATCAAAACCACAATGAGATACCATCTCATGCCAGTCAGAATGGTGATTATTAAAAAGGAAACAATAGATGCTAGCAAGGCTGTGGAGAAACAGGAATGCTTTTACACTGTTGGTGGGAGTGTAAATTAGTTCAACAGTATGATGATTCCTCAAGGATCTAGAACCAGAAATACCATTTGACCCAACAATCCCATTACTAGGTGTTTAACCAAAGGAATATAAATCATTCTACTATAAAGACACGTGCATGCGTGTGTTTTTGCAGCACTATTTACAATAGCAGAGACATGGAACCAACTCAAATGCCCATCAATGATAGACTGGATAAAGAAAATGTGGTACATGTACACCATGAAATACTATGCAGCCAGAAAAAGGAATGAGATCATGTCCTTTTCAGGGACATGGATGAATCTGGAAGGCATCATCCTCCACAAAGTAACACAGGAACAGAAAACCAAGCACTACATCTTCTCACTCATAAGTGGGAGTTTCACGTTGAGAACACATGGATACAGAGAGGAGAACAACACACACCAGGGCCTGTTAGGGGTGGGAGTTGAGGGGAGGGAACTTAGAGGACGGGTCAGTAGGTGCAGCAAACCACCATGGCACATGTATACCTATGTAACAAACCTTACAACCTGCACATGTATCTCGTTTTTTTGTGTTTTTTTTAAGGGAAAAAAAAAGACATTCAATGTTATTCATTATTAGGGAAGTGATAAACTAAGAAAAGATAAACTATAGTTCTATAAAATTCATCCCCACTAGATTTTTTTTAAAAATCCCATTTTAAATGCTTTTAAAGATGAATACAACCATTTATGAGGGCAATTGGGCAATAATGTTAAAGATGTTCATGTACTATGCAATAACACCAAATTGCTACATTTACCAGAGATTTACATACGTGTGAAGCAACAAGAACTCTCGCATACTGGTCATGGTAATGTGAATTGCAACAGCCACTTTGGAAATTGTTTAGCATTATATACTAAAGCTGAAGTTTTTCTGCCAAAACTAGCATTTTAATTCTTAGGTATATACACAACCAATAAACATACATATCTCATATGCTAGGAAATATATACAAAAATGTTGTAGCATTTTTTTATACAGAAAAAAAACATGAATAAATGCCTGTTAATAGTAGAATGGATAAATTGTAGCATGTTTATACAAGGACAGTGAATCTGAAGTACAACTACATGGACATGGATTCTCACAAGAGTAAGTTTGAGTAAAAGAAGGCAGACCCAAAAAGATACTATATGATTTATTTATTTAATGTTCAAAAATGAAACAAAAACTAACTTGGGTGTTTGGGGATACCTGTCTGTAGTGTTAGGGGTTGCATGTTTTCTTTGTAAAACAAAAGCAAGAAAGTTATTATAAAAGTCTAGAAGGCTTTTGTATAACTTTGGAGACAGAGAGGGGGTTGTGGATGTGCTTTGGAAGGTAATTTAAGAGGAGCTTCTGAGAAGCTTTCAGTGTTCTGTATCTTGACCTGGTACCATACCTGGTGGTGTTTATGGAGTTTGCTTTTTCATAATTAATTGAGCTGAATCTTAAAAAGTTTTCAAAACAAAAACAAGCAATAGAGTGAAAAGCTTAAAAGCCACTACCGGCTTTTAAGTTTTACTGTAATATTTAGTTTCTTAAAATCTGAAAAAGTGGCCAGCTATGGTGGCTCATGCCTATAATCCTAGTTTGGGAGGCTGAGGTGGAAGGATCACGTGAGCCTAGGAGTTGGAGACCAACCTGGGCAACGTAGTGAGACCTTGTCACTACAAAAAAATAGAAAAAAATTAGGCAGGTGCTGAGGTGGGAGGATCACTTGAGCCCAAGAGGTCAAGGCTGCGGTGAGCTATGATTGGGCCACTGCACTCCAGCCTGGGTGAGCAGAGTGAGAGCCTGTCTCAAAAAAATAAAATAAAATAAAGTAAAAAAGCTGAGTGTGGTGGCATGCACCTGTAGTCCCAGCTACTCCAAAGACTGAGGCAAGAGGATCACTTGAGCCCAGGAGTTTAAGGGTGCAGTGAGCTATGATGGCACTATTGCACTCTAGCCTGGGTGACAGAGCAAGACCCTGTCTCTAATATTTGTGTATACACACAGACACACAGTCACTGATTTTTTTTTTTTTTTTTAAGTAAAAGATCTAAAACAAGTATGGCAAAATGTTAAGATTTGACACATTTGGGCAATGGATACCTGAGTGTGTGCTATTTTATTTTGTACTGTTAGAAAAGAAATGAATTAGTTGGGCATGGTGGCGCATGCCTGTCACCCCAGCTACTTGGGAGGCTGAGGCACAAGAATCACTTGAACCCAGGAGGTGGAGGTTGCAGTAAACCAAGATTGCACCACTGCACTCCAGGCTGGGTGACAGAGCAAGACCCTGTCTCAAAAAAAAAAAAAAAAAGAAAAGAAATGGAGTCTACTGAATTGCTTTTTCAAGATGACATGTCCACGGACCAGTGTTGCCCAAAAGTGAAATGCCCAAAATTGAGCTGTTAGTATATGTTTCAACAATGCAGGTGTAAGCAGATTTGTTTCCTTCAAGCCCCTGTTTACTATGCTAAGGTTTCTTGTGAAATCAGACAGGAAAGATCTACTGTATACATCATTTTGCAAACCTCTAGACCACAGGCATTTAGAAAAATTTCCTTAAGGTAATTATTAGCTTGAAAAATAATACCTACCAACAGAATCAAAGAAACTGAAGACAGTGAATAAAAATTTAAACTAGTATCTGGGAGTCTGGTCTCAACCAGGGACATTCCCTCCCACCCCCACCTCAGGACAGTTGGCAGTGTTTGGAGGCCTTCTTGGTTATTCGTATGGCATCTTAGTGGGTATGGGATGAGGATGCTGCTAAGCTTTCTATAGTGTGCAGGAGAGCTCTCCACAAGAAATAATTATCCTACCCCAAATGTCAGTAGTGTTGAGGTTTAAAAACCCTGGCCTAGACTGTTGAGATTGTAAGATTTAGGAGAATATGTGTTCTCATTGTTTAGAGCAGTTGTTAAGCCATTTTTCTCTTTCCATGTCGTTCACATTGATTGCACACCTCCATTTAAAACCTCTTTTGTAACTTTGCAGTGATTAGGTGAATCCTAGAGTATAAAATTATTTTGTTTGTTAATTTTTTCATGAAGTCTTAAAGGGTAGGCCTTTAGGAAAGATTCCTTTAGATTTATAGAGGAAATTGATGTAATGGATTCAGCTTTCCCTCGTTGCTCTGTAATACCGTATACACACACATATGTACATATCCATCCATATATGCAGCTGCCCGTGTCCACCAAGCTCTACTAAGAGGGAATCATAAGAGATGGTCAGCTGCGCCTCTGGAGTATTTTGCTGCTTCTGCTAGTTCAACTAGAAATGACTGAAGAGGTCTGTGAGACTTCCTTCATGAATAATAAAGCATTTAACTAGAATTTAGCACTTCTTTTAGGAGGAGGACATCTGAATTAAGTGGCAGATGGAAAAGAGTGGACAAGAAAAATGTTCTGTATCTAAATCTGTACTTAAGTACAAGGTTTTAAATTGCTCTGCTTTTGTCTTAATTATAATTGAAATGAGAATCCTCATCTCAGAAGCCCTCTAGAATATAAACTCCACAAGAAGGGACTTTTTCTGTTTTGTTCACTGCTGAATTCCCAGTGCCTAGAATGATTCTTGGCAGGTAATAGTTGTGAATGAGTAGGTAAATGCCTGAATGAAAGAATAACCAACTTGAAAGAGTTTCTTTTATGCCCTGAGACTGTAGTTTTGTTACGTTTTATCTGTGCTATGGGAGACTGCCTACTTCAGCTACAAAGAATGGCACTGAAGGCAGATTTTTAAGCATTCTGTGTACTGTTATTCCATGTACAGAGCTTGTAGTATTGCCACTTTAAGTGTTTAAAAGCAAAACATGAGGAGAATGACGGGACCGAGAATAGGAAGAGACACTGAGAGAAAAAGAGAGGCAGTTAAATCTCATAAAAAATAAAGCCTGGAATTGCAGACATGACAAGTCGGCCGCGGGCAACAGCGAGTGGCCGGTCAACTGGAGAAGGAGGGACTTGTAACTGTCCTGATGGAAGATTTTATAATGTGTTGAAGAAAAAAATGATCAGAGATGACTTATACTTTCATAACTGACCACTCCCTTTGGAATCATGTGCTTATCCTAAAACTATACCTCTTCAGGTATATCTAACAGAGATCCATTTTGATAGATGTGTTCATAGTATGCAGAGTATTATGTACAGTTTTGGCAGGTTAAATTGCCTAAGATCATAATATAACCACTGATAGAAAATAGTATATCACCATGGGCCTGAGAGTTATGTTGGTTTATTAAACAATGTTTTAAAATTGCTGTATTGCTATTTACTTCACATTTAAGAGCAAACCGTCCTTGGCCAGGAGTAGTGGCACATGCCTATAATCCCAGCTACTCAAGAGACAGGTGGGAGGATCACTTGAGCCCCAGAGTTTGAGACCAGCCTTGGAAACATAGGGAGACACTGTCTCCAAAAAAAAAATTTTTTTTTTTTTTTTTTTTTTTTTTTTTTGAGACGGAGTCTCGCTCTGTCACCCAGGCTGGAGTGCAGTGGCCGGATCTCAGCTCACTGCAAGCTCCGCCTCCCGGGTTCACGCCATTCTCCTGCCTCAGCCTCCCGAGTACCTGGGACTACAGGCGCCTGCCACCTCGCCCGGCTAAGTTTTTGTATTTTTAGTAGAGATGGGGTTTCACTGTGTTAGCCAGGATGGTCTCGATCTCCTGACCTCGTGATCCGCCCGTCTCGGCCTCCCAAAGTGCTGGGATTACAGGCTTGAGCCACCTCGCCCGGCCAAAAAAAATTTTTTTAAGAGTAAACTATCCTCTAGAAACCGGAGTTTTAGAGCTAGCACAGAGGTGTCACTTGCTTACATTATACTATTCATTACAAATACTTTACTTCATACTAGCACATGATTTGGGGGCAAAATTACTACTGGGCCATGGATTACCATTAACATCTTTATGTTCTGAGACAGCACTGAAAATCCTGAACATGCTAAGCCAAGGCCAGGACTTATTCCATTTTCATTTCTGTTTGATTACCATAATTACCACACTGCTGAGAGCCCTTGATGATTCTCTACAATTTGATCCTTTTGGGGATAAGCATGTCCACCCTCAATACTAACAAATATGTCAGCAGTATAGGCCCCGTTGCTTGAAGAAAATTACTACCTGATGCTGATAACATTCATATCTAAGATTGCTGAGTGACCTGTGTGTGAATGGCTGTCATTACACTGATGCCACATTGTTTGTTTACTACTGTGTAAAAATAAAAAGGTAGGTGCTTTCTAGTGAATTCAGCTTATCAAGCAGCCTTACTAAAACATTCTCACCGACTCCCTTGCTCCCTGAGAAAAAGAAATCCGTCCCAGACAACCCATTTAAACCCACACATTTTAGTGTTGATCGTGGACTAAGTGAAAATTGTAGTTGTCTAAATAGATCCTTTTCTCACTGTCACATACTACCTTTCATTCTTGCTATTATCCATGATCATATTTGCATGCATCTGCCTTGTCCACTGTTGTGTCTCTGAAAAATAGTTTGAAGCCCTCTTACTATAATTGTATTAGGAGGTGTAGGAGGTGGGTGGGGGGCGGTAACTAGGTTTAGTTGAGGTCATGAGGGTGGAGCCCACACAATGGGATTAGTGCCCTTAGAAGAGGAAACACCTGAGCTGTTTCTCTCCCTGTCATGTAAGGATACAGTGAGAAGTCAGCCGTTTAAGAGCCAGGAAGAGGGTCCTCACCAAGAACTTAATCTGCCGGTACCTTGATTTTGAACTTCTCAGCTTTCACAACTGTGAGAAATAAACTTCCATTGTTTAAGCCACCCTGTCTATGGTATTTTGTTATAGCAGCCCAAGCAGATTAAGATATCCACTCTTCATGTTCTGTTCCAACTAACCAATCTCAGTGGGTCTCCTGACCACCCAGTGTCCAGCAGACAAGTTCTCACTTACAGCCCTATCAAATTTACCATCTCCTAAGGACAAAAAAAGAAAGAAAGAAAATCACCATGAATCACTATTCTCAGAGGATATGTTCTCACTGTCCCCTTTCCATATTTCTACAGCCCTGTCAACCATCCCCAGAGGATATTAAGGTCACATTCCAAAACAAGTCTTCAAGGAGCTGTGTAGCTAGGTATTCATTCATTCAGAGATACATTTTTGTAAATCTGTAGTCATTCTGCTTGTTATTCAGTTTTAATACTTCCATGTGAATATATCTGAAAAGTTTATGCATGATTACATGTTCTTTATGCCCCTATTCATGTGAAATTCCCCTTGACCATCATTTTGGGATAGCAGACTTTTGTTTCTCTTGCATTTTGTGATTTCCTCTTTATTGCTTAGTGAGCTAACTTTGCTTTATCCTTTCTTTGATAGCTATGTTATTACGATATAGGTTACTCTTAATGTTTAATCATAGGCCTGTCAAATGGAGCTTCAAGTGTTAAATATAGCTATACTAGTTGTTTATTGGGCCCTTACTGTGTGTCAGCCACTATTTGTTTCCTTGGATACTTCATTTGATCCTCCCAATAACACCTCCTAAGAGATAGATATAATACCTTACCCCATTTTTGAAATAGAGGTTTGGTGAAACTGAGTAATTTGGCCAAAGTCACATGGCAGAGCTGGGATTGTGACTATGTCCAGAGCTCCCTTTTCAACAGCTGTTTTATCATGTTCCTTAATCTATAATCATTTTGGAATATCTCATTCTGCAGGTGTAAGGACTGAGGTTCGATGAGGTAGCTTGCTCAAATTCACGTAGTAGATTAAATGAAAGAGCTGGGATTCAGTTTCTGATTTTGTGACTCAGATTCCAGCACTCTTTCGATTTCAGTTACAGCTTACTTTTCTGTGGCTTATTAAAGTGCTTCTATGCTGAATGCTCAAGCTGCCCTCTCAGTTGGACATAGAGACTGTGCCTCCCTTGTTTTAGATGATGAAACTGAAACTTGGATTAAAAGAATTGCCTTTGTTTACATAGCAAGTAAGCAAAACTTTTGATCCTTAACCCAGCTCTTTTAAAATAGTCTTCCCTACACTTCTCACCATATGGCAGTGCTTAGATTTTCATGTTGTTTGTTGTCCTCATTTCTCCCAGTTTCTACACAGTAAATCTGTAATGTAGGAAACATCTCTTTAGAGATGATAGATTGTGGGCTGGACTATTATTTTCTTATCAGTCAGTTATGCACTTAATGTCAATACTGATGATGGAGGTAAATATGCCAAGATGCTGGCTAGGATTTTGTGGCTGGTTTAACTTATGTTCCTATAAAGCAGTAAATTGGATATAACTGCTGATTTTTAGAACCTTTAGTTCTAAAATTTAATGTCATGTTGGTGCTCTATTGTATGCCACCCTGCTTTTGAATATACTTCTTGGTTCTCTTTTGTATTTCTTAGTCCATTATTGTGTATTCTGGGTCTTATATAAGAGAAGGTAGAATCAACTTTTGGCTTTTGCTTTGGAAAACTCTTGCTTTCATGTAGCATTTCTTTTCTTGAAGGCTGACTTGTGTGACTTTAGAGTAGGCCTGACTGTGAAATGATCTATAGTTGCTTGCATTTATGTAGCCTAAATTTGGAGTTAAGGATACAGTAGCCTTTTCTTTGGTTGTCTAAAAATTATCTGAAGATGTTCCCCTCTTCCTAAGATAATGTTTCCTACCGAAAGGAAATACGCAGTGTAACACGTGGTTGAGTATAACTGGACCTGTTAAATGATCTTTCATACATGATAGGGAATACATTGGAGAGTGTGCCATCAGTTCTAGTACAGATATTCTATAGCATCATCATCCTCAGTTCTCAGTAAGTTTTTCTAGCCATCCAGCCTTGATCAGCAGCTGACCAAGTTCATTCTGGTTGATAACATTAATTATTTCATGAGTATGAATGCAGTGTACCCTATTTTCACAAAGATCTTCCATTATACATAGGGCAGAGACCATGCATACATTCCAGAACTTTGGAAGCCGCTTTGTGATCCCAGAAAAACTGTTGTATCATATAATGAAATAGCTGTTCAAAATGGTGCTCAGAGGGATGTCATCTGTACATTAGAATATTTGAGTAGAATCCCCGCTGCAGTCTACTGTCTTTATATTCTAAGTATGTTCATAAGAATGTCTCTGTGTTTGGTTACAAGTAACCTTGAGCTATTACAACTATTAGAAAACAATTATTGTTGGATTTGGATGGAAACCTTGTAAGGGTGTTGCTTCCAAACTTTTGGAGAACTAGTATATTCTCATGGCACATAAGCAATAAGCAATAAACATACTGTATTTATAGTCAAGGTAAGTACTAACATTATAACATTCCCCAATGGAAAGATATATCAAAAATCCCCCAGTATTCCAACTTCTGCATAAATGCAATAAGGATCTCATCTACAACAGTTTTGTGATAGCAAATTCTCCCTTGTCCTATGTCATTTCTGTGTGTCCTATTAAACCAAAATACTTACTACAATGGTACTTCTTAAAAAAAGAAGTAATAACTCTACACAGTTTTTTTTTTTTTTTTAAAGTAAGGTCTAGATAAGTTCAGGGTTATAGTTGCAATGATATGACAAGGATTTCCATGTCAGCTAGAAGCATGGCTAAAAAAAAAGTACATTTATATGAGAGGAATGTCTGTCTTTTCTAAATAAAATTTAAAACATATTACTGTTGAATCATGAAATGCCTGAAGCTATATTGTTTGCCTCTTATAGAATGCTTGCCTGTGGTTCAGTCAGCATATTTCATACAATAAAGCAAACAAATATTTGTAATGTCTTTAAGTAATCTTGTTGCTTTTCTTTATTTTCCTGTCTGGATGTAGCTGAAAGTACCCATGGCAGACAAGCCTGGTAACACAGTGAATTTCCGGAAGCTGCTACTGAACCGTTGCCAGAAGGAGTTTGAAAAAGATAAAGCAGATGATGATGTCTTTGAGAAGAAGCAGAAAGAACTTGAGGCTGCCAGTGCTGTAAGTATTTTCATAGAAAGACAGTGCTTGTACACTTTGAGCACTGTAAAGTAGAAATTTCAGGAAGCTGGATACAGCATCTCCCTGCTACCTTAAGAGGGACCTATTGCCTTTTTCATGTTGAAACAACATATTAATGTTTAGGGGAATGCTTTGTTCCTTTTAGTGTCTAATATAGGGGACAGCTCAATTTTCCATGCCAGCGATTCAATCTAAGCCTGAGTGAGGTCACTGAATTCCAAAAATCTGAAATGGATGGGTATAGTTCAGTTTTCTGAGGAGTAGATTCACACTTGCTATTAGATTCTCCGAGGCATCTGACCCCTAGAAAGAGTAAAGACCATGAATCTCAGTGTTTATTGTGCAGTACAGCTTTCATCATCAAGATGCTATTATTCCTCCTTATACAACAGCCAGAGGAGAGGACCAGGCTTCATGATGAACTGGAAGAAGCCAAGGACAAAGCCCGGCGGAGATCCATTGGCAACATCAAGTTTATTGGAGAACTCTTTAAACTCAAAATGCTGACTGAAGCCATCATGCACGACTGTGTGGTGAAGCTGCTAAAGAACCATGATGAAGAATCCCTGGAGTGCCTGTGTCGCCTGCTCACCACCATTGGCAAAGACTTGGACTTTGAAAAAGCAAAGGTAAAAATCTAGAAGCTCAGAAACCTTCACAAAGGCTCCTTGTCAGTTGCAAAAGAACTTAGACTGCAAACAAAATAGTTCTGTCTTGTCCCAAAGGTCTAGGCTGTTTATTTTTCTACTTTTGCCCGTCTCATTGTCAGTGTTCAACCATCGTGCTCCTTACATTTCCATTAGAGTCAGAGGTGAGGAGGGTCCCAAATTGTGTAAAAGCCAGTTTGTAGATTCTTCAGATTATTTGTCTCATATTCTTTTTTCTTCTTCTGTAACCATTTGACAATTTGGGAACAGAAATACGAAAAGGAAAACTACTATGGCCTAAGGGTAATACAGAAATGAAGACCCAGCAGTAGCTTCTAAAGTTTATACTCTAATTGATGACACAGCTATCTAACCATAATATAAGAAATCATTAAAAATACTATAATAATATGTGCTGTTTAAGGTTATAGAAATTAGAAATGTTTCAAAGAAATAATGTCAGAAATGCTCCATAACATCTAATTCAGCTAGGATTATGCTTAGCTGTGACAGAAAACCCAGTGTTTTATACAGGATTGAGGTTTATTTCTTATTTATGTAAACAAAGTTCAGAGGTAAGTCCTTTCAGCTTAACATTCTGTGACTCCTAAAGTGTAACCCTTGTCCTAATCACTCTCACCAGAGAAGGTAGGAAAAGGGGCAAAAGACACAACCACCTCTCTGTGTGTGTGTGTGTGTCTCTCTCTCTCACTTTTTTTTTTTTAAGTAACAGGGTCGGCCGGGCACAGTGGCTCACGCTTGTAATCCCAGCACTTTGGGAGGCTGAGGCGGGCAAATCCTGAGGTCGGGAGTTCGTGACCAGCCTGACCAACATAGAGAAACCCCGTCTCTACTAAAAATACAAAATTAGCCAGGCGTGGTGGCACGTGCCTGTAATCCCAGCTCCTCGGGAGGCTGAGACAGGAGAATTGTTTGAACCTGGGAGGTGGAGGTTGCAGTGAGCCATCGCACTCCAGCCTGGACAACAGGAGCGAAACTCCCTCTCAAAAAAAAAAAGAAAAAAAAAAGTAACAGGGTCTTGCCCTGTCATCCAATTTTTTTTCTTTTTGTTTTACTTTTTGTAGAGATGAGGGGTCTCACTTAGTTGCCCAGGCTGGTCTTAAACTCCTGGCTTCAAGCAATCCTCTTGCCTTGGCCTCCCTAATTGCTAGGATTACAGGTATGAGTCACTATGCCTAGCCCATTGGGTCTCTTTAGGAAGGCCATAGGAAGCTATAGCATAACATTTCCATTTATATTAGTGCCTATAATTAATCACATGACCAAAGCCAGCTGCCAGGAGCCTAGAAAAATGTAGTCTTTATTTTAGGTGGTCATATGAACAACTAAAAATTCTACCACATGGCCAGGCAGAGTGACTCATACCTATAATCCTAATACTTTGGGAGGCTGAGGCAGAAGGATTGCTTGAGCTCAGCAGTTTGAGACCAGCCTGGGTAACATAGTGAGATTTCATATCTCAAAAAAATCATACACACAGAAAAATTTAGCTAAGTGTAGTGGCATATGCCTGTGGTCCCAGCTACTTGGGAAGCTGAGGCAGAAGGATGACTTAAGCCCAGAAGATTGAGGCTGCAGTGAGCCATAATTGACCCACTGCACTCGCAACTGGGTGACAGAACAAGACTCTGTCTGAAAAAAATAAAAATAAAAATTGTACCACATTATATTTTCGCTATAAATTGATATTCCTAGACCATTTTAAAAACTACATGGGCTGGACGCAGTGACTAATGCCTGAAATTCCAGCACTTTGAGAGACCAAGGCTGGAGGATCACTTGAGCCCAGGAGTTCAAGACCAGCCTGAGCAACATAATGAGACCCCATCTCTACAAAAACTTAAAAGATTAGCCAGGCATGGTGGCATGTTCCTGTAGTCCCAGCTACTCTAGAGGCTGAGGTGGGATCGGTTGAGCCTGAGAGGTCTAAGCTGCAGTGAGCTGTGATTGTGCCACTGCACTCCATCCTGGGCAACAGAGTGAGACCCCATCTCTAAGAAAATAAATAGATAACTACATAAATAAATAACTGTAACATGGGAAAATTACATTTAAGTTTCTCAGACAGGAGTACTAATGATTTTGTCTCTTGCAGCCACGTATGGACCAGTACTTTAATCAGATGGAGAAAATTGTGAAAGAAAGAAAAACCTCATCTAGGATTCGGTTCATGCTTCAAGATGTAATAGACCTAAGGCTGGTGAGTGGGAAAAAATAATAATAATAAGCTTACTGGTCCAGTGTCTTTAAAGGAATTGGACTGGGGAAGGATGTCCTGTTGTTTACATGTGTAAAGTCAGTGCTTTTGCTTCAGGACTTTCAGAACTTGAATTGGCAAACTTTCAGTGGGAGAGTTCTGAGGAAGGACAGAAGTCCTATTGCCAGTTACGTGCTTCTTCTCCTTATTCCGATTATCAAACCATATTTTGTTTTTGCTTTGTTTTTCTTTTTGTTTGTTTGTTTTGTTTTCCTTGAGACAGAGTCTCACTCTGTCGCCCAGGCTGGAGTGCAATGGCTCAGTTTCAGCTCACTGCAACCTCCGCCTCCCAGGTTCAGGTGATTCTACTGCCTCAGCCTCCCAAGTAGCTGGGATTACCAGCACATGTCCCCACACCTGGGCAATTTTTGTAATTTTAGTAGAGATGGGGTTTCACGCTGTTGGCCAGGCTGGTCTGGAACTCCTGACCTCAAGCCTCCCAAAGTGCTGGGATTACAGGAGTGAGCCACTGTGCCCAGCCACTTGCAATTTTGTAATCAGCCATTCTGAATTCAAACTCCATTCAAATTTAAATTCAATTAAATTTAGTCTTTGTATGCTAAATAATCAGCAAGTCTCATCTCCACAGTAAATACATTTAACTCTCTGAGCCTTACATTTTTAATCTCTAAAATGAGGATGTTGCCTGCCTTGTAGATTTGTTGTAAAGAGTCAATGGAATAATTATGTAAGGTGCCCAGCTCAGATATTGGTGTTTTCTTCTCTTTCGTTTTTCCTGTGACCCTGCTCTTCTGCTGCTGTTTTTGTTTCGTTTTGTTTTGTTTTTTCTCATTTCTCTTACCAGGTGCTGTTTTTGTTACTACTACTTTTCTCTTTTTTAAGTTTAACTCCTACAGGGAGTTACTCTTTTGTAAGTTTCACTCCGACAGGGAATGTACTACATCACTAGAGAAAGTGAACAAAGCCCTACCTCTTATTTCTCCTCCACCCAGGCCAGATAGCATTGATGATGATTCTTTATCTTGCTGAGACTAGATGTGATCTTACGATCCTTCATATTACGAAAGCCACCACTAGCTGATCAGAATTTGCATTCTGATTTAAACCTGTTTCCCATTCTTGCCTCTAGCTAATATAAATAAATATAAAAAATGTCTCCACCCATGTTATCAGCCACTTCTACTTATATCAGATTTTGGGACTGTTGCTAGGGAGAGAAGGGAGAAGTATAATTATAAAGTGACAACTTATTTTGTCCTTAATACAGGGGATAACCAAAGGGCAGAGTGGTGTGGACCTTTGTGTAGAATATCAGAATCATGATATTGGAGAAAGAAAAGCAGGAGTCATCCTTGACTTAGAACCCCTGTGGAGTTGGTATGATCTGAGTAGTAATCCCACAGATTAAGGCAAGGCCAAGAAATCCTCGTCATTTTTACTTTTCTCTCCTCCTTTCAAATGTACAAAATACTGATACAGATAAAATCTGTCTAGTCCACAGAGAAATATATGCCATGCTTAAAAATGTAATAATAAATTTGGGCCATCTTTCACCCTGTTCTTTGTATGCATTGGCTATTGGAATATGTAGTATACAATTGGTCAGGTTTGATTGAGAAGATTTTAATTCTTTAGCTCTGATCCTAAACTGCTCATAGTGTCATCTATAAGATACATGAGAAACTACCATAATACAGCTTTTGTAGGTATTTCGTACTTTTCCAGTAGTAAAAATTACACATTTTTAAATTTTAAAAAATTTTCAGTTATCTGGCAGATAACCTTATTTTCTACTTTTGTAGTGCAATTGGGTATCTCGAAGAGCAGATCAAGGGCCTAAAACTATCGAACAGATTCACAAAGAAGCTAAAATAGAAGAACAAGAAGAGCAAAGGAAGGTCCAGCAGCTCATGACCAAAGAGAAGAGAAGACCAGGTGAGGCCGGAATCCACCAGGGTTTAGAGAACTTGGAAGTTTCACGAATACATATTAAGAATTATCTATTTTTAGGTGTAAAATGAGATCAGAAAGAATAGCCCAAAGAATAGAGTGGTGATTGTTAGGTGAAGCAGTTTCACCTGAAGAGTAAAGTTATTGAGTAAAAGTTGAGAATGCAGGAACAAAACATGATTTCTTTCACTACTTAAATGCCAGTAAGCAGTAAGACTTTATTGAGCAACTTCTGTATACTCAGAACTGGTGAGACTAGAAAAAGAAGTGGAAAATGTAGTTACTTCCCTCTCAAAGTGTACAGTTTATCTGGTAAGGTAAAACTTTTGACAAGCAAAAGAGGAACATTTGTTAAGCAAATGGAAGATAGTATCAATTATGAAATGTATTCTCCATTAAGTGTTAAAATTTAGAGGAAAAGAAGAGAGAAAGCTGAAAGAAAACTTTATTTAAGAAAGGGGGCCGAGTGCGGTGGCTCACGCCTGTAATCCCAGCACTTTGGGAGGCCGAGGCGGGTGGATCACAAGGTCAGGAGATCGAGACCATCCTGGCTAACACAGTGAAACCCCGTCTCTATTAAAAATACAAAAAAATTAGCCGGGCATAGTGGCGGGTGCCTGTAGTCCCAGCTACTCGGGAGGCTGAGGCAGGAGAATGGCATGAATGCGGGAGGCGGAGCTTGCAGTGAGCCGAGATTGCGCCACTGCACTCCAGCCTGGGCGGCAGAGCGAGACTCCATCTCCAAAAAAAAAAGAAAGGGGCACTTTGTAGCAGGCTGGGCATGGTGGCTCATGCCTGTAATCCCAGCACTTTGGGAGCCTGAGGTGGGTGGATCATTTGTGGTCAGGAGTTTGAGACCAGCCTGACCAACATGGTGAAACCTCATCTCTACTAAAAAATTTGCTGGACATAGTGATGTGTGCCTGTAGTCCCAGATACTCAGGAGTCTGAGGCAGGAGAATCACTTGAACCCAGGAGTTGGAGGTTGCAGTGAGCCGCAATTGCACCACTGCACTCCAGCCTGGGGAACAGAGTGAGGCTACATCTCAAAAAAATTAACAAATAAATAAAAAGATTGGCCGGGCGCAGTGGCTCAAGCCTGTAATCCCAGCACTTTGGGAGGCCGAGACGGGCGGATCACTAGGTCAGGAGATCGAGACCATCCTGGCTAACACGGTGAAACCCCGTCTCTACTAAAAAATACAAAAAACTAGCCGGGCGAGGTGGCGGGCGCCTGTAGTCCCAGCTACTCAGGAGGCTGAGACAGGAGAATGGCCCGAACCCGGGAGGCGGAGCTTGCAGTGAGCTGAGATCCGGCCACTGCACTCCAGCCTGGGCGACAGAGCGAGACTCCGTCTCAAAAAAATAAATAAATAAATAAATAAATAAATAAAAAGAAAGAGACATGCAAAATAAGTGAAAGATGAAATAGAAGGCATTTTAAACCTGAGACAATAGTCCATTTACTAAGTTTAGGAACATTGGAAAAGAAAACCTTTTTCAGAGGGCAATGATAATTTTCTGGCTGATAGTAAATACTTTGTAACCATTAGTTATTGTCACAGACACAGTAGAGCTTATAGTGAAATTGTTAGGAGAGATGAATTCTGCAGAGAAGAAAATTTTACTTTTAAGTTTCTCGAGATACCACACTTACCTTCCTCACTCTGGTACCTAGTGCAGTGCCTTTTGGGTAATATCTTTTATTTATCACTGAACCAGATTGAGAGGGAAAAGGAGTAGATATCAAAGCCTAATTCATGGAGGATATTCACATATGACTAAAGGAAGAAAAGAACTCTTGGAAAAGTGACAGATAAGAGCAAGTGGAGAGAAAGGACTAAGATACAAGTGTCATAGAAACAAGGAAGAAGCAAGTCTGTTTATGATCAGTAATATCAGATAGCACAGAGAAAATCACGAAGTATGTTAGGACCAGAAAAGCTTTTGGATAGACAGGTGATCTTTCAATTTATTAATTCATTCAGCAAGTATTTATTGTCTGTCACTTAAAAAGGCACACAAAGTCTTTTTCATCATGTGGCTTACATCTTATGGTAGAGG